>NC_084640.1:11428643-12628643 GCF_019802595.1 Syngnathoides biaculeatus | reverse complement strand
TTGCTCTCCTAGCCAGGGGGTTCACTCCTTCCCCTCATGTTCCTCCATTTGTGTCTCAATGTGTGTTTGTTTTCATACTTTGCTTAGGTTTGTTTCAATGTTTGTCAGATCCCGTGTACTGTAAATCCCGCGAGTCCTGTTCTTCATGTCTCTGTTGTTTATGGTAATCTCTCAGTCGTGTGTGGATGGATAAGCCTGCTGTCCCAAATGTTTTCCTCCACTTAAGTCTACACATCCTGCTTGCAGGTTTTCTTTTTGTTGTTTTTTTTGTGTTTTTTTCTGGGGGGTTGTTCATTTCTGATTTCAGGTTCACTAAGGAGAAATGATGATTATTCGTAATCATGTGGGGGTAGTGGTGCATTTTCAGTCTTTGGTGAAACTAGACTCTTTGGACAAATACTCTATTTAAGGATTTATACATTTATTTGTGGAATAGAATGGAGTTAATCCGATGTTCTGTTGCACCAGGGCTATTTAAAAAAAAAAAAAACTTAAATATGAGCCAAATAAATGAATAAACAGAATGAAAATTGACACTACAATATCCATTTGCAGAGATGATCACAAACCGGTTAAAAATTGAAAAGGGTTTGGACTACTAATTAACTTGAAGAATATGGATAAATCTTTAATGCATTGAAAGGACACATTTGGAATATTTATGTTGCATCTAGTTCTTTTTGTTATTACACCCAAGTATCATCTGTTGACATTTTGTCCTGGCTGCCCAGGTCACTGTAAATACCACAACGCCATTTCTTAATCTGCTAAAAATCAAATATGTTAGCATTAATATAAGAACGTTGGGCAAATACACCACGGAGGCTTCTAATGTAGCTTGTAGGTAATTTTGTTTTTATCAAAACAGTTACTCACCTCAAGATCCAAGCGTCAAAGGTTGGCAAAAGCCCTTAGCGTCTTCACTCCCAGGATATTAAAGGATTAAATGTATTTACCCCCACTTTGACCCCAGTGCAAAAATGCTTCTCGAGTCAGAGTAATTTGAATTCAATGGAATTCCTCATTTCTGAAAACACCAGCTAGCTAATCTGCCACCCACTGTGTGTGATGACTGAGTTTCCTTGTCGCTTGAAATCTTGAACAGACTCTTGGGGAAAAAAAAAAGAAAAAAGAAGTGAGAGGAAAGGTACCGATAAAGTCTGACAGGAGAAAAAAAAAACAGACAACGTGCAAGAATAAATGTTCCTGGGTTCTGTGTTCTCAGTTCCAGGTCAGACAACGCGCTTTATCATTGGATATGAAGGCAAATACTTTTTTTATGCCGACTTTTCCTCTGGGTTTGCAAAGAAACCAAGATATTTTCAATTATGTAAGGATCAATGTTGACGTATGAGCTCACAAGAGCAGAAGGGCTCGGGGAATTAATCAGCTATGTTATGGATCAACTTTACCTTGACTGGCTCGCAATCAATGTTAGCCACTGGGCAACACACATGCCTGCCTGGCACTTTCAGCCTTCTTATCAAAACTGATATTCACCCTGTCAGCAGACTCATTTATGTAATGCACTAAATATGAAGTTCAAGTGAAACATTAAGTTTATGGGTGACAAAATGTGGCAGTCTTTTAAACCATTTATGCTGATGATGAATGATCATCTGTAGACCTATTTTTGCTTACCTTTAAAAGAACTGCTTCATGTTAAATATGAGCATCAGGTACACATGGCAACCCGTTTGCAGTTGAATTCCCCCTCAAGTCAAGACTCGCTCTGTCTTTTGGAAATCAACTGTATCTTCCAGCTCTCATGTTAAACACAGACTTCCATTATTGGCAAAGAAATGAAGATTTGTGGATGCCTCCTGGCTGCAGACTTTCAGATTTCACAAAGAGCAGTAGAAACATTGGATAGATGCTTCTCAAAGGCTAAGAGATTGGATGGGTGCCTCACAGATCAAATTTGAAATCAAATATGGTCTGCTTGATTCTATCTGCCGGTCCGCCCACTTCTTCGGTGGATGCAAACGCACTAATGGCTTCGGGGGCATCACTGTGCCTAAGCTTTTGCTGCTTTTTACTTTCCAACTCAAACCCAACCAGAACTGAAGCTATAACTATGGAGAAAGTGCTATGTTTCATATTGTTTTTATCCATTTTTCCTGTAGGGCGTTGACTCATTAGTGTCATATATAACAGGAGTCCATGTCATCAGTATTTGGGCAGAAGATGCGGTATGCCTTTGACTGGTTACCAGTCAACCATTGGGCCGATAAAGATGAAGAAATATTCACATTCAAATCTGTGTACAGTTGGGTTTTCAATTTTGTCATCTTTTATATTGTCAAAATGTAAAATTTACAAAGATCAGGGCATACTAACCATTAATAATGCAGATTTTCTAGCAAACGCTGACAAACTCTGACAACGGTCGTACAGGGACCAAACAGCTCGTATCAGGGGGTCCAGTACCCCATACTCCCAAAGAACCCCCCACATGCCTCCCTCTCCTCTCCAAGTCCACAAAACACATGTAAACTGGTTGGGCGAACTCCCAAAAGGGAGCTAAGTTAAAAGGCGGAGCTCTCAATTTGCCAGTCAATCAACGTTCCTACCCTCATCTATGGGCATGAGCTGTGGGTCGTGACTGAAAGAACAAGATCCCGGATACAAGTTTCCTCTGCAGGGTGTCCGGGCTCTCTCTTACAGATAGGGTGAGAAGCTTGGTCATCCTGGACTCAGTGTCGAGCCGCTGCTCCTTCGGATTGAGAGGAGCCAGATGAGGTGGCTGGGGCATCTGATTCGGATGCCTCCCGGACGCCTCCCCGGTGAGGTGTTCCGGGCACGTCCCACCGGAAAGAGACCCCGAGGACGTCCCAGGACACGCTGGAGAGACTATGTCTCTCGGCTGGCGTGGGAATGCCTCGGGATCCCTCCGGAAGAGCTGGAAGAAGTGGCTGGGGAAAGGGTATGTCTGGGTATCCATGCTGAAACTACTTCCCCCGCGACCTGACCTGGAAAAGCAGCAGAAAATGGGTGGGTGGATGGATGGATGGATGGATGGATGGATGGATTTTCTAGTAATCAAAGTATGTTCCCTAGTATGTAATATACCATTAGTATTTGAACATGGCTGATGACACTACGTTACTTAAAATAATGAAATTTAACTTTCCTTTTTTCGTGATTTTTGTGATTTGCTCGACAACGCCATCATCTTGTTGCTCATTGTATTTTTTATCCATTGGCAGTGTACACGTGAAGAATAGACATGTTTCATGTCAAGATGTTTTATGTCATCTAAGAAGAACACTTCGCTGTCCTGAACCCAAATTTAATTTACGTCTAATTGCTCATACCTTTTCCACAGTGTACCACGCATCAATATTAAATAGCTATTCCATATTAATCATATGATATCGAGGTGCGCGCCACTCCACTAATCGCTTATCCACATGCACACATCTTGGAAACCTTTTTTTTTTTTATTCTTATTTCCATTTCTTTTACATAACACTGCTTGAGAACCAACCTCCCTTCTGACAAGTTGATCTGCGCTGGCATTTATTGATGTGGCCCGAAGACCGCCGTTAAGCCGCTTTGAGATAGTGTCGCCTGGGATGGAGGGCTTTAGGATGGAGTGGTTGTAAGGGGAGATAAGCCAACGTTGCGCATGAGTGCTTCATTTATGATAAAGTAGTGCAGGCAATTACATTAGAAGCACAACGAGGACGCTCATCTTTCTCTCTTTCTCTCTGGCTCTCTCTTTCCATTGCACTTTGTCAACCATCTCACACTTTCAGGGCCTCATGTGTCACTCCTGACTAAATGCACCAAGTCATCTCCCAAATCTTATCAGGCAAGAAGTCAAGGACGAGAACTTTTGTTCTGTCCACCTTTTATGCTGTAATAATGCCCCGCATGCATCGCTTAGCACGGGGGAATCTCGATTAATGGCAGCACGGGTTAGTCAGCCGCAGCAACTGCATACGCCGTCCCGCTGTGGCCAGGATTTGCTCTTTCTATATCTGCGACTATGATTTAGTGGGAGTAATTGACTGGAAATGGACTTCTACAGGTGAGATGCTTTATGAGCCGTGTGTTGCTTAACTGTGCGGAATTTTAGAGGGTTTGCAACAAAGGCAAGAAGGGTCAAGAGACAAGGGGTACTGCAAATCTGCTTCATCATGTATTATGCAAGCAAAATACTTACTTTTTAGTGGCTGGTGTTTTCTTTGACAAACTTGTAGTAATCCTTAGTGCGCTCATGACCACTTTATTAGGTACACCAGCACACTAATACACTTCAATGAAGGATGTGTATGAACGATTTTAGAATTCTTTTCTTAAAGTATCAAATCTTATACTATACGCACTATATGCAACAAATGTGACGTTTTTAATAGGACCAATATCCATTCACATCAGGTTTCTAACCACATCTAAAGGACATTTTTCATATTGGTTAAGATGGTGAAAGCCAGAAGATGTTGTCAGTGGAACTTAGAAAGCAAATATCACAGCTTTCAGCAACCAGTGGATCAGAAAGCATCGCTTCGTTCTCATATAATTAAAGGCTTTAGCTGATGCCAAAGATCGCAACTTCTCAGATCGAGACAGTCCCCAGCTGATTAAACGGCAACAAATGGTCTTATAATTGTAGTTCCAAAACCCAGATTGATTATGTGTCAGGGTAAAACAAGCTCCCAGCTGGCTGGATGGACAGTGTGGCTTTGTGTGGTCAAAAAACAGACACTATCTTAAATTCAAAATTTCACATAGAAGTATGTAGTAAAAACAAAAAATCGACAGCTTTTGATATTTTAACCTAGTCTGAGTCCAAAAATGGACAAAATTGACTTGAGTCTCCCACCTACTGCCCAATTGCTATTACCAGTTGTAATAACACCAATTGGACATTGCTTTAATCTGAGGTGGCATTTATAGGTAATAATAATACATCTAATAAACTTGCAGTACAGATATTAAGAAAGTGACGCCCCCCCCCCCCCCATTTTATGGCGTCACCTGGACACCACATTGCCTATTTGCCTTTATTGTCAAATTGGGCGAAACGGCTCTGAATATTGGACAGTCAACGCAATGCTGACAGCGTACAAACAAAAACAAACATTGATGAATGCTGGCAGCGCTTTCCCTCGCTACCGGACGCACACGCCCCCGACGACGAAGCGACGGGGAAACCCCCCACGGGAGGAACCCCGTGAGATCTGCCATTTTCTGCATCACTACCTGTCACCTGGATCATGCACGAGGAATGAAATGAGCACATCAACCTCTGCTCTCTACCACCGCTCAGCTTGCTTCCTCCTCTCCTTTTTTTTTTCCTTTTTTTTTGCCGCCTCCTTTCCCACTTTTCATTCCCAGCCGCATCAAGTCAGCGAGCTGCAGTAATTTGGCACCCCAGAGACGTGCTCACTTTGCTTGCGCAGCCCGCAACTTTCCACATTCTCCCATAGAAGCTCCTTAAAAAAAGAGTCTCCAGAACAACTTGATATAAAAGAAAAACTGATGACAAAGAATTTTGCATTACAAGAAGTAGACAGTGGCAACATAACTTGTAGATTAATTGGTTCTGTGACCAAACTTTAGGCTAACTCAATTTAGATGTATATCAAAGCAGTTTTCCCTAATTGAAATGAAATGCCATTAATCAGTTCCAGCCTCCCTATAAGCAACACCACATTTTTTGTTTTGTGTATCTAATAAAGAAAATAGCACTGTAATGGCTGTATTTTCCCCCCTCAGCGGAAACAACAAACCCAATTTCCATGAAACCGAATGGAGGGTTGCCGTGTGAATAAAGAACTCGTTCTATTTTGGTGAGGATACGATGGTTAGGATACAGGTTAGGATTTCCACTTTTTTCCTTTGTAGTTATGATTGGAACTAAGCTTTACAAACTGGGAAGGAATAGCACAATCGAAATATATTACATCCAAGCGTATATAGGAATTATTAATGTATAGGAATTTACTTTTTTGGTATGATGCCATTTCATAAGGGGCATTATGGCAGTGGATTAAATCTAACATCTATTTTTGTCACTTTCCTTCTCTGACTTTGCAATTTAACTCTCCACGTTCTTCTTAGCGGCCCCCTTTTTCCTCTTCATCATCTCCCCGAAATCATTACTTATCCCGCTGCTCTTCATATGAAAGCAGCCTCTCTTTCTGTACCTCTTCGACATCGTTTTAATTCACCCTCTCCATCCGTCTTCTCCTTTCATCTCTCATTCAATTAAATTCAACCTCTCAACAAATCTGCAAATGTCAACGCGCCGAAGACGGAAACATACAAACTTCCATTAAAAGTCTGAGGAGTAACAACTTACACGCAGTAAAAGCACTTTTTCACGGTCTTTTATAGGCGGGGTCATAATATTAGACGACATCTTAATCGAGACGAAAGGTGAAGACGCCTCTGTCACTCTTAGGCTTTGTGATTTATTTGGAAGGAAAACGGGACATGCCTGCCGTAAAATGGAGTTCTGTTATAAACAGCCATTGTGAAATGACACTTTGATATTGCTAACTTTATGAGGATGCCCTTTCTTTTGGCATTGGAAGAGAATGTAAACTGCCCGTTTGAATTCCATCCCTGGGTGATGGAAAAACAAGAGTTTATGTGAGCAGATGGAGACAAATTAGCACAGTAAAAAAAAAAAAAAGCCAAACTTTATTTGCGACAACTGAATGTAGTAACAGTGAATGGATTGGAATAAATATTACTCATTTCCTGAATTAGTTAAAAAGAAAAAAGCAGCGGACCAACAGTGAGATGAGAACTAATGGAAAATACAGACCAACATCCTCAATTTATTTTGAGAGAAAACAAAATAATAGAAAATGGGAGTCCGTGAATAATTAAATGTAAAAAATGGAGAAGGAATTAAATGCAACTCCATCTAATATTCTAACTTCCCCGAGAGAACTATTCTGAAATATTGAGTTTCTCGTTTGTTGATTAGACTCCATCAACTATGACTTGACAATTCTTCACACAAACATATTCAGAGAATTCTATAAGGAGACCTCCATAATTAAAATGGCAAATAACAAACTTCATAGTGTGGGTGAGAAAAAAAATACAGCTTTTTCATCTGTGAATCTTCTTCCAGGCAAAGCTTGCAAAATGGATCAAACATTTTCTGCATAGTCTCATAGTACCTCTGACTGGATATTTTACGACTTCACCAATTTTATGCTTTTGTCACATTTTGCCTTCCAATGTTAAACATTTCTCGGATCATCAATAGTCAGTTGGCCATTTAAACACATTTGTTCATCATAACGCTGCTTTGACACTCTTAATATTCCGTGATCACCGCTCAATGTTAATAAAGTGGGTGATTTCAGCTATAGATTCAATAGATCTTGTCACATAACTTTGACCTCTGCCCCATACATATAATAGTTGCTTCGGCCCCTCATGGGAATTGTCATTTGGGCACATTACATATCAGGAAGGCCATAAACTCCAACGAACATAACATTAAATTAATAGCCCGAGTTACTGCCATGTCATATATACAGATGGGAATCGAATATTTTTTTTTTTCAGAACTGGTTCTTACTAAATCAATTCCTAGGAATCATTTGGTTGCTTTCCTGACGATTCCGCTCATATTCCTCTACGACGCAAACGATGTCACTTGAGAGAAAGCCCATTTTGACTGAACATTTTACGAATATGTTATTAATATGGCCCAATATGAATACATCATAGGATAGAACACTTTTATTTACATTATTTTATTGCGTGGATTATTAGCTCTCTTGTTACAGTAAAGGTGGCGCCAAAGACGGAAATACTGCAGTCAATTTTCTACGAGGATATCAATGCGCCTCACATACCAGACATGACTAATCAAAAAACGCTTAACTAAGCTGTTAGACTAGACTAGACCAACAATCGGACTGAGCATGAATCGATTTGATATATTGATTATAAAATGGGCTATATGAAGGAACATCTTTTGCATCTCACCCGATGATAATTGATAAGAGAATCAATAAGGAGTCAAACCGACAAGCAGCATCACTAATCGTTAAATTCTCATTTTTTCACAAAAGTAGTATACTTTGAAAGTAATTTTGCACCCGCCGTGGAGCTAAGGAGCGTGTGGTCATGAGGGATGCGAGGGGGGGGGGGTCATGTGACTCTCGCTTTGCACATTTTTGCGCCCCCTCAGGAGGCTCTGGTGCACACTGCCCTGTGGCTTGAATCCAAAGCATTCGTGTCACCCACCATGGGTGGCAATGTGTATTATTAAAAGCACGGGGGCTTTGGCAAGGGGTCAGTACGGGGAAAAACGTTGTGCCGTGTCGGACTGGTCATGCATTAGCCAATTTGTGTGTGTGTATGTTTGGCCTTTCCAAAGGGTGACTGTGTTTTTGAAGCGCATGTGGAACTCAGAGACAGGGCGAGAGTGAGGCGTGGATTGCGTACCACATAACGCGGAGGTGAACATGTTTGGATGTGACGCATGCAATAGTGCGAGGGTAAACGGGCTGTGGCGATCCACACCGAGCGTCACATCACTTGTAATAAAGCAGCGATGAGCGATAACGCAGATCTCTCTCGCTACCCTGAGGAAAACCGAGTGTATTAATATCCACACAAAAGCGCTGGTAGAATCACTGACAAGATTCTGGAATTCCGAGTCTCACGGAGTGTTGTATGTAGGCTTTCGGTTGTCTGTAACGTGCACATACACATGCTGATAGTTAATGCCCCTTTTATAAGGGAGGCTCGCATGATAGTGATGCGGCAATGCTGAGGATGGGCTGCAAATAACTTGGAATGCAAGCACAATAACCGTGGGGGAGTTGCATTCCAGAAAAAAAGTACTTTTATAAACATGCATACAAAAGCATTATTTCAGTTACTGTTTGATGATACAATTCAATCAGAAAAAGAATAAGTTTAAGTAGACTGGAAAAAGCATTAATTTTTTGTTCGTTAGAAGTCGCGCATACTTTTGACCCCGAGTATAGGCTGTCACGGGGGATTGCAAGTATTGCTGTTGTGCCATGTGTCTGCCTTCATTATTTATCGACTCAAATCCAGTTACAAGTGGAATTGGCCATAAAAAAGTAAAGCATGTCCAAACGGGAGACCCAGAAGAGGAACAATCGCAAGCACAACAGCCACGAAGAGAAATCGCAAGCACGTGTCTCGAGCATTTGACATTTTTCTCTTTTTAAACTCCATGTAGGTGCACACATTGTAGTGCCCCATTGTCTGAATGGAATTTGGACTGGTGAAGAATTATTTTCTTCAAACTGCCATACCTTATAAAAGTAATGCCCTTCACATCAAGGCATAAAACTGTAGCAACCAAATCATGCTAACCAGGTACAAGGAAGACGAAAGGGTAAAAAGAGCTCAATATTGAACCAGTGGACCCAAAGAGTACTAGCAGCTGTAAGATGAAGATGGTGCAAATACAAAACTGATTAACAAAACACATAACAGTCCAAAACAGAGTCTTTCAGCTGGCATCATTCCCGCTCTGATCTACAATTTGTAGTCTTGCTGTGATAGGACTGGTGAAAAACTCAAAGCGGAAAAACCTTGCGCTATTTTCAACAGCCTATTTCGATGGTTGACGTCTTCCCCTGGATGTACTTTTGTTCCTCCTTGCTGTGACCTTTTTGAATCTGGCAACTACAGTATGACAAATGACTGATGTCAAAGAAGATACCGTCTTGTTCGGAGGTTTTGAACATGCTTAAAATGGCTTTTATGTGTTTTTGCCTCTGCGTTAAATCTTAAGTCCTCCTCTGCATTTCCAAATAGGCAAGTATTGAAGATGCCTCATTAGGTTATGCAATGAAGAGAAGAGGCGGCAGAGTGAAAAGGAAAATGGCATTTTGGATGTATTTTTAACATCACACCTCTGTATTGGCTCGCTTCCATTTATTTTACATGTTTTTTGGCAAATGAAGCTCACATTAAGCGCATTCCATCGCCTTGGCAACACCAGATTGTCAAGTGTATAAAACTGCTAAAGCTTTCCAAAATTTTCCCATTTGGATGAATCAATCATCTCTTTTTGTTAGAACTACTTTAGCTTGTTATGGATGGATGTAATAACTGCACAGAAACAGATTTGTAAATTACACATATTCATTTAGAGCAGCTAACACGAAGCGCTAGGTTGCGGGAAAAGCTTTTTCTATAAATTTATAACTTTCGGGCTCCTATCAGATGGGCAGCTGGAGAAGTCTTGATGATATTGAATTGAAAGTTATATTACATTATAATGCTGCGCTTACAAAAGGCCATCTATAAAGTCGTCTACTTTAGATGATATATCGAAATGGCCTGAATTAACGCAATCATTTTCATATTAAATGTCATCCTTGAGTAACAAAAAAAAGAAGACTTCTTTGTTCCATTTGCTCCAGCAGCAGTTGACCGGGATTATTCCGTTTTGTCGATGGAATCCGTGAACCACCGAGCTCAACAGCGAAGCGTGAGGAATTTCCGAAGCCGTTTACATGAAAGCCTACATTTGATGCGTGTTGAGCTGTTGTATTCCGAAGCAACAATTCTAAGATTACTCTGACAAGTGTTTGGCCTTGATAGACGTGTGTGTCTGTCAGTGATGTTAATGAGTGTATCCAAAAGCCAGATTTAAATTGCTGGGACAGGCAGACAGAGAAGCTTGTCAACGGTGCGCACAAGCCGAATCAAGAAAGAGCTCGAGCGCACCGCCGCCACAGAGACAACAATTTCATGCCTGAGCCATTTCTGCTAATGCTGTCAGGCGGTGTGGGTTGCTGTAATGCCGTTTAATTAATCTCAGCAAATCAAATCCATGGTAATGTTTTGCGCGGAGCAATCGGATTTGGGACATCCAACTGAGAGACTATATCCAGTTTGCGTGCTGGAGAATCTTCTTTGTTTTACGCCGGTAACCGAATAAGGCCTGAAGTGTGTTTCCCTGAGTGTGGAAACATCAGGAAAAATGCAAAAAAAAAAAAAAAAAAAAAAGATATTTTTTGAGGGAAAGTATCTGGAATTTTTTTTTTAATCAACGCTCACAATGTTGAATAGACTTTAAATGTGTGTATGTGATTCAGTTACGAAAATGTGTATTAAAAAAAGTTGTATTTCATTGGCCAATGAGGCAGTTATGACCTCGGCATAAAAATACTGCCTAAGCAGTGGCTATGCATTAAAAAAAAATAGAGAGGGAAAAAAACTCAAGCCGTGCTCATGTGAAAATCCCATAAATCATATAAATTTTACATCATTGAACAATAATGTCTGTTTTAATGACTACAAAACATTGGAAATTGCGTTTTTGTGCGAGCGGTTGTGAAATGATACATTTGGGATATAATTTGAGACATTATGGTGTAATTATACAGTATTTTATCGCTCACTCACTCCAAGTCATCGAGAAGCTTTATCTGACAAACTTCAGTTGATATTTGGCAACTTGTGATTTGTCAAGAAGTAGGTTCATTATCACTGAATATTCCCGCAATGATCTTGCTTGTTTGGGATATTTATCCTGTACAGGAGCATTAAAAAAGAATCAAGTAATTACTTAGTGATGTGTTAATGAGCTGCAAATCATACAGCATGTAAAAACCAGACTGCATTACATTCTATCAAATTTTTTGATTATATATATATACTAACAATTTGATGACGTGCAGACATGCTGCGGCTAAAACATAAAATAAAATATCACGACTCCCCCGCCATGGGGATCAATCACATTTCCTTCTATTAGCTGCTTAATTAAGCCTATGCCTGATGGCATTTGTGATCAATAAAAGGACCCCTTACCCCAATTAAAAGGAAGGAAATCAATAACACTAAGTCGGTCCCTAATCAATAAATGAAGACATGCTCGAGCATGTATTTCTCTTGGATGAGTTTGGGGAGGCCATGGATGACAGGATTGGGGATAATTGTGATGGTGGCTTCGTACGGGGGTTAACCAAAGGGTTAACCAAAAGGGTTTAACGAAAGCAATAGCAAGGGATCCAGTTTGGAAGAGCTAATGCAGCCTTAGCCTCACACAAACACGCACACATGCGCACACACGCTGTTGCAATCATTATACATTTTCTCATTAGGACCTATGAAAGGCTTTTAAAGACTCGTGGGAGAATTCCATTAGTGACCTGTCAAGTCAAACCCTTTAATAATGTGCACCAGCGTGATTCTCGAGAATTCAGTATGGTTCTTGCCAGACTAAAACACATCACGTAATCCGCCAGATGAATGAACACACCCGTGGTGGCGTAAAAACGGCAGGGCAAGAAAATTACGTGAATTAGGAACACAACTCAGATTGCGCAAAAAAAAAAAAAGAGCATTACGCGGCATTATGTGACTTTTTTTTTTTAATTCTTGGATCTAGAGCAGTAGTAAGTAAAAAGGCCAAAAGCAACGAGATTGTTTAGTTTAGGAGTTGGTGCTAAATGAGGCTTTTCAATTCGGTTTCGATTTCACCACCGACCCAAATATATTAAGATGTCGCCACAGGCTGTGGAACCAACCTGTTCAGTTTTACATGAAATTTTCGCAATTTTGGATCTCTCTGCCCTCAGCCTTTTCCTACTGGTATTCCATTTACTTTTTTTATTTTTATTTTTTATGACTAACGATGGCCCTGACATGGTCTGAAGTGTTAAAAAATTGAGAAAAAACTGCTCTCCCCCTATCCATCCATCCATTTTTTTTTTAAATATAATTTAAGCTCACCTAAGCCTAGCATAGACATCATCATCATCATCATCATCATTTTTGTTTGTTTGTAATTCCTAAGACTCCAACAAGTGAATCCCCAATCCTACAGGTTCTCCAAGAGAATATAACTACAATAACGGCAAATTTACAAGACGGGGTCCGACTAAAAATTATTCATTCGGCAAATTGCAAATTAAATTGGGCTCCGATGTGCTTTCTCGGCTTGAAAATGGAATAGGAGCAAAAAGTATTACCTCTAGCAGTTGCATATTCTCAGCACCACAAATCATTTGCAACCCGTGTGGTAATTATGACGCTTCCAGGCTCATCTGTTAATATCACAAGATAAGTCCACTACCAATAAAATTACGTTGCGAAATGAGTCGAGACGTATGGCTTTACAACACCGAAGAATCTTTTCAAGAAGTGATTAAAGTAGTATGCTTTGCAGCTTCACAAGTGGATGCACTTCAAATTAATTCCTCTTTTTTTTTCTTTTGTATTTCAATGCTGCAGGAACTCAAATATTGCAACAAAAAGCATGCAGCATTGTGTTAAAATTAAATTACGTCAGACGGGCGGGGTATAAAATTGCTTTCCTAAGGGTCTTGATTGCCCTCAGGCAGCAGAGAAATGAAAGAAGAAGACTTTGACCACCATGACTGATTCCCCAAAACAACTATTTCTGTTTTATTTCACTTTTAAGGGAGTTAACCTTCTCATATTGACGTTAATTAGTTAAATCCTGATATTAACCTTGGTTTGTCTAGATAGAGGGAACATTGGCCTGGTGGAGACAGAACCGTCTTCCGACAAGCGTTTCAAACGGTCTCATGTAGGCAGAATATCGCTGACAGTGTTTCCTTTCCTTGTCATCCACGAGGGCCAAATCTGATTTTACGTTGCGTGTGAGAGACTTGATGAAAAAGGACAAAAAGCAGGGAAACACAAAAATCTATACCCTGTAGGTCCTCTGAAGTGGAACATAATCAAAACCAGGAGGTTTGAGATTTCCTTTGGAAAAATTTGGGAGGTATAGTTAAAACATTTATTGTGAATTGAGTTCAAATCATCATCATCATTATTATAAAAGTAGGAAAATTATTTATCCTCACTAAAAAAAAATCAATAGTTGAATAATATTACCTTTTATTACCACTTTCTAGATGCTTATAATTCCTTTGGCAGCATACCAATGCATGAGTATACTTTTTTTTTCCCAGGTTTTGCTTATGTTTCGGGCCACTTTTTTATTAATTCAGTATTGTTACTCATGGTGAGCTGCGTGGTCCCGGAAAAAAAGTTTTTTAATAGCATTTGATAAAAAAAAATAAGCCCATTATACTTCTTATATAAATTGATTTGACGGCAAGTGCAAGTGACTTGCCAATCTCCATGCGTGATTTATGTAAACACATTCAAGCATTTTGAACTCCCAAAAAAAAAAATCATAATGATGGCAGTGGCTGGGAACATTTCATGTTCAAGTGGAGCATCGTGCGCACACACACACACACAAAACACATTTTTTCCTCCCCTTTGAAAATTCCAAATACTTGCTATGTTTGAAAAACGCTGTGATACTTAGCGGAATGATGGACATTTTTTAATTTGCGATGCCACACATGATATGTAACCTTGGATAGGGCCTCATTTGTAACTATTGTTGCATGCCTTGACTAATGTGGAATCCAATGGTTTAACAAACAATACAAGTTCCTACACACATACTATATTAGATACCGTGGAAGTATTAAATTGTCTAAATTCATCACTCAGGACCTCCTGCAAATAATAGTGAAACCCCTTCACACTTAATAAATACATAATCCCTGTTATATTCCTCATAAAAAGTTTTTGTTTCATCTCATTTCATCAGTCCAACAACAAACACCTATTTGAGTATTACCCCAGCTAAGAAGTTGAACCTGTGTGAGAAACACCGTAAGATATTTTTTTTGGTCATAATTTTTGACAGCCAACCATTTGCTTTGTGCTTGCACTTGTAGTTTTCTTATTTCGGAATTTTAATGCACCTGTTTTCTCACCCATCAATATATATATATATATATATATATATATATATATATATATATTTATCCCCCACCCACCTGTTCATAACGTTTAGTTATACTGTTTTTCTCAATATTTGTCAATAAACATTTTGGTTTATATTTAGCACGTTTTTACAAACCTATTACATAGCTATTACAAAAACCTTGCATTGGTTGGGGCTTTAATACATCTTCCCGTTTGGTGTAGGACGTCTGTCTCACTTCTAATCCTTCATTTGAGCCAAGCGAGAAAGGACAAGCCATGCCACAACATGTTTTAAAGTTGTGCACTCGTGCTTTTTACAAAATCCCTCTTCATGAAAAACAAGCAACTAATGACCCGCCGTCCTCGTTTTGATTGTCTCTTAGTAAATGTGGATTGCCAATAAATTGGATAACGTCTTCGGTATTGAATTGAAGCGCACGCAGTCAAGGACTCTGACAGATTTTGAATGAAAATGAGAAGAGAGGAGTAGTTCATTGATATTAGGGCCCGACT
This sequence comes from Syngnathoides biaculeatus, assembly GCF_019802595.1. Lineage (NCBI taxonomy): Eukaryota > Metazoa > Chordata > Actinopteri > Syngnathiformes > Syngnathidae > Syngnathoides > Syngnathoides biaculeatus. The sequence continues at coordinate 12,613,391 of NC_084640.1, read as the reverse complement.
TTTCGAGGTGAATCTTTTTGCAAATACACAGTCTCGCCATTCAAAGCATGGCAAACTCCAACTATTGTAATTGAAAATATAACGTCAATTTACACGTAATACTTATAATAAGTTTTGTATTCTCTTTCACGGGCTTTAGCTACAATGCCGTCATTGACTGAAGATCTGTATTAACAAGGGTAATTACAGCCATTAATGTGCTATTGTGAGACGTCAAACAGACTCTGAATGTGTACTTGCTCAGGTATTTGGTTAGCATATGAATGATCTTTGCCACGTGGGATTTTCTCAGTATACTTCTTGTGGTTAGCACAATGAAGTGCTGCACAGTAATTCTAACAAAATGACTCACATGTATATATAATAATATTATGCCTCAAGGGGCAAATTCAAGACTTATATTTTTGTCAAGGCGAGATTTGAGTGTAAATTGAATTTCCCCCTTGTGGGATTACAATCAGTTTAAATAGAATGTCTTCAAGCAAGTATCGCTTCACTAGGAGGTACATTTTAATATTTATTCAGTGTGTGTTTTATGATGGAGTAATGTGCAGTGAGAGATCATCCGTTGTGCCATTCTTCTAATTTGCTCAACGGGTCTGAAAATTATTATTTAAGAGCTCTGCGAATATCTTCATTATTCTTTCACTTACTGGTGACCTGACCTGTGAGATTATTTTTTTTTGGCATGTTTCTACACAAAAAAACTGCAAGTAGGCGAGCATTTAAAATTTTGATTTCAAATTAAGTCTTTTCTTGTTTTAAGAAAAGTTCCACATGAAATGATGCTCCTAACATGCAATCTTAGTGTAGTGACTTCACAACATCTGACCACCATCAATTCACATCGGTTTCCTTGCGGTGAACGGACAATACCAAATGGTGGTGGTGGTGGTAGCCTACCATTAAGATGGTCTTCCAACTTGCAAAATAACCCATAGAAGAAGAAGAAGAAGAACAAGGACAGTACATTAGGTCAAGTTTTGAGTACGCGCTTTCCACGTTTGCAGGTTATGTGGAGATCAACCGTTATTACTGTGTTGTTACACGGTAAAATACTGTTTGAGCATCCCAACGGCTTTCCCGCTGACCCTGCTGCTCTGCACCACACACAAACTGAATGCATAAAATAAGGCCAACTGTGGAGAATATGGAGAAAATATGACTTGTGCCGGAAAGTCATTTTAAATAAAAAGTGAAAGAGGCAGAGGAGTGAGAAGGGGGAATGATGAAGAAGAATAGAGTCAGAGGGCTCCTATGCATCATGGCTTTTAATATTGTGAGGCTATCCACATGTATCGAAGCATGGCCTCTGATCATGATCAGGATCATCTCTCTGGATGTCGAGCCTTCTTCATCCCCCTGCTCCTGCGTGCCGAGCGCTTTCATCCCTGGTGAATGGGAATTGTCTCCAAAGCAAAATGCAGGCAGCTCATTTTTCAAAAGCCGCTATTCCTCTCGTGCAAAGTTTCAAGGGAACCCTCCTCTCATGCTTGTTCCACATTAAGTGACACCATTAATCCAATTTGGTTTGAAAGTAGATTTCTTCGCTCTTTGGCATCTCCTTTTAATAGCGTCTAAATCACAGCGTAGTCCCGGTGCCGAAAAGAATAGAAAAAATCAATTTGGTGCTGCTAATTATTTTACAGCTGCTGCTGATCTAAAGCTTCTCGGGGGGGTCAAAGTCAACTTTAACACAATGTGTGTTGGAGCCAATGTTGGGAACTTTGTGGACTGGCGTAAGGAACCGCATTTAAGTCGGACTTCTGGTCTGATGTGGACACCGTTGCAGCGGACTTCAATTCTATTCAATTGAAATGCCTCTCTCATTCCCTTTAAATGTGGCACACTGATTTGGCGTATGAACATACAGGTGTGCTCGAGCCAGCAATTAAACTTTCATTTTATCATAGTTTGGTTTTGCAACATTTTGAAATCTACCTTCCGTGGCACTATTTTTATCGTTTAAATTCTCCATAAAATCAAATGTAGTTGATTAATCTTGAATTTATAGGTTATTGGCACAATGCAACTTTTCCCAAACAATTTCTGTTAGCTTGGATAATTTAATATAATAAGTTTAGATCGGGATCATTGTTAAATTAGCCATTTTAGTGACAGGAAGCACCGGATGAAGAAAATCTAGAAAGAAATGTCCGCTCTCATCGGGAGCTCTTACCATAGTTAGTTTCTGCCAAATTTTGGGACTGGATGGATTTGCGGCTGACAAAAAGCTAATCAAATTGTTTTCAGGCAAGGGTTCACAGTTAAGTCCAGCCTTCGTGACAGGCTTGTGGATTGTTACTAGCGGGTCAGGTTACCCTGCCTTGCTTTGTCTACCTCCATCTTTTCAAGACCTCTTTTGGAAACCAAAAGCCAGCAAAAAAAAAAAAAAGATTGGACATTTTAATTTTGTGCACGTCAAGCTGAGTGAATGTTTTAAATCCACTGAGCCACTTTAGTTGACTGTAGTCTGTCGTCACAGACTATGTCTAAAAAGTGTCGAAAAGAAGAAGAAAAAAACAAAAGTACTGTCTCATTTTATAGGGCTTTGTCCTTGATAGGGGAGGAAAAAAAATGATTCAACATGTGAATGTTACACCCTGTTCAAATTGATTTTTGTATGGGTTTAAGGTTTCACCAAAGCTTCTAATCCTGAGAAGAGAAGATAAATCTAATCAGAATGTTTTTTCAGTGGGGATTAGTGAGTGCAAGCCTCTCGCTCATTCATATTCCCCGTTTCCACCGTCTCGTGCACACCTTTCTTCTTTTATCGCACACGCCCTTATCTTGTACACTGTTAAATATTTCATCTGTTCTCCCCAAAAAAATGTTAAATGCTATTCATTATTAATGCTTTCTTGCTAATCTCTCTGAAAGGTGTGGAGCTTTTTCCACATTTTGTGGAGCTTTCACGGGAAAGTGCATCTCCCTTTTATTTGTCCTGCTTCACCTTCCCATCTACTTTTCTGGATAAACCAGACATTAGCCAAATTCCCCTTCCTATTTTTGACCACATAAACACTCTTTCCTCTTAAATAAGATAACCTCAGTGGATAATAATCATATAGGTGTACTCTCCTGTAACAAGCGAACAGTTTTTTAAATTTATGTAAAAAAAAAAAATCATGTTTCTGATTACGAGGCTGAAATCACAAAAAGGAACACAATGTCAGTATAGCTACTACAAAATGTCTTTTTTTTATCAAACCAAACATCTGGTTGTACAGAAATACATTTAATATGTAACGTTTACAAAACCTCACAACACCTTGCCATCCACGGTGTTGCTTTTGCATAATCCAGGAATTCATTTCACTGGATGAATCACGGATCCAATCACGATGGATAATCTGCTGAAGGGAAGCTCCGTTTTGTCAGACACTGCAGAGCTTCTAATCGAGACGATTTATTGTCAACCCTTGGATGCAACCTATTAACTGTCAAATCTTCCCCCCCCAAAAAATCTAAATTATCCTGAAAGGAGTGTTCTAATTTTGCAAAATTCCCACGTCGGTTCAGGACACAAAACTTTTGCCTCGCCTCTTTTCCAGAAGCCAAGTTAAAGATCTCTTTTAAAAGCAAATCAAACTTTGTGTGTGGTTGTATGGATATTATTTCTGCTTATTCTTCTCAGCAGAGGGAGAGAAAAAAATAAGCACCGTCACCTTGCACTTTGGTGAATAGCACATTAATACTAAATGGTGCAGATGCAACGCACTTTGAAAATTTCAGGATGAAAAACACTTGGTAGGGTTTCTCATTCCATTTGGATCCAAGAAAATGTTTTTTTTTTCTGACGTGCTATCCAAGTGCTTAATTAGTGAGAGGAATGTTGAAATACCGCTATGTCCATCCAGTTTTACTGCAGCCAGAACCGCCTGAAAGCAACACACCGATGTTCCCTTTCAACGCCAGTGGGGAAAGCAAAAAAAAAAACTCTCGGCCTCTCTGGGTTTAGCTTTACCCGGCCGGCCTCAAATTTCCATGATTTCCAGATGACTCATGTTTTCATTCCGATCGAATTATCATTGGCATTACAGGACAAAAGGAAGAAGAAAATTATAATTGGGTGATTTATACTAGTGATGCAGACAAAACATGTTTTTCAAGATAAAAATGAAGACCGTGTCACTATAACACATCAAGATGAATGCAAAATAAACATCACGCGCAACGGAGCATAGGGTTGGTTACACTAGCGAGTAAACCTTCAGCTCCCACGCACTTGTAGCATCCGGGACTCCCAATTAAGTTGTTTTGAACTTCAGTGCCTTGTTGTTCTGTGTGCACATTGTTCTTTTTACTTATTTATTAATTTTTTTTCTGAATCTGCAATGCCGAATGTGGTATCATTAGTGGCACCTCTGTTGCGGTTTCTCTTTTTCGCTCATTGTGTCTGCCTTTCAAGCGCCCCATCCATCTTTTGTTGCTACCTTTGCTTTCATCCCCTATCAGAAGGACATTATCATACATTTAAAGCCGTTCTTTCTGTTTTGAAATAAATAGTTTTGTGTGCATTATGACTTCACGGTACTATGGTTTTCCCATTTATGTCAAATTTGGTCTCGATTGTGTGGAGTTTACATGTTCTCCTCGTGCCTGCGTGGGTTTTCTCCGGGCATTCCCAATTTCCTCCCACATTCCAAAAACATGATTTAATTAGAGACTCTCAATCGCTCCTTGGTGTAATTGCGATTGTTGTTTGTGTCTATGTGCCCTGTGATTTGCTGGCAACCAGTTCAAGGGTGCCCGAGGACACCTGGGATTGGCTCCAGCACTCCGGTGATCCTCGCGAGGATAAGCGGCTCAGTAAATAGATTGACGTATGTCGTTATTTCGTCACGCATTTTATTGCTTCCCCCAAATATCGGTCGTCGCATCATCGCTGAATCATCACTGCTATCATTGGTAAAATATTGTGATCTTTCCCACCCCGAGACTAAAAGACGCTGTTCCTTTTCAACACGTCCTACATTCCTTCAAGCAGTGAATCAATAATGTCAGAATTGATGTCAGACATAAGTGCATTGCGACGTGTGTTCATCTGAAAGAAAAGTTCACATCTTTCCTTGGGAAATACATACCTACACAATCTGCGGTTCATCCTCATGTATATTTCATGGCAAACGGGATGGAGCGCTCTATTATTGATGGCCGACTGCTCAGCTGTCTGTCCGCTCCTCTCGTCTCCCTTTTGATGCGTTGAAGTTGCAAAGAACGACTCGTAACTGAATCAGAGGGTGACCGCCTAACGTGGAGAGATACGTTCAAAGGGATCAGCCTCTCGGGCCGACACATGGAAGGATGTTGGATTCGCTCGGTAACACGGAAGCGAAGATTCAGTGAAAGCAAAACAGTTCTGATTTCGGTATGTGCTGGAAATAGTGAAAATTTGCAATAAATGCCCTATAAATAATAGCTACACTTAATACGCTGTTTCATAACGTGTTATAAAAAGTTCCATTGAATTGCATTAAAATATGTGAAAGCCCTGAGGTCAAACCATTGCTCAGACGACTAAATTGCTCACCTCCCCAAATGAGGAATGTAAAAATTTGAAGTCTATGATGTGAAACTTTATTTTACGAAACTATTAAGATTCCAATGCCAGTACGACATAATACAAATAACCTTTGTAGCTTTTATACAAATAAAAATCAAAGTATTCATTTGAATAGCCACAAGAGAAAATACACTTTGCCAAAGTTTCTCATTTTTCTCTTCTTTTCATTTGACCATGGATAAAAAAAAGAAAGATTATCAATGCAGCAGGGTCTCTAATCTGCAAAATGTCAGAACATCTGTTGAGGAAATACCATTTGTCATTTCCTTTAAAGTACCACCCAATTAACCAAAGATGTGAAGGAAAATGCATTATGTTAAATGCTGAAGAATAATAATAATAATAAAAGTGTGTGTGTGTGTGTGTGTGTGTGGTGTGTGTGTGTGTGCAAGCTTAGCACACAGTGATGAACTTAGATGAACTAGGACATTAAACAATGAAATCATACTTGTAAAACAATATTTCCGTGAACGCTAACATTGTCCGTGTTCTCCTTGCATGGCACGGCACACAAAGTTCCGGCGAGCCTCTCGCTGGATTTGTTTGACACAGCGAATGCCTTTGTTGATGCAACCCACCATTTTTTTTCCCCCATTCAGGTTTATGTCCACTTTGTTAAACTACTTGGAGCAACTAAACAGAGACAGTGGTAACTTAAAAAACAAAAAACTGAACAGTTTTAGTATTTTTTTTCTTTCTCAGGCAAACTTTATGTATGTATGTGGGTTAAACGACGTCCCTTGCAGGCTCACTTTCCGACTGGTGGACCCCGTGGGGGGTTTTCTTGTCCCCATGCAACCTAACTTCCCTCTAACGTCACTAAATCAGGTAACCAAGATAGGTCGGGGAGAAAGCCATAAATAAATTCTCACTTAAGCATGGCCACGTGCATGTATGCCATCACATTGGCTGCAAGCACATCTGCTGTCGTTAAGGAAACGAAGATTCCTACTTCCTCCTCGTTTTTGAGAACGCCAGTGACTGCAGTCTTCCGGCGCTTCTCTTCACCTTCTCTCTGAGCCGCTGACACAAATTCATCCCTCCGTCCTCACGTCTCCAGGGGCACACGGAACCTTAAATGGAGCTTTAATGAAATCTCGGGGATTGTCCTGTGGCTTGTTCACGCTTGCTCCAAACACCCAGGGTGGTAGCCCCGTTTCGGCTGTGCACCAGAGACGGAGCACGGTCGCTAATTGCAAGGCCTCCGGACGAGTGGGAAGATGGAGAAGGGTGAGACGGGTGAATAAATTGATAGATGAGGAGCTGAACACAAAAGGGATGGAGGCACATTTGTAAAGGTCACATGTGAGACAGTTCAAACCTTGCTCGTCTCTTTGTTCTCCATGTAACCGGTATATGCTGTGCAGTCGTCTTGCTCCCCAGCCTTTTTTTTTGTAGGGTGGGGGTTGGGGGGATATCAGCTTGTTGAAATGCACATTTAATTAGTTTATTTTAAATTTGCACATTGTTGATTATTGAGGCTTGGTTAATTGGATGTTCTAGATCAGCTAAAAACACACACACAGTGTATTTGCACAGACGACAAGTGTGTGTACGCGCACAGCCTCATGAATAGCTCAACAGGCTGCCAGCCAAGTATGCAGCGATGTAGCGCAGCAATAATTGTTGATCAAAACGCTGAATTAAAGAGAAACACTAATGAACAGAGCAGCAAAGTTTATCTTTTTTTAAATTAAAACTCTTTGAAATACCTCAGAAGTGTTGTTATTCATGAAAAGATATGATGGTGCATTTCAAATGGTGCCAAAACTGACAGCGCTCCAAATGCAAACGCAGTCTGTATTACCACATATGATAAATCATTCAATCATCTCCTTAATTGCCGTTGATAGTGAAGCCTAAGCTAAAGTCAAAGAAGCACACAAAATTTCTGTGAACAGCAGCAAGCATTAGCATGACTATCACATCGCCATCATGCTCATAGACAAGATTTATTTATATATTGGTGATCTGTATTGGAAATTAATGTTGTCTTTGTAAATCAAGGCTTTCCGTGCTACTAAAAGATGGGACGCTAGGTGCTTTACTTTCATCGCCAGCAAATCTGCAGTTCAATACCTTGAACAGTGATGTGTGCAAATGTACACACAGTCGTACAAGTTCTGGCTGGTGACTATTCGTCGTGATGAGTTCAATGTCCACAGTTGTGAACGGAGCAGGACGCTAACAGAATACTAATTTGCTGATCAATGACGAGATCAGAAAAGATATGACATCTATGACATTCTGAAAAAGTCATATCACACTGACAGGAAGTGAAAGACATTGCAGGAAAGGTTTGGATTAATCATAGGTAATCACAATAACTGATTGAGTAACGATGTAATCATATCATTCAAACCAAATGATGACTTTTGTCACCCTGAGCACAGTACTTTGACCAAAATGCCCAAAATATTGCATATATTATCAAAAAATGGTATTCATGGGGATATGGCCCCAGTCCATTTCATAAATGGTTTAAGGTTGAATATGGAAAAATCATTTGGTTATAATCAGCTCTATCTACGTTAATGATATGCAGGTTTTCATGAGAAAGATGCTTATTTTAGCCAATCCTACTCATCTGATGCTAGTTGACAATATATGATAGGCTAACCTTTGTGCTCATCAAAGCGAAGCATCTGTTCACACACGCGCTTTTATTAACACGTTTTCCCTCGCCATGCCACTGGTGCCGACTTTAATTAGCAGAACCACGAGAAGATTAGATACCTGTCAAGCTCTACAAACATTAATATCATATGGAGCTTTGCTATTTTCTTCCCTATCCAAACAGTTGACTGTAATTTGTGTCTTCAGCGTGTAGTTATGTTTTCTACCGATTCAATGTACAATTAGTTCTATGAGTTATGAGCACTCGGCGACATTCTGACAGCATGATGAGGTGCTACTCGTGTTGTCAGAAAGCAGTGGAAAAGGGAAGACAATATCCTGCACTTAAAAGCCAATCATCGTTTGATGTTTTTGGCATGGTAATTTGCATCTAATCACTATGATTTCAGAGAATACTGTAATGCAACATTTCACCTTTCACCACTTTTTTTTAAAAGCCCTGTTATGATGGACACCGGCCAGATCTATGAAAGACACCATCTGTTTACATGTAAATGGTGTTTTCAAAAGGAATAAAACACGGGCAAGCTGTCGCGCTATAAGTGACCATAACCTGTATATATGTTGTTTTCTGTAAACATACAAACAAAGTACTGGAATGTTCAATGCACCGTTGGGGACGCATATGCAAACTGGAAGAGATAAATTGATGTTGCGTTCTTTCTTCTAAAAGGAATGATACAACAAAAGAAAATATTGATTGTTGCACGCAGACTATCACAGCCATCAAAGGCATCAGGATACGTGACGTTTCTGGCAGTTTTTCCCTTCTGAAAACAGATGGAAAGAAACGCCAAAACATACATATGAGTGTGTGAGATCAGCCGTCTATTCAAATGACAGTCGTCGCTTTGTGACGCAGAGATCAGGTCTGGTTAAAGATTTCATTAAGATAAAACTTCTTAAAAAGTGAAATGTATTCAGAGTGACAGAATTTTTTTCCCCACAGAAGCTTCTTGCAACATAATTCAAATGCAAACTCGGGAGCATCAAACTACGCGGTCCATTGTTGGTTCAGCACGGCATAGCCGAGCTGAGAACGAAGAAGAAAAACTTTGCATACGAATAATCACCCAAGAGATATGTTTCAAACCTCATTATTAACTTCTAGCGTGATTGCAAATAACATGCACAGGTGAGAAATAAGTGGAAAGTCCCGAGAGTGTTGATGAGCTCTGAGACACTCAGCTGAATGCAAATGAAAGTGAGGAATGACAGGGGAGCCATATTTAGGGGAATATGGACGGCCCCGTGGGACCGATTGTGCCCGTGTTCGGGGATCAAGGGCAGCTGTGCTCCACACGCAGAGAATTGAAGCTGAACTAATGTGAATGTAATGGCCCTCTATCAAGCAGCTCGCAAAAATAAGTAGGCTCCACACACAGGCGCATGTGCACATGAACCAAACCGTAATCATTTTTGGGGACAGAGCAAGAATATTCTGAATTCGTACACTTAGTCGTGCAATGCTCCCATCTGTGGTGTGTCCACTTTTAGGAGCCTTTGGGACAGGTGACCCCCCTTTGCGATTCCGCAGATGGGTCAACCGCGAGGATGGCTTTCCGACTCAATAGTTCAGGGTTCCATTTTGAATTGATGGCTCCGTGACATCACCCGCATATTCAACCCAAATGACCCGACTTGAGTATTCCAATTTACAGAGATCTGCAACAAATGTGGCCCGCTTTATGATAACAAACAGATAAGCACAAAGGCAGCTGAAAAAGTGGCAATATTTTTCTAACATGGCCGAATCGATTATCTTCAAGAATACTGTAGGTAAAGTACTACCAAAGTTGGAATGTGGTATATATGGGCGTGGATGGGATAGTTTGCCATTATTTCATTTTTCTCTGTATATGTGCGGTCGTTCCCACGCATTTTTACGATATGTAATGGCTCCCTATGGACAAAACGCACAAAAATCATATGGCTCTATGTGAGGGCTGTACGAGCTCTCATCTAGCAAACCGAATACACTTAAGGACGTCTTTACAAATGTGCAGTAATTGTCAGATAAAAGCCAACAATAAAAGCTTTGTTTAGGTCGTCCATGCGACAGATACAAGATGCTGGGGCACACTTTAATGGACAAGTGGGCAATACTGCTCGAAAAATCCCTTGGCTAAATTGATAAACCTGCTGAATCAAAGGAGACATTGAATTTATTTCCTGTCCAGCTAATTTATTGAATTAAGATGTGTGAGGGCATGGGAATGAGAGGATGCAGGGGAAAGTACAAGAGAAAGGGATGGCAACAGAACTGATCAGCTCCCCCTTTTTTCTTTCTTCCTACTTCCATTTCTCTTCTTTCCTATGTGCTTCTCATGTCATTGCGAATGGCAAAGAAATGGCTGGTTTGGTGTTTGCCCTTTGATCGTTGCTTATTCCTGCTCCCAGCATTTTTGAAACAGTACTGAATGGATCCTTCCCACTCACTTATTCCCCAAAAATTCCTTGACAAAATTATGGATACATTGTGGTCGGATTGTTTTCGAGGTTACCCCTCTCGTTATGATTCAATTTTGATGGGTTACTCCCTTCCTCACCAATGTGCCTCAGTATGGAGTCACCGTGTAGGAGGCGTTCAAACATGTAAATTGTTAATTTGGTACGAAAAAAAACGATGCCATGGGCCTCAGCTGGTGGAAAAAAGCAATCCTCTTTCCATCTAGCTACTCTCCTCACTGCTGCAGTGAAGCGATTCCTATTAGAGTTCAATTTAGAAGACGGTATCACACTCAACTGTTTACCAGCCTGATTGAGACCAGATGACTCTGTCTTTGGTCTAATTTCTCTTTCATGTCTTTTGCCTTTTCTCAACAGACTCATCCTTTAAGACAACTTTGGTTTCGCCTCAATTGACCGCATTCACAGCGCTTGACTCGGGTCGAGAGAGAGTCCCACAATCTCTCAGGTGTTTCCAGTGGGGGAAACGTATCTTGCGACAGGAAAAGTTTGCAAAGAGTTGTGTGGGGGGCAAAGCCCAAATGATAGTGTTTGACGCTGATGCAGAGTGATCCCACAAGCAAATGATATGGAGTGAGAAACAGGAAAACCATTAACTTACAGGCATCCAGCTACGCCCCACATGACGCTAGCCCGCTGTGATGTGCGCCGTCTGAACTGCTCTCTGCCTGTCTGCTGCTTTCATCTGAGAAGACATCTCAGCTGGGGGGATGGTGGGGAGAAACAAGAGCTTGAGATGAAATAATATTGACCTGGGAAAGCCCCGGTGTTTCTCTGAGGACATAAAATCACCTGGAGACGTATAGAAAGCCACTGTGGATGAGAACAGCAGAAATGCCCTAAGCCTACTATAACTTTAACCAGATGTTTTCCCTCCTGTGTTTATTTCTCAAGAGTCGAGAAAGGCAACCCAAACAAACAAATATAAATAAAATTATAGAGATGGATAATGTTGTGAATATATTGACTCATATGGATGGATAGGCTGCACCACTCCCCCAACCCGTGTGAGGATAAGCGGCTTGTAAAAGGAATGGATGGATGTTTGTAGTTTGCTGGGGTCTAAATTAAGTTTTACTGCAACTTTTTTTCCAATCAGAGGCCAGAATTTCATCTGCAAACACCACAAAATTCAGTAACTGTAACGAACCATGTAATATGACTAGAACCTTGTTTAGTTCTTCATCCCAGCTGACCAGATGCTAACATTCATATACTACCTGTGTCTCGCTGTCCCATTGGGTCTCCATTGCCTGACTAATAGATGGAGTGAAAATAATTCAATTCAATTAAGTGTTATACTCAAGATGTCAGCACACATGAACAGAAGCATTTAGTCTGGTAGGTAAACTGCGTATTCGAGAGGGTCAATGTGTCCATCTGTAAAGAATTCATTTGGGGATTGCATGGAAAGAGTAGCCCAAAAGGAAACCGTACGGCCTGAATGCCCATGAGGGATTCGATTAATCAGTGAGGCCGAAGAGGAATTAATCTCAATATTGCCTTTCGCTGCAAAGTTTAATTTCATCCTGAAACGCTAGGTTTCCATTTCCAGGGATTCTTCAATTGCATTCTTGTTTTTTTTCTTTTTTAAATAAAGATTGAAGCATAATTCCTCCTTCATAACGGACTCATCTCAAGTTTAAGTAGCGAATATTTTCACTGACCTTTGTGGTTGACATGAGCTGCATATCAACTAAAGGAATATCTACTGATGTTTCCTAGAGTGCTTATCAAAATGTCTTGCCGGAAAAGATTCTCAGAATCATGAGAAGACACTTTTACAATGCTGATTTGTGTGAATTTGTGAATTTACAGTTTGACTGTAGTCAGCAAGCAGACAACTAGTTGTCAATTTTTGTCTGCAGCGGGAATCATACCGTCACCCAGCTGTTCCAAATCCAAAAATCTTTGCCAATAAACTCCTGCTACCGCTCTACTGGTCGCAACAGTCAATCGCTTGTTAAATTAGAAGATGACTAAATAATGAAACACGACAGACGTTTGTTACCTGATGTTCCTCTTATTACTCAACTGGTAAAACAATTTTCAAGCACTATCCTTAAACCTCACGGGATTATTCTTGCAAGTGCCTTTTTAAGGATAGCCGAGACAAGATAACTGAAGTAACCGATGTGAAATGTCATGACGTAAAATGACAACACAGTGGATTGCTACGTGCGATGTTTCAAATTTTGAGACTTTTGAGATGAATGTGCTGGCTTCATGATAGCTTTACAGAAACTGCACTCGGCTGTCAGCAGATTTTCTGGTAAAAATTTGAAGACAGAAGCCGATGGTTCAAAATCAACCATGTTTGACGGTCGAGTATATTCTCCTGTTTCTTATAAATATACAAATACCATGAATGAATGGGAACTGCACTGACTCCATTATCATTTACAAATGTCCTGCAGTTAAATACTACCCAAGTGCCGCTTCTTTGCGTTGAGGTCGTATCGAGCTGGAAGCTAGTGTCATTACCTGGCAAACCAGCAGCCATAGTTCCAACCAGACCAGGAGTGTCTCTGCTTGTCACAAATGCAGCGAGAGAGATACATTTAATGGCTAAAAGTGAGAATAGTGTAGCTGGGTTGTTTTGACTGCCTTGAGGAACACCTCCGCTTCCTAACCTTTTCCTTTCAAAGGATAGACTCAATTCATGAGGGATTATTGCTCATTTTTATCATTTCTTATTCCTCCCCCCCTTTAGTAGGCACGACTTGTACTCCTCACCCAAGACCCCCCACTGACATGCCTGTTAAGGGCAAGGATCACCTGCTGCAGGAAAAAAGAGGCTGTGTAAGGCACACAATAACTCTGTGTTTCTCTTGCAATCCAAATGCAAATACATCTTTCATAGTTTTCAACAATCTGGGAGTGCAGTCGCAGATTCACACTTCCAGCGTAGTCTAGCATGGTTTAAGTTTGGTGAGTTTTTGAAGTGGGATTTATTTAGCCCTTCAAAGACGATGCTTCATTGGTCCCTGTTTTGTGTTTTTAATAGAAATCAATCATTCCCTGTGCACTGTAGTTTAAATTAGAACTCACAATGTAAACACTTTAATCAGGAGTGTTGTATCATCTGTAATTGCCTTTGCAGGTGTTTCCACTATTCCCCAGAAAGAAAGGAGTCTATTGGGGTGTGTTCATTACCCAGCTTACTTTGTCACTGTTCACAACAGCTTGCCTGCACCAGTGCCGTTACTTAGCAATAAGGTGACAAACAAACATCAACTGCGATCCGGAGCATTTGTCTGGTTGCTTGTTTTTCTTCTTTGTAAATTCTGCCTCCTTCTACTGTCACAGCCATGTTTTGGCCATTAGAGCAAATCCCAATGCCTTGGTGATAGCTCATGGAGGTCAGATGGGAAAGAAACACACTAACCTGTTTGGACAGACTGAAAGCCGTCTTTTACACCGACGGCAATAACAAACCGGGTGGACAGAATAGAATGATAGAAAATGAGGGTCAGATAAAATCACTTTAATCTGTGCCAGATGTTTGAATAGGCCCCGGCAATATAAAAGCTTATATTCACACCCATTGTGTTGCTGTGTCTCCTTTTAGAATTGATTTCATAAGCAGAGTATAAATAACGGTGAAGGGGTGGGAGGGACCTCGATGTAACAGTTCATGCCCTCCCCATGCTTATCTTATGAAAGTAGGCCCTAAAAGACTTGACATTCTTCAACCTCTTATTTGGAAACCCAAGTAGTGAATAGTGACTGTGATGAATTTAAAGTCTTCACTTCACTCTCAATTATTGGTATGTTTGCGTTCTGTTCAGCTGCCGTGCCCGACGTGTGATTAACACGTTGATGGGCCAGGCCATAACAAGCTAACTGCTCCTGGTGAGCATGGCAACATCCGTCATCAGAGTGTAAATTGGTGACGAGGCAACACTGCAGCGCGCGTCTGCTCATTAGCGATTCTGTACCGCTATACAAACAAGGCTTCAAAAACAAGGTAATTAGTCCTGTGTTTGAGTAAGTTCATTTTTAAATAGTGAAGTGACCAACTGTGGTGTGATAATAGATGAAACGGTGCAGACGACAGACTTCCAAACAAAACAATGTTTCGCATTTAAAGTCATCAAACTAAGTAGGGATGACATTTTCTGTCTCAGTTGGTTTTGCAGTAGTCTGCATATGTCTATGATGAACCACATATAATTAAGGTGCTAATAGGATGAGAGTGACACATTTTAAATTCCCACTGGAACTATGTTTTTGGAATTTATTCAGCCGCACGAGACCCCTCCACGAGACGACTACTCCTGGCCTGACTGATTTTGAAATAGTTGGCAGGTGGATGCCATGTGTGAATTAACTGTGGCATGTTATGAACACACAGTAGGGATAATGATCTTAAAATTTGATGATTACAATTTGAAGTCCAATTAAATGTGCCTCTCGGTTTGCTTAATACCGCTTACAGTGAAAACAACGTTTGCGCTTCACTTAGTAGACAGGTTCAAAAGCAAATTCTGCAATTTCCAATTCTGTGTAGCACTTGACAACACGAGAAAAATAATGAACTATTATTATGTGCCAAAGATCAATATGAAACTTCAAAAAACAGAAAAGTTGCTCAACTAAAATCCCTAGCGATCAATAGACCCTTAGATTTTTAGAGGACGTGCTTATTCCCACCCACACGCAGCAGGTCATCTTGCGTGCGGTCGTTCCCACGCATTTTTACGATATGTAATGGCTCCCTATGGACAAAACACACAAAAATTATATGCCGGCCTCTATTCTTGGACCTACAGATCTTTAATGTTTTAAAGACATGCAGAGGGTAGCCTTGTTAAGTCCCCTGATTTGAATCAATCATAGGTGACCTTTTGCTGCCACTGTGGAGTGTGCAAAGCCTTGATTAGGAGTGCCACTGCTTGTTAGTCACAATGTCCGTCTGCTATTTTTTCATTTATTTATTTTTTTCATCCTACACCTTCCAATCAGACCCAAACACTCAAAACATCTGCAACTTTCTTTGGCTGATTATTTGAAATGCGTCGCAACTTAACAATCATCATGGCTAGAATAGTTTTTTTGGCAATATTTGCAGTAATGACTCGTGTATCGTAATAGCTGGGAACATTAATTGCTAGATGCTTGGTATAGTCAAAAAATAATATCGAAATGCAACAAAGGTGTGCAATTACGTTATTATTGAAAACACCTGTTTTTTCCATGGTAAAGCAACATTTGTGGGTTGTAAAAGAGGAACAAAGTCATCTTCCTTATATTTTACAATAAAAATACAATGATTTATTTCAAATGTCAAAACATTGTCATTGTTTTTCTTTTGGGCCAAATTTTAATAATTTTAGTAAGGACAGTATATTAGTTTCTTGGGCAGGATTTACGGCACAAGATTTAAGTCCACCTCGTTTTCTTCCCATGTGTTCAAATAATAATTTTAGTCATGAAATCATATATTCAGATCAGAGTCCTCATTCAAATTTCAATAAATAATTGGAAGCAATTTCATACTGCCAACTCCAGTGCAGACAGATGGATCCGATGTACTTTGTCAATGTGAGCCAGTTGTTATAGAAATACACCAATCGATGACATAAATGCTGCTTTCTACCCTGGCAACATTCCTACAGTGACTAAAATAACACTTCCAATTGATCAAAACTACAATTAAAGCTCTGGTCATTAAATGTGATCTAAATGGAATCCGTGGGAGATGTAAAGGCTATTAATTAAAATTGCTTACTGCAGACAGCGGCCAGTGGAGTCATGCCAAGGTTACCTGCATATAAACCAATCAGAATTATAACGTAAATTGGAATTGGACTCTTGCACCGTAAATCCATCCTTTGACATATCCCACTCACTAAGACCTTTGTAGGCCATTTATCATCATCAGCCCTGCCGTTGCACATCAACAGCCAAAATCTATGCGTCTTATTCTCCTCAGAGCACATTTTACTTGTTCTATGTAAGTTATAATTGTCATGAAATGAGAAGGCGTGAACTATAACACTGCTTGCATTATTAAACATCCAAAGCCGCATTTGGAGGCTGTGAGCTGTGCCAAGTAAGCGGAGTAACTGCAGTGGGAAGCCATCCCCCGCGGTCTAGACAGGTGGTGGTGGGAGGAGAACAAGTAGGTAGAGGAGGAACTTTGCCGATGAGTCACCAGGAATGTCTGCGCGGAGACATGGAGGCTCGTGAATGAATGAATCAATAAAAAAAGCACAGCCAGCCTCTTGGAAATTGGAAGATTTTCTGTAGCTTTATGTAATTTACTCACTAACCTATAACAGATTAAGAAATGTAATGGTGGTTAAATTTAGGAGACACTCATGCAAGCCAATCCTAAACTAATTCAGCTCAGTGTAAGTGATGACAGTTTTTCAAGAAATATGCAGTCTTACAGCTAATAAGATATTTCGGATTTTGATTCTATAACTGGTTCTGTATGTGCAAGCACTGGCATTTCAATGCAAGACGATAAATCATTTCAGTGGTGACTTGAGTAAGAACTCCCATGTATAGCGCTCGTTAACGGCCGATGGAAAAGATCAAGTGTTGACAAACCACAAGCAGCTTTGCCTGTCATCATTTGCCCATGTGTAAATAATGGGTGTCTTACAGTATACAGCACTGCTTTTGGCTTGATTGCTGAAGAATCAATCAAACCATCATTTATCAACTGTTCACGTTTTTTTAGAAGATAGCAAAGAAAGACAGTTCATTAACAGCGACCACTGGGAATGTCCCGTCTTCCTTCTTCTGTCCCGTTTCGATTATTTTGAATGAACAAAACCGATATATTTGATTCAAAATGATACCCATAAATCATCCATCCATTACATACCGGTTCTCCTCATTAGGTCTGCCAGTGAGATGAAGTCCATCCCAGCTGACTTTGGCCTGGTTACCAGCCAATCACGAGGCACATAGACACAAAAATAAACTATTCATAGCCAAGGACACTATGGAGTCTTCAATGAATTCCCCATTCTGGAGCTGTGGACTTCAAGGCTTTAACACCTTTAGTTTTTAATCCCGTGTGTAGGACAGTGACTGAAAGGTGGGCACCGGACTGCAGTGACCCAGCACGACAACGAAATGACACCAAATCCACTTAAGCAGAGAGGAGTCTGACCATTGAGGGATCTGTAAGCGACTGCTTTGCGTTGAATCCTAATATTAACAGGGAGCCTTACAAGGATTACAGAACGGGAGAAATGTGGCTGAACATATAGAAGCTAGACAAACCCAGACAACAAAAAACATTCGGGGCCGACAATCTTACTGAACCTTTCAAATCCATATTTTTTTTCATTTGTGGGCTCTATTGTCAATTAAAAACACATCTTTTCAGGTTTGAAAAATCTGTGCAACTCAATACTGAGAAGCAATAGAAGCTACTTTCGTGAGAGATGCTAAAGGTTAAGTGCCAGTGAATAGCATTCCAATGCCTCTTTGTTGGTAGCCTACATTGGCTTGAGGGCAGAAATACATTTCGACTTAAAACTAGCTTTAAAAAAAAAAAAAAAGCAATGGGCAGGTTGATCTATGAGGCAGAGGACGATGTGTAAGAGATTGCCCAGGGTCCTCCTATCAAGTCTAAAAATCATATAAACACTATGACAGTGGCAGACAAGGGAAGAGTGGAGAAAGGGGGGAAAAACTATCAATGCAGAAGAAGAGGTTGAAGCTGATGTTCTGGAAATCTGAAAAAAAGAAACAATTACTCCAAAAAAATAAAAGTGCAGTAAGGTTCAAACAAAACTGCAGGTGGAAATGGATTGCAAATGTGTAAATTGCTCGCTTTTAAGAGACGTGAGTTTTTTTTTTTTAGACACTGAGCCTCAATGCTAAAACCGTATGCTCGAGGGGGGTCGGTACAAACTGCTAATTAAGTTTAGCAATGCTTTTGCGGCACATTGAGGAAAGCGTAAAGATGGAGACATTAAAAAAAAAAAAAAGAAAAGTGCTGAGTTGAAAGCATCAATGTGTACGTAACTTTACATTTAAATAGGAACCATTCCACTATCTTGTAAGACAGAGACCTCCATCTCCGTTATTGCCACAACATCCTTGAGTCACCTCTTTTAGTGGTCTATAACATTGGTGGACGAGCTAAGAAACCTCTGGTGCTGTTAGAGCGAGTGTCAGGGCTGATGATACTTTTCAGAGCTGTGTGCAGTGTTTGTACACTATAACAAGTTGTGTCATTAAAATGCTGTAGAAAACTTGGGCTTTTTTCAGTGCATGTACTATATCTCCATATTATTTGCTTGTTTTGAGCCGAAAATGGTATTTTTCCATTTTGGACAGATGGAAAGAAATTGTACCTCTACTACATTTAAAAACAAACAAACAAACAAACCCCAAAAAAACCCCACTAAATATTGTTTTCCCAAGCACATACCAGCACATAATACAAATCTGTTATGTGTGACAAAATGAAATTAGCATTTTAGGTTCAGAACTATTTTTGTGGTCTTGAGTTTTTGTTTCTACCCATTTGGTTTGCATGCTGAAGGCCTGAGTGACAAGATAGGCAGCCTCCGCTTTGGAGACCCAAAAAGCCCGAGCGACTGTGTCGGACGCTTCACTGATCCGGGGCCAGGCTTTTATTTCTGTAGCCGCTGAACGGACAGCTGCTCTGTCAGGTCAGTCCAAGTCATGGCGACCTGACATGGCATCCCAACCTGAACAAGAAGTGGCCCTGCTCTAACGGGACTGGAAAAAAAAAATGGAAGTATATAGAAGTACAGTGCTTTTCCAGCAACACGTTTATTTGAGAGGAAATATGTGATTTCCTATGATGCATGAATCATAAGATGAAGACGAGAACAAGCTGCTGCCGTTCGACTGACTTCGCTTGTGTGGAAACTGCCTTCCATAGTTAGTGCAGGCTTTGAGCAAGGCCTGAGGCACACTACTGACTTGAGAGGGAAAATTCCCAGAACAAGTAGTCCCAGAATAGCACCTGTTTTTAAGGGCGAGCTGACATCGCCTTTACTGCCGTGTTGCAAACACCGACAGGTGTCGAAATGACATTTGAATTCCATTGCACTAAAATGATTAATGATTCACTTTTTTTTTCTTTACTGTACTTTGCTTTCTGAAGCTGTTTGCCTGAATCCGGTTGAAAAAACATTTGTTTGAATCCAAACATTATGATTTCTTGCTTTGACAAACTGAGCAAAAATATCAAGAAATCTTCCTTTGGACTGTCGCTTTTATGTGATTTATTTTCATTGAGTCCAGACAAAGAAGTCTCTGCCTCTTATCTTTGTTTGCCCTCACTGCAGGATTGCTCATCAATAGTTGGCCTGTTACAGCAGCGTTTGTGTCTGACAAGCCGCAAATCATTAAATCATATCATTGATGTTGTGACAGCGAGGGCTTTGTCACAAAATGAATACTGGCTACGTGATGCAATATCTGTACTGGCTTGCTACAGAAAATATACAATAGTGTCAGCACTCCATTTCAAGATAATGATGATCAAGCAGTCATCTCGGCCTTGTCGCCTTCCGCATGGATATTTCTATTCAACTACAGATATGCACAATAGCTGATTAATTGATGATTAATCATGTGGTAGCTTGTGGAAATGATTGTTGATGTTTTTGTCATCAACCAAATAAGATGAGTAACATTCATATAAACAAAATAAGCACACGAAGTCGATAAAAACAACTGGCTCAGTATTATGACAGTAGTGATGAGGAACACCCAGACCACAGCAAGAAAAATGAAAGAATTAACTACAACTTGTTCAAGCAACTTGGGTCACATCTCGTTTCAGATCAGTCATCAGTTTTGCATGAATAACTTCATGTTGGAGTGAAAGGCCACGCTGGAGAATATTATGCATATCATATGCACATGGCATGTCCACGGGCGAAGGAGTCCTTGTCGGTCCAGGCCTCCTTGTACCCACTGACATTTATCTACTCTCATTATATTTCTCTCACACCTTTCAGACTTTTTCAATGCACCTTCCATCGTTCTCAATCTTCTGTCCCTGACTGCGCTGAAGTGTCCTTCTCTCTGATGACTGTTGGGCTCGTTTCTAGTCCGACCTACTCTCCCTCCAGGTAGAGCAGCCCTCAGGGAGTCAGGGATCAAGGAAAGTGTCATGGACTGACACGCAAACCAAACCTCAGAAAGATTATTCAGGGAATAGGACCAGCTGTTCAGATGCAGACCAGTATTTGATGTTCTGTATGAACTGGTCACCAGCTACATTTTATGTTTGTCAATTTTGCTTTAAAGCAGGTTCTGGCAACATGTTTTTGACTGTGCCCTAACCTGCTGTAGACAGTGGAAGTCGAACGGCCAAGAGTGTCACACATCCGAGTTTAACAAAATTGCAACAAAACCAAAATGAACATTCTGCTGTTGCACTGCCATCGTGCATGAGGTCATGAAACGCGTCTTTAAATTTTTTTTCCCCACGGGTTTTATGAAGCTAACGCTGAACTTCCAAGTTCTTTACTATTCCATTCAGTCAAGTAAAAATGTCAGTCTTCTTCATGGCTTAGTTCACGTTTGCGACACATTTTCAGTCTGTGATACAAAAGCGCTGTCTCCACTTTATGGATTCATTCGAAAACTCCCCCCAAAAAACAACATACTGCTTCTCTCAAGCTGTTATGCAACAAGGTCGGTCATATCACAAAAAGTATAGAGTCACAGAAGCTGAAAACTGAATTTAGGGAAGGTTTTCCCACTGAATTCTTAATTTTAGTCCAGTTTGCCAAAATGCAAAGACATAATAGTCATTTTTATGTGGACAGCATCTCTGGAACAGCAAATGCTACCGTTTTAGAAATACTGTGCATTCGTATCTGGACTCTTAATGCTTGCACAAGTGGATGTGAAAAGAGCGCTGTGTAGTAATTGCTGTTTTGAGGGAAGGGAGACTCCAGGTTTCAATTTTTTCCACTCTGTTCACCCTCTCCCAGATCGTCCTGCTTGGTTGTCCTCAGTTTTTTTTTTTTCCCCCCTCTCACTCACTCCCCTTTCTCTGTTTCTCCCTAATCCTTGGAGGCAATGCTGACAGCAGCGGTATAATAGAGGAAAGCTTGCCGGAGCGAGGAGGGAAATGATCTGCTAATGGTACACTTTCTCCCAAAGGACACCTGCTTACACTCTGCAGCCCTACTGCACACGTAGTCGCTGTGTGTACAACATGTGCGTGTATGGGCTTGTTCGTACGATCGTTGTACAACGATCCCTTTTTTTTCCAATTCGCTTTAACTTCAAATTTCCATTGCACCGGCAACTATTCCAGATTCCTTTTACAGGGTTTCTACAGGTGCTTGGGATCTCTATGAAACCTGATTTTTATAACTCCCCGTTTTCACAACAGTGCAGGGCACTGATCGCAACGTGTTTGAGACTCATAAAATCATCCCAGGTTTGATTTAATAATCCAAATTTGACTATTCAACCCATGGCGACGTCGGAGCACAAAACAATTAACGGTAACAGTCCCTCACTGCGTCTTTGTTGGCCACATCCAACTCCCCGTAATATCGAAAATAAACAATCCGCTAAATGGAATAAAAATTTCCTTTCCCTGGTCTCTCATTCTAATTTCCCATTTTAACTTATTTATTTTTTACCTCAGAATCATTTCTGAAAATCCTTCCTGTCCCTTTGGACCAAGTATGCTAAGTCAGCATTGTGTAGACTGTCATTTTAATGGCTTGTGAGAATTGTTAGTCAATTCCGTTTTGCTCCCACGGCAACAACACAGAAGTTCCAACCCGAGCATAATTTGGAAAACGATCATGTGCATCACGGATCCCAACTGACAACAACTCTTCCTTCAGCACTCCCAGGGTAATGCAATATTTATCTGTGTAATCATGAAATTGAATCTATTAAAGTAATAACTCTTCTAATGTAATAACATAACCATAACCAGACGACTTCAAGAACCAATGAGGAGATGTAAACGTGTAATTGGTGTTTGGCTTTGTGGCAGAAGGTCACGTGACATCTATCTGATGCCGTGCATCGCCGTATGTACTGCTGGGAGTAAATGAATGCCAAATTGGAAGGTTCGAACCACTGCTTTTATTGGATTGCGTCCTTTTCATTTCCAAAGTTGACCTCCACGTCAAGTGAGGTCTTTGACATTTTGCATCTAAACCCCATTTGGAGTAACGTGTAGCTTGAGTCTGGCTATAAAAATAATGAATTTACAATAAGGCATTTCAATTGCATTTTCTCCATAACTATGAATTCAGTGAATTACTACTAAAAAGGCAATGACATTTCATTGCTTGAAATCAAATGTATGTAGGAAATCCTTGTTCTTCGCAGTATTGCTAAGAACATTTTTCCTGTTCTGTACTTCTTTAATATGAAAGTTAACACGATTAGTTTAGGCATAAAGGTCATTGTCATTTTGTTTTATTCAGTTGCTGGCTTAGAGTTTCAGAACCAGGATCTCATCCACGTTTTAAAACACCATGAGGTTGCAAAATAACGTACAAAAATGCAACATAACAACGTGGCAATAATGAAGGGACATGCGCAGAAGGCACAACTCCTATTGACTTTTTTTCCTGAAGATTGTGACTTTTTTTTTTTTCATCAAAACACGATCGCCTCGAGCCGTATTTACAAGGTTTAAGGAATTTATCGGCAGACACCATCTTATCTATCTTCCCGAGCATCCAGCTTCGTGAACTGTTTTAATGCACACGCTTTCCTTTTCACATGTGACTGAGTCCAGGCAGCGTTACCATAAATGCCATTCAGGGTGTAGAACATGAAATAAACGAGAGGAGAACTTGCACAGTATTTCTTCATCCGAGTCTAACGTTATTGCTGTCATGTGAGCGGACTTAAAGGCTCACCCACTTCCAACGTGTACCTTTTTCCACGCTAATTCAACCGATTGTTTTGGATCCTCACATGAAAGAGCTGTCCATTATCTTGTTGAGCAGAACTTTCTCACTGCTAAAATATCCCTTCTGAATTCACAATTTTAACTTTGAACAACTTCCTCTCCATTTGTTTGTGTCACCAGGGACCCTGCTTGTTATTTTTGGAATGTGGTTCTAATTAAGAGCCGGCATTTTTTTTTTTTTTTCGTTTGTTTGTTTACAACAGCACGGCAGATTCGTGTTTACACCAAAGCGCCACAATTACGGATCAATAGGAAGTGGAGAAACTGGGAGGACTTCAGTCAGTTTACCTTGGAGGTAAAAAAATAAAATAAAATAAGAGGATGCACACAAAGTGGATTTAACAATAAAGGAGGATTGCTTATCCAAATTGCATGACTAAACCTCCAATATGTCTCGTGCACCTGCGTCATAAAATCACGTGACTTTTGTTTACCTTGCCATATTGCTGGTCAAACAAAGGATTGTTCAATGCTAGGTCGGTTGGAGACTAGACGGAAATATGTCTTATAGCATGACGCCCAGATTCTTGTTTGATACCGTTAGACATTTAGAAGGTGAAAAGAATTGAAGGTACGTGGAAAAATTAGATAAACTCTGCATAGAGGACCCATACTTAATGCCGAAGTCGATGTTTTCGCCGATAAGAAATTGGACTGTTAATTTGCGTCTGCTTGTCTTGGACAACTGGATATACACATGGATGTGGTGAGTAAGTTGTTGAGATTTACACAAAAGAGTTTGAAAGGGTAGAAAAGTCTGGACACATACAGATACTTCGTTGCTGGATCTGTTCTCATTTAGAAATAAATCCCACATAGTGACGGGTTGACGGCTTGTTCGGCGACACGTTAACCTTTGTCAGAATCCATCGATCTTTTCTGCTAGTATTCAATACAAATACCAATATTTAAATAAATGACCCCTGGTTTTACACAAACTCGCATTCATTAACTGTGATTGGAAAAAAAAAAAAAAACAGGGTGCCATCTCAAACGTACACGGAAGCGTGTTGGTGCCACACTTAACCTCCATAAACCTCTCCGACAGACGTTTTTTTTTTTTTTTAATACACATTGTTCTCAAATGAGCCAATTTAGTATTATAAATACTTCTTGCGAATTTGAGATTGAGAAGAAGAATACCTACCTGGAAATGAAGCAATCACTACACAGGCATCCATCACCTTTAATTACCGAAATCCGTCGATCTTTTCTCGTCTTTTCAGCTGGTGGAGGTGGGACTGCATCAGGGATCAGCTCTGAGCCCCTTCCTGTTTGCAGTGGTAATGGATAGGCTGAGAGATGAGGTTAGACTGGAATCCCCTTGGACCATGATGTTCGCAGATGATATTGTGATATGCAGTGAAAGCAGGGAGCATGCAGAGGAACAATTAGAAAGATGGAGACGTGCACTGGAAAGGAGAGGAATGAAGATTAGCCGAAGTAAAACAGAATATATGTGCGTGAATGAGAAAAGTGGAGGGGGAAGAGTGAGGCTACAGGGAGAAGAGATAGCGAGGGTGGAGGACTTCAAATACTTGGGGTCAACAATACAGAGCAATAGACAGTGTGGTCAGGAAGTGAAGAAACGGGTCCAAGCAGGTTGGAACAGCTGGCGAAAGGTGTCTGGTGTGTTATGTGACAGAAGAGTCTGCTAGGATGAAGGGCAAAGTTTACAAAACAGTGGTGAGGCCGGCCATGATGTACGGATTAGAGACGGTGGCACTGAAGAAACAACAGGAAGCTGAACTGGAGGTGGCAGAAATGAAGATGTTGAGGTTCTCGCTCGGAGTGACCAGGTTGGATAGGATTAGAAATGAGCTCATTAGAGGGACAGCCAAAGCTGGATGTTTTGGAGACAAGATTCGAGAGAGCAGACTTCGATGGTTTGGACATGTTCAGAGGCGACAGAGTGAGTATATTGGTAGAAGGATGCTGAGGATGGAGCTCCCAGGCAAAAGAGAGAGAGGAAGACCAAAGAGAAGGTTTATGGATGTGGTGAGGGAAGACATGAGGGCAGTTGGGGTTAGAGAGGAAGATGCAGGAGATAGGCTAAGATGGCAAAAGATGACACGCTGTGGCGACCCCTAACGGGACAAGCCGAAAGGAAAAGAAGAAGAAGATTCCATAGAATGATCTCTTTGATTATCTGTCTCGTCTGTTGTGACACCCAACAGCACATTAGGTCTCGCGTATTGTAAATATTCTCCCCCAGTTCAATGTCTACCACACTGTCGAGCAGCTGTGTTTGACCGGCAGTATGGCGCAGTGACAACGGTGACGTCACGTGCACGAGCTCGATAGAGAATGACAAAAATATTCAGAGAGACAGTTATGGTATGGCTGGTGGTGAGCTGTGTGTGTGTGTGTGTGTATTTGCGGAATCGCTTTTCTTATGTAGCACACCATAGTCTCACAAACCATCTGCCAACTGAGAGGGATTTGCAGAATTTGTGTGTGTGAAGGTGACGCTCACAAATTGCACATGCTCTCAAAAGACATGAAAAGACTGGAAGCAATTGAGGATCCTCTTACCTCCACCTAAAGTGCTCTATCTTAAACAAACCACATTTGTTTTATTAATTTAATGTCACATCTCGGTGGACTCAGAACTAACTTACTGGCGAGAACTCCCCCCCCCTTCTTCTTCGCCAAGCACTGCGAGAACAAAGTGACAGTGTCCAATCAAAGAGAGGGGGAAAAAAAGACGAGTGACTAAGTGAGAGAGTTCTGCGAGATTACAGGAGACTGCCTCCTCCTCATATTCTTTTGCCCTTTCGATAATGTCAAGTTAAGTAAAAGACATTATAGAAAAGGTAGACTCACGGACAATTTTGTCCTATAACACGATTTCTTGGGCTTAATGTCAGAAATGAAAAAGAAAGAACATCTTTGCGGCGATGCGTGTGTGGTTTCGAAAGGAAAGGTGTCCAGGTGGAAGGGCAAAAGTCCTGCTGTTGTCTGTCTGTTCTATGAAGTTATTAGATCAGTATTCACCAGAACTATGCATATTGTGATAATCAATAACGGAACATTATTGTTTGGATTGGATTGATAATTCTTGTTCATTTGATTTTTGAAGAAAGTCCTTGAAGTCCATTGAAACACTTTCAGTATTTTCTTCTCCAAAGGTCATTTTGTTCTTGATTTTGATTTTATTCTACGTCTGAATTGAAAACAGCCAATGGTGATAGTTTTTTTTTTCCTGTCTCGAAGAGCATTGGATTAGTTCACCTTAAAACCTGACTATACGTCTTTCAGAGGTATTTAATGTAATTTCATGGCAAATTCATACAATCCAAGAAAAAGTCCCACATTTTCACAAGACTATATTACACTGAAATGATGCGTTTTATGTTTTTGCGACTAAAAACAAATTACTGGTAAATATACCTGCAATGTTTTGAATTAACCTTCAAGATTAAAAGGGAGAGACAGCTCAGATTGATTGCACGAATCAGTTATTTTCTCAAGTTGCTGCTTTCCTCGAGATCGTATCGACCAAATTGATTGCGACCAACACGTGGTGGCTTCCTCGTAAAATCCGCTCCTGATCGCTGAAACCAATCTCGTTGATGAATTTCATGACATCATCTCTCTTGGACTGTTTCACACAATCACACTTTTGGCAATACAGTTGAAAGTTATTAGATTTTATGGTCACTTTTAAGCACGATAGGAGCTGTATTCGAGACATCAAGGGCCCACACAGGTATGTGACGAGTACGCGGTACGGGCTTGTGATTTGACGCTAGTTGCCGTAAAATTTCTATGGCAGCTTCTGTCTCCAAAATAGAACCTTTTTGCAGAGGAGCTGTTTAGTTTTGCAACATCGAACCATATCGTGACAGGCAGTCTGCTGGCGTCTCAGTGGCCCGTGTTGGCATTTCCGCTTGAAGTTATCATTTCTTTAGCATGAAGGAGGCTGCGCTCCTCCAGATGCTGCATGACCTGCCCCATCAAGCCAACTCGCCACCATCTAATTTCACCACCAATTGTTTCTCTTTCTGCTTTACGCCGTTAATTGGCCTCATTTAGCTGTTCATCAGTGCATGAACTCCACATGTCTTGGCCCCATCAGCTAGTCAAAACAACACCCCCCACCCACCCACCCACCCACCACCACCCAATTGCATTTCCACTGTCAAAGCCGAAAACAGCCACTGCTTGATAAAACCTTATCAGCCATTCCAATAACCCACTTTGTTTGACGACGCTGACTTATCTATTATTGCACTTTGCATTTATGTGGCCAGAGGTTGTTTTTTTTTTCCTTCTTTCTTTTAAATCCACTAGGCTTCACTTTGCGTTGCTAAGAATAAGAGCGCTATGTCTGATGTCAGAATGGCCACAGTGTTGGGAAAATGGGAAAATAGCATAGTTGCGTAGCCCTTAGGGAACCACAAGCTCAGTTTTGATCAGGTTTTATTCTATACAGTGGAAGGGTGGACACAATAAATAATTTAACTGCTTGGTTGTTGAATTGTCACATCTTCCGCGATTAACGTAACGTGGCGTGCACACCCGGCATGACATCAGTTAAGGCCTGCACTCATATTAATCTGGCCAATACCAAAAATGGCATGGAAACAGGAATTCAACAATTCAGAGAGAGAATCTCCCATCCCACAGTTTTAACCCGACACACTGATGGAAGATCATTAGCGCGAGTTTACCCAGCCTAGCAAAGTCAGCTCACAAGCTCCTGATTCGTAGCACAACGGCACATTTTCTTCAACTTTTGTTCAAGTAACCCATTGTTTTAAAGAATACGTTTCCAGAAATAAATATGCATAAAAACAAACTTTTCTTAGTATGTTCTGAAATACATCAAGTATAGCTTCTGCCTCTCTATTCTTGAGAAACTTCTCTTATTTTCTTTTTTTTTTCTTTTTAAATAGTGGGCATTGATGTGATATTTCTTTGAATGTCAGCTTTGTGACTAAGCAGCAATTGTGCCAATGCGTGGCTGAAAATTAATGACTTATTTTTCTTGAGGTAGCACCCACCCAAGCAACTGCTCAATTCAAATGGACTTCAAAGTGAAACAACTCTAAAATTGACAAGCCGAGCAGAACCGCAATGATCTGGCGTGTCTTTCCAAGAAATAACATACTTGTTCTATATGACTCAATCACCACAGAAATTAACATCTATTGTTCAGAAATTAACATCTATTGATTAGCACATAATTTAGATAGTAGCTTGTGTTTTTATGAGGCCACTTTAAAAAAATATGAAGTTTTTATGACTGTAATTACTCCGCTTGTGTGAATGTTTGTAATTACGTCTCCATCATCTTCAATGTCCTCTGCAAGAAACCAGAAAATGTAGAAAAAAAAAATAGCAACTGGCTTCCTTTTCCCTGCTTCTCATCTGTCCGAGCCTTTCTGATTGTTTTGCAGACGCTCTTTAATTGCCAATTAGGAGTGAGAACGAGGCAGCAATCACAAAATGTGCAAGCGGCGTGTTTGTGTTTTTATTTTGTGACGTGGAGGCGGGAGTCGACAAAGGCTCTTTGTGCTTGGTCAAATCGTATTTTTCAACGAGTGTCACCTTCTTTGAAAACTATTTGTGCTTGTTGACATGGAAGTTGTTTGACTAAGTGACTATTATGATTGCATATTTGTATAATAAAACAGACATAGCTGGGAGTGTGAAATGAATACATTGAACAAATATGCATGATTTTGTAAGAGATAAAGTAACAATTTACCTTCTATTTACTATTGTGACTATAACAAAATGGAAATAAATACAACTAAACAAACCAAAGAATTCACCATTAAAATGAAATTGAAAAATAAAACAATTTTAAGAACTAATTGCCTGGAAACAAAGTAACTTATGACAATATACTGTCAGTGACACTTTTGTCTTTAAATCCTTGCACCGGTCCCTGATTTATTGTTCATGTGTGACCTTTTGCAACTGGATTTCTGGCCAGTAAGCCTTGATTTTCCATGACTTTTATTTGCTCTCTATGGGTATCCCCTCAGCATGCTAGACCACGGGTTGGCATATGAAAGGGATGGGGGGGGGGGGGGGTATTGCTGATGTGGTTTACAAAAATGGGAATTAAGGGGTTCAGCAGTCATTAGAGAAATATGCCAATTACAGTAAATGCTGAACACTGAGTAACGATATTTTCCCAATAACAACTTTTCCGCCTCACATCTGTGGAGCACCTTCCTGACTTATTTCTACTGGCACGAGGAAAGATTGCTTCTTAAACTTAGTCCAATAGGAGAATTGTACCTTACTTTCTTTTATTTGCAAATTTGGAGGGGCGTTGAGTCACAGCAGAGGCAAATTTAGAAAAAAAACAAAACAGCATAAAAAACAAATGGACACGACGCGATTAGCAGATGAGGTAAGCAGTATGAGCACAACATGACTCAGAATTAGTGTGTCAGTCAAGAAGATTGATGGAAAGGAGTTTGTTTTTCTGATTGCATTTGCATAGATGTCGCTGAAGTGAATTTGAAATGATAGGCGTGTGTTTATCGGGTACGCGCATATCAAGCATGCAATTGATTATCATCCGATAGTTAATATTTACAGTTAAATGGAGTATACTTTTGAAAATTGGGCAAAAACATGCATATGTTTCCGAAATCATGTGGTGCCCTCAATCATCGCTATAGATCATCGTAACTCATATGTATATGCATCCACTTTAATTAAAGTTTTGGACATATTAAAGTGCAATATTTGCCTTCCTGGGCATAAATATTCAATGTAACTTTGTGAATTAGCCATTTTTCATATTTGAAGATTCCTAATTACTGTCCCTACAAATTACTGGTATTTCATCCTAAACGTTCTTGAGGACAACATTATTTGTTTGGGCAATGCCCTACTAATCGTTCTTTGATCCTCTTTTATAAGCCTATGTAAGATTTTAATTTACATTTCCTTCCTTCCTTTGTTAATTCAAGTTCACATAAATCCCATTTTATTTGTTTTCACAGTCTCTGGTCGAATGCCAAGGTGAAATTCATTTGCCTCTTTCTTCCAAAGACCTCGCTTAATTGAATTAATACTTCAGATCCACCTTTCATTGCGGCTCTATTGACACTTTATGACGACAGTTATTTTGCACCCAGACCTCCGCCCCCAACCTTGGTTGAAAAACGGGCTGCCAGGATCCACGTTTCAAAGACTTTGCATCATAATGGGAAGCGTCAGTCCCAGATGAAAGCCTCACTTTCGATTCAAACACTCGTTTCTGATACGAGACCCTCCTTCTCTTCCCCCACCCCAATGATGACATAAGTTCTAATCACTGGGTCACGTCACATTTGACGCTCTCACTAACATCAAAAGTCCCATGTTGTGATACAAAATAAACTCAAAAGAAGCAGCGGAAGGCGAAGGGATGGGAAAACTGACTTCCTGAATTGGTTATGCCGTGTCGGGGAGGAAAATGAAACATCTGACATCTTTTTCCTTGCCGTGCCTACAGGATACATATATATTGTATAGAGTTTTAATGAACCTTGAGCAGAAACAGGCTGGATGTGTATCTGCAAGTCCAAATGTGTGGATTTAGATAGACAGCCATTTGCTTGACGAAAAGGTTAACAAAATAAAATTGCACCCGTAGAGATTTCACTTCATCTGTGTCCGTCCAAGGAGTGGCACTCTGCTCTCGCTCCGTACGGTTTGCGATGTTTGCGCAAAAGCGGTGGTGAGAAGTTGTGGCAAAGCAACAAAGCTTGTGAAACACCTGAGGTGAAATCACAACACAGAAGGCAAGGCGTTTGTTACGAGGAGGACAGGGCTGTCGATATTCTGGTATCGACCCACACGTCACGACCATTTTCAGTTGAATTCAATTCCGAAAACGAGCGAGATCTACTGAGTGTTACACTGAGGCGGCTAAGTGCACAACTTTTTTTTCTGTAACTATAATATTCGTCCGTGCTTTCACAGAGCCAAACTGACACATAGTAGTCATTACATACAAAACGCTGTACTCAAAACAGAAGACTAGATTATTTATTTTGTGCAGTGACTACATCATGCACTTATTTATAATGAGGATTACATAATAGATGTCTCTATGATGAAAAATTGTGTGTCCATTCATTAAGCCGGACTTAAACCCATTTAAGTGTGAACCATACCAACTCATTCTTGGAAATAAAACTTCTTTTTTGGAAGTGTTTTATTTCCACTTGTATGGCTAGCACATTTTTGTTCTTTCTGAAGTACTCTTCAGAGAATACCCGGAATCAACCAGGGATTCAATTTATTGCCCAACAAATGAAAATGAGAGCATTGAGAAGGCTGTGTTAACCTCATGTGCTTGGTCGGGCGTACACAAAATGCTATTACCTTGCAGGTGGAGGCTAAACACAGGAACACAAGGGCACAAACACACACACACATACACACACACGTACACACACATACACACACATGTACACACAATCACAGTTCACCAATTAAGAGCCCATAACACGGGTAAAACACACAAATCTCCACTCAACCCTTACAGAATGCATATTGCTGTTGCATATGCAAAATACACACAAGTGTGATTAGAATTATGCATGTTTGTAAGTATATTAACACCTTCATATTTGTTTGTAATAAGCTTGTAAGTAAGTAAGTAAGCTTCTTTCGGCTTGTCCCTTTCGGGGTCGCCACAGCGTGTCATCTCAGATGAACGCACATATGTTTGGCACAATTTTTACGCCGGATGCCCTTCCTGACGCTTGTAATAAATCTAAATTCACCTTTTCACCTCCCAGGTGCTACTTTCGCTCCGTATCAAGTTAACTCTGTGAGCTTCGGATCCGAGCACATGTCCTTCCATACCCGCAGCGTACAAAGTTGCACTCGTGACGGCGTACCCAGAAGGCACAAGGTTCCTTTCAGGGGAATGATGAGGGGGGAAAAAAAAAAAAAAGTGCACAGACACCCAGAGAAAACTTTCTTGTTGTGAACTCCTGTGAACTGTCTTGCATCACTAGTGTGGCGTTCCCGTGGGAGAAAACATGTTTTGTTATGACAGTTTGTATCGTTCCCGGCTCTTATTTAAGTCAATCTATGGATGCTGATTTGTAGGTTGAACTGTCGGAGTAGAGAGAGGAAAATGGCGCACTAAAATTTGCAAGTGACGCCAAATCACAAAAACGATGCCGTTTGAAATTTTGAGGACAACAAAGTCAAAACAAAATACAGTGACTTGCAAATCCTTTTTGGACTGAATACACGACAAAAACGGGCTATTTAATGTTCAAATTGATGAACCTTAGTTTTTTTTTCCTCATCAAATGTGTATGTTTACCAAAATTGGGGGTGTGATGGCCTGCAAGGCTTTGCCACCATTAGTTTTAAACGTTGTGAATTATAATCAAACCATTTCCCCCCATATTATTAAAATAGCTATTAATATGCAATGTTTAACATTTTTGAAGTAATTTGCCAAACATTGGATTTGCTTCCACCGGTTTGACAGTAAACATAATCCTTTTAGACAGTTCCCACCTGCTGTGTCAAATTTGAGCTCGTTTTGGATAATAATCCATGTATGCGCACATGCGTGTGTTTGATACCTTAAAATTAATTAAACATGTTCACCAAACTCCCCCCTGATTCGTGTGTGTCAAGAATCTGAATAATTTAGGTTTTTTTTTTTCAAAATATCTTTCTTATGATGAGGAAAGTTAATTATTTTGCATCGTAACCATGGTAACTGGCTTTGCAATGCCTTAGCTCTGTGGAGACTTTCTTTGAAATGCGTTCTGTAGTGAGCTCAGTCTTTAGGTTTAAAATTTTTTTGATCGGAAAGTTAAATACTTTATCGAGAGGTTCTAAAACAATTATGTTTCATTCGATAATTTTTTTTTGTGGGGGACCTTGAGTCACAAATTAAATGGCACAGTTTTGGAAATTCATCAAACAAGCGATTTTCATTGTTTTCCCTTTTGTGTCTTCTCACCACCAAAATGCACAGACTGCATCCAGGTGAGATGTATTTTGTATTCAACAAGAAACATATTTCATTTGTTTATTAATTTAGTTTGCATCGCTAACTCTTGTTCTCACACTGTCCCAGTTTGATGTTTCACCATGCAAACATTAAGTGTAGAGAAACAAAATAAAAAAACTTTCCACCACTCGTGCCGTAGTGGAGCTCCATAAACGCAAATACTTTGACTTATTTAAACAAGGCGGCAAGTGAAGGCACATCCAGGAACAAGAAGTAATTGCGAGGTCTGTCTGCAGTTCTAATTACACACATCTGGCGTGTAGTCATCCATGAGTTGCTACCCACTCCAGAATAGACAAACCCTTGGAGTCACCTTTCGCCTATCTTAAGGGTGGTGCAAAACAAACAAACAAAAAAAAAAAAAGATTTGAAAGAGAAGAAATGCATGATTCTGATGAGACAATTCATTGCCTTCAAAGTGTCGGCAGCAAACTTCTTTCTCATCTCAACTCGTGAGAAATTGCTATGCAGCGATTGATGAATGAATTATAGAGTCCAGTAAAATGGAGTGGAAATGCAAGAGCAAAAAACACATTTGAGACTGAATGGAAACCTTTTTGTTCGAGCTGACATGTCTGTGTTGAGACATCAGTGGTCTGTGCAAAACTCTGAAGTGCAATCAAAGGTGAGAATGGAAAACAAATCCACGGCACAGGCCGGTGTGGGGGTGGGCTGAGAGGGATGATGCTTCATTTTATAGTCATTACTGGAGAATGGCATAAAAAATGGTATCAAAAAAAACCAACAACCTTCGTTTACAAATCATTTTTCAATCAACCTTGGCTTCTCCTCGAATAATTATCCGAATCGCTCCTCAAATATTTGATTAAACAAACACAGTTAAAGTCGAGTATCCACTGTAAATTATGACCTTGTGTTTTCATCTTGTTCTTGCGCTTGGCTTGGTTACATTTGGAAGGGGTGAAGACTTCCAAACTAAAAGCCGACCTCGCATCCATCCAGTTGATCCAAATGAAATTGTGACATATTTTGATCAATGCTAGCCTATGGAAGACAAGAAACGATACAGGGAAGACTTGTGACGAGAATATGACTTTGACACATGACCAAGCGAAGAGCTGCAAGGCATCTCAAAGGAACAACAGCGCTGCTGCAAATCAGTGTTGCAAGCAGAGCTTCAGCTTGTGGCAGCAGCTAATCAAATCAGAGCGAGTCGTCAAGCTCTGGCTGACATTGCAGGCTGCAGCAATTAGGGCTGCGCTGACACAGAATGAGATTTTGCTCGGGGCTGATTGACACATATCAGCTGGCGCAGCCGCAGTACACGACTGAAATAATGGGACCGCTACTGCAACACATGTTACCGGTGGTGGATTCCCAACTCTGAAATATGTGCAATCTGTGAACGTGGGAGATGCTTGGCGAGAGCTAAAGTTCACTTTATGAGCTCCGCTGGCCTGACGAAGAGGCTCACTTGGCCGGGCCACGACTTCTATGGAAGCGTGAGAACGAGCATTTATTATTCAAGATACAATTATGCGCCACATCACTTTGTCAGACAGTCAATCAAAATCCCGCTTTTCATTGTGCTGCCTTCCAATGCACCCCGCTGTAGACCTGCCTCTATATAAACTATATACAGTATGCCTATGAATAAACCACTTTTCTTACCGATTGACCAAAACATGTAGATTTACATAAAAAGACATCTACAATTAAATTCAACCTTCCAATGAGAATTGTTGGATTGTGCCAGAAGGTCGGAATATGTTGAAAAACACCAAAGTCTCTTCCTTTCATTGTAATAAACTTTTGCTAATTTCTTCAAGGACAATGAAGTGGAGCAGCATGGGGAAAAACAAAAAAAAAAAATAATGCATTTTGTGTCAGATCTATAAACATAGAACATTGAGTTGGCCTTGGTGTAAGAGAGTATAATTTTTTTTTCCCCTGCTTTTGGCTTATTTGTTTTTCCATCTGTCAAGCCCATCTGTTTTTGAGGATTCCGCAACAACTATTGCGTTTGTTTTTACCAAACTTGGTGGAGGAACCTAGCGCGGGCCAAGGAATAAACCATAATGAGGCAAAAACAACAGATTCACGGGGAAGTGTACATCTGTCAGTGAAATTACCAGATCCATTCAGCAAACTACCGAAGCACAAAACTAAACAAAACATTTTGGAGGCAACAGGCTATAAGTAAATGAGCTATACATCGCCACTGTAGAACAATGTTGTCGAGATGGACAGAATACCTTAAAACAAAGTGAAAGGAACGTTAACCTTCAGTTAAAAGTCGATTGGAGGCCAAGAGAGACCTGGTTCAGCTCCATATGGGCTATTTGCAGTATGAGGAACTAATTCTGCGTCCACTAGTTTCATTGCAGGTGTCCATTGATACAAGTCAAACTACCGATCACCAGATAACACGATAAAAAGATTCAGTGGCATTTGAACCTAACTTTTGGTGCAGGCTACTCAGTTTGATCATTTTAAAAAGGGAAATCTCACCATGATTCAACTGCAGCCAGCAGTTTTACCTCCAATGTTTAATGACTGGATAACGTTCTAACACGATAATGTAATCTTAATGTTTACAAGCAGAAACGTCCCACACCACCATTATTGTAATATAACATGCCATTATTGTAATTCCGTCACTGCAACTATCTATCTCCATTTGCCGGCTGTCAGATTCGTCGAAACGCTAGAAAGTCAGAGACGATAACAATATAGCTGCTATGGATTTTTGCCATGTATGCCGCGCGTGTCGCTATCTACTGGGAAATACATAAATGGCATGTCATAAATCATATCATGTGGCTCAAAGGATCATTTTGGGGTTGTTGTTTGGTTATTTTGGAAAAATTGTTTTTGAATTTTATTTTTTTTTAGGCTCAACATTGGCAAAATCCGCAGGTAAATTTGGATGATATCCTGGTATTACATGATTAAAGTATGCCTTTTTGCTAGCTTTGAGTTAGCAGCTAGTTGACTGGTTTAAGAATTACCATTTCTGGACAACGTTGAGGTATCAATTATTGCCGTAAACACACAAAACGGGAATTGGATGGACCCGATAAAGACGAGACCTGTTTTCAGAACACGGAAACTCTGGGTGGATAACTTCTAATGATTACTTGTGAGACTAATTTAATCAAAATTAATGACATGGAAAATGAGAGGTTGAGATGGAATGGTGAGCAAATAGCAGCATGAAACAGTGCACACATACTGGTAAACAACTAGCAGAAGGATAAAAACTTGAAGCCTTTATCTACTACCGGAAGTGTGTTTGGTCATAAAAGATGATGTAAATATTGACGTGATGTATTTACATGTCCATCTCATGTACATGTTGCTGCTCGTGTGCATATTTACTCTCCTCTTGACCACAATAATATTACCAAATATCTCGGGTGGTAAAGATGTGTGTGTGTTTGTGTGTGTGTGTGTGTGGGGGGGGGGGTGTATGCGTTAGCATCACAGCCACGTTTGTGCATTAAAAAAAAAAAACATACATAAATAACAATCAGCCCCACTCCACTCTACAAAGACAAACGGCACCCAGTAATGATGTTGACTCATAGCCGGATCCGTGTTGACATTTTCCTCTCCCGCTCGCCTTCTTTTGCGACATGCCAAGAGAGGCAGCGTTTTTGGGGATGTTTCATTTCGTGGAGGGGAGCTGCATAACAAGCAGAGTGACGGGGGACCCCGCCGGAGATCTGCGCCACAGCGAGGCCGTCGGAAAATGTTTGAATAATCTCGCCTAATTGCTGCCCGATATGTCTGGAAGCAAACAGAAGTAAAGCAAGCAGTTAACCATACTTAGCAACGGTTAAGTCAGCCACAATTAGTCTACAGAGAAAAGAAGCCACTGCTTCCACAAACACAAATGTATTTGTTGTGTTTTTTTGGTTTTTTTTTCCTCCAGCAGCTGCTTCAGAGACTGATAAAGCTTTACACGTACACACTTCGGGTTCTTGAGGGGTATAATCTTCCGCTTGAAGCCTTTAAACATGCAAATTTCTCGGCGGCGTTTGCATGCTCTCCCTGTGATTGTGTTTGTTTTCTCCAGGTACTCTGGCGTCCATCCACATCCTAAAAACATGCCTTGTTGTTCAAATGAAAATTCTAACTTGTGCTTTGGTGTAAATTCAGCTCCGAATATATTATTGGTCTGAATGTGGCAATCAACTGTCTTGCAAAGCAGTCCAGGGTGACCCCTAACCACGACCCTATTGAGTATAAACAGTATGGAAAATGGACGGATGGAATCGAAACCCATTTTATTAAGCTATTCAAATTTTTGAGAAATGTATTTCATAAGGGCCACCATTTCATGACTGGCTGCCTGCAGGTACGGATGCTAACGAGGAGAGTGTTTGTAAAACGGGGAAAAAGTGTCTTCATTAGCCGCGG
This sequence comes from Syngnathoides biaculeatus, assembly GCF_019802595.1. Lineage (NCBI taxonomy): Eukaryota > Metazoa > Chordata > Actinopteri > Syngnathiformes > Syngnathidae > Syngnathoides > Syngnathoides biaculeatus. Next base: position 12,575,411 of record NC_084640.1, on the reverse strand, counting down.
TGCATGGCAAAGAAACAGACATTGATGGGTTATGAGCTGCTCGTGTGACGAAAGACAAGATAAAAAGGCGGAGGATGATGGATGCTTTGAACAACATCAGTGACAAATTGGGTTTAACGGGAATGTAATTTCCAATTCAATACATCACTGTAACTACAGTGTCATACAGCAACAACTACATTTTATTTTCGAAAACAAATCATGTTTGTCACTGATCACGACTGACTGATTCTGTGGCTTATATGCTAAGCTTGCAGGAATAAAAGACATTCTCCCACTAACATCACATTTTTAGTGGTGAAATGATCATAGACATGCTGGCGAGTCACACATCACGTTATTTCTGTGATTTTCTGAACCTAGGTCCAGTCACGCTGCCGTTTTCTCTTTCCGTTGTCTTTGCACATTCTAACCGCATTCCGGCTGCGTTTGATTTGAAGCCGCCATGTCCAAACGGGGCCAACAAAAGGTGCAGGAATCAATTTCTTACTGAACCTCAGCTATGGATTTGAATCATGTGTCAAATCCCGGCTTTCATTTTATTTTATTTTTTAAGTGACTGAATTGTTTGTCAGAAACAAGAACGCTGACATACCACCGCACTGAACGGCTTCTGACGAAGATGCCGCGGGTATTGGTTTTCCTTGAACAAGACATCAACGGCGCGAGGTGTTCCAGTAGGGGGTCTTGAATGCATCTTTTCTATCATTTTGCATTGCCACAGATCCACTTTGATCCCGCTTTGTTCTATTAGAACATTAAAAGTCTTTGGTCTTCTTAACTTTCATTGAGTCAAAAACAGGCTTAAAACAGATTGCAAACAACCCGTCTTGCTGCTTTGTGTGTGTGTGTGTGTGTGTGTGTGCATGCATTAATATGTGGAATTACATGCATTTGTCAAACTTTATGTACAGTAAGTACCGTGCGAGATGCAGAGACATGGCTGCTGATAACCCCCCTGGCATTTTGCCGCTCACGTAGATTGATGTGTGCTGTTCGAGGTGTTGAAGAAAGGAGGGGTGATTGTGACACGGGCCCAGTGAGAGGCCACCCTCATTAAAACGCATTCACTGCCATTGACGGCTTTAGAAGTCAAATACCCATGTTAACTGGGAGGGGGCGGCGGTGAATGCATTTGAAATATTCATCCATCACAGACTTGTTGCTCGAGGTCGCAACTGTATTGTGACTTTCAAATCAATGCGAAGGTTGTGTGAGTTCTGCTGTCGACTTAAATGTGGAAGATGATTTAACGTCTTGCGAAGTAACTCGAACCCCATTAAAATGGGGTGGGGAAAAAATGTTCCCCAGACTTTGAAAAGCTTAGAAATCTCGTCGGATCAATTCCACGGTCAGACTAAAATAACAACCCCGACATTTTTCTCAGCTAACAAAAACTTGTGAATTACATGTTCAGCATTTGTTTGTAAGCAAACAGGAACTTGCGAAAACTAAATTGAAGACATTTCCAAGATCGGGATCCAGATTTTTTTTTCACCTGCACCTTTATTAAGATTGCAAAACTCTATCCTTATACCTCAAGTCTTTTATTTCTCAGTGAATAATTCATAACTCTTAATGACAATTTTCAGGCATATGCTGGTGATCCAAATTAGGATTGTTCTGCCGTCTGCTTTCTCATTTCAATTCTATCTTCGTGAAGAGATTTTTTTTTTCTTCTGAAGAGTTTGTCTTGAATTTCATTAGATTTTGCAAGTTCATCTCACGCTCTGGTGGGCAGCGTTTAGAGTAGTATTTAAAAATGTCTCTTAATTCCTTTGCGTGTATTCAATTTTGCTTGACTTCTACATGTCTGCAATCTGGCTTCTGTTGAATATATATGTATTTAATGAACTGCCAGTGCTTTTCCCTTTATCTATTTTCATTTCATTTATACCAGACAGTGACAGATATCGATTTGTTGTGTATGCAAAGGAGGGATAGAATTTAGTTTTTTTTTTCCCCACAGCTGGAAACCCAATCAATATCCTTGTCTTGGTGCAATCATGACACAGCTTGTAAATTTTGCCCAGACCTTCGCTAGTGCAATTTTATGCTTTTTAATTACAGTGAAACACAGAGAATCTCACAACAGTGTCTATTTGTTTGCAATTATATTGCATGGATGTGATCACACTTTGATATGGAGAGGAGGCAATTTGGCAATATGTCACACGATTGTGGTTTTCACAAATGAATTGGAGAATTAAGGCTGAAAGTCTGTTGCTGAATATAACCGTTGACAAAAATATTTCATTTGAAGCTTTGCCCACAAGCTGTACTGCAAATGCAATTTCTTGTATTACAGGGTGATGTATTTCAATGTTGCTGTATGTCATCTTTTGAGGACCGACATCAGCAATCATTCTGGATTTTTTTCAATCTTTCAAGTGATCATCAGTGATTTTAAGTCTGAATTTTTTTTTACGTCTATTTAAACTTACAAAGATGTTTCTACAGAAACCTAACCAAAGACAATAATGAACGGATCCATAAGAGATACCATCTATTTTCTTACCCGCTTATCCTCATGGTCATGGGGAGTGCTGGATCCTCTATCAGCTGTCAACGGCCAGGAGACGGGTTACACCCTGAACTGATTGCCAGCCAATCGCAGGGCACATAGAGACAAACAGCCGCACTCACAATCACACCTGGGGTCAATTTACAGTGTCCAATTAATGTTGCATGTTTTTTGGGACCTGGGAGGAAACCAGAGTGCCTGGTGGAAAATCCACGCAGGCACGGGGAGAACATGCAAACTGGGATGGGATCGAACCCTGGACCTCAGAACTGTAAGGCCAAAACTTTACAGCTGACCCACCGTGCCACCCATAAGAGATACTTTAAGGATATTTTTTTTTTTTTATATTTTACCTTTTTTGGACTGAAATGTGACTTTTACACCAAATTGTAAAAGGTTTCCTCTCTTTTTCACAACCAACACCTCCCGGCCCCATTCACTGGACACCCCCCCCATCCCTATAATTTTTTAAAAACTTTTTTCGTAGCTCAAATTATTTGTCATGATTCTGAAATCATCAATTGCACACTATGATAAGCTGGTGGCAATAATACAATTAAGGTTGCAAATGAGAAACGCAAGTCATAAATGTAGTCAGTGTTAAGGATTACAGGTAAGTATATTAATTAAAAAAAAGGTAGGTTCATTAGTGGTTCATTTGGGGAAAAAAAATGGAAAGAAACCGGAAAATATTGATAGATGATATTCCCAAGCAGATGTAGAGAGCCCACTGGATGCTTTTCAAACCAAGGTGATATGAATAGATTTTGGGAAGAAAAGTCCCAAGGGCATTTTTTTTTTTTTTTTTTTCGGGCGCTTTGTGTTGCCACACAGCAACCACAGCACCCCTTTTGTGCTTGATCGGTGCCCTGCATCCACCACACCGGGCCACTCGCTCCAGATTGATTTTAATCAGGCCTGCCACTAGATCAATGCAACTTTTATTACCCCCGCAAGGAGCACTGGCGATAAAGTGCTGCCCCCCCTTGGGAAGTGTAGTTTTACCAGCCTTCATACAAGCTACTAAGGTCCCTTAGAGACCCTCTGGTATGGGGGAATTGCAGTTTTTATGATGTGCAGTAAATATCATTGTTATTCCTCTGAAAAACGTGATGGATTGGCCAGCGATGGCGTTGTGAAATAGAATTGAAAGGTGCGCCGTAACAGGACGGCGCTGAGAGGACGTTTGGGGGTTCGTTGAATGCAAAGATACACAAAAAGGAACCAAACAACTGTAAAGGTCTTGTCAGCGTGACGGCACTGTCACTTTCCTCCTCGTTCAAGGAACAATCCTTTGCCAAACTTTCAAGCAACAATGTTTGAAGTACATGTATTAAATTATATCATAAGCACACAGTTTTCTACTGCTTTTGATTCGCCCGTCCGACCAGTGCAACGGTGTGTTTAATTGGCTTAGTTAACAAGTCCAAGTCTTGCCTACTTGAGCATTTTTTTAACCGCTTTTCTTTGTGTTTGTGCCAGCACACACAGCATTTTACACGATCCCATTCTCTTGGGGTTTGAACGATTACAAACAAAAGAGGTTTCTAACCAGTATCTTTCACATCCTTCATTGTCCTTAGTACTTGTGTTTGTCCAATGATATATGTGGTGAACGGAATACTGTTCTCAGCAGCACAATGTCCCGATTACAAACAATTATTCAATGCTACTTACAGTAATAAAGTGGTAATGGGGTCGCATAAATCTACTGTTGAAGTACTCTCATTCAGTCCTTGGGGGCGTTTCCACTTGGCCCGTGTGGGGTGCATGAACAGTTGAACAGGAAGGTCATTGTCAATCATTTGACTTGGTCCAATTGATCCATTTTTATTCACGTTATCGCTGCTGAAGCAATCGGAATGATTATTAATTACAGTGGCCCCTCTGGACCTGCACATTAAATATAAACATTCCAAATGCTCAGGTGGGGAAAACCTGAATTTCAAATTAGCATTATTGACGTCAAACTACTCACTGATGACATAATGACACAAAATGGCGAGGGAACAGGAAGTGGAATTGTGGAATTCTTTTAGATAATCAGCTAAAGTCTCAGAAGATTTGGTGGTCACACGCGGTGATTATGCGCAGAAATTTTCATTGGACTTTAGAGGCATAGTTTTCCTGGAAATGATGGTAAACTAAGACTATATTGAATTTAGTGTGAATATGTGGGGCAAATGCTAACTTGTAGAGATTCTTGATGAGGAATTGATTGTACTTTATCAGATATGAAGGTCATTTTAGAGCGTTAGCAAAAACATCTCAAGCCTCCTATCACTTTGTGAATATTCCATCCTTATCTACCTTGCTAACACAGACATTCACACACATTACTCTAGATTCACGGATCACCCGGATACAGAATAGCAGTGTGAGCATGACATTACTCCACTCAGTTGTCAAGGACGCATCATTGAAATTCCGCTCGTCACTTCCCTTCCTCTCTATCGTTCTTTCTATCCCGCTGCCTACTGTCTTCATTCCACGGCCCGTGTGAAGCGTCTTTGCTGGTAGCGTTACATAAGTGCCTGGACAGGAGCATGAATGCAAAGAGAGAGAATCAACAATAACTCGCGTATGCCTTGCAGAAGTAATCCTTTGGAAGATGTCATTATGGGCTGTTGTGGAAAGCGCATGAGATGACGATTGTGAACTGTTCCACTGAACGCTCAGCCATTTCCAGGCAGCACTTAGCTGTTCCGTGACGTCAGTGTTCGTGTTAAAGAGCGTACTGGGAAGGAAGTTTCACATAAACATGTAGGTGTGGTGGAAAGATGTGGGTGGAGTGCTGATTAATTAAGGAAGGCGGATACTTGGGTCAACGGGGGAAAATAGCCTTGATGGATGGCGTCTATATGCTTCAAGGGCAGCTTTCAAATGCAGGGGCAGCTCTGGTTGGGTTGTGGGGTAGGAAAGAGAGGTTATGAGTCGAAGTTGGTGAGTGTGACGTTAGAGCGGGGGCTACTGTAGGTAATGTAATAAGTGGGCCGTTTGATTCGATTGCATCCAATGTCAAATGCATCGGTCTCACTCACGGCCAAATGTGTTTTCAAATTTATGCCGATACACCACATTAACACACCCATGGAAGGGATATCCACTGATATCATGCGATGGACTTAAAAGGCCCGCAGTGATTCTTGTGCGCCCACACCACCGCACACACACACACAGTCTCACGGAGACATAGTGCTGCACCCGCCTTTGGCTGGCCCATTAACCATGTAGACAAGAGAGAGCGAAGTCGCGGGCAGTGGAGTGTCTCTTATTCAAACAATCCATCATACATTAGCCTCATAGCATCTCCACCTGAGTTAGGTACCGACCTAAAGGGGAGAAAGAAAAAGTGGTGCCTAAGAGCAGGCGGCAGCTGATAATATGATCATAGCGAACGAGCAGTTTGTGTCCGCGTGTTTTGTGTCCTATTTAGGCCAAATGAGAGGTGAAAAAAAAAATAAACTCGTCAAAGCTTTTAAGCACTAAAGAAGTCAAGTAAGAAATGGTCTGCTGAAAAATCACATGTAGCCAGTTTTTTTCATGATGCCATTCTTCTTCTTCGCTTCCTTTCGGCTTTTCCCGATTAGGGGTCGCCACAGCTTGTCATCTTTTACCATCTAAGCCTATCTCGTGGATCTTCCTCACTGACATCTCCTCTCGCTCTTTTCCCTGGCAGCTCCATCGTCACCACCCTTCTACCAATATACTCACTCTCTCGCCTCTGAACATGTCCAAACTATTGAAGTCTGCTCTCTCCAACCTTGTCTCCAAAACATCCAACGTTGGCTGTCCCTCTAATGAGCTCATTTCTAATCCTATCCAACCTGGTCACTCCGAGCGAGAACCTCAACATCTTCATTTCTGCGACCTCAAGTTCTGCTTCCTGTTGTCTCTTCAGCGCCACCGTCTCTAATCCGTAGATCATGGCCGGCCTCACCACTGTTTTATAAACTTTGCCCTTCATTCTAGCGGAGACTCTTCTGTCACATAACACACCAGACACCTTTTACCAACTGTTCCACCTCGCTTGGACCCGTTTCTTCACTCCTTTCCACATTCTTCATTGTTCTGTATTGTTGACCCCAAGTATTTGAAGTCGTCCACCTTCACTATCTCTTCTCCATGGACCTTCACTCTTCCCTCACCACCCCTCTCATTCATGCACGTATATTCTGTTTTACTTTGGCTAATCTTCATTCCTCTGTTTTCCAGTGCATGCCTCCATCTTTTTAATTGTTCCTCCACCTCCTCCCTGCTTTCACTGCAGATCAAAATATCATCTGCGAACATCATAGTCCAAGGGGATTCCAGTCTAACCTCATCTGTCAGCCTATACATTACTACTGCAAACAGGAAGGGGCTCAGCGCGGATCCCTGATGCAGTCCCACCTCCACCTTAAATTCTTCTGACACACCGACGGCATATCTCACCACTGTTCTGCTGCCCTCATACATGTCCCGCACTATTCTAACATATTTCTCCGCCACACCAGACTTGCGCATGCAGTACCACAGTTCCTCTCTTCTCTTTTCTCCATGATCCCATTATTATAATATTCTAATCCTATGGGCGAGTTGAGTAGCCACTTTCTCTTGCTAAAGACAAAAGTTGGAGTTTTAGTTCCATTAAAAAAAAAAGGCAGTCAGTACTTTTCTTTGTCCCTTCTTTTTTTTTTTCCAAAGTAATGCATCAGTAACTGCTGCTTCCGTTCTTATTCCGCAAGTCAACCAAGAGCACTATATGTTTTCTTTATAAATAACCCATAAACTGCTTCAAGAACTAGTGCTGCCTTGTGCAAATTCGTAAAGAAGCTTTTCGTCTTGATCAGAAGAAGCTGTCAAGCGATAATGTCAGAACATTGTGTACTTCCTGACATTTGAGTTCCCTTCTAAAAAAGGGATTGAAAGGATCCACAGGGGACTGTGTCGTAAAAAAAAACCCGACGCTTTCACATTTTCATGAAATGGCTTTACCCAGCTGCTTCGTTATGTGCCAAACAGCGACGCAATCGGCGGTGAAAAGAGGCCCGATTCGCGTTGCCTTTTGCGTCTCGTGACATTTGTACAGATAAAACTTGCACGATTCTTCCAATTTTTCCACGGTGAAAAGTGGGGCGGGAACGTAACCCTCGACAAGACCCATCATGTGTGCACGTTATGTAGTCAGAACACTTCTATCTGATGCTTTTATCGCGTCAACAAAATGCCTATGAGTAATGAAACGGGATTTACACCCGGCGACAGGCGAACGGGCAGTCTTTCAACCTTTCAGCCGGAGACACCGTGAGCACCTTTTTTTCATTTTTCGTCCTTAGCGCCTGATTTCGATTACGATGGCTAATGTTCAGTATAATGTGAGTTATTATTGCAATCACAAAAGCCGAGGGTGTTTATGAAAGTCATGCAAGGGTTAACTGATGTAATATGTATGATGTGTTGAATGTTGCAATTATGTGTATTTAATTCTTGTGAAATTATGTAATTAGCATTAAACTGATAATAGCAGCATTCAGCGTGTATGGTCTACCGAAAGCAGTGCAACTTTGCGAATATTAAATATTTATATCAGACAATCTTATATAATCTCAACTGAACTAAACAGCTATCTACGCAATCCTCTGATTAAATTTAAGAATGATCGAAATGACATTGTATTGTTTTGGTGTTTAATGTTGTTTTTAATGTACATAATGTAAAACAGCAGTTACCTATGACAGAGGACGATGTGAAAAAATGAAAATGAGCCCTTTATATCAGCACTCTTGTTTACTTGGTGATTACTGTAATGTGACGATACAGTATCTGTATATTATGCTTTGCTTCTTTGGAGTCTGATAAATGGTCTTTTTTTTAATCCAAAAGGAAAACACAAAGGAAGCTTGTAGCCTTCACGTTTTATCTGATTAAAAGTTGTTTTCAAAGCGGCAGATCGAGATTGTAAATATTTAATCTTCACTGCAGACGAGCACCATGTGAAGCCGTGTTTAGACTGGTTTCTTTTGGCATTTTCCTTGTATATGTGAGGTTATGAAAGTGCTACTTCTGTTCCAACATATCCTCGTAGATTTCATCTGTACATCCAACAACAACTTATTTTATCATTGTGAATATTTCATCATTTCTTTCAGTAAGGACCAAATTCAGTGTTGTTTTTTTTTTCTGTGTCAGTGAGCAATAGCTGTGATTCTTTTGAGCGTGACTATTAAAAGACGCCAAGTGTGTAAATTATGAATGGGGGCTAAAAATTGAGTCAAAATGGGAGTTGTGCATGCATGCAGCAGTTGTTTAGCGCTTGATGCAGCCAAACCGTACACTGGCACAAGCCTGTCCTCGTAATTCCCATAGCACACCATTTATATAGCCTTTTATTACAGAAAAGCGAGGGCAGAGGGGGCCTATGTCATCATATTTATGCAACAAAATGCTTTGACATATATATACATATGTATATGGATGGATATACAGTATATATAGATGGATATGCAGTGTGTATATCATGATTTCTGCTACATATGTGTCTCCTTTTGTGTACTCTGATATGCAGTCACAAACAGACTGGGAATAACAGCAGTGCCCTTTGCCTTTTAGTGTTTGTAGTGCTTATTGGAGCATGCTGTCTATGGCATGACCCAGCTCTCAAAGCGAAGATCCCATTTAGTTAAGAGCCCATACAAGACCGGTCTTGAGGCAAAAACACAAACTGGCAAATGGGGGGGGGGGGGGGGGGGACCCAAAAACTAAACGGACAGTAAGAGAGTTATTAAGGAGGTTACAATGGAGACAAGGGTGGGTAATTGGTTGTGCATGAATGATGGTTTCGAGAAAGGTCAGGTAGATCTTAACCAGACTACCTTTAAAACATTTCCATCTTTGGTTGTGTTCACACTAAACGAATTCTGGCGAGATTGCCCTAATAATGCAACTTGTTTGGTCAAGTGTGAACGCTACTATCCAAATCTTAGTGTGCATCATACTCAACTCCACTCTGGTGTATTCATAGTGCACTTGAAAAATAACCCTGAATGAGAGACAAAATTCCTTTAAGCACATAAAAAATTAAGATAAAACAAAAGGCAATTCGATTTAGCATAACTGGTAGTATTACTTCAGCAAATCTGCTTTGAGTTTGGTACCTCCAGGAGCAGCTGGTCAGCTCACGTGAGCCACTGGGCAGGACTAGAAATGAAGCATTTCAGTGAGATCAAGCAGGGCAAAACCATTTTCTTAAGATGAAGTTTGAAGTGCGCACAATGATCCTGAGATGGGACTTCGTGTGGTCCCTTTTTCGTATTCCAGTTGAAGATTTTGAATGTTTGAGGGAAGGCTGGCTGACTCCAAAGTAAAGTGCATAACAATAATCCAGCTGCGATGTGATGAAGGCACAGATTGCTGTTAAAGTGCTGCTGTGTAAGGATTCAACTTTGCCAGCCACCTGAGTTGAAAAAAGATGTACTAAACTACTGCACCTATTTGCTATTTGACAAATTTTAAATCACTGTCCAATTTAGAACCCAAATTTGAGATTGTTGGCTAGATAACATGTAGCAAGGGGTCCAAGTCTGCAGTGGGGATTCACAAGGTTCCACAGGGACCAAACGCCATCACTTTCATTTATACAAGCATTCATTTAATTTCTTTCGCTCAAACAGGTCGGGTAGTGGAGAGCAGTTTCTCATTTACAATGTCAATCTGGTGGCAATTTAGGGTTCAGGGTCTTGCCCAAGGACACTTCAACAGGGTAGATCCTGGATTTGAGCTGCTGGGCCTTTGTAAGACTCTTAGGGCGGCGCATGTTTTTAGTGGGCAACTTTAGGTTCGAAAAGGAAAAACAGACCAAAATGTGTGTACCAGTCATCTTTTTTATTTTATGTGTACTCTACTGAACTGTGTGTAGGCAGAAAATTTATTTGTCCGTCTCTCTGGATCCCAGGATGATATAATCTTGATTCAAATGTTGTATTATTTAAATGAGTGACATAGCAGCACTTTTTCTGCGTATGTAGCCCTCTCGGGGTGATTGGGTGTTTTCTGCTGGTATAAAATTGCCAACTCATCACCTTGAGGGCAAGATTGCATGTCATTGTGACTGTCAGGCCAGATTTAATTCATGGTCGCCGTCTGCCCACCTTGTGGTGATGGAATGCAACAAGAGTTCTTAAGTCATCTGGCATTCAAACTCAATTAGGATGTTGCCCAAGAATATTACGTCATAGGGTTAGGGTTATATATATATAATATATTTTTACAATTAATAGTTTTTTTTTTAATGAGCGTTAATTGTGTTAATCTAGAGCCAGGAAAGGAACAATCTATTGACTGCGCCTTCAGGAAAGTCCAAAATTCTTTTTTTCTGTGTACCTTTCTTATCAATGTTCACTAAATTGTGTAAATAGATGAACCATATCCTGGAACGTTTCATGATTGGTGAACACGCCCACATTAATAAAGCCATGTTAAAACGTGGTTGTCACTGTGACATGTATTCATGGATAGAACAGCATGAACTCGAGTTGCAGATGGAGCCGCTCGGCCAAAGTCAAATTATAGCTTTCTTTGTGTGAACCCGAGCGGCCTGTAGTGACTCATGATGGATGATCACATGTTGTGGTCTGCGGTTGGCTTCAGATGCTCTTAAATGTGTGGAGGGGATCTGGAGAGATGGGACGAAACGAGCAGACAGAGAGATGGGACGCATGGACCAAGGGAGATATATGAGAGGAGGGCCGGGGCGGGTGATAGATGGTCACGGAGAGGGGCCAAGTGCACAGGGATAGACGGACAGCGATGACCACAGAGGACGATCTTCGTGTCACACGCGGCGATGTCGTGATCTGTCTGTGTCAGACGAAGGAAATGATTTTCCCTTTAGGTAATCTAGAAGTTGAACACAGAGCTGAAGATAAGACTGGTTGGGATCATGTTACATCATGTCGCGGAGCTTTAAGTAAACACCGTCATCATTATCAGTGGTTGGTTACTTTATTAAAATTATGATCATTGATGATTTTCGCCTCTAATGACGTTTGAGTCATTTTAAGTTTGTTGTGAATTGATGATGATGTTTACGTTCTTTTGGTAGTAAAAATCATTTTCAAAAAGTGCTATAATACGAATTCATTTTGCTTTGGCTCACATATTTTTAACAAAAGAGGCTAAGTACTCTCCCAGAATTAACCAAAAATGCATAAAACTGATGTGGTTTAAAATACATTCTCAATATTTAACTCATTTTGCGTTTGCATCTCTTCTTAAGTCAAAGTTGAAGCAGGAGTCGAGTGAGGAGAAACCATTCCCAAGTACTTAAATGTTGAAAGAAATTGGGAGAAAGATCCCTTCTGAGCACAGAGAGAAAACAAATGTACAAAGTAGTCGTCCCGCTCGCATGTGAGAGTAAAGGGCAGCAGCGTGGCAGATGAAAAGAGAAGGTGGCAGTAAGAGAGAGCACAATGGAATGGATTGGGGAGCCGGGAGGGAGTTTTGTACCCACGAGCACCATCATAATTGTCACATTTGATCAGGGAGGAACCGTAGTTAGCTTCATGGACCAATGCTTTTTACAAAACTCCCACCCTACCCAGGATCCAGTAGGCTGCACATTAGCTCCACACAAATAGGGGCATACACTCATAAATTATACTTGGCGTTTATGTACACAAGTACACACAAGCGCAGCCATATGTAAGTTCCGTTTTGGCCAAACAGCGTCAAACTCTTGGATTTAAAGTGAGCGTCTTTTCGCTCGGGGGTCACGGAGAAGTAACAATTCCGACAAGTTTATTGTGGAAGAATATTTTAACACTCGCTCCTTTGATGAGCAGCTTCACATTTTGACCCTCCTTCCTATAGCGTCCATACAGGAGGAAGCCCTCTGGCCGCAGCAGATGTCGGCTAATCAGGTCAAGGGGCTCCTCTGACTTGTGCTGATGCATGTAACACGTACATGTTCTGTACGTGTGTGTTGCCGCATGGACAATGAGAATAGGCGACCTAGCTGCTTCGTGAAGCATGCAGGTCAGCAATTATCCTGCAACACCTCTTCAAACATATTGTCTGGATGTTGTTTATGAAGCTAACTAGCAAACACAATGCGGGGTAATTGCTTCCATGTTTGGTTACTTGATGAAACTGTTGTTTGTTATGAGGTCGCATACTTTCCTTACTCAATGGTAACCATTCCCGTTTAAAATCAGTGTTTAAAAAAAAAAAAAATTGACAGCAGGTTATCCCCTTCTTTGTCATTTGAGTTTTATTGGTGATCCTTTTTTGAGGTCACACATGCCAAATAACATACGTCTAAGTTGTTGAAAAACAATATTTTTTTAATCTAAATACAGCTACAAGTATCAGTTGTACAATCCATGTAGAGACAATATTGCATCCATTCCTTTCATTAGTATTTGGGCTTTTTTTCACTCATTAGGGGGAAAACCAGGGAAAAATAAAGGTTAATTAAAGGAGAAGTTGGCAAGTTGAAAACTGCTAGCAATATTTGAATGTAAAAAAGTGTAATCATAATACCAAATGTGGCCATTCAAAATGGCATGCAAAATGAGTATCGTTGAGATAGTCGCAGAGTGCATATTCGGTGGTAGCATTTCAAAATTAGCTTGAGCAATGTAAACAACGTTCAGCTTGGCTGCTAAATTGGTAGCATGGTGTATTTGTTAATGGAGTCTTTGTACCCCTTTCGCAAAAATAGGGCACTGAATGTTATTGTTTTAATATTCCTTTTTATCATCTTTCATTGGCACATATTAAGGATTAAAAGAGCGAAGACAATAAATTGTCATGTAAACTGCCAAAATTCCAAATGTCATTCTTCTTGAGAGCTATCCGTGGTGCTGAAATAGAAACAACTCCTTCATTTTATCAGCATTACTCACTTGTTATATCGTACCAAAACAGGTATATAAATTGATCATTTTAGAGATGAATGCGATATCATTTATCAATTTAAATTTGCGGTGTATTTGGAACAGTTTCCCCAAATGAGTGAATCGGACAACTCTGAACTTTTTGCTAACATGCACTTAACCTCCTCCACCTTAAGTGTTCCTTAAAGCTCAGACGCAGCCCAGCAACTTTTAACACTTGACAATACGATTATTATGTCTCTGTCAAAGAGCCTGTTGAGGTTAATGAAAAATGTCACTTTCCAGGGACACGGTTATTTCAGAGACGTTGTTATTCCGAGCAGTTGACGTACGAGGATGGGAGCGTGACAGATTTGAAGGATGTTTGCATACCATTGTTGATACTCGGCATGGGGAGGAAAAACGCGTGAGCATTTTGTGGGGTGCTTTCCATTGGCAAGCCAACACGGCGTAGCATGTTCAAGTGTTTTGATCATTATAAAGCAGTATTGCTCATATGAGAGCACAGATTCAAAGAATGATTTCAGATTCAGGTACCGTCACGTCTCCCGTGCGTCTCCTTTTTGTTGTGCTGCGCTGACAGCATTTGGAGTCTTTGCGGAACACAATACACACGTTCAGCAACCACGATTGTGGTTTAGAACATACGTTTGGTATAGTCTATCAAGTGGAAACACAAATACTTGGATTTAAGTGATTGTGACGAGGCCTGAGTTTGAACACAGCAGATTGGTGAATAGGTTTAAAGATAGTGTGAGTATAATATGATTATTTAATGATAATATGAATATATAAGCAATTCCTAAATTGTTCATCCTGAACAGGGGACCATTTGACTCATCTGTAGTTACAGGCGATGTCTGTAAAAACGTTTTGCCTTAGGAGATGCTTTTTATGAAAACACCCCCCAAAAATTAAAAATGTATCATGGGGAATACTGATAGAAAATGTAACACTGGATTGTGCTGAGGTATCTATCTTTGTCACTTTGGAATACGAAACATGTATGCTTACAAATCCTCGGCTTGAAATATGCAGTACATCACTCACGATGAGGTAGTTGCAATGACTTGTGTGCTGTAAAGAAATCCAAATCTAGCCTTGTCCTTTACAACGACACTAATTGCAAATTGTGAGATTTAGCGTCAATAATACAGGACACTTTTGATATTTTGACAAGCAAGTATTCAGTCCAGCCAAGTATCAGCATTGAAATATTGCTCGTTTCCTGCAAGGGGCTTAAAAGACAAATGGACTGAAAAGCAATAAAATTGTGAAGATGCCAGGGCTGAAGAGTGATACTTGACTGGATTTGTTTCATCCATTAAGAAAAAAAACAATCACGAACAATTTGATAACTATATTTTGAATACGTGAGAAATTTTCTGTCACATCGAATTGTTCTGAAATCCTGCTTCTATACTAATGTTGTACAAAGCATTATAACACTTACTCCATGCCGGTGGTCTGCATCGAAGTCGCTCATCTTTGACTGTTGTCCTTCGTTATTCCGACAAGTGACTTATGGAGGTTATGACGTGCAATAAACTAATTTGCGGGCATTGTAAGTACTGTTAGCCATGAGATGTAGACAACATATTCCTCGATATACTTTTGTAAACTCCCTGTAGCAGGCTAGCTCACATACTCAATTGACAAAATTGCATTTACATATATCCACATTTGACGCCTCGCTGTCACTGGCATAGATGAACAAAGATAGTTTATTTTCACCAGTATGTGCAACTTCAATCGACGCATAAGACGGCACAGGCGCACCTAAATAAATGTCTACTTAATTTACTACATTGCACAACATGCATCTCCAGCGGAAATGTGCCAGAGATTCTGCATGTTTGGAAAAGTGCGCGTGCAGACGTCACGACTCGCGATGCAAGTAGTGGGCGGCATGCAGATGAGTTGCCAGGGAAGGGGAGGGGGCTTTCCGTGAACGCGCCTGCTGAGGGGAGCGGGGCCGCGCCTGCTTCCTCCGCTTGAGAAGCGACTGCAGAGGAGGCAGATGCCGACTGAGAGCCACTGCCTGTGGATCCTCTCTCCAAATAGCACTGCAGACGTTATCGCCTCCATCTGACTTGCACGGCCGTGAAGTCGAGGTAGTTCCAATATTTTGGGCTTTGATTTTATTTTATTTCTTTTTTTTGGGGGGGTCAGTCAAGAGCTCCCTTGGACTTGGAATACCGGGCATCATTTGGAAGAAAAAAAAAGAGGGAGAGAGAGAGCGAGAGCACTCTCCCACTCCGCTGCTCCTGCTGCAGCCTGTCTCTTTGCTTTGGAATATACATGCACCAAACCATGGAGATTATGTGACATGGATTTATGGTTTTTAACAACCAACGCAACGACGGTGGCCCCTTTCTCCCCTGTTTTTCTTTCCTTTACCTTTTCCGTGTTGATCTTTTTTTGTGCCTTCCTTTTTGAGTCATGCCTACTTTATGATTTCCCGCCCCCAATAGTCACCATTCCCTTTTTATTTACTTATTTTGTTTCGATTCCCTCTCCCTTCCCCAAATTCTACTTATGGGATGTCTCGCCAAGAACAGTTGCGTGGAGAAGATTTCCGGAGCTGCATTCCAAAAAAAATGAATGAATGAGTGATAGTCTATCTCGCTCTCTGCACCTGAGACGTGCCATGGATGAGAAACTTCATTTGGATCCACGGAACCGATCGGGGATTACTCGTTACATCAAATAACTACTTCTGACAACGACCAGGTAACCCATATTTGAACTCGCAGTGTTTGAAGGGAAAAAAACAAAAAAAACGTCTCTTGACGCATTGCTGCTTCGGGCCAATCTATTGATTATATCCTTGATGATGATGATGATGATGATGGTGATGAGGATGATAGCCATGCTTCTGGCCGGTAAAATAACCACAAGATGTCACGAGGTCCACAAACACGGCGTCCAAGTGTGCAGTGACGTGTGATGAGTTAGAAAAGAGCGCATTTCATTTGGCTCATGGTGCATTTTTAACAACACGGTGCGAGCAGAGTTGATCCGCTGAATGCCGCAGCCAGCCACGCTGTGACAAACAGCTACTCTCGTCGGCCACTTCATTAGGTACACCTACACAGCCTAACGGGATGCAAACAACGATGATGCCGTACTCCGCTTTGGGGTGGCATCCTCAACGAGCTCATCCTCAAGCTTTTGTCATTTTGGGGTGATTGTTTGCAGTGGTGCGCAACTGCACAGGGACGTTTCCGATAATTCTACCTGTTAAAAAAACACACACACATTAGAAAGGAACATTAGAAACACCTTCCGCTGTGATGCAGTGCAGTTCTACACGCCGCATGCGTCCACAGTAATGAGCACTTTATTCGATAGCCTTTCGGTTTTATCTCAATTTTGGCTGCTGCGCTCGTACTGGATCTACAGTTTTCAATTGTGCAGGTGTGCCTAATAAAATGTCCTTTGATGGAAGGTGGGTGCTGGATAACTGCTAACTTTATGCAGTAACTGCAAAGGAAGCCAAGACACACTCGCTTATGAGTCGGATTAAAAAAAAAAAAAAAAAAAAAGCGGCACTCTGTGTGAAATTGGTTTCCTTGTCAGGATGCTGACAAATAATCAGCGTGGATTCTTTGTACAAGATGAGCATGCCGATGTCTTCCGACGTAGAAACTGACGCCCCAATGTTTATCGGTGGGGTCACGGGTGGGTCAAACCACGCGGCGGGAAGGCCGCTTTGGAAGATAAGTGATCACTTCACACGCGTTCATCTTCAGGCGACTGTTGTCAGCGGCGGGCGTCATGCCGCAGTGTCTCTGCCGCTTCTACAGCTCCTTTTCGCCATTTTCGTTTTCCTGTTAAATAAAACAGTAACGTTTTAAAGCTTCATCTGAGATTTTCCCCAGCAAGCAGGTGGCTTCAGTGACGCTGAAGCTGGATGACAAACGGGATGTAACCACCTCGGTGCAAAAACAGCCTCTGAAGCCTCCTCTCCCTCTCCACTTCTCTCTCTCTCTCTCTTCTCTGTCTGGAAGCTGATCCAAATGGTCAAAATTGGCAATGTCTGTTAAAAGTTCGACCTTGTATTCTTTAGCCTCACCCACACATCCAGAAGTATGGTTAACATGAGCTGCAGGCTGTCATGGGCACCCCCCCCCCCAAAAAATAAATAAATAAATAAACAAAACAGGTGGTGCTGGAACCCCCCCGAAGTGGCCAATTAAACAGCTGAAGAAAGTCACTTTTGGAAAAGTTCATATTCTCACTGGTTCCCTGATATTAACTTAATAACTATCATTATAGTGGTTTGGGATCTGGCATTGGCTCAGCTGGTAAAGCGACACTAACTATGGGCCCTGTGATTGGGTGTCAACCAGTCCAGGGTGTACCCCGCCTCCTGCCTTTTGACAGCTGGGATAGGCTCCAGCACTCTCACGACCCTTGTGAGGATAAGTGGCAAAGAAAATGGATGGATGGATGCTTTGTCTGAACACTAGGTGCCATTACACCCCAGTCCTGTAGGTGGCAATAATGTCCTTACTGTGGCTAACCACTGCTAAACAGCCAAGAGAAAAGTTTTTTTTTGTGGATTGGAGTTTGTGAAAGGATAAACAGTTTTGCATAGTTTAAAGTTTTCATCCTTGGCACAATGCCATATCCCTTCAGAAACTTTTTTTTTCTTCCAGATGTAATTAGATTGTTATTAGTACTTGTTGGGAATTATGCGCAGAGATAATCCAAATACTGTAAATAAAACCACTTAAAAACCAACTGTAAGTCAACATGCTGACATTGCATGGCCAAAATTACTTTGAGGAGTTAGTTTTGAGCTACCTAAAATGACATTTGCAGGTGTGCCACTTTCTTAATTAAATTTGGAGGTCGTGAGGGCAAGTGCCTTTCCTCTATCCCCACTGAGAAGCAATGAAAACCTTTGGCATTGGTCTTTTTCATTAAAGATACAGTGAGTGTGCTCATTTGTTTTTATTTCTTTGGGCTGCTGTTAAAAAAAAAAAAAAAAAAACTAAATAAATGGAGCCGGCAGGGCCGTGTCCCCTTTTAGCAGTGATGAGCAACCCGGGGACGATTGTGGATGAGTTGGGTGAGTGCGAGAGGGCTGATTTGTTACCCCTGCTGAGTAGAGGACAAGCATCAGTCAGGGACAATGGTTTAGTGAACCGCTTCAGTGAATTTGAACCCACAATTTCCCATCTGTGAAGTGCAGCGATTGGTCTTTTATGAACGTATCCCAGGCACCATCTTTTGGTTAAAATGTAATCATCGAAGAAAAAAAAAAATGGTGGACATGCTTCTGAACATAGGATATTTTTTTCATATGAATGTACTATTTTGCCATCATTCCAAAAAATAAGTTTGGATAAGTATCACTTAAAGTAACGGAACTTTAATACTTGGTTGCAAATCCTATTACATCCCGAAATTTGAAATGTATCACCAGACAATGAACATCATCCCGGGTGTTACTCTGCCAGGCCTCAACACTGACTGCTTGTTCTCTGTATATTTTCCCTTCCGTTTTGTCTTCAACATGTAAAATGCATGCTCAATCAGATTCAGGTCAGGTAATTTTTTTCTGACATTGCATAATAATCCGCTTCTTTGTCTTAATCCAATGACCTCTGAACGTGCGCATTTAATAATGTCCGAAACTACTGTATTTTCCGCTCTATAAGCCCCACCTAAAAGCCTTTAATTTTCTCAAAAGCCGTCGGTGCGCCTTATAATCCGGTGCGCCTTATATATGTATCAATATTTAGCCTTTAGTGCAGCTCCGTCTGATGGGATGCATAACATAACCCCAACCTCTAGTGTAGCGTCTTTTCTATGCGCCTTATAATGCGGTGCCTCTTATATATGAAAAAAAGTTTTAAAATAGGCCATTCGTTGAAGGTGCACCTTATAACGCAGTGCGCCTTATAGTGCGGAAAATACGGTATTCTGAATTCACCCTGCTGCTTTGTTCATCAGTCACACATCCTCAATAAATACAAAGGAAAAAAAATCATTGGCAGCCATACATGTGGTAAAATAAATTGATCATAGCTTTTAAAGTGAGGGAAATAAATGTTGCACATATCCCTCACCTTCAGAATCAGTCCCTGCATGTTTTTCCACCAACAGACTTTGTTTTGATAACCCTTAACAGTGCTCAAAAAGTGTCAATGATTTAGCAATTTGTAATTGTTTTTTTTAAACAAATGTTTACAAATATCACAGGACAATCTAACAGCAAATCACTGTCTCCTCAAATGAGTAACTTGACATTCCAGTGATTCTGCTGTTGTGTTCTGACTATTACAAGAGACCACTTAAGTCAAAATGCCACTAAAGGCAGTTCAATTGGACACATGCTCACCTCAGCAGATGACAAAAAGTCAACAGACCTGTTGAATTTCATTTTTAAAAGGCATTGTCACCAGTGGCGCCAAAGAGATACATAGCGAATGTTATTGTAGTCGCAAGGCAATGAATTGAAAGTTTCAATTCCAGCTGTACAAAAGGGAGATGTTGCATCGGCACCCCAAAAACTACACATTTCAGCTTCACTTCTAACGTGCTGCGGCAGTGACGGCCGGTGTCTCCGGAAATCACCAGAGAACTCTCGGGCTTGTCGAGGATGAGCCTCCTTGTGTGGAGCTTTTTGGCGCCGGCTCGGATGTACTGATCCTCGCTAGGGCCACAATCCAAAATGAGATCAAGTGGCATTCCCCCCGTGTATTATAGTAAACACATCAGGAGCCATTCTGCATTCCGCACATAGTGAAGTATACAGCGCGGCACTGCATTGTACTGTTTTACTTTTCCCCCATGCAATTTGTATTTAATACAGAGCAAATCTGCTGAGCGACAAGTGGACCACTAATCGAAAATCTTCTTGTTCACGCTTCAATTCATGACATTGCTGTTATTAACAGTCAGATTTTACTGTAGTTTTTCATGACTTGAGCTTCCTGAAGGGTTCATGTTGAACATTTTTTCACGAGTATAAAAAATGTCACTCATACGCACAATACCATGATAGAACTTTTGCCCGTTTTCAATCAAATTGTCATCGTAGGACGATGTGATGTGTCATTTTTAGTTTTTGCAGCAAGTGACTGAAACCGTGCACAGTTGGAATAAGTGATAGAATGCACAAGGTTAAATGGGACAAAGTGACAGCTTGTAATGACGCTGCCATCATTGAACGATCCGCCGACCCGCCGCAGCATGACACGCAAATGGGCAATGCGACGCGTATCAACTGAAGATATATGAAAACCACCCAACTCTTTGGCACTTTTATAAGGCTTGTAAATGTGATACTAATAGCATCTTCAATATCCGCCCACGTCACGCACCGCTGCCCCCCGCCCCCACCCCGCACATGCAAACCTTGCCGCTCATCCATCTACCTCCTCGGTTTCACATCTTATTTTTCCACTCTGAAGCAACTCTGTAAATGGGCTCACGCTAAAAAAAACATGAAAGCAACACAGCGAGGAAGCAGAGCCCATTGGCTGTGCTAAAGCGGATGCACGCACTTTCTAATGAGCGTCTCAATAAAACTCTGGTGCCGCTAAAGCCCGTCTTGACGGGTAATTTGGAAAAGGGCGGACATCTCTGTTGATCATACCGGTGGGTTGATGCAACCAAAAAGACAAAGGCTTTTTCAAGTCTGTTGCTTTCGTCATTCTTTTCACAGCCAGGTATTGATCCCTTTTTTTTATTCCTAGGTTGTTGTTTGTTTTTTTGCACATAATGATATGCAATGTTGCAAGATAAGGTTCATAGACAAACACACAGTGGTTTAAGTGTTTACATCCTTCAGGAAGGTGTCTTCTTTATCCTCGGCAGCTTGTATGGCGCGCTCCTACTTTGTATGCTTGCCGTGCTCCATTTGGAGTCACAGATGCCTCTGTCACTGGGGCGGCACTCATTTGGCGTGGCCTCGGGTGACTGTGTCAATATTTGCAGTGAGTGCTGTTTGGGTTTGCGGTCTTCTATAAGCATGACTGGGCTTGGGCGATGCGAAAGCTTCAAAAAAAAAAAAGCGTCATCAAGAATCAAAAGCTCAGTCTATGGAATCGCTGTCTATAATTAATGAAGGCCTCTCGGCAATATCTGTGAAAGGATAGGTTTCATCGGTTGTTGCTGGACCGAGCTGGCCGGAAGGAGGACAGAAGGGGCAAAAACAGGTAAATGAATTGTCAAGAATCGCATTAGTAATTCACTTCTTTAATTAATCAACCGCATAGGTGAATAGGGTGGGGGGGGGATTAGTTACAACCATCAAACAAGCAAAGAAGAGTTTTATTCTGTTTAACATTTTAAGTCGAGTAAGGAATTTTCCAAGGCAGTGACGCTGCATTTTGTCCGTGTGCTCGGTAATTGTTTGGCCAATCCAGTGCGTGTCCCGAGCCAAAAATATTTGTCTTTCATGCTATATTTTTCATAAAAGCCCCAAGGGGTTTAAAAAAGAACAAGCGTTGGCAGACTCCATTGATCCAAAGACTTTGAAACTCTGAGTTTATTGTATAGTATAATTCAGGAGGGCATGTTCTGCTTCCCTGGGAGTTGCCATCATTGTCTTTATAGTCTTCTTCCCTGCCACTGCTTTGTGAAGCTGTCTTTATGTATTTCGTGAAAATTGAAATGTGACTCGCCTTTAAGAAAGAAAAAAAAAAAAGATGCTAGGTCCATGCCAGAGCAACAGGTGGTGCTATAATCCCTAACTTTGTGTTTTAGATAGAAGCACAGTCATTTCTGCAAGATCAGTAAACCCGTTGTTGTATGCCGACCGAGCTGACTTGAATATATAATATTAATAAATAAATCATATAGGGAGATAATGTAGCACAATCGTAATATGATGCTGCAAATATTTTATATCCATCATTTTTTTGTTGCTAAGCCAACATTATCTTTTCAAATCACATTACAGTGTTCCTTAATTGCCATCTTTTAAACTAACACTTCCTTATGTCAGTCTGATTACACAACTCAATATTACCTCCTTGCAACAAATTTAAATTACTGTCTGTTTAGGAATTGGAGTTGCAAAAATGAATCTTTGCAACAGTGCAACATGTGTCATGTGAGATCATGTACCTGATCGATATTTAAAAAAGGTTTTTTTTTGTGCTTTTGTCCTCTGTGAGCATATGGTTAACAATCGAAGCCCACATTGGTTAAATCCATAGGGTAAGTGCACGCAGGCTGCTCCCATTTGTACAAATTAGGCTAGACAAGGAAGCCAAACAGCACGGGAGCGGCCAATGCGGCGCTATCCAACCCTTATAACACCATCTGGCCCTTGAGGACAATTCCAATGTCATCTGCTGGTTTATTACATTACCCACACGTGCACATGACATATGACATCTTTATTCTCCTGCTTAGTGAACAGCAAGTCAACGTTTATTGTAAGAGGGGAAATACATCGGGATGAAAAGCTCCCACAGCTCCTGGCACATTTGCAACGTGGAATTGAGTCAGCAGGCCTGTATGAATAAAGTTCAAGATCGTATGTGTAGATGTCCATCTTTGCACTTTCTCAGTTAGGTGCTATTCTACAGTATGTACAAGACATTACCTGCCTCATAGGTACTTGTGTTGTATATTTTCTTTTTGTTGAGGAGCTCTGCAAGTTGTCCGCCCTATCAAAGCCTCTCAGCGTGCATTTTTGGAGGATCTATACTGCGCAGGTGGAATCGTAGCGCGTGAGCCTGCTGAGCGGCCTCACAACGTGCCAGTTGTGTACTGAATGGCAGTGTGGAGTTTCCATGGCGACGTTAAGCAGCGTCACCGGGGTGCGTACCATCAAGATTTCAGTTTAGGTCAATACTACGCTGAAATGTAATCTGAAATAGGTGGACCAGCTTGAGCTCTAAGATTGGTGCATACTGGTATTTTGCGCAGGTGGCACAGTGGTGTCATTTCAAGCGCTGCGCCATCATAGTGAGAAGGTTATTGGTTTGTGGGTGGTGGGAAAGAGAAAGGTTAATTGGCAGCGCTCGCCCGTTGGTGCAAAGGCGAGCCAGTGTCTGTCTCTGTGTCAGCCCCGCGATTGATTTTACGTCTGTCCTATGTGTTCCCCCATCTTTTCCCCAATGCCCGCCGCGTTAGATCCGGCTTACAATGCCCCTGCCGAGGATAAGCGGTGTGGATAACGGAGGGCTGGGTGGACGTCGGAGACAACACGAGCAACACGCGTTACAAATGGTCCCTTGTGACGTGCGGTAATTTGAGGCACAAGTGGCAGCGCAATGTGGTTTCGTATCTTTGCCTGACATTCAGAGGAATAGGCATATTTTTGGGGAGCCCCAGCGTGCGATTTGCCCCCCGACAATGCATCATGGCGATAAGCTGTGTCATTATGTGCCTCTCCTGCTACTTTCACATCAATTACACAGGTGGATGAAATGGGAGTGTCGCATAGGTCAACAACATAATTAACCTTACCCTGGAAGTCAGTGATGTATTACCCCATCGAGATCAAAGAGCGAGTTGAGACGCTAAGCGCATGTTCCACGTCGCAATATGGCGCAGAAAGCATGAAAAAGCCACGTAAAAAAAGCACAACAATTCATGTTGATTCCCAATTTATTTCGGCAGCAGTCTGGCCTTGTTAGCCTAAAATAACTGCCTGCGATTTTACCAAGCTGGCTACCAAGTGGGGGAATTTTCCCCGAGGGATTTTGTTTGCAGTAAATAAAAGCTATAAGAGAATTGAATTGCTTTTTTGGCCAAATTCGAGGCTACCTCTTGGTGACAAACTGCTTGGCCCAAAGTGCTCACAGTTATCCCATAGAGCCTGGCAGCGCCGTTTGCATTGTTAATCAGTCTCATTTTCTCTGCTCAAATAATGATAAAGTCCCCTTTGGCTTTTGCAGAATTCCCATTTGCTGAAAGTGTTGTCTTGTCTTGAATTTAATAAATGTCCAGCATAACCGCCAGACCGCCTTTAAATGCGTTATCTTCACAGATGCGCTGATGCAAGATAACAAAACATTTTATCAAGCAGCAGCTGGCATGATTAGAATGATGTTTCTTCCATCTACTCGATGCATCAGTAAAACGTAGACCTTGTAGAAACTCATTAAATAACTCTTATGGTTTAAGCCATTTTACATGCTGTTTTCTTAATTTTACACGAAAGTTATCCATGCCATTCACACAACACACAGAGGTGCATCTTTTTAGCACGGTGCATTCATGACTGTCATTCATTCTTATGCCTGAATATCTCCTGAAAGGGAACATTGTGAGTGGTCATCACACATGAACAATAAAGTCATTTAAAACTTTATTCTCTCTCCCTCTCTTTACGTGATTTAGTGTGGGGGGGGGGGGGATTCCGAGTGATTTTCACATTTAGATTTTATAGCTTGGGTTCTGACAGCCTATTTAATTCCCTTTGCGGTTGCGTTATCATAGAAGTACAATCTCCTCTCCGCACACCGTGCACAGCTCTCTCCTGAAACCAATTTAAGTGGCGATCCTAAATCTGGCATACTTGGGAAAGGACCCTGAAGAGGAGTGCATGTTATGGAATAGCACGCAAAGACCACCACCAATTGTAATTACATGCTGTCACTCTCTCACTCTCAATTGGGGGTATCAGTGTGACTCGCGAACCGGGCTAGCGGTTTTCCTAATGGAGACGGTCTTGGCATTGCCTTACCCTTCAGAAATGGAGCATAATGAAATCCCCAAACAAGATCATTTGACCGATTAAAATGTATTTTACAATTGAATCACCGGCACATCAATCCTTTTTCGGTGGCATCCAGTCCTAAAAATGTCTGAAATGAGTCATCGTAAGATTTCCACAAAGTCTACCTCATTTTCTCTGAGGTAGCTTTGACTCAAATTGATGGAAATTACAGGAGCTGAGGATGTGTTGAGCAAATGGTGGTTTGAGTTCTTTGAAGCTTAAAATGCGAAGGCAATTTTGTCAAAGTGGAAATCAATAGCTCGTAAGTGTAATGCAAATTCAAATGACAGAACACCAACCGATTATTAAACACAATGAAATTATCGTCATGTTTGGTATTTAAGCGCAAGCGGCAGTTAATGCCAAAATTGTGACCTTACAGTCTCCCAGTGAGCCATTTTGTTGTAGTAGTCCATTTTTTGTCCGATATGTCATCTGTTTCTAAAAAATATAAGTAAAACAAAATGAAATGCTCCAGTTTATAATATTTACAATCATTCTTAATTTGCAGTAATTAAAAACTTAAGTAATTCTTCTGCTCCCTCTCAACGCTGTTGAGTTACAAACGTTGCACTCACACCGACTCACTCCTGCTCGCTTTCTATTTCAGGGTGCAAACCTGCTGCGCTAGGCTGACCTGGTCACGGTACTATATCTGACCAAATCGATACCCATTTCTCTTTCTCACTTGCTTTAGCTCGTCTTTCCACTCATTTCTGACAGCGGCTAGGCATGATAGGATGATTGAGAGCCGATGAAACCAACAAACACCCCAGTCTGTGAGGGATTGGCACAGTCGATTGACAAGCGTGGATGTGCTGGTTTGTATCTCGAAAAAGTGACAAAATGCAGCACGCCGGAAATGTTTGGAAGGATTTTCATAATCGATTGGAGATCAACTGTGACAGATCAAATCAAGGCCAACAATGACAACTTGTTGGAATTGCAGTCATCTGTACACTTCACAGTCGAGTGAGTGGTTCAGCCTTTGAAGATTGGCTAAAGTGATGCAAGACGTCGTAATCCACCGATAACCGGACAGGAAATTTTCAAATTTCCTCGTCCTAATCTATCATACAGAGGAACTCACGGTCCAAGCAGAATCACCAACAGGCAAGCGTTAAAAGACAGAACTCTCTCAGGGTCATGTTGTGGTATCCTGCTCCACCATAAAACTCTTAACACCGATCACATCATCAGCACGACTTTAGATAGGGTGGTGTCACTGCCTCTGGCTGATAACTTGTGATTTGCTGACAGATTGGCAGGCCAGTGGAGCGTGATTGGCTGACAGATGTGTGGGAGAACATGTGACATGTGACAGAAGAAACGCCACACATGACATTCTCCAGAGGCATTAGACTCCCCTTAGCAAAACATTTTGGATAATTATGTGCTTTCAAAATTCTTGTAAATAGTTGAGGAGAACACTTTTTATTTATTTTTTTTGTAGCCTGTTATGATTCTGCCCTAGTGCGCCGGTACCAAATTGGTGTGAAAAAGCCCTGACAGCAACCTAATTCAACCCTTCCTTCGCCTCGGACATAACAAATGCTCTTTTCGATAAATAGATGAAAATCCCCATTGACAGCATTCACTTCCTTAGTGGCTCCTTCCAGAAAATTGGAAGATGTCATAGCAGCCTCACATTGCCTATAGGTGCAACTTTCAGGTTTACCATTACTTTTGTGACACTTCCATCTCACGCGTCCTTCATATTCTAACCGTTAACTCCTTTCCGAGCCCGTGAGGGTCTAGATTGACTTTCCTTGTCACATAGGTGAACAAAAATGATGCAAGCAACCCTACCGGCTTTTCTTGACAAGTTCATGTGTCCCATATGTGTTGTTGGCTTCTTGTTGCCGCACTTGAAGTGTGCAAAGCTTCCATAAAATCGCTCCGGTATTTATTTTGATTCTGTTCATTGAGCTTTTTGTTTGCGCCTGTTCAATCATTACATCTTTCACCCTGAGGCATAAGGGAAGATTCATTATTACTATTTGGATGCAAAATTTGAGTGATGCAGAACGATTCTTTTTGCAGCATGTCAGATGCTTTTGTTTTCCTTCTTTTTTTTCCTCCAGCTCATTGCCTTGCCTTGGCTGCGGTTTGATGCTTGTGTGTGCTGGCTGTTCTTTTGTTAATTTCTGGGGAAAATGTGATGTGGAGCCACAACATGTTATTAGTGGAGCGAGTGCCATCGCAAACAAGTGAACATGTGCAGTCAACTGGGCCAGGAAGCAAAAACGTGAACATACGAGAACCTTGTTGCTCTTTGCACGGTCTGTCACTCCCATTCCTCTCACGTTGTTTTTTTTTAACTTCCCAATCATCGATGCCTGCTTTTTTTGTTTTTATTTATCAGATCCACTGCCATGGTGACTGGCTGCCTTTTAAAAATGTGTTCAATTCATTCATGAGCCAACTCGAGCTGACTTTTCAATTAATCACCAGAAGCTACGGCGTGTGATGGCTGGAAGGATTTAAAAACACAAGTGAAGCATGTCGTCCAATCAAAGCTCAGCTCTGATACTGCGGCCCTCTTTGGGTTGCCCATTTATAGTTTCTCTTTGAAGAGGTGTGCATTCAGTGATTTTTGCAGCCATCATTCACGGTGACAGTGTGTTGTTCTCTCTATACGGTACATAAAGAATCATGAAACGTCAGTTTTGGTTCTGATCAAAATTGGACTGAAGGATTCTTTTTTTTCTCTCCCCGTTGCCAGTGAATTTCACACTTATGTGAATGCCTGCTAGCATGCTGGGGTGTTATGGATCCAATTAATCCAGCTATTGTGACCCTGAAAGAATAGACACACCTATTCATTTAATAAGAGGCCTATATATTATGTTGCATAATGTTATACCATATTGTATTGTAGTAGGCGGCATGGTTACGCAACTGTTTAGAGCGTTGGCCTCACATTTCTGAGGCCCAGGGTTCAAATCCCGGCCACCCCCTTGTGTGGAGTTTCCATGTTCTCCCCCTGCCTGTACGTGGGTTCTCTCCAGGCAGTCCGGTTTCCTCCTACATCACAAAAACATGCATTAATTGGAGATTCCAAATTGCCCCTGGGTGTGATTGCGAGTGCGACTGTTGTCTGTCTCTGTGTGCCCTGCGATTGGCTGGCAACAGGGTGTACCTCCTGCCCGATGATAGCTAGGAGAGGCTCCAACAGTCCCACTACCCTTGTGAGGATAAGCGGCTCAAAGAATGGATAGATGGATATATCATATTAAACTGCCACAATTGAAAACAGATTTGTCAAGAATCATATGGCTTACAGTATATACAATGGTGCCTTGTGAACCGACTTTCGTGCTTTCCGAAATACGAGCCATCATTCCGATAAATATTTTGCGCTGACGTGCGGGCAAAAATTTGGTATAAAGGCAATCTGATGCAGTGAACTTAGCTCAACTCACTTTATAACAAGCAGTATTTTTGGCAGATAGTGAATAAAAAGAGGATTGAAATTTTTTTTATGACCAGCCCGAGCTGGAGTTTATTGTCAAACTAAACATCAAAAAAAGACTTAAACGATGGGTATTTCAAACAACCATATAGCTTTGGCTTTCAGAATGCTAGCAGGGAACAAAGTAGGCAAGTACCTCAAAGCACCACTGTATGTATTATTTTGTCAGTCAAGGGCATCATATATAAACAATAGCACTAATTGCTAAGACTTACAAGTGAACATATAGACTATATAAAAATACAATGTGTCTGTAATCAAACTGTCATTGCATATTTTTCAAAATAAGCTGACTTCACTAGCTGTACATGTGGACACCCCCCCTCCCCCACCCCACAACCACCACTTTGTCTACTTAGCATTCCTGCCAGCAAAATCCGAGTTCAAGCCAGCAGGTAATAAATTATAGCTGTAATATCTTTGCTGGCACATGGCCAGATTTCATCTCCACATACTTTTCAAAGAAGTCTCTAAGTGTTTTTAGTTATATTTATCTACAACAGGTTGACTTTGCGCGCATGCGTTTGAGCGTTTTTGCTTTTTTAACTGCAATGATCTGTCATCACTACCCCTGCCTTCTATCAGACAGGGCGTTCCATCGTAGACTTGCATGTTCTTGTCATTTTGCGGCTGTGTGATTATCACTCTCTCCAAATAGTGATGTCATTAATCTCAGAGGGGAAAGGCGTATTTGGTCAGGTCGTTCGCACATTCAACCCTTAGCGCAATGTGCTAAATATGTCTCTTGGCCCTGTCTGCCTTCATTATGTCACCAAGCAAAATTGGACTTGGAGTCTTGGAAAACAGAACCAAATTATATCTTCCAAACCAAATGTTTTTTTTTTTTTTTGTGATGGCGGCCCTGCCTCTTCTCATCGACTTTCATCCTTTATGGTCGCTATAAAGCCAGATGTGCCACTCACAAATCATCCTGGGAAGTAGGCATGAAATATATGCTGGGTTGCTGCTTTTTGGGGGTAGGGGTGGGGGGCTATCTAAAAATAACCAAGATTAATTGGAAGTAAAAGGCCATTGTCACAATGGTTGCTTCTTTCAGGATTTGACGCTATATGGTAAGTGTTGGCTGTTGTGGGCTGTCATGTCACACTCGCCTAACTAACACGGGAAACATGTTTTAATGTAGAGATGGATCCAAAAGAGCATTCATGTGGGCTGTTATTTTTTGTGGAGGTAACGCAACCAAGTGGATCTCACTTGAGATAATGATAGAAGCGTATTCATTATTTCTGCCTCCGAGATCATCTCCACTTGAATAA
Organism: Syngnathoides biaculeatus; assembly: GCF_019802595.1. NCBI lineage: Eukaryota > Metazoa > Chordata > Actinopteri > Syngnathiformes > Syngnathidae > Syngnathoides > Syngnathoides biaculeatus. The sequence goes on along the minus strand of NC_084640.1, from coordinate 12,545,560 downwards.
ATACCAACAAGGCTGTCATTTGCGCTGTCAGTTGCGTTAGTGATTCATCGCATGTCCAAACAAAACAAAGACAACTGCATCTCGTTTCTGATTTGGTTTCTCAGTTGTTCTGTCACAGCTTACGCTAGAATTTGGTTCTGGGTCAATGTGTCTGTAGAGGTTTCTTGTCAGTACCGTATCCGTCAGTAAAGCTTATCTTTATGAAACTCTTCTTAAAGGGAGAACGTCAGTAAAATGGTATTAAATTCGAGAAACTAGCTATGGCTCATAAAAACGTCATTGTTGTACACTATTGAGTATTGTTTCTGAATTATTTTACTTTTTGACAGGAAAGACTGACAGTGACAGTGTCCAAACCGGAAGACATTGTGATATATTACCTTAACAATACCTTATCCCTCCAAAATTCTGTTTATACGACGAATCCATTTCCATTTTGTAGTTTCCACGTCATAGAGCACTGCTATTTTTAAATATCAATTCCAAGCTACTTCAGAAATCCAGTTTGAGATAAGAATGGAATCTTTTTTTTTTTTCAGTGATTTCACAGTAGACACTTCACACTGCTCTTTATTATCCAATATTTGTGTTGGTACAGACAATTCATTCTCCATGTGTGATCAATAATCACCTCGTCATTCCTTTTCCGTTTGCGTCTGGGTGTTGATTTTGTTGTTGTTGTCGTGCAAACCAAATGACGGCACAGATTTTCCTCTACGCTTGAAGTGTCTGCCACTGCAAGCAGAGGCATGTGTGGTCTTCATTGTGCTGCGACAATGATAATTAGAAAGAGAAGCGGGGAGCGGAGTGTGGGAAGAACACTGTGTCTGATTTAGCTGGAAAGCCACTTTCTTTCTGATCTTCAGCAAAAGAAGGCCCATATTTGTGCAACAGTCTAAGAACTCCTCACTAATCCCCTCTTCTGACTCATTTCACAAGGGTTTGATGCTCTCTCTTAAAAAAAAAAAAAAATCTTGTTCATTCATTGGCATCCTTTTTTCTACATGCTTATCCACACAGACACACAAGTACCCATACACATACAAATCATTTTAAAGAACATTTCCAGACTAAAATAAATTTGCACAAACATGAACTTTTCATCGTCGAACGCAATCCATCCTGTGTCGCCTGTTGACTTATTGAAGTATTTCTCGCTTCAAACCAGTTTTCTCACAAGAAAAAAAAAATATGAATTGACCTTTCCAGTTTCAAATTGCCGTCATTAAACATTTATCGACTGTACAGCCGATGGTGACGCAAGCGTAAGAAAAGTCAACTGTTGTTCTGTAAATGAAAGCTTAAATGAAATTAAATGACTCTCATATTGGAAAAAGCCTGATGGACATCTAGTGGTGGGGGGACCGCACACTCCTAACAGGTTTTGACTTTCCCAGGCAAGAATTTCCAGGAAATATTGTTAGAACTCCAAATTTGGAAGAATTTGTGTGCGTTCGACTTTCATCCGTCCATCCATCCTTTTTCTGAGCCTCCTATCCTCACAAGGGTCACGGGAGTGCTGTAGCCTAGCTCAGCTATCTTCGGGCCTGAACTGAAACGTTGAAACAACGAATCACACTCGCAATCACTTTTCAAAATCGTGTCTCCCTCCAAGACAATTTCACCACTGGCAACATTTCAATTTGTGTGAAGAAATTTAAAAAAAAAAAAAAGTTAGAGCAACTGTCAAGGGGCTTAAAGGGGAATGGAAGTAACCCCTCCCATTGCCAGTAAACATCTGCGCCATTATTACAGATTAACGTTTTATGAGCCTCTCTGGAATTAGCATTAGTGACGGTTTTAGTGCCAAATTCCTGTTTCAGCTCTGTCACTCTTCCCCCGCCTCCATACTATGAGACGACTTAATATCACAGCGAGCCTCCCCGACACGGTGCCAGATGAGCGGATCACGGTGGTGGGTTTAGTACATCGGGTCACATTTCACCCCTCTTGCTATTCATAGAAGGCTAAAGCTTCTTTTCTTGACGTGTAGTTCATATTCCATTAACACAATTGTCCCTTGATTAGCATGTTAGTATGCCCAGGACACATTCTTACAAGAAAACAACCCAGCGGTGTGAGAATGAATCAAGCTGGCTGCATTTCATTTTTCATACCAACTTACTGGATTTGTTCTTTTAGCTTTGGCAGTAGATGTGTACAAAATGTGCCATTTTTCTTCAAATTACACAGGTATTAAAAGCATTGTTTATCAACTAAAGCCAACCTCAACGTAAATTTGACCATAACCGCATGGTTGACACATGTCCATTTTTCCCTTGACTTCTGATTTTAAATTCCATTTAGCATAGCAATGATGAAATGCACGGGCAGCAATGTGTGCATAATAATATGATGAGGCAATTACAGATTCATGATTGTCACAATCTTAACGGCCCTCTGAGGGAAACCATAACTAGGATGATTTCCGAAATGAAAATGAGTTTGACACCTGAGATTCCAAACCGTACCTATGGAAAATAGGTCTGGATTGTTTCTATTTTGGTTCTGGATAAGAATTCCCAAGTAATTCACTCTTGTACAGCATTGGTTTACCCTAAGTGATCCCATTTGCGCACTTCCATCAATGAACAGTACCGGAGATGAAGTCCGAGTCACCTGGATATTTACCATGCAGAAAATATATCCGGCTCTCCATATAGAACCACTAGGCTCCGTACTTGAGCAATATTTCACCCCCAATTCTATCAGGGGATTTTTTTTTATATGATATAGTTACCTTTGTTCATCACACAGGAGCTAAATGTCAGCAAATCTGAGTGTATTTCTGGTGCTCTTGATCACAGGCTTGGACAAAGATGATGTACAGCCTCCTTCGTTGGATGGAAGATGAGCGTTTAATAGCCCAGTGATGAGGACGGGCTTATCGCGACCAATGTACAACAATTTAGGCGTCCATTATAAATATAAATGGAGGGCTACCGTGTGATTAATGTGCAAAGCAGCTCCTGTAATCTTCCGACTACAGAGCCGCGCTTTTGGAAACATGTTTTCTCAAGGAACTCAAAGCCTAAAACCAACATGAAGCACTTGTTTGATCACTGGCGCTTACAATTAATCACAAAGAATTAACGAGCAAATTGCCAGCTCTTCAAAGGTTTTCGGGCCGGTCAGCTGCTAAATTTCGCTCTGTTATTGCTACAGACGCAAACGACGGTCTACATGCTTTTCGCGGCATCGCCTGAAAAGAAACCATCCGTTTTAAATTGGAGGCTTGTTTCGTTATGTCACAATCTTATGACTAAAAGAGCGTTTAAGGTTTTACAGTTAAATTCAGTGTGTCCAGTGTTTGAGCCCCAAAAAAAATAAAAAATAAAATAAAAAGACTATAGCACAACTCCAGATAAAGGAATGCTACAATAGTGGTACTTGTTCGTTGCATCTGTTATACCCCTGTTGACACACAAATGCGACACTTTATTAAATTCAGCAATACTGTTAACGTCATTATCACCAAAAAGGGCCTTTGAGGTCCTCACAATTGCAAATAAACCAGTACAGTGATAAGTCTCTTAAACATGTATTTCCTTCCTTTGATATTTTATTCACTGGATGTACCGTACATGATTTTGGCACATCCCACACACCGTTAATATGACTACAGCGTGTGTTCGAAGTGATTAAATCATGCAGCCAATGAAAAATCTTGTGGGATGATATGGGGGAGTCTCAAAGGCATTATTACGCTGATATTGACTCACCTCATTATTTTCTAACACACCATCCCTCTGCAGAAACCAGGAGTTTTGTCCCCTTTACGTCTGTCAATCATCTTCAAAGCGTGAATAGTTTGACTTTCATCATTCATTTTCCCCCACAGTGGTTAACCTCTCTCGGAAACCTGTTAGGAATGTTAAAATTTGATGAACACATTTGCATTTTTTTTTGTTGGATTGCACCACATCAATTTCTTTTACATCAGTGAACAAGTATTTTGAAATCAGAACAAGTGATTGCGTTGAATGCCAAAGTTTTTCACTGTACTTATCGTTCAGAGCGAAATATGCATAGCGCACTGCGTCATCCTGAAGTCTTTGCGGGAGCGCAGATGATTTGCTCTTCTAATTTACTACACAAAAGTCCCGTCAAACGTGATCTGGAGTCAAATTGTTCCATCAGAACTCCACTTGGCCACGTTCCATGTCATTCCCACCTCAGTTCTGTCACTTAATCAATTGTCCTCTGCTCCAATAAAGCATGCATGACAAAATAGCCTGAGAAATCACTACCGGAGGTCAGTGATATAATATACGATGTAGTTCTGTGATGGTACACACTACAACCGCAATCATAATAGTTGATAAAATAATCAACTAAAAGAGCTTTTTTTCTAACCTGAGTAAAGGCCCACTTGAGTTTGACATCATTAAATCTTGCAAATGTACCTAAAAGACTGTCTTGCAGAAAAATACTGTACGTTTTTGTACTGGCGTATATTGCTCGTATACTAAAACCGTCTCTCGTTGCCGATTCCGCTTACTGTTAAATGCAAGTACGGACTCTTGCAAATGAAATTCTCCGCAGCGACGAGATGTAAAGCAACAGCGGGACGCTGAAGCAATGTCAGCGGATGTCGGTTAACGGCCGGGCCTGACTGAACAAACAGGGAGCGAGAGTGGATGGAGGGATGAGCGAGACCAGAGCGTGTACAGTATATTTGATTAGCCTCTCAAGTGAGTGATGTGCCTTTAATCCCTCCTCTAACTAATCCCCCTCTCCTCTTGGAGAGTGCTCGCTGCCCACCGGCACAAAGTGTTGTAAGTCTTTAATATGAAGCCACTGGCTTTATTTTATTCATTTATTCTCCTATTTACTTCTGTCCATTCTTTGCAATCAGTGACATTCCCTCCTGACTTGCTTGAGCCCAAATATTTTACATTTAGATATTTGACAACACCAAGGAGACATGGAATTTTTCTAAATGGAACATAGATTAAAATAGTAAAATGCTGATTTAATTGAATCTAATACATCTAAATATACTACATTAAATCTAGTTTGACATACTTTGCAGCTTCTTTCCCCCCTACAGTTTGATGTATGGACTATGCATATTAAAATGGATGTTTGGAATTCATTCAAATTCCGTTCCGTCTTTTTGCAATACATGAATACAGATTAGTCTGCTTTTCACTTAAATCCTAAAATGAAATTGCAGCCCTCTTTCACCAGGAAAATATCCATCCATTTTCTTAGCCACTTATCCTCACAAGGGTCGCAGGGTGTGCTGGAGCCTATCCCAGCTGTCAACGGGCAGGAGGCGCTGTACACCCTGAACTGGTCCCGAGCCAATCGCAAGGCACATCGAGACAAACAGCCGCACTCACAATCACACCAAGGGGCAATTTAGACTGTCCAATTAATGTTGCATGTTTTTGGGATGTGGGAGGAAGCCGAAGTGCCCAGAGAAAACCCACGCAGGCACTGGGAGAACATCCAAACTCCACACCGGCGGGGCCGGGATTGAACCCCGAACTTCAGAACTGTTAGACTGACGCTTTCTAGGTGAGCCACTGTGCCGCCCAGGAAAATATCACTTGCAGCAAAAAGATGGAACTTCATTTAAAAAAAAAAAGGAAAAATGCTCTTTATTAACATTACCCTGATGCATATTGGTTTAGATCTAAGATATTTTGTGTAGGCGAAAAATGAAAGCTGTACTGTATTGACTGGAGGAAAAGAAAATCCAACCACAAAATGTACCCATCGTCTGTTCATTCATCTTTATTTATTTAACAAATAAAACCCACATTCACATTTTTTTCATGGTGTAGTTTTAAAACTCTCATAAACCAACAAATATGCTTGATCCACACATAAATAGAAGATAATGTAGCTGACTTTACAAGGAAAAATCTACAATTTTACAAGAGCAAAGTGAAATGTATGTTTAAAACAAAATCATTACCAGATAAAAACTTGTATGCTACGTAATCTCTTATGATAAGAATAAAGCAACAATATCATGATTTTTAGTGTTTTCATTGAATCATGATTATGTTTTTAGTGTTCTTCGCGCTTTAATAATGGTAGCGCAGAACGAGTGCACCAGCGAAAGCTGAAAAATCTTCACTCTTGCTTTTGTTGCTGCAGAGCTATGTTAAATATAGTATTCTGATGACAGCATTAAGTATATAGTATACTGTTTCATGAAAACGTACGGATACCATAGACTTTATCAAGTGGTCGAGCCATAAGTACAGTGCATGATCAATCATTAATCATCGTTCGCATTAATTCCCCCAGAGAATTATTTGATGTGTTGTTCGATATCATTTCAGTCAATCAGTGCAGGAACTTTAGTGATTTCAAGCCATAAATTGGATGAAAAAGGGATGAAAAAAAGTGTGCGGGAGAGCAACATGAAACAGGATCGTTTTGAGAGATGAAAGCAAGACGGCATACTCAAGTGAAATGAGATTTTATTGCCAACTTGCTTGGTTTACTTTCCGTTGAAAAGGAAATTAGAAGGAAAAAGATGAGACAGCATTATCTATTTTGCATCACTACATCATATCCAGCCACAAATTCCCAGTGATTTCAGCATTAGCATGCAATCATTGTTTTTTTCCTCCCTAATCAAAGTCCAATAATTATCACAATGGTTCTATTAATAAATAATATGTTCTTTGGGAAAACGTTTTTCACAGCCTTAAATTAATTGCTTTTTTTCAGCTTTACTTTTTTTTTTGTACCACATTCCCATGAGAAGATAGCCTCCCACCCCCCACCCCCGTCGGGCTTCTATGAATTAGATTTTACACATTGGCGAACGTAGATGTCCATTAGTGGAGTGTTGCCAAGAGAAGCATATGTAAGAATGTATCTTATGCGCTAGCAGTATTATATAGCACGTCGGCCACACTTGCGCTTTTCCTCCCACTCATATTTAAATCTAATTCTACATATTAGCCTGATGCATTCGGATTTCCATTTTAGCGTGTATGGATCGCAGTGAGCGAGAGGAAGCACTTGTCTGGTTGCCAATGAACTTGCGGATGTATGTTTTTTTTTCAAATCTTATTTTTTTTTACTTTTGATTTATGTGCAACTCAAAATAAATGACTATATAATTTTTTTCTCAGAATCAGCACTTTAAAACAACAGCACACATCAATGCTCTTGAGTCATTGATCGTTAGCCTAATTTTGCCACAATCGACTTGTTATAAGATCGCCATTAATGCATGAGGAGAGTACCAATGAAGGTGGCACATTTGTATTTATATGGAGGGGGGGGGGATCCTAATCAGGCTTCTCCCATATTTATTTAATAAATACCTGACACTCAATAATTGGAAGCTGACCTTTAGTGTCACTAATTCTGCTTTGCATTCTTTGTGCTTGGGAAAACAAAAAGCACAATTAAAGATTCTCTTAAATATATATGGACATAAAATTTATCCAAATATCATACCTAAATAAATGTTTAAAAACAAAGATATGTTCAAGAATATATGCAAATATCTTGCAATTAAAAGTCATATACAACTAAACTCAAGCAGTGATTCTTTGGCGCGTGACATGAGGAAGCCAGCGTTGCACATGTTGCAAATAATTCCTTTAGAGCAATTTAGATGGCAGAGATTACGGTCTACCACACCTTTCACGCCCAACTAGTGTAAAGAAATAATGAAAGGAAAAAAATGCAGGCTTAAATACACATAATACAGCTGTTGTGGTCCTTGAATTGCCGGGGGATCGTTAGAATGAATGCAAGTGGAAAGGCTGCCGTGTGCTTAAGTGACTCGGCTTTCATCGCCTGCGGCTCCGCCATTGACTCGCACGCACTGTATTTACCTACATTTTAACTGCAAGCCGAGCTCAATGTATGACTTCTGCGTGCCATGCGGCATATCTGCATACCTTTTCCCATTCCCTCTTCTCAGAGAGGAAAAGTTCACCTTATTCATCTTTTCCGACGTGTCGCTTTGAAGTTGGAAGGGGATAGACAATTAATCAGACTCTGCTCGGGCTCTCAAGTTTTTCCCATTGTGCTTTTGAAGAATGAATTTGAAGTTTTACACCAGGCAGGCTCAGGGAAGCGTAAAACTCTGGTCTTGACTTCCATGCTGCCGAAAAAGCAAAGTTCTGCCAAGGTTTCCTTCCCTATCCATAAATATCTGTCAGCAATGTCGACAATGACCTGACACATTTCAATCCTCACCCATTTTCAGAGCTCAATAAATATATATATAAATAAATAAAATCAACCTTTGTTGAGGGCGATGGAAACAATCAGGACCATGCCCTGCGGGCACAATTTCAGGTTTATGACTTTGTATGTTCAGTCCAGTATGTATTTGTGCATGCTAAAACTCACATGAACCATAATCCCAATGCAACGGGAGATTTTTATTGACTTTTAAGGGTCTTGGAGTGAAGCTCAAGTGCGATTGGGAGCGTATATTTTCCTTCCCGCAAACAACATTTTTGCCTTCTCATAGCTCTTAATCTCACAGCTCAAGGCGAGCATTATTGTGATAAATTTACTGTATGATGTACTTCCATGCGCCCGTTTGCATTTGCAGTTCCATAATTGTGTGTTTGTGCGGATACAAGTTGTGGGCAAAGTCAGATTTTTGTACCTCATGGGAAGTTACCGATTTTTAATATACCACTTGCTCACTTTCCCCTTTTTAAACACCAAAAATATCCCCAGGGCACCCGGAAATTTGTGAGGAATGGGAATGCATCTGCTGGAGTGAAGGATGATGGGAAAGAAATGTAGCTGTCCTTCAGGGTAGAAGCCTGTTCACCTGGGGCTGTCAAGGTCTTATTATGCCGCCCGGGCGAAGGCATTTTTACCAATTGAGATGGTTCCAGCCTGACAACAACCCCAGATGATGATTGCCACAATCTGCAGGGTAATAAATTGAGAAGTAATGATGTCAATAGACCATTGAGCAGCAGTGAAGGCTTTTTACTGAAGGGAAATGCAAGATAGAAATTGGGATCGCACTCATTTCATACTTGCGCTGTCCGGCTTTAATGTTCTCCTAATGCCCCAATTTCCTTTTTTAATTTCATCATGTATTGCTGAATGGTAGAGTATAATATGACAATTCTGATGTTCATTTGTGATGAAACATACAATCATTACAGTTCTATACAAAAGCAGCACATGGCAGCGTTAGCACTGAATATACAAATACTGAGGAAAGAGCCCGTTTTGATTGGCCAAATATTTTGATTGGGATACTTTTCAATTAGATTTGGTTTTGGCAGAAAGCTCGCTCAAGTAGACCTGAGGTTTTTGTCGTCACAACTTACTGCACAAGCAATTATCCATCCATCCATTTTCTACCGCTTCTCCGGGTCAGGTCGCGGGGATGTAGCTACAGCAGGGATACCCAGACTTCTCTTTCCCCACCCACTTCTTCCAGCTCTTCCGGTGGGATCCCGAGGCGTTCCCAAGCCAGTCGAGAGATGTAGTCTCTCTAGCATGTCCTGGGTCGTCCTCGGAGTCTCTTTCCGGTGGGACATGCCTAGAACACCTCACTAGGGAGGCGTCTAGGCGGCATCCGAATCAGATGCCCAGCCACCTCATTTGGCTCCTCTCAATGCGGAGGAGCAACGGCTCGACACTGAGCCCCTCCCGGATGACCGAGCTTCTCACCCCATCTCTAAGGAAGAGCCCGGACACCCTGCGAAGGAAACTCATTTCGGCCTCTTGTATCCGGGATCTTGTTCTTTCGGTCACGACCCACAGCTCGTGCCCATAGATGAGGGTAGGAACGTAGATCAACTGGTAAATTGAGAGCTTCGCTTTTTGACTTAGCTCCCTTTTAACCACAATGAACTGATACAAAGTCCGCATCACTGCAGACGCTGCACCGATCTGTCTGTCAATCTCCCAAGCAATTAATGGCGGGAAAAAAGTTGTGAAATGATTTATCTCGGTCTTATTTTAGAGATCGCAAAAGGTGAAGTAAATTAACTGAAGTGAAATCGAGAATATCACGCTTCGTATGAGAGGTGAATTCAGCAAGAGAAAGACGAAGAGGAGAAAACTGGACAGTCGGTGTTCACAGACATTTTACCACTGACAAGTCTCATCCTACAAGGCCCAAAAGAAGGAATTAAGATGAAAAGAAGGGGCTCGATAGAGGATTGGAAAATAGCAAAACAAAGAGAGGACATGAAATCCACCACGAGTTTCTCTGCTATACCAAGCAAGCCCTCAATTTGGAATAAAGGCTGCATTTTTATGAAAGCAAATCACAAGCAATGAATGCATGCATTTGCAAGCAAATAATAACTTGATCGTATCAGTCAGAGCTGCCAGTTTTTCATTTTCCAGAAATGGATATTGCGTGGCCAGTCGCAATTAATACATTCTTTATCTGGTGCGAACACAGAAATGTAATTCCCTCCTTCCATAATGCATCTATTGAGTCTACTAGCACACCGGAGCGTGGTCGTCTTTTCCCACCAGCCTCTTTTAGACCACTCTTACTCCCGTATCTTTATCCTTCACGTGCACGCTACGATACGCTTTGAGGAGTCCTTGGTTATCTCACCTGTTACTCCGTGAAAGTGTTTGCATTAAAGACTAAGTGACACCCAGGTCCGGCAAACGCTTGATATTGATTTAGATGGATTGCACTTTCTACCGGAATTTACACAAGGGAGAGGAGAGCTAGGAGGCACGGATATAGAGGTAAAAACCACGGAATGTAGGACGTGAGCAGCGGTGCATTCAGTTATCCTGCAGAGGATGAAATTACCCATCTCTGTCTCGCTGTGTCTGCGGTCACAGCTATCTGCTCGAGCGAAGGGACCCGAGATGATCATAAATCTTTCAGCGTGTGTGAATATGCATGCGTGACCCGCCGGGAACACGGGTTTGTCGGAACAGGTGGGGATGAACGCAGAGAAGGGTGCTCCTGTAGAAACGAACGGACCGCGGCCGGAATCAAACCAACCGGGAGGGCCTGGGAATGAGGATACGGGAAGAATTTTGCGTGCCACTGTTTGTGTTGTACTAAAAGGGCAGTCGAGGCTAAAATGAACGTTTAGCTACTCACAAGAGACTAAACTTGAAGACTAACCAAAAATCTATCTCAAAGGTCTTGGAATCGTCAGTGATGCAATTAAAACAATCTTGAACTGATTAGGTGTTGTTATCAGTGAAAATTAATCTGGTTAGAGTTAGTTTCCTTTTGTAATAAAGCATTACAGATGTTTAAAAAAAATATGCCTGCTCACATGTATTTAAAGTAACGATTCTAATATGTCTAAAACTTGTTTTCAATTGTGAGGTGACATAATGGAGCGAGGCTCCCACACAGTCAGGAAAAGGTGGATTTACACGTCAAGCTATGATTGATTTGTAAGAGATAACAGACCATGTGGAGACTGACAATTGGCATCAATTTGTGAAAAATGTGAACTTGCTATGAACTTTTCCTTCGCTGCTTTATCCGTAACGTCACTCTTGTGTCTGTATTCTTAAAGTTCAGAATTTGTTTACTGAAAATTGTAAGACTGGTGGTCTGTATTTGACAAAAGCCTTGATGAGTGCCCTTTTTTTCCCCTTGTTTTGCTTTGTGTAATGAATTTTACTGATTTTCCGTGACTCTCCCTTTCCTCCTAATTTACAGTATTTTAGCGGAGTCCTGTGTGCAAAATGCTAACTTGGAAGACGGGGGTTGGCAGCGGGAGGCGAGAGGGCCTTCGAGCAGGAGACATCAATAGCCTCCTTTTAATTCCAAGAACTTGCTCCTTCACTCTCTTTCTTCGTCTTTCTTTCCACTTTCCCCGCTGCTAATAAAGGCAAATTGGGATGAAAGCTGGCGACCTCTCCCCTCCCCGCACAATCTAATTCCTTTCCGTTTGTATCTTTGTTAAAAGAGCCTTTGTATTTGCTTTCTCTTTTTCATTTTCCCCCTCACATTTTTATGCAGTCGCCAAAAGTGCCGTAAATCAGATTTCTCTTTTTTTTTTTTTTTTTTTGTAACTCCTTTGCTTCATCTTGACTAAGGATGCCCATCACCTTATGTGACTGTGACTCTGTTTCTTTTGAAAGTGCTCAGAGAGACAGTTGCAGATTTTTAAGTTCAACTGTCCACTTTTCCTGCCTGCCTCTGTCTTGGCTTTCTTTCTTCCCAAACTTCAAGCGAGCCACTTTGAAAATCCCAACAGAGCAGGAGAGATGAACACACCTGTCACTTATTTCCGCTCCTTCGCTTCACACAAGTCATGAATATAGTGCTTTTTATTCTTCAATACTTGGGAGCTGTGAGTTGTACGGTTCGTGCCGTAAGCACAAGTTTGAGTTTTTCATTTCAATAAATAAAATAAAAACAACCCTTGATCCATCACTTATTTGCATTTCTTTTGTTCATCTGTGTTGCGGGGCTTTCATTTTCTTTTAGCTCTTTCTGACCATCTATTTTGACATCAAAAGAGTGACACAAGTGGGGAAATGTTTGAGGATTATTTCCAACGACTGCGGCCACCTGTTGCCCTGTTCTTCTGCGGTGATTAATTCAGCGAGTGTCGTGATCTCCTCTTGTTGTGCTGACACCCTTCTGGTGTTTGTGTGCGAGTGTGTTTGAATTCAGTCTCCGTACATGCGAGAGTCTGTCACGTCCCTGTGGGAGTATTTACACATTTTGTTTGAGCCTGTGATTATTTTTGACTTAGTAGCTGTGTTGTACTCAGAGGAACTGAGGCACAAATATAATTGGCAATTAAATTAAGGAAGAAAGCTTTCCACACAACCCCCGGTGAGTTTGCACAGGGTCTGCCCAAGTTTTCTGCACTCTTTCACTCACTTGTGGCTATATGATCAGCTCAATGTAGACGGATCAGACTTCTTATTTCAGTTTAATTCTATGCATTATTAACTAAATTAGACACTCACACAAGCACAGTCACAGTCGGCATGATGAGGATTAATTTCTCTTGAACTTCTTGATGGCTGGAGAAACAAAGTTTAAAAAAAAAAGAGGAAGACAAAGGGCCAAGAGTTTCATTTTTGTTTTGTATGACTAATTTTGAGTTTTCCCACCATTGCCATATTTCAGTTCAAATCAGTTCCATTCTCTCTTTGAACCTAGATAAATAAGCCTTTAAATGTCATCTGAGTACTATTTTGTATGCCAGATGAGGATGAAGGATGAGGCTAAAATCTTCTTTTCCTTTCAGCTTGTCCTGTTAGGGGTCGCCACAGCTAGTCATCTTAGATGAACGCAAATTTGTTTGATGCCCTTCCTGATGCAACCCTAACACTGCATTTAGCCGGGGAGAGAACCTTACAGCACCTGGTATTCCCAGGCGGTCTCCGATCCACGTACTAACCAGGGCCAAACCCGCTCAGCTTCCGAGATCTGACGAGATTGGGCGTTCTCAGTGTAGCATGGCCTCAAGGATGGGGCTAAAATAAAGCCGCAAAAATGGAATGTATGATAATGCAGTCAAAATTGAGGTGGGAATACAAAATGACTCAAACGAAGGACAAAAAGAGAGAAAAACAGTTGTTTAATGAAAATATAATGAAATGCTTGTGGATATATTTAGCTTCTCTCTGGATTTTGTCATTCTGCTCACGGGCTCCGGTGGCAAATGACTTGGCCCGCGATTAGTATGTGAAACACTGGCCTCAACTTTCTCCTCAGCCCATTACTTGGAAGCCCAATGGGAGCCAGCTTTGTTTAGCTCTGCTCCAATGGGAGTGGATGTTGTTTGAAGGCCTGCCATTTCAATCAGGATTGTTGTTCGTGCGATGTGGTCTACGGGGAACCTGTCCCATGTTTTTCATCGTGTCTGTAATTGGATTAGATTTGATTTTCCCACTTTCCCTTCACGCTGTGCTTCGACGGCTCGACGCGAAGGAAAGCTGAAGAGACTGCGAGAAAGGTGCGAAACGCTTGCAGAAACTCTGAATGGTGATTAGTGTTTTGGGAAAAGTGGGCAAAGTCAATTTAAGCATTTGTCAATTCCAATTAGCGGAATCTTAATCTTGCGGATTCAATGCGTTGTGTGTAACATATGAGGGATTTCATTTGATACTACTGTTTTTCACTTTGGGTTCCTGTGAGCATTTCTATTAGACAGGGAGTCCAAACAAATAGGGGGCAGGTATAGAACACTATATACTGTACTGTATATATGTGGGCATCGATTATAACACAGCCTCCTTCCCAGGGGGGGTCCGTTGTCAGGCTATTTGTTTGACAGGAAAAGCAAGGAAGAAGTCTATTAGCACGGTGCCTTCATCGACTGATGATGGGCAGCTGCAGTGACTGGGGGCAAGGCTGCTGAGACCAAACCCTTCAAAGACCCCGACTACAACCATTAGCCCCCCCCTGCTAATTGATAATATATCAAGCATTGGCATGAAAATACTCTGCCATCATGCCACTTGGAATTTTTTATTACCTGACAGCCAACAAGCCTTCATGGACTACATTCACGCGAGGGGCGGGAAGATTAACTGTCAATATTTGACTGAAGATCATCATGGAATCACGATACAGCAGTTTTGCAAATGATATTTTGGATAGACTAAACGGTAACGATACGCCCCAATATTTAAATATACGTACCAGTAAAAAACAAAGTACATTTGACTTCATCTATTTTAAAACATTCTCTTATGTTACTTATTTTGGAATGTTGGCAGTGAGTAGAGGAGGATTCTATCAGTCACAAAAAATATCATTTTTCGATGTTAACGTATTGATGCCGTTGCATTTTCCAAAAGCAATACATAACGATATCCACATTTTGTCTCATCGCTGTAATTGCTAAATCTTTCTAATGATATCAATCAAAATGGAGCCTTAATACTGATCTTTTGTTACTTTTCTTGTATTTAATCTCCTTCATTTCCAATGTTTACTTTATCTTGTATCTTTTGAGAGCCTATGGGTTGATTTTTCTCCATGTGACACACCGATAGCTCTGCCGCAAGAATCCTCATCCTTAACACAAAGGACCCCACAGTTTGCACATCAATCTGTGGTTCACTTCAATAAGACATTTTTTTTTATGTTCTTCTACATTATCCACTCTTTTTATGTTGGTACTCCATCTTAATATCCCCTTAAATCACAACATTTTCTGCAGTAACACAATCTTGGTTTCCGCTGAGCTTTCCACAAATTTTACACTTTACAATCTTGCCACGGCATACTCATCTCCTTCAAAGACAGCAGCAAGCTGACATTAGCTGTTCGGATTACGACGGACAATATATATTGTACATAAGCGTCATTAACCGGCTGGAGATGGCTTTGCGCTGCATCCATTTTTAATGGCACACTTGTGCTGATCAGTGCCTGCAGGGTTTTCAACAACCCCGATCGGTCAAGCAACTAATAAAAATGCCAATCTGCTCATTTTTAAATGTGCAGCTTCAGCCTGGCGCGAAGGCAACACTACATTCCGTGCTGTACACCAAATTTCGATACTTACAGTATGGGGGGGCCGGGGATACAATTTAGAGAGGGACCATTATCACTTGTTGAACTTCCATTTAACAAGAATGCAGTTTAACCTTATATGCTGTTGACACAGCTGTGTAACGAATGTGCATTTTTTGTACCAATTATGCCATTAAACTAAATGTAAGAGACTTTTTTTTTTTCATCCGATCAGAAGGTATCACATTTCAGTTTTAGTGCCAAGACACCAGGCCGAACAGATCTCCATCCCTTAAAATTCATCCGCTATCTTAATATCATAAAAAGTGAGATTGATGTTTGTCACCCCCCCCCCCCCCACACACACACACACACACAAACGGGGTGGCAATCTGCGGTTCAAGTGTCGACAGTCATTTTCAATGCATTCGGAAAAGGGTATTTTCAGAAAAGCGTATGCCTTCCTTTGCTTAAGTGCCACCGATTCATGTCGATGGCTGTGAAGGCACTTCTGTCTTCGGATAGCAACATGACGGGAAAATGAACACAAGGTAGATTACAACCTTTTCCTGTGATCTTTGGAACCAACATTGCATAAAGGAATCCAGTCAGACAAGAAATGGTTGAGTCGTCGTCATTGAACAATTTCTCACTTAAATCTGTGAGACAACTTTCGCCACTTTTTTTTGCTTCTCCCGTCAGTTTTAAAGATGACATACCATAGAAAATGGACCTTTTCATTGCTTGAAGCAGTATTTCACATGTAGATTTTGGAGGCCTGGTCATGGGGGGCCACAAACAGCCACAAACATTTGTGCAGACAAATTTCTACATAGGGTGAATATTTTCGTTTCCACTTCTCTCGTGCCGCTCTTCCGGTGAAAGCCTGGATCGGTTCCAGCTCTGTGCGACCTTTCACATGCTAGGTAAGCATTGTGCTGCATATAATGGGCAGATGGATGTCCTGTTAAAGTGGATGTCTTTTATTCAAGCAACCAGGAAAAGGCTATGTCACTGACCTCACTCGTGTGTGCCTCCTTAGTTTTTTAGTTTGTATTTTTTTCAACTGTCTTCTTGATTAAGTCATGTGCCTTGTTCAGAATGTGGTAATGGCAAGCTGTACTTCAGAGGTGAGAGTATTCCAAGATAATAACGAGACCTTTATTTCCAAAAGGATGTTATTTTGACTATTTCACCCAGCCTTTCTATTAGTCTTTAAAACTTTGGGAAAACACGGCATGTTGAAGTCTTTCTTTTATGTGGCGGATGAAGACATGACCCTCATCTGATGACTTAGGTTGTGTCCACAAGAAAAGAAAGACGCAAACACTGCTCACACAAATTTCATTCCAATTATAGTTAGTTTCCTAAATAGTTTCTTTTTGTGGAAGACAAACAAATCCAACCAAACGAAAGCAATCTACAGAAACCCCCTCACTTCTTTGCTCGCTTAGTGATGATAGAAATGCACTCCAAAAACTGGTTTGACATGACAGTGCTGTGCTGCTGAATTTGTAAAATTGCTTTTTATTTCATTTTTTTTTCTCCCCTGATCCCGAATCAGCCTTGTTTGTCAGGCCTCTCTGGCTGCTGCCAGTCTGCAGCTTGAGATAAGAGTGTGGTCAACAGGAAGAGACAGCATGCCACAACCACCTACTCTCACGCGTCCTCCTCAGTCTCATATTCCCTTTCTTGTTCCCTCTCTCGGCATCCTCATAACTTCCGTGACTTACATAGGAGAATATATCACTTTTTACTTGACGCCTTTCTTTTCCCCATCTCTCTGAATTGCTTGGAGTGACGTGCACCCCCGGTGGTGTCAGGGGGACTGCTGAAAATTTCATCTCCAAAAACGGGAGTGCACACAAAAAAAAAGTTAAGGAAACACTGAACTATAGTGTTATTGAAATATTCTTATCTGGAGGCTCTTTAAATGTGAAATGACTGGATACGTTCACTAGAATTGGGTTCATCGTTATCTCCCATTCCATCAATTCCACAAGACTAAAATCTGTACTAGAGTGCCAACGTGTCTTTGAAGTCTCAATACCAGAAGGTAATTTGCAGGTTGGAAAGCAGGTCAACCCTTTGTGTAGCTTCACCGATTTAAAATTCTTAAAAGCATTAAAATATTTAATCCCGCGAGCACCAAGATAAATACTTTTATTACACCACGAATGGTGGGGAAAATGGCCATTGCCTGTACCGCTTGAGAACCTTTTTTTTCCCCCAAAGTATGCCATCAATGTTTGGATTGATTTTACGACTGGCTTCCATTAGGCGTTATTTCTATTCTGCTACAAAAATCAACCGTTGGACAATAGTGGCAATCCATCAAAATGGGTTTTTCTTGAGGTCCAGTTTAGAGAACTTTTAAAATGACAGAAAAAGGACAAATTGTCATTCAACGTTGCCTTTAAAAAAATAATGGGCGACTGTACTACATGTACACTTATTGCATTGTGGTAGGATTAGGGTTTGTGTTCAGACATATTGAATAATAATTCATTCATTGTCAATTAAAAAAACAAAACATGGATCTGGTTTGACAGCTATACAGCATCGATTTCTGGGAACCTGAACTTTACAAAGGAGATAGGCAGAAATTTAGAATACATGACGTAGCAGGCTAAAAGTTGTAATGACATTTGGGTTAAGTGGTTTTCATTGGTTTCTAAACCAAGTCAGTATGTAATGCCCACAAAAGTTGAATGAATGAACTGGCCGCTGTAACCCTATAAAACTATACTATACTATGACTGTAAAACTGAGAAACATCTCTATCGGTCTCCGTATGTGTGTCCATTTTAAATGTAACATTTGCGCATTCCGATTGTCGACTCGGTCAACCACAGCCCTTCCCCATTGACCGACTATGAAAATGCAGTTTTTCATCCGACTTCCCAGTGAACTCGACTCCCTCCATCAAGTCTCTGGAGATGCGATGAACTCACCTCCAGTCATCAAATTATGTAGGATATTCATAAAACCAGCAGGCAATATTTTGCAGCTGTGCTTGTTTTGTTTTTCTCATTCCAGAGCAAATTGAACACTTTCGGCATTTGGCCTGTATTCTCATGAGATTTTAGTTGGGTTTTGTGCACAAAACAACGTACTATTGGTAGATTATTGAAGAAGTGTTTTTTGTTACAATAGTGTTGCATGTTGTATTCTTGAACATTTTGCATGTTTTTTTTTTTTCGAAGGCTGACTTCACACAGTATTCCATCTTTATTTGTTCCGCTTCAAGGTTCAATCCATTTCTGTTGCTTTTACTTTGAGTCATACTCAAATGCTTTTATTCGATTTGCAGGACCTTGATGTTGACATTTCATCAGCATGCTCACATTTTGTGTTTTTCAAAGCATTCATCGTAGAGCGGCTCAATATTTGACTTTGGTAGTTAGCGGGGCTCTCAAGATGTCAGTTATGTATACAGCCAGGAATACATTAAATATACAAATGCTTCATTTTTATGACATTAGATGCATGCACAGGCATGTTCTTGGGATAAAATGCTCAAAGGCATGTTTTCACACACACGCTAACACAGCGTTGTTTATCCCCCAAGAGACTTTGATGTCGCCATCTGTTTATCTACCTCCCACGAATGAATTCAAACCTCCGTGCCAGTCCCAAGCAATGCCAAGTCTGGAGCGAAGCATGATATTTTACTTTTTTCCCCCCAATCAATTTTAACCAAACGTCACACTCCCCTTGCTCAATCATGCGTGAGGCAGGTGGAAAATATATCCTAGCGAAATACAGGTCTGGATAAAGACGAGATATACTCTGTTCAACCCAAGAGAGAAATGAAAGCTGAAGGGAGACATGGTGGAGGATTTTTTTTTTATTTTTATTTGTGTATATATATTTTTCTTTACCTCAAGGCAGCTGTCAAATTTGAAGAGAAAAGGTGAACGCTGCAAAAATAAAAACACAAAAGAAACAGGAAAAAGTGAAGGCGAAGGCCATTAAAGTTTAGAGAATGGAGACTTTATTGGCAAAGTAAACTAATGTTGCCTCTGACTCACCAAAGTGAAAAAGCAGGGAGGATCTGACATAACAAAATATACTAAAAGAACATTGAAATGGTGCCGGATCATCCCATGTCTCTTTCTCTCTCTGACAGGAAATGAATGCTGGTCATAAACTGTATTTAAAAACGACTTCACCAGTCTTCAGTGATAACATCTGGCCGACATTTGTCAGACAAATTTAAAGATTGCGCATGCAGGTGCCTGGTGAAATCATGTTGCCTTCAAGGTCTCAGTGCAAGTTTTGCTGACATGATCGATTGAGCTTAACAGGTTTGAGGCATGTGCACTTGATACGTGTGTGTGTTACCTGATTCAATATATGACCCACCTACAGCGCACATATATATAACTATAGCGAGGTCTTACTCCCACAGTGGAAAACACATTTTTCCCACGTTTTTCTTGAGAAAATTACACTCAGCACTATTGTACTGTAAGGATGATTTGTATAGTTTGGTAGAGATGCGCTCCAAATGATCAAAGCGCCATTGCAAAGGTTGCTTCGGCTACTATAGGCCACGCTGTTTACGTTTACATACGTTATCCGAAGACTCGCCATTACTGAGTAACTCTCAGACTTAACATCTCACGATGAATGAATGAATGTGTGTGCTACGGATGAATGCATCCTATTGGGGGGTTACAATAATAACTGGAATCCGACATTCTTCGATAGCGCTCACCCTCCCACCCTCGCTTAGCTGTTTGCCTCCCATAAATATTCCACAACACAAGAACACACCGGCACCTACGGCGTCAGCTTCCGCCTCGATCCTCAGTCCTAAGAACAGGAGGAGGAAATCGAGAGGACGGGGAGATAATGAAATAAATAGCCTGGCTGGCAACACTTGAAAGAAAAGAAATGGCAACGTGCTCCACTACAGCTGGAGAGGGAGAAACGTTACATAAAGAGAAATGATTGCAAGACAAGTGCAGCTATGCACGCACGCACGCACACACGAATGATGCGTCGATGAACTTTGATTGCTTCCCAGCTGGACAGATAAAACTCCCATCCTGGGTTTAGTTATTTTGGATCAGTGAGCAGCGTTAGCTTGTTCGTTCCTTATTAGTGGAAATGTAAGTTATTCCACCACTTTGGCTGGTGCTGCGCCAGAAATAAAAGCTGTCAAAGCCGCGCATATGATGATTTGCATTCATTTCTGCTGCCCTATCAGGGTTTATCTCAGGATATTTCTTATTCGTACATTTGTGTAATATGTCCAGGCAGGCGGACGCAGAATATGTCCACTTAATAAATTCAGCATTCTCGAGACTGCACTCATGTATGTATGCGTGGTTCCCCCCCACCCCTTTCATTAAAACATTGACCACACTCTGTGACCCTGGTCTCCAGCCACCTGAGAAAGAACACAAACTCACATGCATTTATATATATATATATATATATATATATATATATATATATATATATACACACACACACACACACACACACATACCGTGAAAGAAAAACACCATGTTTGACGGACGTAGCTTCACTCGGTTCACAAAGTACATGTGCGTGTACACTGACAAATGGATGCAGTCTGACATGCATGGCCTGTCAAACTGTCAGAGAAACTCACGGAATACCCCCCCCCCCCATGCCTCCACTCACCACCTCCATGCCCCATTTTTCCTCCTTACCTGCACTCTGTAGAGACATAAAGTCCTGAGAGATTGACTTTGGATTGTTTATTTTATTACTCTATACAATTCCTGACGCCAAAACTGCATTAATTCAACATTTTTTCATCTGATTAAATTGCTTTATTGAATGGCCTCTTCACTGCTACATCAATGATTTTTCAAACGAAAAGCTTCATTTTGATTCTTTTTGTCTTATTCAGATGCTTAAACTCTTTCAAGTGTTATTTTTGACATACCTGATTTAGAATCTGGAGTAGGTTTATTTCACTTATATTTTATCGTTGTTTGATCGAACCCTTCTTTTTTCTTCAAATAAGATGCAAGCTATGATTGCCTCTTTACCGAGTCTGAAATAAAAGATTTCTGTCGTATCTTTATTTTTTCAAGTTGTGTTATTTCTACAAATAGTCACATTTTAAGCAAATGTGACTTGTCTGTTCTGTCGGCAAATCCTGACAACAAATAATTATCGCATATGTGATTTTGACTTCCAAATAGAGTAGCTGGCATATTATGTGTAAAATTGCACGTAGACTCTGCTCTGTAATTTTTTCTCACCATGTTGGTTCCTCTATATTAATGTCTAATTTACTTTAACGCAAACATGGCAGATACATATTAATATAGTGTCACCATGGAGACAGTCAAGTACTTTATAATGTTGTTTTAGGGAGCTCTAGTTCCATTAGCACGTAGTAATATCTTGCATTTATTTTGTTACATCTACTCAAGTAGGATTTTGGATAAATTATACTATAATCCAACCTACTTTTTACTACAATTACTTTTGTTAATCTATCAACCTATTATTTCTTGTGCAAACTATTTGTTCCGGTTTATCAAAGAGACTTCTACTTTGGGCGTTAATCGCCTTTTTTGGCTGATTTGCCCTCAATACATTGTTTTTATCCAATATGATATTGTTGGTCAACTTCGGAATCATGTTTCATATAATCATGTTCTAGTGGACATTCACGCGCAGATAATCTGAATTTTAATGAGTCTGATTTAAAAAAAAAAAAAAAGAAATCAAAATGTACTCATGAGTGGTCCTTTATCACTAAGTATCAATTGTTTGGAGGTGCCACATTTGACTTTAGTTAAATTTTTTTGACTACTCCTCTTACATCCGCATGACATTGAATTTGCAAACTACTTCATGTGCCTGTGTATTGTATTAGGAGGGCTGCTGTAAACTACGGTAATCTGGTAAGTATATTTTACAATGACACCACAAATGTGGACACACTACATGTCGCTGGACCACCCGTTTCAGATTTATGCAAATGTTTACAAGCTTGCACACACCGCTGTGGAAGCGTGCATGAAATTATAAAAGAAGGGACAGCCAGATTCACTCTTTAGTCCAGTGGGATATGATTGCATGCACGTGTGTCACATTAGATTCCATTCAAACACTCAACAGATGGTGACCTTTTGTTTTATGCCCCCCTCCTTCCCCCCGACTAGACAAAGTTAAGGGTGTGAAGATGCCCGAGTGAGTTTGTTGGTGTTTGCAAAGCCAAGTCTGACATATGCTTCTGCATCTGCAACATTATGTTCTGCTAAACCACTTTATCATCAAATTTGTACAGAAAGGCCACCAGACCCTTAGTTTATTGGCATTTCTAAACACCACCACCAACGCTTACTCAAGGAAACATTCATCAAAATCTTTAGGATTTATGAGTTTCACAAAATGACTTCAGTCGTGTAAAATGATGCTCGATAGCTCTATGAATTGTGTGTGTATCAAATTGGAATAAAACAAATCTAATTTACAATACCACTTTAACATCAGTTCCCCTATTGAGCATTACTAATAACCAACCATGTTTCTTGACTAAATTGAGAAAAATATAATATATCCATTGACTGTACTATGCTCAAGGAAAGCAAATACAGCTAATGATTATTCAAGAAGTGTACATTGATAGTTAAGCCATACATGAAAAATGTCTTACTAATTATGCCATCCTGTCCGAAGTGTTTCTGATCTGTCAGATGTTAAAAAAAAAACCTAACTTTGTTGTTAACGCCCAGCAATCCTGCTCCTCGATTTTTGCCTCGTTTCATCGAAACCGTACATCAATTGCGAGATGCCAGCGCAAGCTTTTCTCTGCCCTTTGCTGGAAAGATGCGTTTAGCCCTGCTTTTTTTTTTTCCTTCACACCATCACACCCCCTCAGCTCGATTGCCATTTCTGAAAATGAGAAGCAAACGCACGGCCTTGACGTGGTTGATTACACAAACTAACCAATAAACACGCAAAGCAAACAAGCGGCATACTAACGTTTCATTTCAACTGGGCTAAATCTTTTGCGCTTAATTGAACGCATCTTGTCTTTTATCACGCTCCTACAGAGTAATATACAAGACAAATTGGAAAGAAAAACAGAAGAAAAAATAGTCATGATGTAAATAATATTTGGATAACATAGTCCTACTTTTTAATGAGGTCCAAACTGCAACAGTCTTAATAGTAGCCTCTCTCTTTCTCTTTCTTAAGACCTTGCATATACTAAATAGATGAGAGGCTTTTAATATTTGTTAAAAAACACTACAGATAGCCAACAAAACAAGACATTTCAGTCTGTCGTTCTAACACAGGAATGGACAAAAATGTGTTTGCACAATTCCATTAAACACCTCCAGGTTAAGATAGCAAAACATCATTTCATTGTGAAACTAAACTTGAACAGATTTCTCCCTTCCCCGGCCTTTTTCTTTCGGCGCGGCCCTGACACTCTTTTGTGAATTCGGATGTGCGACCATCTTGCTAAAACGATGTTCTTTGTAGCTTGATTTTGTGCTGCACTGGTTTTCACAGCAAAGACAAACATCAGATGAGTCACGTTGTCACTTCAGTGTATTAAAGAATGAAGACACGGCGGAAAAGGAGATGGAGAGCGGAGCGAGACAGAACAGGGGATCTTCTTATTTCGCCATCCTCGGAGATAACATTAATGTCAAGGTGGAAGAGAGGAAGAAGACATCCAAGCTAATGAATATTTATGCTGCCCACAGTAAAGTGCTGTTTTAGAGTGAAGTGGGACAGAATGGAGCTGAAGACAGCACTTTAGGGCCTGTTCTTGCATGTATGAATATTCATTGTTCATTGTCCCAAAAACAATTTGCTTAACGCTTTTGACTTCTTTTCATCCGTAAAATGTGTTGGGTTGACCTACGCGCGGGTTGACATATCATGTTAACTTGACTTCTGATAGCTCTGTAACGAGATAAAGTCTTCATGTGATTAAAACTGTAATTAACAAAATATATATTACAAGTAAGTTTGGGTTTAGTAGTAGATACCCCCAAAAAAAGCACTTCATGGACAGATCATTAGTGGAACGTGTGTCTTTGGTTGGGAATCATATAGTATATAGTAGCTCATGCTACGTGTATTTCAAAGTCCCAGCATATTCCCAGAACGCCGTCACGAGTTGGCCTTGAGCACAATTCATAACATGATGCCTCAGACATTCTCGTGTCCAACTGTACCATACAGTTATTAATATAGAGACACATCTCATTGAGAAAAAAAAATCTCTTATTCAGTATATAAAACATTGTGAAGAATCCACTTGGCTCTATTTGAGTCCTCAAGCGTGTCTTACATTTAATTCTTTTTAAAGAATAGATTCTGTCTGTAAATGACATTGGAAGTTGTCATTTAAAGCGGTCCTCTTGTTTTCCAAACCACAAAATCAAAACAGTAGTGATAACGTGAACGTGTATACAAAACCTTTTGATGAACTCCACAACTCTACTGCGTATCCATAAGAATGACATCATGGTGTTCGGCTTCAGTTTGGCATTGTTTGGTTTCTGTCAGCTCACTTGTGCAAGACTGGTGGTGACTCTGACTATCCACGCCCTCTGGGGTCATCTCTTGACATGTTCAAAATGAGCACACTTAGAATTTCTTCATCCAGGCCCTGTGGACTTGTATGTTCAGTGCTGGATTGCTTTTATACATTTGCATGAATTCTTTTAAGTACCGTACTGTTGTGTTTCATTAACATCTTCCTTGGGGAAGTGGGACGCTCTTTCTGAAGAGACAACCGGCCGTCACTATGAGGAAGCAAAGTGTTGATCCACTGTGGATAAGTGTATGCTTCATCAGTTTTATTGATGACATTTTTGTCCCAAGTGGCGCTGTTAAATTATGTGTGAATTAATTTTAGTCCAAAGCTTCCTACGCTAATAAAAAAGCTTTAAAAAATATATATATATTGAATTTCCATGTGGACTTTTCAATATTTGAAAGCTGCTTGGTTGTTCTTGCTTCAAATGCATCTTCCCATTTGATCACACGTGTGGAAATTGCCGCTGCTTGTGATGAAGGAACATTTACATGCGCGGAGTTATTGATGAATCATGGGTGATTGACATGTTTGAAAATCGCGCAAGGATGGCATGAACAGTCAGTGAAAAGGCGGCCAAGACAGCAGGACTTAAAGAGAAACAGAAGATGCGTTGGGGCAGAATAATACGCGCTCATGGAAATAATGAGATCCTGGATGATTTTAGAAACGCACAGTATATCTTAATCCTTGTGGATTAAGATATGGTCACTCCATATAATAAAATATCTCTGCCTGTATGTGTCTCATTTCCAACAGCCTATCTATCCCTTTGTCCTTTTTCTCTCCTCTTGCAGGACGAATGTCATAGGATGAAAACTGCTGGTGGGGTGTATCTGTCTGTGCTGTCCTCTCTCCTGGCTGCGCTTGGGGCCCTGGCTGCTGTGTCCGCCCTCGCTTTGGCTCCTCTGTCCGCCCTGGCCAACGTTGCCTATGGGGCCACCGATGTCATCCCCGGTGC
This sequence comes from Syngnathoides biaculeatus, assembly GCF_019802595.1. Taxonomy (NCBI): domain Eukaryota; kingdom Metazoa; phylum Chordata; class Actinopteri; order Syngnathiformes; family Syngnathidae; genus Syngnathoides; species Syngnathoides biaculeatus. The sequence goes on along the minus strand of NC_084640.1, from coordinate 12,519,643 downwards.
CGGGGTAGCGGGACCCCCCTCACCCATTTCCACTTCGTGCTCCAGCTTGGTAGCTGGGGTGCTCTATGGCTCTTTCTCCCTAAGGGAACTTTTCCCCTCCAGGGCTCCAGGGTGCTCCTGGTCCCTGGAAAACCCGGATCCCACCAAGTATTCCCTCTACCTCCGCTTCAACCGCCATCCTTCAATCTGCCGGACGTACTCCCCCATGCTGCTTTCTCTTGATCACCACCTGGCCAATCAAAGCTGCCCGCTTCACTTAGAGGCAACTTCAATTCCGGATCAAGAAGTCATCGATCTCTGTAGAAGCCACTCCAACTCGGATGCTCTTTACTCCTTCCTGCAGTTTGATAAGAACTTCGTGCAACTATGTTTAAGCAGACATCCAGCCGCAGACCAACCTCAGGTATCCAAGGATTTACTGGAGATGAGGCTGGTGGAGGTTTTACTCATTAACAACGAGAACTCAAGTCAGTTCACCTGCGGCGTGCTATGCCGATGGTTTGAGGAATGTTTACGAACTGGTGACCGCAAAGAAGAGGATGTCCTGACACGGGATGGTTGTGGATTGACACAGACGGGCTGCATATGTCCAAATCACAATATCATGCCACCTTCTACCCCGCTGATACCTGAATCACCTCACAGTTTCAGCAACGGTTCACTGGTTCCGGATGACTGCTGTGTGACTGAACTCCATTCTAAAGACGCAATCGTCATAGCGCCCAGAGAAGTTCGACAAGGTAAGACGGTGTTTTCGTGAAAAAATACACATGTAAAAAACGATGACAGCATACTTGTATGCTGACCATTTTGCACCACAACATACAAACCTGCATCATTTGCATACAATATACTCGTTTTTTACAAATATCACTCATTCTTTCTTAGCTCAAACCTGCATTTTGCATTGCTATGGCTTGAATAGTGGGCTAAACGTGAAAATAGCCAATACACGAAATGCCTGTGTTGTTGATTATCTCAGGGTGTACACACATTATTTTTCCCCAAGTGCAGCATTTGAATTTTGTATGATGGCCTTTAATTAAGATAATCAGTTCAAAGTGGGCCCTGTAAGCCCTTCATCAAAAAGATTTTCTAATCAGGAATTCAGCCTTCTGATCTATATTTTAGATGCCCACAATCCTTCCTTTGTGGACCAGGAAATTTGGTTCTGAACACTTTGGTTTACATACTGCATATGATTGAGTGTCCATGAATGTTTACACGTGCGTGACAGTGTGCGTTGAGCTGATTTTTGCAATGTTACGACAAGATGATATTTGACAACCATGCGCGTACACATGGTCGTTCATACATCAATGCATCAAAAAGGGGAGCAGAGTCCCTTTATAAACATAACGCAAGGGGATTCACATGCATGTGTGCATTTGATGTGTGTGTACCCAAAGGCCAAAAAAGACTGAAGTCAAACAACTGCTATCATTTCATTTGATCACAGCTGAAGTATGGGCAGTTTAGGAATTCTGATTTTAGATGGAACAATAATGTGTTGTACTTTTATCCTTAGACCTAAATGTATTTATATTTAAGATTGTTTAACCCCCCCTTTTTTAGCCCGATACCAGTACAAGTACTCACTCTTGAGTACTCCTCAATACCGATACCACCAGAGTTTTAATAGATAAAATTTTAATTAACACAATGACAGACAAATTTGAACCAAAAGCATTTCTTTCTGATCTAAATGTGTAGTGTAGTGCCAGCTACTGACAAGCAGGGCTTAGTTATTGTCTTATTTGTTGTTGTTGTTGTTGTTGTTGTCGGAGGCTGATATATCGATTCTTTATCATGATTACCTGATACCTTGGATATCCGATATTGATGTTTGCCTGGTGTGTTAGTAAAGAGAGAGAGAGACACACACACACAGATAGAGATCATTTGTTTTTAAATTTTGAGGGTTGGCAGGAAGGTTGCCTCCAGTCTGTCGAGTGCTGTTATTTTCTAAATGCAGTAAATGGGGAAGAGACAATGTGTGTGTGTGAGAAGAAATTAATGTTCAAAATTGGCCTCATGCATGACTGCCTTAGAGATTAAATAAAAAAAAAAAAAAAACAATCAAAGAGTTAGCACTACCCCATGATTTGTTACCAAGTGTTAGGGTGATGTAAAGTCTGGTTTGGAAGCTGTGCTGGATTAAAAAAAGAACTGTAAAAGCAATAAACTTTCACAACACAACTGGTCTTTGTAAGACAATCTCATTAGTCAGGTGCAAGCTCACGAGCAAATGTGTTTTATCAGGAAAAAAAAAATGATTGCGGTACGAGTCCTCAACGGATTTGTATCCTTGACACTTATCTTTTGGAAGTTGGATACATGCCACGTACAGCACAGTAACCTTGTTCAATAATTAGTCTTACAGGGTCCTTTGGCATAGACTGATCCTTGAGAGGGAAGAAACAAACATTGACGTTAGCGTAAAATGTGAATAGCCTAATTAAGACACAGAAAGGGCCATTGGTTGTGTAGTGGTTCACCTAGCTGACACCTCGTAAGGCTGGCGTGGTATCAATTGCCACTTATTGCCCCATTCACAATCATCCTATGATTGAATGTCAAACAGTTGAGAGCGTAGTCCGTTTTTTTTTGCCAGCTGCGACTGCTCTGACTGCTTGATATTAAAAATTCAGAGAGCGACGCCACTCTGTCTTAAACTATTACAAAATAACACAATTACCAAAAGGCCTACAGGCTACTGCTGTTTAAAAAATATTATCAGGAATATAACGTACAATTAATAATTAACATTTTTCATTCTCATTACGTGGCAGTTTCTCCCTCTATTCCTTTTTCTCTCAACCGATAAACTAACGTAGTGAGGTTCTGGTGGAATGGAACAGAAGTTAATTCCTGATAAAAAGAGGAGACGCGTGTGTGTGTGTGTGTCTGGTCATGCGTGCATGTGTGTGTGTGCATGTCAGCATGGCTGAGATGTGGTATTTGTTTTCACGCGGTGTGCTGTGCAGGCATAAAAGACATGCAGGTGTTTTAATAACCTAATAAGGCTGGCCAACACACTGACTGTGAGTAATGACCGTTCTTCAACGGACGCCTCCGTTGATGAACGTGAGTAATTGTTTTTCCTTTCGACACTTGTATCCTTTACCCGGCAAAACAAATGAAATGAAGGAGCGAAAAGTGCATGTGCGAAGGGGTGTCTGCGGCGGGTGAACTAAGGCGGCGGGATTAGTATTCTGCGCTCATGCGATGGGTTTCTCTCTGACCGGGATCAGCACTGAGCCTCTTTATGCTCATGGAAAAAGCCCTTACACACACCGCACTTATTTGCGCACACATACACACGCGATAAGCATCTCTCTGTGCATCGGTGCGGTTGTGTCTCTACAGTTCTGCCTTGGCTGTAGGTTCATAAGCAGCACAAACAAACTTCTTGTTGAAGCAATTTAAATGTAATTCATCAAAATTGAGGTTCCAATGAAAATAACCAGATACTTCATTAGATATGGCTGCACCAAATAATGAGATGCAGGATTATGCTCAGAATATAAATAGGGTGATATTATTGGAAACCCGTCACTATAAAATGCAGTGCAGTTTGACAACACTGCAAATCACGGCCAGCTGTGTCAATAAAATTGATTATTATTAAATATGTCCTGCTTTGACGTCGATAACATTGCTCGTAAGGAACATGGTTAAAGTAATTTTAAAGTGAAAATAAATGCTGTCTAAATTTCAAACAATACAGACAAAACAATGCCACATTTGAATGATTAAAAAATGGCAAAATAAAAGATACATACAACATAAAATGTAGCATCAAAATAATGAAAAATCAAGTTATTCTTCACAGCAGCCTGAACCCAAGTCAAACTTTCTTTTTCCTGCTTCTCTTGGTCTTTCCACCTTTCTTCGGGTGACGGGCAGACACTCGCGGATTACAACGAGGCACTCTAAAGGAGCAATCCCAGTCTCTGACCCTGGTTCCCATGCTGAACTGTTTAGACTTATTTAAATGTATTCCACCACCTCCACCCATTGCTCTTCCGTCTTTCTCTGCATGGCGTGAGCGCACGGAGAACAACGAGGCGGTCTATATTGTCCATGCCATCAGTTTATTTTGGGATGAGTCAAGAGTCTAATTGCATGGTGTTTAAGTTGCTAAAGAGAGGGAGGGAGGTGACTCATGACGTACCTGAGGTGCATCACTTTACAGCATTTAAGGTTAAGTTTATCTCAATAGCGCCGCAACTGAATACTACATAGTTCTCAGTCTGCACATTTTCAGCAATAATGTTCAAACATGTATAATGTATTATTTTGAGACAAATCTCTGAATTACCTTACAGGGTGAAATCCATCTTGCTGTGGATACAGTTTCATAAATGCGAATCTGTGTGCAATTTATTTCTTTTCCTGTCACAGGCTGTACAAAGCAGTACGCAGTTTTTTTTTTTTTTTTGCAGGTGGTTGGTAGCTTGTGTTCCAACAATTTCTTGTCCGAATCAAATGTTTTCGTTTCAACTTCCTGTCACAGGTTTTCCTCTTACATAATGTCTTTGTGTACCAAAATAACACAACAAATCAGACAGAGGTTCATACAACATGACAGACATGCCATTGGGATTTGAATGGTAGGAGTTTGACAGAATATTTTGATACAGTCACGCAAACGTGAACGTCAACAAGCGGACGGACACACATGCAAACGCACACGCGCGCACTATAAAATACAGACCTCTGGGGGATGGCATCACACGATCATGGGCACAGGTGCACTCCGGGATGCGAGGCCATTTTCCACAGTTAATCGATCACATGAAGGCACGAGAGCTTGACTGAGAGTGAGTGGGCCAGAGAGTGATATAGAACGTGTGTATGTGTGTTCGAAAGAGGGAGCGTGAGATGTGGTCATGCATCTGTGTATTTCATCGCCATCGAGTTGCTCTACAACCACTCGGGAGCAGCACGGGCCTCATGAGATATACTGCAGCTTGGAGGTTATTCTATCATCCACTTTGCGCACACGCACGCAAACATACACTCAAACCCTGTCACCCAGCCGTGCATGTGCTCTCCCAAGCCGAGTACGCAGAGGGGGAGAGGGGTGGTGGGGGTCTCAGCGGGGGATCTAATTTGGCCCGCTGGTGCCTTTAACAGCGATCTCACAACGCAGCACTTCATCTTCCTTCGCTGACACGTCACTCCAAATTCCAAACTTGTCCACTCGCTCTTAAAATGTCTCATCTACGCTGCCGTCGCTGCCGCTCACCTTTGGGCATCATACAACTTTAACGAGGTGCAGAAAGGCACGAGCCAAATTCAGAACTAACCTTTGTCTCGTTTCTCGGCTCCTCAACCATTCAAATCCCACTGGATATGAGAGGACAGAGCACGCTAATAGATATTGTACTTCGATATCTGCTTGCTTCTGTATGGTATCTATAAATGTACTTGTACTATTGCATGTGTCGGGGATTTATCTGCTTTGTACAGAATGTATCAACCTTCATATTCTGAGGTTATGTAAATGTTAGTTAAGATATTTTGCCTAGAACAGCACTTTAAAGTTAGCAACATTTCAACTTTCATAAAGAGCAATACAATATAAATCAATCTAATAATATACATTGGTGAACAAGGTACGCAAGGGCTAATTCCTTGTTATCATGTGTTTGTGTAGACTACAACAATGATTATTTTGGTAATCCCTTCCACCTAAAATTAATAACGATACTCTTGACACATTACTGTGAGATCAGATCAAAATTATTTGTGGAGCAATTACAGTGGGGCACTCGACCTGCATTAATAAAAAGCTCTGCAAGACAACAAATTCAAAGTCATTTATCTAGACTGTTGCCAATCTTCTTCACATTGCTTAGCTGAGTTCACCCCCTAACCAAATATGATTTCACCTCTATAACCGTTTTCATCTAGTCAGATGTATATACAGCACCCGATGAGAAATAGTCACAGTGTTTGCTATAGTCAGTAACTCTTCACGGAAATGTAATTTAATATTTGTCATTTAACGATGAGGAAATGATTGCATGTGCAGTAAAACAAAATGCATGATAAAATGAACATTGATTCAGCACGTGAACATAAAAACCACAACCCATGCGAGTGTAGGACAATTTTCCATTTATTTTGTAGTTTGCACAGACGAGTCCACGTATACGATCCATGTGATAATCAGCTGGCCTCCTGAGTCCGCAGCAATGACATTGTGTAGCCATGCATGTCACTCGACTCTGTGTGCAATCAGACGTGAGAAAATGCTCTCAATCGTGGAAGACGATTTTTTACTGGCAGCATAATTACCTGAACTGTCATTTTTTTGTCTTGCAAGATCTGTGGAATGATAGTGAACAATCCAAAGTGATGGAACTCTTGTGGTTGTCAGTGAGGTGACAGCCTCCATTTTGAATGTACAAGTCTTTGTCATCAACAGAGAGACGCACAGACGTTGTTGTTGGGACCTAATCTGGGGGGAACATTTTATTATTATTTAATTCTCAATGTAATTAATGCAATTGTAAATTTTGTGCTGTATGTTTATGAGGGCTACATTCAAATATTAACTTAGCCAAACTGCAAGTCTACCGCCCCGCCCACCGTTTACCCGAAATATGTCCTTGACGTGAAAGTGTCTTCCTGACTCTCCTACCCATGAAAATTCTCTTAGGGGGCTCATTTGTGTTAATCTGGCATGACGTGAGGGGAATGTATTTGCCAGACACAGCTTTGCATGATAGACAAGGGCTATTTATCATAATACAGGGAGGGAAAGCTTCCCAAACACACTTGGAAACTCATGCACATAGACACCCGCAATAAAGGTTGTCTATTACAAAATCATCGCCAGCCATGAAGCGGGACCGTGTTTTGTTTCACTGCTGTTTCTCAGCTATTTGTTTTGTTTGGTGCTTACTTGCTCGAAAAGCAGCTGCGCTCTTTGCAAACACACGTGCGCACAGTAGAACTGGATCAGGGGTCTGGATGAAAATAAACTAGGACTAAAGCAACACATATAGCTGTAGATGTTTACGGACCCAAGAATGTTTCTTTGTTGAAATTTGTTCTCAGTTTGTCGGGAATTGTATGGAAAATAAAATGGGTCCTCCAGTAATGATAAAAAATGTCAATCCCCCCCATAACAAAAATGGATGATGTGTTTATGCTTAGTACGATATTTTGTCCTGCAAAATCTGTTTTCTTGGCGACTCTGTGGTCAGGGTAGTGCTTTTGATGTGTCTGTACTGTACATGGTTCCTCCCCTTTGAAAACTTTATGGCGAAAATAACACTTTTATCATCCCATATTTCCACCTGTCTTCCTCTTGCAACCCCACCATCACAATTGGGTTTGCACAGTATGGATTGGAGGTGTGGGGCCCTATTGTCATAACCGGCATAAATCGGCTGTGGTGGGCGACGCGACTGCCTGCCATCGGTGGTTTTATGTCGGTCATTTCGTACGTCAGTGCATCCAGGCAGATCCAACAGTGACCTGGATGGGTCACTGGTAGTGTTTACAGCCAAATATATGCACTACCAATCAGAACGGCTCCTGTCATTCCCTTTAAATGTGGCACAATTACAATTTTGTTTTGCCATCCCCCCCAGAAATATGTCCAGTACATACCAAAAATCAACATTGTACATGAACACAAATGGACACTCATATCCATCACAACAGAACGAGGAAACAAAAGTTACTGCAGAAAAACCATGCCGAAAAATTAGAATTGCTTATGGATTCACATGTTTGTATGGTGTTGCCACAACAAGCTCACGTGGCACTAAACCGCTGCTAATGTACAACCCCCTCAATCTTTTGGAGACAATAACCGTACAGAGCTGTCCGCTCTGTGACTGACACTGGTGTCCTTGCTAAGTCAAAGTTACTTTAAAACTAGTGTGACTCGTTCCTCTCTGTCTTTCTGCCTCTCGCTCTCGTTTTGTCAGTGCACATTAGCATCACCAGCCGGTGTGTGGCAATTAAATATATCCCGGGGCAAAGAGGCCCAATTTAGAAATCATTACAAGACAAGGAAATCGTATCCCTTGAGTTTAGAGGGTACACGTGAGTGGGTGACTGTATTGGTGGGTGGCTTTCTGTCTTCCTCGTCTCCAAAAGCTTTCTTACATTTCCGCTCAGCCGTGACTCGCCGCTTCCACGATAAGTCTCCCACAGTGCGGTGAAACCTCTCTGCCCTCCTCCCTCTAGCCCGCATTTCAACCTGAGATGATATCATCTTCATGGAAATGTAATGGGCCAGTGGAGGTGACACTACATGGTTTTGTGTGTGCGTGTGTGTTTATTCTAACGGAGATGGTGTTGGGGTATGCGGGTGAAAGGAAGAATCAATCATGTTTTCAGTGTCCTTGACAGTATCTGTTTACATGCATGCATTGTTTTTGTGAGATGAATTGAGTTGGTGGATGTTATTATCGTTAGTGGTTTTTTTGTGTGCCTTAGCAGTTTTTTATTCCCCCCCCACCAAAATGTCGCTTTAAAGACATTTACAAATCTAATACAGAAATCCACGTAAGAAGTCTGATTTGGTTGTTAATTTTTACTTGAGCCACGCTTGCCAATCCCATCAGAATGTTCAAACTTATTAAATTACTTGGATAATTTCTTGTTTTGGCGGCACGGTGGATCAGCTGGTAAAGCGTTGGCCTCACAGTTCTGAGGACCTGGCTTCCAACCTGGCCCCGCCTGTGTGGAGTTTGCATGTTCTACCCGTGCCGGCGTGGTTTTTTTTTTTTTATCCGGGCACTCCTGTTTCCTCCCACATCCCAAAAACATGCAACATTAATTGGAGACTCTAAATGGCCCCCTCGTTGTGATTGTGAGTGCAACTGTTTGTCTTTATGTGCCCCGCGATTGCCTGGTAACCAGTTCAGGGTGTACCCTGCCTCCTGCAACCCTCGTGAGGATAAGGGGCAAAGAAAATGCATGGATGGAGTTTCTTGTTTTGATCATAAAACAGCATTCTAATTGGGATGTTGCATGTATTCTACCATTACAAGTTTAGGGTTTGGTTTTGCTCTATCCCCAACCCTAAACCAAACTCCAACCCCATTTAACTTTAATACTACAATGCATATGATGGGAATAAGACAGAAATCCGATAAAGACATTTGTATTAACCATTCGCCCCGGGCGTTAGTTTGCCTTCAATGACAGATTGTTCCACTCGGGAAGGAGGAACTGATTAGGAAGATTCTCCACAAATAGACATGTCAAGTTAAATTGTACAAGCATTTTTAAATAATCATCCCGATCCTTATTTGAATTGTTTGAAATGAGTCATGTAGTCTTTTTTTTTTTTACAAGATAGCTAAATTCTGCAGAGCTCAGAAAAAAAACCTTAGATCTTCGAAACTAAAATAGGCTTTAATGTGGAATCAGCCATATCACAAGACAAAGTGGATACAAAATGCACCACTTAAAAGCACCCTTTGCAGCTCTTCACTACTTACCCTTGCAAGTTTTACAACAGATTTCACTACTTCTTTCAAAGCCTGGAATATTGCAGCCTTTTCCTTACGACCCTCGATCCCTATTATCCATACCTTGATATCTTTCATTGCCCACTACTTTATATATCACAGTCTGCCAAACATTGACAAGGGATACTGTGTAGAATATGAATGAATTTCACAATGTATGTTACGGTATGAATAAATAAATAGTGACACTAATAAGGTATTGGAAAAACAATCACTGTGTCTTTGTGTTCTGAAGGGGAGGGATAAATTGAAGTCTGCTTCTTTTGTCAAGCTGAAAATAAATGCACTTGGAATTTATTGGCGTGCTGGTTGTTTCAAGTCTATTGTTACACTCTACTAGTTACTAATGGTGGATTTAAGAGCAGGGCAAGGTGTGACACCTTTAGTTATAGTCTTACCATTGTTACCTTTCCTTTTAGTCACCCGTTATGCAACGACGTTCTACGCTCCTGCAGTCAGTTCCTGTTCTGCAAATGGCACATTGTGGTTTTGCATTAGTGCCAAATTCCTCATGTGGATCTCTCGTTTCTAATGATGGCAGCACGCTTGGCATTGAGCCATAGTCCATTTACATGTCCCATGTGCACAGCTGGCTTTTAAATAAAATGTTATTTATGTGATGGTAAAATATTCATAGAGGAAAAGAAACTGTGGAAGCGTCCCATATATGCTGTATATTTCCCAAGCCCGACAAATATTCTTGAATCCATTGCACGTTTGCACACAAACACACGCTTCCTCACCAGTGACAATTATCTTTGTTAAAATGTATTTTTTGCTTTTCCAAGTCACATGTCACTCGTGTAAAACAACAACTGCGGAAATGTTGAAACTGCTTGGTAACTTTCAGAAACATTGTGGAAGGTTTTTAATGGAGGATTTAGCTGAATAGTTTCTGTGAACAAATGAGAATTACCATGCAAATTATTTCAAGAAGTATTACAATGAGAGAAAAAAAAAACCTAGAAAGTTAGCATTTAAAATATCTTTTGTTTGTGAGCATACAGGAGGAGCAGTCTCCTACAGAACATCCTGTCTGCCATGCGGGAAAAGTTCGTTTTCTGCCTTTATTCATGACTGCTATTAACATATAATTTACGAATGTTCAATTTTGTACTTCTAAATGCAGGTTCAAGTAGTATAAATTGGATGCCTCCTAACATTATTTGGTCCCTAGCTGCCCTTGGGGAAGACACCAACTTATGTTCCTGACTTTGAAGTCTTTGATTACTTTTGATTTTTTTCAAAAAAAGTTCTAAACAAGTGAACTCTCATTCATGAAAAAGTTCACTTCTTTAAATTCTCTTGGATAGTTTTTCTGGGTTGAAACTAACAACCCTACACCAAGTACAATGTATCATTGACTGACGTTGGCTGGACTCACCCTAATTCATCAGCCTCTCAATCGGAAAGAGCAACATCTTGCGTGTAAAGTCCAGCAGATGTCTCTTGGAATATAGAGTGATTGTAAACAACCACATATACTCTATTTACTTCTTTCCAACCAAACTTTGATAGAGGCTGTATACATTTTTATGCATCAACAGGTCAAGCTCCCGACAACAGTCAACAGTATGTGTCCGATATCTTGACATTATTCAACAAGTTCACTCACAAAAACGAAGACGTTCACACGGCCTACAAAGTATCTCTCCCTCTCTCTCTCTCTCTCTCTCTCTCTCTCTCTCTCTCTCTCTCTCCTCTCTCTCTCTCTCTCTCTCTGTCTCTCTCGCACACACACTCACTCTCTCACACACAAAGACACACAACTCCCAGACAAATGCTGAGCTTTGGGAGTCTGTATCGATCGACTCTCGTCAGTATGTCCTCTAATACAAGTACCGTCCCTGAAAGCACTGCAGCAAGCCTGTCAGAAGGAGAGACAGAGAAAAATAGTAAGTGGCAGGGAAAGAGAGAGAGAGAAACATATTTACCTGTGAAAGCAATGCATTTGAATCCTGTAATATCGCTCATGGTTTAACAGACAGAAAATTTAAATTAATTTAGGATGATTTTTGTCAGTTCCATCTGGCATTTCAGAAAAAGAAAGTCATACCAACCATCAAACATTATGGTGATAATATGGTGGTCTGGGTGCTGCTTTGTTAATTCAGGACCTGGAAGACTTGCTGTAATCGCTGGAATCATGAATTCTGTTGTTTAACAGACAATCTTTAAAGACAATGTTTAGCTATCAGCTATTAATTTCCTCAAGCTGAATTGCTCTTGGATTCTGTTGCAGGGCGATGATCCAAAACCAACCAGCAAGTCAATTTCTGAATGGCTTAAAAGACAAATAAATAAATGAAGGTTTTGGAGTGTCCAAGTCAAAGTCTGGATTTGAATCCAATTGAAATGCTGTAGCATGACCTTAAAAAGTCATTCATGCAGAGAAACCCTCTAGTGTTTTTGAATTATAACAATTGTTCAAGAAAGATAGGCCAACATATCTCCACAGAGATGTAAAAGTCTCTTTGGCATTTACAGAAAACGCTTGGTTTCAGTTGCTGCTGCTGACGCAAGTACCTCAAACAAGCCTGCTCTCCTCAAATGGCCTTTTTGTGGTCCCCGTGGGTACATGCCCAAATGCAAGACTCAACAGTGGAAGATGAGTTGCTGGAAAAATAGATCATTAAAACAGCTTATCGTGCTTAACTTTATCTATGGTTTCCATCTGAATTCTTGACGAGATCACGTTGAATAATAATCATTGCTTTCCATCACTTTTTTGATACTTTCAAGATCGTTGTTGTTTCTTCTACTGCCAATCCCCTTTAAGATTACAAGCAAGGGCAGAATTGCTGCAAGTGAAGGGCGAGCCTGATGATAATGATGAAGTATCCAGCCACCCGGCTAACGAGAGCCCAGATCTGCCTGGAGTCTGCCTGCTATGCAAATTCCCCTCACACAAGTCATGAATCAAAGACGTAGCAAACCAATGTTTCTCTTCACAGCACTTTAGCAAAGCCATCATTCACAAAGGACACAGCAAAGGCGTCCGCAGTAGACACATACTTACACACAAAGGAAGAGATTACACTAATGCAAATGTTCTCTGCATTGGAGAAAATAAGAACATCAAATAAGAAAAATAATAATCACAATGAAAAACAACAGTCATAATTTGATTTCAGTGAATACACACGAGTCCTGTCGGTGTGTGTGTGTGGTTCTGTAGTCAGAGCACAATGGCTTCGAAAAAGGACTTGACAATAACAGAGCTCCAGAGAAAAGTCCTCTAAGTTGATGGTCTTGGCAGAGAAAAACAGTGACATAAGACAGATTTCATTTTCTCTCCATTTCCTCTGATGACCTCATGGCACCGTCTTGTTCCAGCAGCACGCAATTTCAGCACTCTACAAATGTGGCAAGTCATTACTCTGTCACCAAGACTAAAGGGGCAAGTGGGTTGCAGAAGAAAGTATTTAATTGATGGACTTGAGGCATGAGTGCAAAGTTGTTTGTTTCTTCCACTTTGTCATTCCCACTGTCTTTCTCTGGCTCCTTCCATTATTGCGTTGTTCTGCCATGCTGACAGGTTCGCCTCTGGGATGTTGCAATAGCAGACATCGCAGCGTGACGGTAATTTGCTCTAATGGAAGGTTAGGCAGCTTGTGTTCAGAAGGGTTTCGCAGGGAATGGACCTTTGACATGTTCTGATTTTCTCCTGAATATTAACTAGACACTGTTGTTAAAGTATTTTCTATATGCTGGTCTTCGGTCACAGCAAACCTAAGTGCATATAACTGCTGGCTTCTAGATTACAATTTAAGTTAAGAAAACATTGGAGTTCTCAATTAGCATGCATGTTCTAAGACGACAAGTACACCGTGACGGGCATTTTAGCCTTTGATGGATTAATAGCCAGTTTCTCGCTGCAGTCAATAAATGCTTTAGGGAGTTCCCTGCCAGTTTCAGGATAGCTCTCTCTATATAAAGGTGTGTGTGCGTGTGTCAGTGTGTAATAGTGAGCATCTAACTGGCCTCATGGGTCAAACTGTCACCGCAAAGATGGGTAAGCAGTTGGTCGGCCAGCGGGAAATCACTGTAAAGTGATGAGGCTCCTCTGCGTGTGGATGTGTTCTTGTCCACTCGTGTGCGTGCACCTGAACTGCGTTGTCTTGGCCAACAAGCACGTTACCGAGACGACGGCGGAGACTCCGTAGCCTTGACTGATGGGGATAGGAATCAAATTATAAATAGGCTGCGGTTGTGTAGCTTCGGTTGTCAAAGAGCTTTAAATTGTCCACCGACACGTTGATGAAAGGGGGTAGCAGGTTGCCCATCAGGTGCTGCGAAGTGTTCAAGTGAATGCTGAATTGTTTGTGTTGAAATTGCGGAAATTATTCTATCATCCATGATAGCAGTGGTCTAAGAATCCAACCAACTTGTAGCTATTGAATAGTACAACAATCTTCGTTCATGAAAATGTCAGCTAGACGCATCAACCTCTTTCTTCGGGCTGCTGAAGCGAAAGGGTCAGGTTGGGTTTTAAGCCATCTGTATAAGCCCCGGGGTGATGTTTGGTGGAAATGATAAGACTTGCGAGCCACTGGGTCTGACCGTGAGTTTGGTTTTTTTTTGCCTCCGGACAGCGGAGGGGTTGGAGCCCAGGCACGCTTTTCAACTAGTGAACCCTGGTAGCTTAAACGAGGCCCAGTGGTCCTCATTAACCTCTCCCTTGGCACTCTCGCACACACAGATGGACTCTTACATACTCACAATGCCCCCATAGATACAAAAGAGCAGCACTTGCGTGCACACAGCTGTTGTATCTGGTGAGGTGTAAAAGTAAGATGCTAGTTTGCCATAGTTTACGCGGGCAGCTGTGCGGTCTTTTATCAGCATTCACGGCGTAAGGGCTCATTACCGCAGTGATAGGACCAATGATGCTCCCACAGCCCAAAGGGTTGAAACTGTGAGCCCAAAACCCCTGGATCAGATTTAAACTGACAGCGTAACTTCATCACACCTTCAGAGACAACAGTACGAATCAAAATCTGGGATGTGCCATAATTGGTTTGCAGAAGATGCTTCTCAGTTTTATTTTTCAGTCAAACATCATTTAGTATTATTTCAATGCACTTTTGAACAAAAATTTTTAAACAGTTGTACAGTTTTTGCCTTCTTCCTTTGTTCTTTGGAGCGCATTGTGTTTTTTTTTTTTTTTTTTTTTGCCATATGCTCATATGAAACTGTTACACACTCAAGTTTAAACAAAAACATACAACCTCAGGGGATTGTTCCCCTGTGGACTGAAGGGAAGGCCCTCAAAGCATCATTTGGTCCATCTTCGGGGCGAATCTTGCTTTTCATTCCATAATGCATTTCATGTCATGCTTCAGCAGAGAACAGCAACCAGCAGTCGAGCTGAACACACAACGATATTGTACCTGCTGCTGGGCACCATTTGAAGAATTCGACTGGAATTGTGCTCTGTGATCAGTCAGGAAATTGTTTTCGGTATAACGTGATCTGTGGAAACAACATGCTCATGACGAGATGTATTATTTGTAAAACTTTGCAGAATTTTCAGGGAAAATACACCATTTTGGGGGGAAAAAGGCTGTCACCGCATTGAAGACTTTCTAAATACACTGCAGTAGCTCCAGGTTCTCGACGGTGCCAGTCTAAGTGTGCCAGGTTCGAAGCCTCGCTGAGATGGAGTGCGCTCTCCGGCGTCTGAGTCATCTTTCATGATTTTCGAAAAAGCCATTTGCGGAGATGGCCTGAGTGGATGTGTGGCATGTTCTGCAGGACTGAGGAGACGATGATCGACAGTGCAATTTGGTTTATCTACCGGCGTTCCGATCTGCAATATAGGTGCCTTAAAGTGTATACCACGCTGTACAACAGTAAGTCTGTATCTCTGCAGTACAGCTGTGCATGTTTATCAGCACTTGTATCTCGAGGAAAAAAAAAAAAAAACTCCTACCTCAATGTGCAAGCAATGATTTTTCCACCTCCATTCACAATTTAGTTCAGTTGTACTAGGAACTTACATGAAGCAATTTCTGGGGTGAGTCACAGTCAGCAATGACTGAATAAAACTAATACCTCATTTATTTTTTTTATTTTCAAAGAAAGGCGACTAAGCCATCATATTGCTTGGTGATATTTTTGATGCCCGCAAATCGTGTTCAAAATCCCACAGCATCTCTCAAGTTGATATTTGGCCCCGGGAACGATGGGCCACTTTGATCATAGTGGTTAAACTCCTTCAAGGAATTAGGTCTTCCTTCCTGCTGCACGGCCGCTCTTCCAATTAGCCTCGTTGGACTGAACGCTCACTGCAATTTACTGAGGCCCGCGTCGTTCAGCACGTTTTCTCTTCTTAGACCAAATTACCTGGGACACTTTTGTTGCCGAGTACTAGAAGCGAAAAGCGAGTACTGACATGGTTCATCTAAAGTGATGCAGGCCTGACAGCTTCTTAAGCCTTGTAAAGAGCGAGATTGTTCTCACCTTGGGCTATTTAAGTGTTCACATGCGGCCTGCGGACGACTGCACACGGTGGAAAAGTGAAGAAACTTTACTTAAGGGCCCTTTTGACTTTACAAGTCAGTTGTGGAGAAAATGTAGACCTGTAATGAACAATAATCCCCGTCCCATGATTCTCAGATTTGATTCTTGTTGCATGAATAGGAATGTGTAAAAATATGTTATTGAAAATAAATTTTTTAATTAAAAAAAAAAGAGACCATAATAGCGCCATCAATGTATAATGAATCCCTGAAAAAATCCAACTTGCAAGTTAAGGTGCTATAATATAGGTTTGTCTATGGAAACATAAGAAGTTATGTTTGCCATGAAATATAGATAATTAAATGCCGCATTATATCAAATATAGAGCAAAATATACCCAAATCTGGAACAGGACACTTTGGATAAATACTTAATAATAATTAGAATTATTTATATGATTATTGTGACTATTTTTATTAACAGTAACAGTACCAGTAGAATATCCCCCCTCTGTACCCGGTTATTTGTTCCTTCCATCCTTCTTTTCTTCTTTCGGGATGATCCAATTTCTATTTTCAGAATTCTTATCACGTACACTTGAACCAAAAGAAGTCAAAGTAGTCCAATGTAAACTCTATTCTGCCCTTTTTTATTAACTTTAGCTGTTCTGTACTCTGCACTACCCAAAAAGTATTTGTAGTCGTAGGACTTGAGATATTTACTAGCCCAGACTTCATGTACTTTCTGGGTTTCCTTGCCTTAGTGCATCTCCGTGAGTGTTCAAATTCTGACTTCACAATGTTACCCCTCTGCCTTCCGAGCCTGATTTTAATTTGAAGATGGTTAAATGCATGTGTGAGTGCAGTATTTGCCTTCCCTGGATGGTCTCTGACAACAACAGTGTTCAAGTGTTTGACAAGATTGTTTTCCACACATTTCTACTGAGTCCTGAACCAAAATATGTGCAATCTACGGCCTCTTTTTGCGCTTCTGTGACATGAATTATGCAAAAACAAAAACTGTGCTTTTAGACCTGTGAGCTAAATAGCCATGCAAAAGCAATCAGTTTGTAGGTTTGTGAAGGAATTGTATCATGAATGCGATTTAGTGTGCTGACAGGATAGGCTGGTTCCGTTTGTCGAATACTAAAAGTTTGTCACGCATGAACGAGTCTACGTTAGCGAAATAACAACAGCATGAACTCAGGAGTTGAACCATTGGCACAGACAATCAAGCAGCAGCCATGACAAACATTTTGCTGCTCAAGTTTGACCTTGAAGAACAAAAGAAATTACATACTTTAACAAGATGAGGGCCATCTACACATGAGCAAGTAGTATTCAAAGGAGAAAAGAAAGATGAATGTCAGCACTGCTGCTTCCTCTCAACAGCAGAGACCAACTGTCGAGTGAATCTTCTCACCTTCGTCTCGGACACATCTAGCAGCTCACTCGGCACTGATTTGCTGTATAATCCCTTCCCAAACATCCCTCCAACATCCCCTGTCTCTCGCATCTCTTAAATTGCTTACTATCGTCGGGATGATTATGTCGCTATGGCAACACCATCCCCCTGCAAAGGCAAGGGACAGCAGAAATGATCGTTTCCCTACTTTTATGAGTTGCTCTGGTATTTACTCACTAAATCGCTCTTGTCAGGTGAAAGTCCTCACATTCGGGCTGATTTTCACGGTGGTGTTCTTGCCGACTGTGGTGCCGGGACAGAAGCAGGGGAAAACTTTCTGAAAGCTGAGCCTGGTAGGTGTGCATTTAAAGATTCTGCTGGGGTCTTGTTTTCATCCAATACAAGTGAAAGCTTGAACTCTCTCCTGAGATTGTCATTATTCTTCCAACCTTGGGTTCAACAGTCCTGAAGAAAACCTGATGACCTCCAAAAACAAAAAGTGCCTCATCTGTAATTTTCTTCTTGCGTTCAGTCAGAAGTATGAACATGCTAGTAGCCCTATCTGATATGTTAAAAATAAACTGTAGACTCAACCATCAGCATTTTAGCGCTGCCTTGAGCCTCTTAAATTAATATTCACATTCATAGCAAGATTTTCCGCCTTCTATGATTTTCTTTCACGGTTGTGACCTCTTTGAAATATCCGCTGATGCTTTCCACCTCTTGCATTTCGAGTATTTAATCACAGTGTAATGAAAATCAAAAGATATCTAAATGTGTACGTAAGGTTTTCGTGTATGTTCACATTCTGTTTATTCCAACAGTATCCTTTTCTAATCCTTCTTATAGTGATTGATCCTTGTGGATGTGGTATTTTTAGACCCGAGTTCAACCTACTTGCTGGATGTGCTATACCGATGCTTGGCATTTGATGTTCCTCAATATTCTTATCTGCTTTTTAAATATATATTGTCATGGGGTAAAACACGGTTGTTTGGCAGAGTGAGATACGAGATAGAAAAAGATGTGGAAACCTTCAAAAAGATCTCATAAAAACAAAACAGGTGGGGATGGGGCAACTAAGAAGAGGTGGTAAAATGAAACAAAAGCAATTTGCCTCCAGGAGGTATCGTGTGGGGTTGGCAAGGATCATTGTCTATGCTGTATATGTGATTGTGTATGCGCCAAAGGGAGGTGGGGAAAAATACACTGTCGGCCCTAGGGGTGGAGAAAACTCGATTTTGAAACCATTTGGAAAACACACAAACGACCTTGAGGTCCTCGTAGCCGTGGAGAGGCTGTCCTGCACCAATCTAATTCAACTTCTCTTCTCATATCGGCTTTGGAGCCAGCAAGGGGTGAGGGAGAGTAGTAAGCAACGATGGAGTGGATCTATCTGACCAGTAGCTTATAAAATGTCCATTACAATGCGCTTCTATCAGTTTGTACCGTCCCAGATGGACTCTGGAATAAATGGACAGCACCAGAGAGCTATAAACCCAGAATGGATGTATGGCTGAGAAAATTGTCTGTGATTGCTGGTGTTCAGGAAAGTTTACTTCCATAACATTACACTGGAACAAAGGACAGAAGTCCACAGTAAACAATGACAGGCCCCTTCTTTGTGTTGTTTTTCTTTTAATAAACACCACAGGACTTCCCCTGCGATATTTGCATTTTCAAGTTGACTCAAGTTATCCGCAGCAATCCGAAATGCTTCACCGCGCAACATTTCTTTGTTTATTCCCTGCTGTTTGTCTGTTGTATGTGCCATACAATATGTTAGCATGTTTGCGCTTAAGCACAGGGGATGTTGTCCCTAAGCTGTTTCTCGAAGGCTGATCTCCTGTGCTTCGTTCTTTGCATTGCGTGTAGAAGCTCAGCGGTGAATTTGACTTCATCCATCTACATGTTATACAATATTTTTGGTTATTGGCTGAACAATGTCCATAAGTGTCGACTGGGTCCAAGCACTATTCTAGATGATCACAGTTGGGTGAAAACCCTTGTTTCCAAATATGGCCAATTTCATCTTTTTTTTTTCATACAGATCAATACTCCTAGTCTGTCCTAACATCATCTATTTTTTTTTGTATGTATGAACCAATTTAAAGTGTAGAAAATCATTTCAGAGCAAATCTATGAATCCTCTTTTATACTTGAACTGTTCAGAGCAGCATCGGAAACCTCATTTTCTTCACTCTGTGGAAGCCATGTGACATTATGCCGCCTCAAGGTTGCACTTCTGGATATTATTAGACAATAAGTGAAAATAGCTTGAATACATCTGATTAAGCGTGTTCTGTTAAAATTACATCGCTGTACACCTTTGGTGCAGAAGAAAGCGCGTAATTTCCTCTTATTAGCGTGCTTATCAATGTCGTGATTTTATTTATCCCATCACTAATGGTTCTCAGACCTTTTGAAAAAGAGTTTTGTAAGATGATGTTAGTCTTATTGATGATAGTGCTCAATGGTATATGACACCAATATAAGATACAATAACAACTTTAATGATGCAGTGTTTGGTAATGCAAGCAAGATACCTTTTTGTTTTTTTAACCATTATCTGAGAAGTAGTGATTTTGGAGATGCAACAATGATTTGCAATAAATTGGATATCAAAAAATTTAGTTCAGCTTCACAACCGCACTCTTAAAATACAGTTGGTGTCTGTCACATTCAAAGTACTTTTTCTGTCACGATCATGTTCTGTCATATAATTGGACAAGTGATGAATATTTGACTAAACTTCCATCAGCCACTGTACTGATAACTCATGATCAGTTAATGGATTCAATGTTATTGGGAATGATGGGTTTTAATTAGGTTTGGCTATCGTTTGAATTTAATCAATTTCAGTCCAGATTCCTTATTTTGGTTCCAAATGATTTTCGATTCAGATTCTTTTACGGCTGACTAAAAAAAAGAGATTTGCAGGTTTTGGATAAAATTTGAACATCCATTTTCAAACAAAAGTAAACACTGACATAGGAAAAATGGTAATAAATGGAACCAAAAGCTCTTACTTCTTTGTGGTCGGCGGATTGTAGCCAATTAAAGACTGGACTGAATTTTTTTAAAAATGAATAATCTCGTGATGATCAGAATGTTAGTCCTGATTCCAGTTGATTCCTGAAGCCCAACCTTTGTTTCAAGTCTCAAATTTGATCTCTAACTCCCTTCTTAACATAAGCGTCTCCATTTGTTGGTACATCGAGAGGGAATGCTGATGTGCTGCCCATATCAATATCATCTCGCATGAAATGACTTTTACTCCCAAAAATACTTTGACAAAAACTTCATTTTTCAAAGTTATCACTATCAAAGTAAAAAAAGAAAAAATAACTTTTCTGAGGATCTTGCCAGTCTGATGCGCCACATCACCCAATCACTGTCACAACAACATTGACTTCACAGGGTTCACAATGACAGTTCTCAGACTCATAAAATCCCAATAGCTGCTTTTCGGATCCTTTGCTCTCCAAATGAGCATCACAGTGACACGCAACACAACTGGAATCTAACATGTCAACCAGTTCACCAAAATATCAAAAAATAGGACAGCCATCGTATTATTTATGGCTGTCATTATCAAAGACAGTAGCTGCACTTAAAGCTTTTCAAGTGAATGTTTCTCAAAAGGATCGCTAAACTTGCGACAAGACTGCCCTACATTTGTATGAAATTGCTCACAGCTTATAAGTCATCAACACAAGTAAAGATGAGCTGAAACACTGCGATTATAGTGATCAAAATGATCATGCTTATCAAATAAATGCAAAGTGAACATGCATATACTTAAATTGCAATCTACACTACATGTCAATATTGTTTCCTAATCCATTCATTAAAAAAACAAAACAAAAAAAACATACCCTGTGTATTGTGGACAGCAGTTTAGAAGTCCTCGTAATAATCGTCTTGAGGTAGCTTTTAAAGCAATTTGCGGAGGAAGGAAAAGTGTTCTCTCACGACCTGATTCGCGGAGGGAGATAGCACAGACTTTGAGATGCTGCATTTGTTTCCACTTTGACGGCACTTTTTGAAATCAAAGACAATCTTTCAGTTTCACCAAACATTTGACAAAGCGAGGCTTAGGGATCAGCAGATCTCTGCTTGATCAAGGCCAGGCATCTTTTTCTGTTTTTTTCAGTTTTTTTTTTTTTTTTTACTATAATTCAGCTTTCCCATCCTCAAATATTGAATTTCTGCATCTTCAAAAGCCCCGCCCACCACCACCACACACACACAAGATAATTGCTATTGTATTATAACTAAAATCTAATTAATAATCAATGTGTGAATGAGTTTATATCCATCCATTATTAATCACTATGAAGTCATCCACTCACAATATTCATAAATAAAACAAGTGCAGAGCTGAACATTTCTGATTTTTTTGCAGACCCGTATGACGACGACTTGAAGGTGAAGACGCAAAGACCGAGATCAGCTGACCAGCCAGGTGTGTTTCAGGCACAAACAGGTGCGTGATGTTCTCACAGCCCGATAAGGTGACCCAGAAACAACCCACGTTTGCCTTTACAATAATAAATATCTGGGAAAAACCCCATTCAAGTCCGTACAGTACTTACCGTCACGATCTACAGTTTGCTCACATTAACCAGCCAAATGTTGACCGCCGTCTGGCATTTGCGAATATGTCAGCGTGGTTGAACAGAAAAATTGAATTATTTAACCACACATGACCTGATGTATTAAATATAAGAACGAAAAAGCCAAGTGTTTGTGTGACGTGAACGATGCTGTTACATATGTGACATTTCTCATTATTCGTGTTGGCAGTTTGACCTATATCTGAACAGGTCGACCTGCGGCGGTGAGCTGGCTGTCCTACTGTGCGAACACACACACACACACTCACGTCCATATTGAGTGCTCCTACTGTGTACAGCAGAAAACCCCTCCTGTCAGGGAAAACCCCCGGCTCTCTCCGTCTAGTTCTCTCTCTTGTGCGTTTCCTCCTTGCCGCTCCCATTCTTCCATTCCTCCGGGCGTCAGAGATGAGCTTAAACCCTGACTCACGGCATGTTAATGAAGATGTAATGCGATTAACGGACATGAAATTAATTTGATTTCCTCTCCTGCCACGTGATGACGCCTCTATCAAAGAACATGGTGCTTGGAAAACAATTCTGAGAGGAGTGGAGGGACTTAATACTTAATCATCTCTTTCGAGGGAGGACGCAAGAATGGACAAAACATTTTTGGGAGAAATTGTCTCAAATACATGAAACCATGGTACACGTTTTTATACTTAGATATGTATATGCATACAACAGCACCCGATTGGTCAGAAAACCTTGTGAAAATGAGGTCTTATGTAAGTGAAATCATATTGGTGGATGGATGGATGCACAAATATGGACGCTGCGTTAAAAAAAAAGCCATGTTCTTCCAAAAGTGGTTTTGTTGCAATTTCACACGGATCATTCCTTGCCTGTCCTACAAATGACTGCATTACATTCTTTAGTGTTCAAATGAATAAACAAATAAAACATTTCACAATGTGATCCTTTAGCTCACGGTTCGAAGCTAAATGAAGGGCTCCTGTCTGTCTGTGGCTAACGTGCTGCCCAACTGTCCTTCTTTCAGATATAAGCTAGCCCCTATGTTCAAACCCACAGGCGACCCGGCAGCTGAGGAATGGTCTCAGTGGAGCGTGTGCTCTCTGACGTGCGGACACGGCTGGCAAGTGAGGACGCGCTCGTGTGTTTCGTCCCCTTACGGAACGCTGTGCAGCGGTGCCCTGCGAGAGACGCGCATGTGCAACAATACGGCTTCCTGTCCCGGGGAACCAGGGATAATAAGCTCAGGTACGCCCGCGGGCCACCTTTTATCCTTGACCGTTTGATGACTTTCTCTATTTCTATGGAGTTCAGGATTGTAAACAAATGCAAATGTACAATAATCCAGTCAGAAAATGACAAACAGGACATCAAGAAATAATGTTATTGAAGGGACTTGTGTACCGCTTATTTCAAATTTCAAGAGGTCTGCTTTGATTATTAGCGGAGGTCCTTCTATCGGACTGAAATGGCCATGTTCATTTTCTTTTCGAGTGTTCTGATTGCAATGGATGGGAAACAAAAAGTGAGGCCTCTCCACTCGCCCTGCTTCGTGCGCAGAGTGACAAAAACCCTTTTCCATGATCACAGTTTCAGTGCCACTCATGGGATGGTTGCCAAACTCGCAAGTGCTTTGATTTGGTCACCAACAGACTTGAAGCTGGTCAGAAAAAAAATGCATTAGAGAACATAAAACTTTGCTTTGCCAGACTTGGTCACGGATCTTCACAGTCAACGTGTCTAAATGTTCACATCAGGATGCGTGTTAAACTTTAAGGACTCCAAATAATATTGATGCCTTCAGATATTTTGCTCCCCATATTTATTTGAGCAGATATTCTGTCTTTCATCTTACTCTCCTGGGGAGAAACTTTTGGGGGAAATGAAATTAACCTTCCACTTGGAGTTCATAATTGAGTTGTCATGTTTCAATTTTGGACAAGTTTAAGATTTGACAGACCAGGGTACGGATGCTAGCACAGCACATCATCCAACTTTGGTCAACAAACCATATTTGTTCGCTGATTTATCCCCATTCCCCCCACACACAATTAAAAAAAAAAAAAAAAAACTTTTATTAGCTACCAGTTACCATTTTCAAGCGATTTTCCACACTCACTACAGCAGTGAGCAGATTTGAACATAATTTGACTCACATTTGTTGATCACAAAGCAAATGTGTCACTGTGCTAATTAGGGAGAGGGGGGGGGCGCCACGCAATCCTTTGGCAGTGTGACACATTGAAGGTCATCAAGAGTTCTTTCTGTCTGTTCTTGTTGCACCAGCTTGACTTCAGATTAAACCAAAAGTCCTTTTTTTTGTTTTGTTTCTGAGCTGCGCCATTCTGCTCAGTGATAGTGAAGCCATTGCGAGAAGCTCTTTTCATGTACAGAAATAACCAGAGCATGCTGGTTATGGTGATGCATAATTATTGTAGAGTTTAGCATGAAGGTAGAGTTGGTTTTATGCCATACTTTGTTTCAAATGCATGTTGCCCCCTCCCAACATTACATTATTTTTGTACTGCGCATCAATTGAAAACAACAAATGAGTCTAAACTGAGGGTAAAATTGCATAATTGCACTCCACCGCCACTCCCAAGTCGACTCACCGGTGGCTGCATCCTAATCCCTTTTCGAAAACGACACGCTTTAAAGTTGTCTACTTTTGATCGAATGACCCAGCCCGCGTTAATGTCAGATCCGAACAAGCCTTAAATATCAGTGTCACAGTTGTTGAGTGTCAGCTTCTAAGCGTGTGGGCAAGGACACGGTGGAAGGGATTAAAGTGGCCTTTCTCTTGTTTATGAACGATTTCTGCAGCAATGGACAAGATGGAACATGCATGTCTTCCATAAAATGTATGCTCGCGTGTTTGACTGCAGTCCAGATTTGCAGCACGGACCCGATTCTCTTGTACCCCCTGATATATGCTAATTTGGCTGGATTGAGCACATAAAATGTTCTGTTCAGGTTTCAACTTCTGAATTCCTACATCCACTCCACTTCCTCGCATGCTACACTTGCATCACTCGTTAGTCTTTCGCTCGTGCTTTAAACCGTCCACATTAACACTGTCTGTACTCTTCCATCTAGTGTTGTATGGACTAAAAGTATTTGCAAATTAAGATCGCTCTCCCAATAAACTAGTTTAATTTTTCACAAAACTGTAGTGTTTTGATAGTTAAAGCAATAGTTCTTATGGTTGTTACTGTGGCTACCAAAAACTGCTTAAGGTGCTGAGTTTTCCCGATCAAACATGATCAGAGATTTGTAAACTTTATTAAGTTTGTCCTACCACTATGTAACAATCAGATAACAGCAAAGTACTTCCTACTGTTCTTGGCATCTGTATTTGTTGTTATATTTTAGTGTTTAGTTTTACAATCCCTTCCTCATCTTGTGCTCTGTAATCACGTTTATGAGTTATGCGTTATTTCTTTTTTTAGAGTAAGGTCAACTGTTGGCTAATTGGTGTGTATTTAAACATAATTTACATTAGCAGTCCTCTTTTTTTTTTTCCCTGACTATGGTAGGATTCAAGAGCTCCATCTCCGCCCAACATTCTAAAAAGGAATAAAGAGAAACGTTTTCCCTCCCTGTCACTGCATATGCTAATCTCGTTTTTTAAATTCAAATCCGCCAATGCGATTTGTGTGTCTAAGTGTCTCTGTTTTCCATTCCGTGTTGATATTAATATGCTCAGTGGATCCTTTGATGGGATATTGGCTGCTGTGGTGTTCCATTTATTATTTCATTATTCTGGCTGGCTTCCATTCTGTTGGGGTGCTGGGAGACCCCAGGGGTGGCCTGAATGGCATCGCATCATTTTAAGCTAAATAGGGAACGTGGAGGTGGTAGCAAGGAGACATCAATGGGTTTAATGGGTTTGATGTAATTGACTTTTAAAAATAACCCTTCAGTCGGTAATTTTTTTCACTCGCGTGTGTTGGTGGATCTTTGGAAAGTCTGATAGTATGGTAACGCAAAACTAATGGAATATTATCGATTACATTTTCTACAACGTTGTGTTTCAGCCTATACTTGACCTCATTCAATTCTGGTGCTGATCCTGATTAAATCAAGCTTTGTAAATTGTTCTTTAAGGTGAAATGTCAGCCATTTTCAATGGATTATCGACTAATTCTGAAAGCAAATTAGTCATGTTTTTGGCTTACATACCAGACTGTTGAATGCAACATAGGTTTATGTCAGTGTTTTCTTCAATTTCACATACTTCACATGACAAAAACCTCAGTTCTTCCTTCCGAGCATGACTTGCTCATTTCAGAACATGAAATATTCCAAGCCAACATTCTGTTTCATATGTATTTAGCCTCAACAAACGAACAAGGCACACAAGCCCAGTCCCCCCCACCCCACCCCTACACCCTCCAGATATCCCGGGGTAAAGAGAATGCACTGTGCATATTTTTAACAGATTTTTTTGGTGAAATATTTTCCCCGTGTTTGTGTTTTGATTTTGACTTCGTGAATACTATTGGTGAGTTGTAAGTGTGGGCGGATATGTCTGTGGGCATCTCCGTGCACGTGTTTTGTGTATCTGCGTGCAATAGCTCAGAAAAACTGCCATGGACAGAAAGGCAATGAAGTGTGAAAGGACATTTTTGCTTTTTTTTGTTCCCCTTCCCTCCCCTTTCCATGGGTAAAAATACATATTTAAGGTGAAACCAATTCAGTTTAGCGACTGCAAGTGGCCTTGTTTAAGCTAAGTAGGCAGTAAGTGCTGGAGCAAACTTTTTTTTTTTTTTTTTTGGAGTCTAAAGGTTCAATTCCCCAAAGCACGGCAAGTCAAGTTGTACCACTGCTTTATTGTATTTAGCTACTGCTGATTTGCCATAGATTCAGTGACATTTAAAAGACGGACTGAAATAATGCTGTATTATGCAGTACATGTCTCTGGGTCAGCGCGTAGTCAAACGCTGCAGCGCCACATCTCCGGTAATCATCCAAGCAGTACAGTGAAACTCAGTACAAGGATGCAGTAACTCACCACTACATGCAAATAGTGAGCACAAGGACATAAATAATGCAGCACGCTGTGCTTTGGCCCTGTATTAAAACGCTGGTAATGATGGCTTTCTTAAGGGTTAACATGATGCATGTGCCTTATTATTCACTGGATCCCTCACATGTTCGTCATGACAAATAACGAGCTGATATCTTAATAATGTATAAGTAATTACATGAGCATGTTTATTAATTGAACACACTTTGAAGGCATCTAGAGTTCCTGCATCCTAATTATATGTAACCTGGGTCTGATTAGTGCTGTAAGTGAATGCCATGCTATTTAAAGTCTGCATTTCTTGCGAGAGTGGATTAGTTGGGACATTTTGGCATCATTTGCTTCACATTGTATCAAGACTGCAGGTCAGCGGGAGCCACTGTGACAGCTTATCTGTTCTCTTCACAAGCAATAACATTGTTTCAATATATGCTTGAAAAAAAAATATTGGACACACCACATAAATGTCGTTAGCGACCAAGCCAATCGTCGCGGCCACACGCAGGCGCAAAATCTCAGTCGCGGCTTGGCCTTTTTTATGTTTTTCACATCCTTCCCCTTTCTCTCTGTGACCGGCCTGCACTCGCAGCAGACAACGAGGCGCTCTAAAGAGGCCGCTGCGATCAACGACACTTTCATTTTCATTAAAAACATGGCAAAAAGAAGACTTCAATGAGTGAAATGGAGTCTTTAAAATCTGTGCCTTATCCCATTTAACTGTATGTAGCCGCGGAGAATATCTTCGGATAATGTCACAATCACATCTCTCATCAACTTAAAATGGGAAAAAAAAGATACAAATCCTCTTAAAATCCTGATGACTGGATTGAAAAATTTCTCGCTATTTATTAGCAGCTCCTATGATTTATCTGCGTACTTTTTAATAGCACCGTCTCGCTCTGTGCCTGCAACTGCCGCTCCTTGGAGTCTTCTTTCACAGAGTAGACTTAATTATTTATTACTATGATTTATTTAGCTTTGCTCAACAAGACCAACTATCTTTATCATCAAATTTTCCTTTCCCTCTTCTCCTTTTTGCCAAAATGTAGTTAATCTCTATTAAATAAGGCACATACATCTTTTTTTCTTTATTTGATCATTTTGAACAAGCCTGGTTTATTGCCGGGGCCGGCCTCGAATGTTTGGGCAAGTCCACTGAACGATTGCACGCGTTCATTTGTGTGCACTTTAACTTTGGACATTGTGCAGCCATCGCTGCATGGTGGAATTGGATCAAGTTGACGCTGCTTAATGTTAAGCTCAGTGATCATTTGCAACACAAGAAGAGTCTTGAAGGTCACATTCATTATTGACAATGTTTTTGTGCAATACTACAGCTCATTTATTCCACTTGCATTTATTTCAATAGCAACAGCTGTTGCTAAAATTAGATGGGATGAACAAGTAGGAGGACAACCTTGCAGAACACACTAAGAAACAGAAACATTTCCCTCATTAATTGGTTGGCAGAGTGTCTGATTAGTTAAGTCTTTGTTGGCCTTACTTGGTAAGTAATAGTTTTGATTATATCTTGACTGACTCTGCATTAGTGCATGGCTGTGTCCGTCACTAGCCTCCATTTCTTTGCCACTTCTAAGAATGTGCCCATTTGCATTTTATATCTTGTCATATCGACTGTATTTCTCTCAATCTCTAACATAGTTAATGCCTGTGATGCCCCCCGCCTCTTACCCTTCCCTCATTCCTCATCCCCCATGTTGTGTGTTTGCTCGTGCATTTGTGGGCATTTGCAGTGCATGGACTGTGGCACGAGTGGTCCTCATGGAGTCTGTGCTCTGTGACTTGTGGGCGGGGCTCCAGGACTCGAACCAGGAAGTGTGTGAACGAAGGTGGGGCAGTGCCTTGCGGATGGCCCGAGACGCAGACCAAACTCTGCAACATAGCAGTGTGTCCTGGTTAGTAGCATGTCCATTTACATGTCCCCACCAGTGAAAGTCCCTATCTCTCTCTCTGTCTCGCTCTCTCTCTCTCTCTCTCTCTCTCTCTCTCTCTCTCTTTTTCTTTCTTTCAAGTTGAAATAAAATAATGAAATAAAAGTGCAGAGTTTGGAAAAACTCCATTGCACCAATATAATTAACGACCAGGCTTTCAAGTGCATACCTAGATAACAATTGGTGCTCCGACCATGATTGAACCTGTCTCCACTGAATACGCTGAAACTGCGCCCCACTCAAACAAATTGTCGATCATCTTTTTGTTTTGCCTACACATCCCCTGTATGTTAAAATATATCCATTTAAAGCCAGTGGGGAATCATTGCAGGGGCTTTCCACGCTGCAAGGAGAGGTGCTAGCCACAAGCTAGCTCGCGAGTCAACGGGGAGCCCGCTGACTCGCATCTGTGTTGTCACCTCCTTGCTTGGTGTTGTCTCAGCGTGTGGGTCGACATAACAGAGACACTTCAGTGGGTACACGTTATTTAGCATGTGGCTCACACTACATCACATGCTTTGAGCAAATATTTTGTCCTACTTATTTACACACACACACAATGCTTCGTACAGGATCCTGAATAACACAAAATACATAACTCTTTGGAATTCAAATAACAACAGTGAGCTGTTGTGTAAATTGTCGCATCCAAGGCAGATGCGTTTTTTAGGATCTGAATTTTTCTTTGTCGAACTTGGTTTTAAACTTTTAGCTGGAAGATAATCAATTGTGTTACTCACTTGATGTTCAAGTACCAATTCAGTACAAATAGCTACACTTGGACTAGTAGATATTTTCTCCCTTTTCGAAGACCAATATTGCAAGGTGACTTTTGTTGTCGTGAAACCGGCTTACCGGCAGATCATTCCTCCCCGCTCACGTTCCTGTCCTCTCACCACAGTTTGAATTTCCATTTTCATTCATCTGCGAGGTGTGTACACGCTCACTCAGCCATCCTACAGGACCGAGACTGATAAGAATTTGGTTTTCAATTCTTTACGTTGTGTTCACGGTTGGCTCGGTTTGGATTGTGCAGCGCATCTGCCATGGAGCTCTTTTGCTAGCGCCAAGATTACCTATTAGGCCTGCACCTTGTCAAGAGCCTCACTAAGTTGCTGGCACAGGCCCATCTAATTCTGGTGTCGAGGGCACATCGGGACGACCAATCTGATTGAGACTGCCCATCTGAAACATCTTTATTAAGCTGCCTTCTGTACGAAATGGGGCCCATTCTTTTAAATTCTGAAGAAAGAGAAGCTGAACCGTCACTGTAGCTATGATAGAAGTGATTTGTAGTTGGAGATACTTTTGTTCTGCAGACATTTAAATACCAGCTCTGCTAAAAACACTTGAAAAAAGTATACATCATACTTTTGTCTTAATGTACGCGCGTTATCAGTGCCCTTTAAAAGACATTTATTTTAAAAGCACTGACATTAGAGTGGAATAAAATGTGACTTCAAATGCAGTCTTTTTTTACACTAAAAAGTAGTTCTTTTTTGATATAACTCTGGAATAATAGTGTTAATGGATGTACAAGCTTTTGCATGTAATTGCATGTTTGAGGTGCAGCATTTTTTATGACTGGCACCCGCCATTGCAACATTTTAGTGATCTTGGTATTTCTTCCTGTTATAGCTTTTAATTGACAAATAGCTAGAAGAAACTTAACCATCAGCATCTCAAGTACTTTTTCTTGTTTGTTTTAAAATGCTGCCACTGTATTGGAGAAAGGCTTGTACCTATTTCTGGTGGCTTTTTCAGTAAATGTGTGCAGAATGTCCTGCTTGTTATAAATGCGCACCGTGTAAAGCCTTATTAATCCAACGCGTGTTTCAATGTTCAAAGACATCAGTTTTGAATTTATGAATACGGTGCCAGCATTTTGGAGCCCATACAATGGTGCCTTGAATGATCAACCTTTCTCTCTGTGTTCTCGGAATGCATACAAACACGTCATAAAACATGTACTGCAGAACATTTTGTGCATGCCGGTGTAGATTTGCATTTTTCTTAATTGGCTTCTTCCTGTTCAATCTCTTTAAGCAGCATTGGTGGATGAATTGGAAACTTTTGCATCAGATTTTGATACGTATTGTATCACTGATTACTTGTTTCATCATATTAAAATATGATGTTAAGAACCGCTGTGTTGAGATTGCCTCAAGTGTTTTTGTTTCTTTAGATTCAGCTCTCAGTGGTTTCTTGAATTTGAGGCGCAAATTTGTCTCAGCGATGGAACGTTTTGAGGGTTATCACACTCCAGGCTGTTCTAATGTTCCTTGTGTGAGCACATTTGATTGCTTTGGATTAAACTTTAAAAAGATGCTTGGCAGTTAGCAGTCGCCATGTAATTCACAGTTTTAATCATTTCTCATCTCCAGCAGAGATGCCTCAGCAAGTTTGACCAAATAATCAATAAAAATGGGCAATTGCACCCCTGCCGCTTTCGCTTCAGAGAAAGAGGAAAAATATGTTTTGTACATTTATTTCACACTTTTCTCTTGCCACAAATTTTTTTCAACTGATCCAAAATTTGAAAGCCTTTAGCTCAGACGATTGTGCTTCCACAAATGTCTTAAATGGTCAAATGAAACTGCTTTGTGCAATTGAGAATGATGTGTAATAAAATGTGTCAAAATAACAGCGATTTTTTTGTAAAATATGACAAAACCCGTATACCATATAAATACAGCACTCGCCTTTTTCGAAAGATTTCAAGATTGCTGTTTGGTAAAAACTAGATACAAAATGGGCATCGCTATTTAGTTTAAACACCAACATTTTTCATTTGTTTTCAGTGTACTTGCATTTGTTTTATTTGATCAACATTATTGATTCGGTTCAATTTCAGCAACTTGCAAACTGTTTGAAAATAATTTGGCAGACTGTAAATGAAGCTTCAGGTGCTCTTTGGCTTCCACCTTCAGCTACGCTCCTGCTGCATTTTTTGTCTTTGACATTCAAAATTACCCAACTTATTATTAGCTTTCAAGTCCTTGTCAAACCATCTCGCCTTGATCACTGTAATTTTCGATTGAGGCGGCGTAGGGTGTGTGTGTGTGTGGGGGGGGCTTTTGTGGTATTTCATTTGACAACTCGATTACTCCAGCATTGCTTTCTTTTCTAGCGCAGAACAGGAGTGGGAGCTTCGATGGTGTGATGGATGTCACCGGGCTTTGCTTAAGCTCTTTGGTATCCGTGGATTATTTGACAGGCAGTACTGGATAGCAGTGAACTATATATTTAAAATATATCTATTAATGCACAAACACCAGTCAAGGAATGAAATTGTCATCGACGTGCAACACTCTGCGTGAACCCTTTGAATCGCAACATAAAAGGAATTGTGAGCAGGTTTTCCACTGCGGATTTAAATATTGAACATGTGCTATGTTGTAAATGCTATTTATGGAAAATAAAACAGCACCTGCACTCTATTTACTCTTTCTATTAACCCATTTTCAAAGCCGTTTTACTTTAAAACTGTCTCATCTTTGTTCGTTTGTTCCCCCCCCCCCTTTCCCCTATTTGCTCTCCATTTACCACCAAATTTTTTTTCTCCCCCCCCCACCACCATTTTCCACATTACCACGCTTGCGTGTTGCCAGTGGAGGGCAAATGGTTGGAGTGGGGCCCCTGGTCGAGATGCAGCGTCTCCTGCAACACGGGCACCCAGCAGAGGCAGAGACGCTGCAGCGGGTCCGTGCACGGCTGGGCCGAGTGCAAGGGCCCCCATCAAGAGAACAGAGAGTGCACCAACCCTTCATGCACTGGTAAGGCGTGCTAAATCATTGCTTAGTATTCACCCTCACAGTCTCTGGAATGCCATTATGCAAGAATGGATCTTGTATTATCTGAAGGCATCGCATGGTGCGCTCTGATTTGTGGGATGCTGCCATTTTGGCGTCGGATCCCAGTTTGGCTTGCAAGTCTGTTTCAAGTGGGGTCCTTGAGGGGAGAGAATACGAGTGTGTTTGAGTAGTCCCAGAATGGGCTCTTTGTGTCTTTCTTCCATTTAAATGATAAAAAGCTTAAAACTGTAACCCAGAATTTACTCTCGGTCCATCCCATGACCCGCTTTCTTTTCTTTTTACGCCTTATCTAGGTGGGGGCAACTGGGGCAGCTGGAATCCCTGGAGCGACTGCAGCAAGACATGTGACTCCGGGTGGCAGCGGCGCTCCAGGACGTGCGAGGGCAACGGGGAGCAAGGGTACCCCTGCGAGGGCTCGGCTGAGGAGGTTCGGTCCTGCAATGAAAAGAAGTGCCCTGGTTAGTTGCTCCTTTGAGCACGAATCCGAAAGCATACGTGACGTTTTATTTCTCAAGGCGCTTTGACCCAAAGACGAGTTGGATTTTTGTTGGCATGGCAAGGTGAACATCATCTCATTTTGACCCCCCCCCTACACACACACACACTTTCTTTCCCATTTTCTGTCTGCTCTCTGTCGTCCCTCTTCATCTTTCTTCTGAGTCTATCAGAGTCTATCTACCAACACCCATCTGCCTGCTTGGAATATCTTCAGAGAACTCTCTTGCGTTTGTTTCATCAGGGTTATGAAAGAGGGGGAGGGAGGAAACGTGAGGGGACATTAAGATGAAGACGGAATGAGATAGTGTACCGGGGCAGTGACACTGAGAAGTAGCACTAAGCTCTCTACAGGGGAATGGAATAGGGAGCGGCTGCAGAAGAACATTGATCTAAATTTCTTTTTTTGAGTAGCTAATTTTTTTTTTTTTTTGTGGAATAGCAGTTATCAAATCTGCCTCACAGTTCGGGGGTTCTGGGTTGAAATCTGTGACTCTTGGCGTTTGCGTGTTCCCCCTGCGGAAGTGTACGTTAATTGCATTCTCATATCACAAGTCCTCCAGGTAGAGTGAAATTTCTTTTGTGAGCTAACCCTCGACAAGATATAATTTTTTTCTTTGTACCTCACTTTCTCTCCCCGCAGCTCCTCACGAGATATGTAAAGACGAGAACCTCCTCACCATCTCATGGAAGAGAGCCTCAGCTGGCGAAACCGTTTACAACAAGTGTCCAACAAACGCTACTGGTTGGTCCATAGCTTCATTCCCACTGACAATTTGCTAGCGATATCTTAATGTTAGCTTGAATGTATATTTATAATATACTAGCAATTCTAGATATTCAATCAAATTATGCAAATTTAGGGTTAGGACATTATATGGTGACCTCTGATCAAATGTTTGTATGGTTCTTGGTCACCGTTTTACTCTTTAGAATGTGAATTGTTGCTCTTATCCAACATTGTTGAAGTGTGTGTGTATGTGTGTGTTTGGGGAGATCTCCCAGAATGATACATCGAAAATATTAAATAATATAAATAAATAATAATTAAATATTAATTATGTGCCTGTTCCTTTTAGGATCTGCTAGTCGTCGTTGCATGCTGGACAATAATGGAGTTGCTTTCTGGGGTCCTCCGAGCTTCGCCAGATGCGTCTCAGTTGAATATAGATATTTACATATATCTGTAAGTTCTCAGTTAACACACACACGCACGCTCACATGCATTCTGGAACTCGTCTTGCATCTCATTTACATCAGCCAGTGAAAAAAAAAAGCATTTTAGTTTCCAAAGTACTGTTTTAGCATTGTATTTACTAGTGTGGTGTAGTAGTTGTACTTCACTGTATCACACTGAGCAGTGTCTCATTTTATAAGTTTATCTCTGCTGCTTTACTCTAGGTCCTAACATCAACCATTTATGAAATGAAGGGACATCTTTTATTAAAAGAAAAAAAAAACAAAGAAACTCAGTAATGATGGAACTCTCAGAGTTTACTCCCAATAGTGACTTTATTGTCAGATCTCCGGTATCTATAATTAGCTTTTTCCACGGCTCTGCGCTCATACTTATCAATTAATGAACATGGCTAATGAATGTGTTCATCAGGCAGACTGTTTCCCTGCTCCGTGAACTTCCACCTTTCCTTCTCCTCCATTATGGCAGAGGAGATTATATGGGGCTGGCGTTGGAGTTGTTGGTGGGGGAGCGGGTTGGAGATTGTGAAGTGGGGGACTTGATTGCACTGTTACCTTCTGTTCCAACCTTCCATTAATACCATGAGTCAATAATTAATTTTCTGTGATTGATTTTATCTTATGTTCTGTCTCTTTTCCGCTCACTCTGCATTTCACACCATACGCACACACAATCACTGGCAGGTTTATTCTTTGGAGCTTTAACAACATGCATTTTTTTTTTTTTTTTGTCAGAGAGTACTTCTGTCCTCTTTTTGACTTGCCTATTTTAAGCGCAGGCAAGAGAAATTGCCGTGTACATATTCATGTTCCTGTTTCGCAACACCTACTTAACGTCGGTTGCATCCGCGGTGGTGAAAATACGCCGTGTCGTTCACTTTTCTCTCCCTCGCCGTCTGCCTCTTTCTCATCTGAAGTTACGAGAGCATCTCGCGAAGGGTCAGAGGACCCTGGCCGGGGAGGGGATGTCTCAGATCGTAAGAAGTCTCCTGGAGCTTTTGCAGAGGAGGAGCTACTACAGTGGCGACCTTCTCTTTTCCACGGAGATCTTGCGAAATG
The DNA here is from genome assembly GCF_019802595.1 of Syngnathoides biaculeatus. Taxonomy (NCBI): domain Eukaryota; kingdom Metazoa; phylum Chordata; class Actinopteri; order Syngnathiformes; family Syngnathidae; genus Syngnathoides; species Syngnathoides biaculeatus. Next base: position 12,484,126 of record NC_084640.1, on the reverse strand, counting down.
TGACGGACACCTTCAAAAGAGCAACGTACATCCCAGCTCCTGACGACGTGCAGGTGGGCAGAAGCAAACCACCCACATCAGAGATTACAATATATATATATATATATATATATGTATATATATATATAACATACAATAGATATAACATACAATAGATATAACATCAATTTCATACATTTTTTCCCCCCTTTTGTTCTTAAGATGGTTGAAATTGATTTTTTTTTCCAATTATAACATCTTCAATGTACTTCAATACCTCTGCAAGACCTTTGATGTGATGATAGAAAAATACTAAATGAGATGAACACTTGAATGTGCTTGCATATTGTAATTTATTTCAATATCCGGTGTCTTTAGAAATTTTTCCAGATAATCAGCCACATGTTGGACATGGAAAACCTCGAGAAGTGGGAAGACGTGCACCAGGTAAAGACTTTTTTTTGCTGTTCCTGTGTACGTACATCTTTGTCGCATGAACATTTTGTTCCTAGAGTCATTAAAACACACCTGTTCATGTCAAAAAGGATAAATTGTGACATGTTTTTGAGCTTGACCCAGAATGAGTCCCATAAACTTGATGTTAATTTATAAGCCATCTGGATGTCATAAATACATTACGACCATGTTTTTTTTTTTCCATCCATTTTTTTCATTGCACTACTTTTACTATCTGACTATCTGGTATCTCAGTCAAAGTTTGTCATGTGAGAATGATATTACCCCTGATTTTTCTCAATTTCTTTCCATCTGCAGGTCGCCCCCGGTGCCGCCTTGTTGATGAGAATTTTAGAAGATTTCATTCATCTCATTGGCGAAGCCCAAAAGCCTTTCCAGAGTTTTTTAGTTGTTACCAACAACCTTAGTAAGCATGATATAACTATTTACTACATGACATTAAGATCATTGTTTGATTTCCTGATGAGTTTCATGCATAAGTTTGACTTTATTCTCGCTATATCATTTAACGTGCCTCATCTGTGGTTCGCCCACAATAGCAAGTTTAAACAATTCCCGTCTATTGTTTGCACAGTGATAACTATCCAGCGAGAGCCCGTTTCAGCAGTTTCCAGTGATATTAACTTCCCCGTGAAGGGCCGGAGGGGGATGAAGGACTGGGCAAGAACAGCAGAGGACAAGCTCTATATCCCGAAGGAGGTCTTTACTGTACCAAATGAAGGTAGCGCGACGCAACAACAATTATTATATAAACAGTTTCGTTGCATTTTCAGGCTGGAGACTCTTGGCACTATAATTGCTATATAGTGAGATTATAATTGGGTTTCTAACCACAGCTTTAGGATTGTTTTATTTTATTTTTTACACTGTCTGAGGATTAATGTTACAAGTTCTATTTGACATGCTTTAATATTGCTTTTTTTATGAGTATTGTCCAAAATCTCTCTGAAACTGCAAATTTCACATCCAGTAGAAGAACCACAAGTTTCATAACAGTCAGGCTTCAAAATAATGCTCAGAATGAGCTATTACATGCACTCATTGAGCACATTTTGGGGACCTGCTATCACACCGCCCAGCACTCTCTCCGGTCAGGGTCAGGTTGGCCAAGAAGTGTTTCTCGAGTGCAAATTTATGCGACTCTCAAATGTGTCTCATCAAAACAGACAGACGACTTTGCAAGGACGTCAAAGAGCTAAGTTTATACCGTACAAAGTGTCCGGAGGCTCTTCTGAAGAATTTGTTGACCATATCCATCCATCTTTGCCGCTTATCCCCACGAGGGTCGCTGGGAGTGCTGGAGCCTATCCCGGCTGTCGACGGGCAGGAGGCGGAGTACACCCTCAACTGGTTGCCAGCCAATCGCAGTGCACATGGAGACAGACAACAGTTGCTCTCACAATCACACTTACAGGCAATTTAGATTAAAACTAAATACTAGAAAACACAAGAACACAGACACAAGAAAACTAGAAATGCATGGCCATAGTTTACCGCAGCCTATTTATTCCCCATAAATTTTTGTCTTTCGTGTTCGACCCTGAGAAAAAGTCATTTTGATTTGACTTATTTCAAACATGTACATCAAGTTGTACATGAAAAGACGGCAAACCGACGTATATTATTTTATTTTGCAAATGTCCAATTTAAGAACTTTTCTTTTTTTAGAGCTTACTCTCATCCAATCTTTCTTTGAGTGGTTCAATGTAACTAAAACTGACCTACAGTTTGTTTTCGACACAAAGGGAAAAGCGGCATATGCAGGTAAGCCGCTGCATTCCGGCCGGATCCGAGAACGCTCTGAAACCGCAAACTAAATGCTGGCGAAAAACAAAGGGATCATTCTATGTTAACAGCATCAAAGAATGGTAGAGACGAAAGGATTGTGAGAATTGCCAGATGCAGCCCGGCACCCAGAAAAGGCAAAGGTCACGTCTCACAGGAAATTACACTGTCTGACTTCCTGTCTCACAGCCCTGCCCAAATGACAGTTCTGAGAAAATAAATGCCAAAAGAACAGAGCTGTCCGAGCACTTTGACGGTTTCTGATGACAGTGACTCTTTGAATGGCTTTCACGACATCCTTTATGATGACCTCGAAATAGCTCTCCACCTGCTTTCCGCCTCACAACTCCAACAATATCCTGATTTGGTGGCTCTTTAAAGATAAATACATATATAGACGGTTCACGTTATGATGATGCTAATCCAATCGACGTTTGAATGAATCCATTTTTGAAGATTCATTAGAAACTGTTCAGAAAAGGTAAAATCATTGACTCAAGAAGGACAAGAGTAAACAATTTCGTGTAACCTTGACAAGGAGCCAAAGTAAAAGCACCCATTCCTTCAAGTGAAGCCTTAAGTGGTTCCTTTCGGCTTGCTTTAAAAAAAAAAACAAAAGAAGAAGAATGTTGCCCAGTTGATACATCATGGCTATGGCAGCATCCAAGCTAATCTCCTCTGAGGCTACCGTTGTTTACAAGCTGGCAGTCACATATCGTTTTTAGGACCTCTGGAGAAAAAAAAAAAAAAAAAAGAGAGAAAAAGCCTGTAGTTGCCGACTGTCGCCTCCAAAGGACTGTGATTGGTTCAGTCTCTCTCTTTTTTTTTCACCAGCCACTCTTGTGGAAGCTTGGTAACGAATTTATGAGATTGTCCACATTTTGAGTCAAACTCCCTCACATGTGAATATTTACCTTCTTTTTTTAATGCTTTGTGCACTCCCTTGTTACTTTACTTGAAAGTTACAATTACAATTGCAAAAGAAAAGAAACCATATTGATTTGTGGTATTTGGTAAATTGTTTTAGCCAAACAAAACACAGCCTCGTGAGTTTGGACACCTCTGCACATTGGCAGGCCATAAAATGAGGTTTTCAGTTGCATGCAGTCAGTTTGGTTTACTTCGTTGAACTCCTAATGAATACCTGCTTGCAATGGACAGCTCGAAGATGCTCATCAATGTCCGCTGACCTCTTTTTGTGTGCACACGTGCGCCCGCTTGGCGCGGATCCATGCAACTTGTATCGATAGGTTCGTAAATCGCCTCACCGAGCAGGAGCACGGATCGGGCTTCAACTGAGGCGACAACCTCTCACGTTAGAGATTCTTTCTGCCAAATAAATAGATTTCATCATGAATAAGTCTTTGCAGACGCTGTCGTATTGAGACCATCACATTATGTATTTCCAATCTGCCGCAACTGTTTTAAATGTTCTTCCCTCCTTGTCTTTGTCTTCTTGAACTGATGCATCATTTGCTGTCAGCTTGATATTTTTGCACGTGAACCATGACAACTGATATCAACCAACGCAGTAGCACCTTTTACACCTCTGAGGTGAAGTTCTTCTGTTGCTTCCCAAAAGGGCAAATGAGGGAAAGCGTCCATGTGTGTGAACTTTTTACTTATCCAGTCCGCTTTTTTTTTTTTTTTTTTGCCTCAGCCCACTCCCTCTCACTGGAGACAAAATGACATTTACAGAAGAACAGAACTTGTCCTTGGTAGGGAATACTTGTTCTTTTTTTTTTTTGTAATATAACACTGAAGGGATTGTTGTAACGCAACAGGCTTTGATGGATGAAAAAGCTTGAAAGTGGTAATAACGACAGCATCGCACAATAACAGGCGCTAGTATTGAGGGGAATTTTAATAACAACTAGATAACAACAAGACGGACCTTGACTTTCAGTAAGTGCGATTGAAGGGGCTCGGTGGAATTGAAAGGCCGTTATTGGCCTCGGTTGCGTTGTCATCATCGCGGTTGACTTCCAACAAGAGGGGGAGCACACTGGACTGGATGGCACTGAAGACTCAGTAGTCAAAGACATAAAATGAATAATGACAATTACAATTTTGTGTGATTTACACTGCAACTCTTGACAGTTTTTGCAGACACATTAACTGTAAAGGATGCTCCAGAATGCTGCTGAATCCAATGCAAGTAATTTATCGTAGTAACACGTTATGTGTCAATACTTTTCTTGATCCCCCAAAAATAAAAAATTATAACGATCAAGTTCACAGATATTTTGGTCTTTTATGAGCATTTGCTGAAAATATATCAATGCACTTGGCACACCCACTTGTCAAAGGGGGCGGGGGAGGGATCCATATATCGTAAAACCAGATGAGTAATTGTACTGTTACAGGTTGTCGCAGAAGCGTTTCATATTTTTGGCTAATAGGCGGCTGAACATCGTGTGTTTCAGAGGCGGAGACAAATTCCGAGTCAACGATGTACTATGTCATTGGCGCCATCCTGTACAGAACGTTGGGCAATATTTTACCAGCACCAAAGTGAGTACTGCTCATTAAAACCTCCTTTCCGAACTTAATCAACACCTTGTGAGCATGCCACCCAGAAGAGTATTTTTTTTTTACCCACATCCTGAACTTTATATTACCTTTAATTTTTCTTTTTACTCTGAAAACTTTACATCTTCTTGCGCTCGCCATGTACTTCTCAATATCTTTTCTATTTTGGTGCTCTTTCTTCTGCTTCTTCCTCCCTAATTCCAAGCACCCTCATTCCTCATCAGTCTTTCCTCATGTACTATCTGTGTCTGGGTAGTTATCAGACAAATGTTTTACATCTACAAAAGTTGCATTTCGCTGCTTTTTTTTTATCACAGTATATTAATGTACAGCCAAGTTTTGAATTGATTCTTGTCCTAATATGTCCTCAAACTTGCACAGAACCTTCATCTGAAAAATAAATAGATCGGCTAGTTGTCATAATGAGAGATGGTGTTTGTGCTGTTCTGGAGCATTTTTATTCAGGTCAGTCCAGAGTCAGTGACAAACTATTTGTTCTATTGAACATTATTTTAAGGAATCTCCTTGCACCGCCTTCTTTTTACTTTGTAACAAATATGTAATAATGAATACTTGTCAGGGATTTCGATGTGCTGTGACATGTACTTACAGTAACTTTAGAATTGCATTAAAATAAGTACACTCTTTTGCAGCCAACCTGCAGTGATCAACTCCAAGATCCTGACAGTGACAATCCGACCGGAATTACAACCCGGTGATCCTGTGGTGGTGGTGGAGCTCGCTCCCCTTTTCAATGTAAGCACAATAGTCGACTCGAGTCCCAACAAATTAAAACTAATATGCACCATGATGTCCCATCACTCACTATATACTGTGTGTGTGTATATATATATATATATATATATATATATATATATATATATATATATTTTTTTTTATACTCACACCAGCTTGTGTTTGCTGAGTCAAGCAAAAGAAGAAAATGCTGCATGCTATAAAGTGTCTAAATAAACATGCACCTTTTTGACTCTCTTTTGGTACCCATTCCGTTTATACTGCATTGGAATATGTTATTATATACGACTCTCCGCTTATGCTTCTTAGCGGGCACAACTACCGCCTGGCAACCTCAATAAGTTGTCTATTTCATTACACCGCTTGGGTGGGAAGGTGGACACACAATCCAGAAAAATAAAGAAATACAACGTTGACTCATTAATGCAGTCTACACACACACACACATACACACCTACACACGTGCATGCAAACTACCAATTTTTGCATTGTCAACTTGAACCTCCTTGACATTACACGTCCGTCCAAAATTCATCATAAACAAAAGTAATAATAAGCCATTCTGATTGATGATGTCAGTGCCTCCTTTTCTCCTACCATTATTCACAAATCTTTTGTTTGAGTTTTAATTATGTATGCTGGGTCTTGTGTTATCCCGTAATATCCTAGACAGTCTGTATGCTATTGTCTTATGAAAAAGGAGAAGCGGCCATGTTCCTCAGCTGTAGCAACGCTCGGCGTTAACCTTGCCCAAAAGTAGAAACAGCCAGCTGCCGAAACTGTGCCCAAGGCTTCATTCTCAAAGGAGAGGTCGTGACCTTTCTGAAAAGGTCAGCGGTTGGTTCCCTTCCACCTAAAAGTGTGTGTGTGTTTTTAAATAGTAATTAAGAAGCAGGTGGTCAGAAATGGGAGCGTCCTGGGAGTGAACCCCGAGACGATGGCAAATGTTACACACCCCTCACCTCTTCCTCATCTCATCCACCTCAAACCTTCATCCGGCCTTTCCGTAGCGCTCCCCCAGCTCACCAGCCAGGTTAAGTAATTGAACTTTAATCTGGTTTGCTTTCATCAAAACGCATCCTCCAAGTGCTAAGCTTTCCTGGCTCCCCCCCAAGCGGTCCTTTGCAGCTCATCTGATTAGTGTAAAATATTCGCCATCAATATTCAGCAAGACAGCAAACCACATGTGGTGGGAAAAAAATATGAAAGGGGAAGCCGAAGAAAATAGCTGCTTAGGTGGAGAGCATCCTCGTGCAGCTGTTTCAATCAAACAACTGCTGCCGTCTTTTGAGGGACATCAAGCGAGCAGATGCAACACATCTGCATTGTGGGAGTGTGCTGTTGTCACTGGGCCTCTAATGCACAGTCGGGCGTGATGAGCTCTGATTGACGGCTGTATACGAACACACAAACTCGGCTCTGCAAGGCGCGCACATACACATGCTGCTGTCGGTGGTGGCGGTTTGCGTGCGAGGCGGTGCGTTGTCATCCATCAATCTGGGTCGCCTAGCTCCTCATAAATCTTGCATCGTCCTGTCTTGACGAGTCCAGCCTGTGTCGAGGCCCCCGGATTCTCCTGTTCACGGAAGACTTAGTCGTGAACTTTTTACAAAGAAGGTGAGGTGACTTGGCGTTTTCCTAACTCTTTCAAGTCAAACTTGAATGGTCAAATGAGCCAGTGCTTGTATTTAGAAAATATTTTTTCTCGGTTAAAATAATTTCATACTAGCCACATGGTCATCATCAGCTTGAGAGCACTGCTTTAATACAATTTTACCAAAAGGGGGAGCCCAAAGGCAAATTGCTAAAGCAGCGCATAGACATGAGCAACAGACTTGAACACACTTACTTCTGATAAAAGGTCCACTTTGAAGTTTGCTGAAACAAATGCAATCTTAATCTCTTGTCTCACAGGCATCTTTTGTTGTCAAATCCAATCTTAATTTTTTTTTCAAAACTGCAGCAAAATTGGATTTGGCGTCACAGTTCCAATATCAATCCAACTAAATGATCCATATACAGTATAATAATCAAGCCAGAGATCATTAGCGAAGAGATGAGTCAGTTTAAGGTATTGATCCTGTGATGAATTCACTGATTTCGTCAAGCTATATCTTCTGGGTGGCCTCTCACCTGGATTCTGTTATTCTATTTTTTTATTGCTTGAACAATTTGGTACATTCTGAAGCTTCTGTGCACTCAAGTTAGTTAAACATGCCCTTAAAAATGCTTGGTTGCATATTCATTTTGGTGCTACCCTGCCTTCTAATAAACTTATTAGTGCCAATGGTATTGCCATGGCAACAACAGGTTGGTGCCCATCAGGAGGAAAATCTGCTACCCTCAAAATCGATTAGTGGATTCTTATTCTGATGGCATTTTTTTCATTTTATTATATTTTTTTTAATCAGTAGTTGCTTCTCAAACCAGAACCGTTTTCTGTATTGCGCCCTCCTCCCACTGTTTCTCATTCCCTCGTTTTGATTGTGTTTGCCTCTCTCCATCATTCACGCAGCATCAGTTTTTATCCTCAGGCAACGAGCTTCAACCTCTGCAATAGCGCTAACCGATTATCCTCCACCCTTTGTCTTCCAGGGTACATCCGATGCTCAGTGCGTCGTCTGGGACTACGGCAACCCGTGAGTGACTCTGAATTATTTTTAATGCTTCCTCGGACGTGCGTACGCCGCCGTTCCGAGTCAATGCTGATCTCGTTCGGTGCCGGTGTCCGGTCGGATTTGTTTTATTAATGGACTGAGACCGGTGTAACAATGTTCCCTGCTTTTCCTCTTAGTGTTAATTAAATGACCCAGTGAAAGCAGATACAATCCTCCCTGTGAAGAGTTCAAAAGTATCTCTGCTCAGATTTCCTTAGTGTACCAATGCTTTATATGACTTCGCTCTCGTTTCCACAATTTAAATTACTTGGAACATATTCACCTCATATTTTTTCTTTCCTTGCGGATGGTCGATTGGATTTGAACAACACAGTCCAGATTTATTTGCTTTCCAATGTATCTACTGTATGTAGGCCAGTGCTTCGCTGCATACTGGCACATCTCCACTCCTAAATGTAAACCAGCACAATCAATTATGTTCTTTTTTTTTCCCCTCACCAACCATTTACATATCCTTTTTTTTTCTACTTTGGTCACAGTCCTGTCATGCTTACTGATAAGAACAGATGTTTCAGTTCAGCTCCCGCTTCATCTTTACTCTCACAAATCTCAGAACATCCCATTATGTTATGTTTTGCTAAAATGGCCGAACTTCAGACGCTCATGTTCAGTGATGCATTCATCTTGATTCCCTCCTTTCGATGCCTCAGTCAGCGTTGACCTTCTCAATAGTTGATCAAATGTGTCATGCTCGTTATGAGCCTCGCTGTCCATTTTTGACAACAGCAAGAACTGTTCATCAGATTACAAAGTCTTCATGAGATGACATTTACGCAGCGGTCAAATTGGGCTTTCCGGTTGATTTCATGAAGGCTTGAGCAAGACACTTCATTCAGGTGCAAGTGGAAATGCATTTCTGTTTCAGCTGATAAAGAGCATACATTTTGTTCAAAACGATGCAAATGGTGATTGCCGGCTTCCCTTTTCCCCCCATCACTTTATCTTTTGCTCAAGAAAAAAACTTTTATAGGGTTTTAATTTGTCATGCAGACAAACATCAATTGGCACAGTATAGCGAGCATTCAAATATGTTGGCCAGGATTTGGAGAATTTTCTTGCAGAAAGGAGCACATGCAACAACTAGCCAAAAATATTTGTAAAAACAAAACAAAAAAGATAAGTAGTAATTCTATGCTAATGTATGTTTATGATTCTCAAACCCAATCACTCAGTTCAAACACTTCATGTGGTGCATGCACATAATCGGATCGTAATTTGAACACACCCAGTAGAATATAGTGATCTAATTTATGCAAGCATGCCCCAGGAGTTATTCTTTCACATGATTTTGCAAATGAGTGGTGGCACAAGCACTTATAGGAGGAGGAAAGTGGACAGCATATCGTGTCCAGCTGCACAGTGTTGCGTTACGTTGACGGGAAGCAACTGAAAACTCGGCAAAGAAGATTTTGTACAAACAAGAGATCGCATCAAGCGGCCAACTAAAATAAACAATAGTGGAAAAAAGAGAACAGTCGCTAACTCACACACACACACACACACACACACACACAGATGCACTGGGCACTTGAGTGTGACACATATAATACCAACTCACTCCAATGGAAAAACTGTTGCCGCGAAACATCATTGAAGTGGCACATGTACAATTATATTATTTTTCATTTAACCACAAACCAAATAGCAGACTTCTCAGGAAGAAGTGGATTGGCTTGGCCACTGTACTTATATAATAATAATAATAATAATAATAATAATAATAAATAGAGGAAAACAGCCAAGAAATAAAGGAGAGAGTGCCGTTATTGAAGAGGCTTTTGGCAATGGGCAACAGATACTCTCGACGCTGCGCTTTTCAGCCACAAGTTCATTTATAATCTCCGTGGAAAGATAAATATATTTTCTTGGAAAACACATATGTATGAAAACATTTGGTGTTTTTTGACTTGTTTTTGTGAATACTTGTAGCCTTTTTGGTTAGTCAACTGATGGGCTGGGAAATGAAAAAACAAAGAAAAGAATGGAAATATATGGTGATATAGCTTTTAACATAAAAGGTTACTGCACACAAACTTAATTGTTTAACTACCTCAAGCCTGCTCTAATTGAGTAGCTGGATATTTTCACTGTCATTTGCTCACAGTTTGTAGTATTCATCATTCAAATGATTTTTTATGCGTGTTTATTTATTTATTTATTTTGCCCTGAACGTGCCCATATGTCTGGACCATCTGCTCAATTCTTTGGACTTAACATTCCTTCCCTTTATCTCCAATTTGCCTCCCTGTAACCTACACTCAACCTTTGCTGGCTTTTTGAAGTAATTTTACTTTGCAACAAGCAGAGCAGTTACATTTGTTGGTTGATGACGTTTCTTTTTCTGTTTTCTTTCTATACTTTGGAGCAAAATTGTAATATAAATGTACATTGCAGATGCGGACATCTCTAATGTACATGTTTCCTTTGCTCGATTTGCATTTATGCATCATGCTGTTTACGTGCTGCATCCCAATTTTAGTTAGTATCCAAGCAACATGCTGGCAAACCAAAATTGCAATGCGTCACCGGCAGCTAAGTAGTCGCATTGCACAGCTTGCTTAAAATAAGACCCATTAGTTAAAGATGAATGTAATGCACACCACAGATGAGTGGATAACATTCAGCACGTGAGGGGGTCAGGGGTCATTCAATCCTATTTCTAATCTGCAGCATTTTTCAGTTTGATCTGGGATCAGCTTTTAAAGACCCACGAAGCGAGCTCTGCCCCCACCGTCTGTCACTGCCATGGAGAAATAATGACCTGTGCAACACAACAAGCTGCAATTACCTCACTTTGACCACAAGCTTGCTTCATTACTAATATTCTGCAAATTGAGAGGGGGGGGCCCAAGTATAATTTAAGCATACAAAATTATTCATGCATTTATTTTTTAGAATCATCAAAACCTTCATCTTCCATCCAACCAAACCTGAAAATACATGACATAATGAAAACTGTATGGCTGTATTCCTTAGGTGGCTCACTCATTCATTCACTGAAACTGAATATTGTTTTTTTTTAAGTGACTAAAATTTCCGAAAGTTAATTCTATTCATCCATTTTCCATGTCCTCATTAGGGTTATGGCCGCAAGCTAGAGATTGAATTTGTCCCAGATGACATTGCGCGAGAAGCAGGATGTACTCTGTGCTTGCTGCCAGCTAATAACAAGGTTAATTTTTACAAATTAAAAAAAAGGCATATAAGTTCCACGTTTTGTGATGTTATTTACCTCACTGTCTTGAATATAAGTCACAAAATTAAACTTGATTTTTATTCTTATTTGTTCATCATAACATGCTTCAAAGTCAACCTTATAGGATCCTTTAGTATGCAATAAAGTTTGCACGAAGCTGAACATTAATTTTAGCGCTGACATTTGCTCAATATAAGCAATTACATACCAGTTTGATGTATTCTAGACCAGTGATTTGTCAATTACAAAGATATATCTTTGTTCATCTATCAATGCCATCGACGTACAGTGACGGGCAGAGCGATTAAGGGCTATTCCACCAGATGTTAGAATGTACCTGTTGCCATTCCTTTGAGTATACTGTATCAGCTTTGTGTTCATTTAAACAGCCCCGGATGTCACACTAAGTCAACTGATGAGTAAATTTGCATGAGCTTATCATTTTTTTAGTCTTCATAGGTTTTTAATCTTGTTTGGTGGTGTGCCGTGAGATTTTCGTCATGTAAAATGGATGACTTTGCTGGATAAAGATTGGGAAACCTTGTTTTCTCGAACACTAAAGTAGGTTATTCTTGTCGCATGATCCCAATTATAAGCTAGTATACCATCTTACATGATTTTGATGTGATTTTCACATGAGATGATTGCAAACAGTCGGTTTAGCCGCTCCTGCTACTCTCTCTGCATTAGCAAACACTTGTGGTGAAACGCACTTAGTAGACGTGTAGCGGCCAGCAGGGAGGGGGCGGACGGGCTGATGGGGATTGCTCCACTTTCCCATCTGACTGAGCAGAAGGGCTCAGAAGTGTGTCAAACAGCGAATCAGCGCATCAAGAGGGACTGGGCCAGTAGGGCTTATGCAGGATCTGCCTCCGCGGGGCGTCTCAGACGTGCACGGGCTCATTCCCTCAGTTATCAAAACGGTCCTTTGTGGCGCATGCTCGTAAGCCGGCTTCATTTCTCCAAGCGTGAATGTTCACATTTCTTAAGGACTGATGTACTTTGCTTACTTTTTGGTGACTTTCAGCCACTGTGGCTTGTTGGGAGTGAAAGTAAAATATTTATAAATCTGGGCCCTGACTTCCTGCGATCGGTGGACCACATGGATATACAAGCCTGTTTGCAATGTTACCTTTTCATCTGGAATAACGCACTAATGTAAAGCAGGGTCTGAACAATAATTCCCACATTTTTTTTCTTTTTTTTTTTGCTCAAGTTTACTTTTACATTCACGTGACAGCCTTAATGGACTTTTGTGTCTCATCAACAACATCTCTGATAGTGGTAAAATTATGCATTCGTATTTAGATTAGAATTTAAGAATAAAAGTGCAACACACGCCGCCTTTACTGATGGAATTTTGGAATTCGAGAGGGGTAAGTAACCACTACACACGCCCCAAAACAACTAAGATATGCTGTAGTTGCGTTTCTGTGTCCTGATGAATATTTCAAAGATGGTTATTTGAAAGCAGGTGGGCTGCGAAACATGGCTTCTGCTTATCTCGTTCACATATGCATTATCCTCTTTAATCGTATGCTGTTAGTGAATGTGGGCTGAAAGGCCACAGTTGTCTCCAAGTTGCATTTCTGACCTTGACTTATCCGGCGGAAATGCCCTTTTCCCTAAAAGCCATTTTCCCTCAAAAGCTTCACAAAGATTCAACTTTAGGACAAATCTTTACTTGCAAATGATCAGTCATGACTGCGCAGTTATTAAATGTTTCCTTTCTCCTCCACAAGAGGATTGATAATCCATTTTCCACATGAATCACTTTCTTTCCAGCCATATTGCCTGTCCATGTTAATCGAGACTGCCGTCGCTTGCGGTGTCGGGCCATTTATGGCCGTAGACAAGCTGTATCTCTGCTTTCTGGTTCACGCTCCGGCTTGCACGTCAGGAAGAAAGATAATCCCTGAAAAGAAGCTTTATAAATTAGCTCATGGGCTTTGGAGGTCAATGACAAAGCACGCTTGATGCGTGAGAAGCACGGAGGAACCAGACTGGGCAGCGCATGCACACATCCCTACAAAGTTTAACCACGATAACGTCATAAACGTCGTCAACTAGGTCCCAAACTGTTTTAATTCACCTTCACTGGTTATTTTTAGATGGGAGGGGGGTATTAATGTATGACTGCGAGATGTTCTTTTCAGAGCTATTCATTTTAAAAATAATATTGGATATAAACTTGTTCAGCATTGTGTTGGATGTAATGCTAGAATGTTGCATTCTACTTTATTGATTGAAATTGCCTGATAAGAGTGGAAAAAAATATGTCATTGTGAATTTGTTATTTATAAAGTTATAACTAAGTTACAACTAAGTCAGACACAATGCAAGCATGAAATAGTAAGACTAAATTTCATGATGTCATTCTGTACACTCCATTGAGTTCACTAAATATTTCACTTTGCAACATGGATAACATTAAGAAACACAAGCTGTTTTGGCCTGTACTTAAACATCCTACCAAGCATCAGATAATCGCATGTTGTTCTGCTTCTAAGCTCCAACGGTCTCAGCGACAGGGGAAGGGGGGAAAAAAAATGGCTACACACAGTCAAGATGTGGGTCAAATACATTTATGGACGTTCATACATGGAGATGAAACATGTTGGGCAGATGTTCCTGCGTTTGTGTGTCACTCAGACCTGCATAATGGATGGTATATAGAGCTAAGTGGGTTGTGCGTCACATGAACAATTTAATTGTGTATTTCTTCCTCACATGTACTGTATGTTGGGCAAAGGCAGCTATACTGTACAGAAATACAAAAAATATACACTACACTCAATTGCAGTAGGTAGGAATGTGCATTTAACGAATTATAATTATTATTGTCATAGAGGGATTGATCGAAATTACATTTCCGAAAAAAAACATTTAAATGGAAATGTTTGTTTTATTGTTATTGAATATGAATATTGAAGTTATTGTTCCCTCTGTGGTCACATGTGAAAGTTCTGCTTGTGAGCCCTCTTAAAATCCTCCAATTTATCTTCTGCCTGTGTATCCACTACTTCAATTTTACTGTTATTAACATTTCATTGTATTCCCTCTTGCTTTCATTGATGCAACCATATGAACTTTACATACTTCTGTGCTTCGTTTCATATCGTTTCATGTAACTTTTTGAAAAAAGATTATTATTAAAGAGAAGATGATCATTAATGCCATACTCACTGACACAGCCAGAAAAGCAATTTAGACAACCTACAAAATGGAGAAATCTGAAAATGTAATATGTGAAAACTGGAAGGCTTTTGTTGAATCTCATAAATTACTTTTGACAATATTTGGCAGCGTCTTAAGTTAGCCTACTGTTTTAATCGCCGGGACTTTAATGACTGCTGTAATGCAGGATGACATTGGCAGTTCCTTGATATTAAATAGATCCTGAACGGTGTCTGCTGACTTTAGTCCACACACACACAAAAAAAAAGTGCACAGTGTGACTGAGGACTGGATAAAAGTTGTTCTGGATGGGAACCTTTGGCAACTTCACGTTTTGCGTTTACAAGCAAGGCCCATAAAAGGGTTGCTTTCATGGCGAATTTACCTGCGTCGAGATGAAATCCTTTCATCTACAACATCACTTTTGAGAATTCATAGCATGTTTAACCTTTTTCTTTTCTTAATAGGGTGCAATTGGCTTTCATAGTGCTGCCCTTTCAGTCAAGAGTCAGCGCCAATTTATTCTCAGAAGGCATAAAAGGTCAATTTTCACTGTTGCTCTGAAGGTCGTTTTCCAATTTTTTCCTCCACATAAAATATGTAACACTATTGCACTCCCAAACAGTGAAAAGAAAACAGTAAACAATATAATGAATGTGTACTCTGTGAAAATTGAATGTTGAGGAATCATTCCGCAGGTGCATTGTATTGGGGCTGTTGTGTGCCGCTCTGTCCCAATTTGTTGGTTGTTCTGAGACTTCTGAATGTGTGGTGCAAAAAAAAATATATATATATATATCGCTGCAACACTTGGATTGATTGCCATGACATTTTGTGCAGACATTTACGGTCCCCAGAGGAGAAAGAATGCCGGCTTTGGTGAATCGCTTATGTTTTATTTACCGCAGCCATCAGGTGAAAGGTTTTTACTTAAATCAAATTTTTGAAATGTTTCACCAGCCAGAATGTCACATAGATGGAAATATGAGGCATATGATGGGCGGTTTTAGAGATCAGCTCGAGTAGATGTCAGTCATATTAAGAAAAACACCGACAATAATGATAATGGTAATAATTTTGATGTGAGATATGCATGCAGCTACTGATTGATGGACACACAGTGGCTTTGACCCCAATGTGACACTTTGACTATAGAATACTTTTGAGTTTGTCAAGCATAAATTTCTTGTTAATCCATGTGTGCACTGAGGGATAACTTCCCGAAAGAATGAATCCAGTGTGAGCGTTCGTTTAATAAAACTTTGCTCCTTGTCAGAGGCACAAGCAAACAACAGCTGTGTCGATTATCACAATGCTGTAAACCTTCTTATATTTTACTGTGTAATGCCAGTTGCAATATGCAATATACATTCAAGAGCGTTGGCTTTCAAAAAAAAAAAAAAACTGCACACCTGTTTGTACATCTGGGATCCGTGTTGATGATAAGGCAAGCGGGCTGCAGCTTAATTTAAATGCTAACATAAAATAAGGAAGAAAATCTATTTATCCCTCGTAAACAGTCAAATCGGAATACTTAAGTGACCCCCGCAGTGTGCAGGCGTAGCACTCGAGATTTTCGCAGTGACAAAATTCAGGGTTTCCTCCAATTATTGGTAAAAACACAAGATAAACACATTAAATCTGACTTAATTAGAGCAAAGTCAACAGTCAATAAAAATAAAAAACCTCTGAAGCTAAATCAATGTACTGATGGGCTTGAGGCAGATCATGTGGTGAGTTGTTTGCCATTACCCAACATCACACGTGATTAGAATGGACTCCAAAAACATGTCACTGGGTGCATGTACATGGACACAAAAATACAGCGTAATACATTAGAATATTAATCAGAAGTCGTAAAACTCACTGTCATCTTCCTTGATGACCTCAACAAATATTAAGAGGTGACTGACAGACTGAACGGCTAATTAGTCTGATAAATTCAAAATTGGGACAGGATGTAATGTGACCGCAGCGGCATACTGTGATGCTAATTCTGTGGAAATCCATTAGTGTCTATTTAAATGTCTGTAAATCAAAAGCACGCTAACCTTCTTGGAATCCAACTAAGCTTTTAAGCAACACATGCATAATATAAGCACATGTAAGTCATTAATTCTGTTCAGATGATTTGACTCAATTGTTAAAATGCCCACCATATTCCCCCCTGCTTTGTGTTTTCAATCTTTAATCCACACACGCCTGACAAAGTGCCTGTCGACTGTCATCTTTGTGACTCATTTCCTTCTTTGACGTTCCATTGTGCAGATTTGGGATTTGTACTCATGATAGTAGCGTAAGGAACTGAACGTGTGTCAATACGCTTGACGCGCTTACTTTCATGTTAAAACCTACGTATGGGAAATCACATTGGTTGGCTGTCATATTGCATTTCGTACGTTGTATTTTAGCGCCGGTGGCCATGAACGGTTGTTACTGTTTAATAGAGCGAAGCAAGAAAAACAGCATAGTACCAGTAATTTCTCTAAGGCCAAAGTGGAAGAACAATGCATTTAATTCTTGTGGTTTGTACCACGTGTAGTGTCAGACTACCTTATCAATGTGAAGACATTTGACGAAAAAAAAAATCTTTTGGCCCACTGCAGAAAGATTAGTGAATGGATGCTATAGAAACTGGTAGTATAAGCCCTGACCTTGAGCCCAAGGTTGTGTTGACCAATGTGCAAAACTGTGAAAAAGAAGACGTGGTCCAAAATTGCCTTAAAGTCACACGTGTAAATAAAAAATGGGCTGTTTGTAAGATTTACCATAATCCCTGCCTCCTCTACGCTTTCTATTTGGGAGACAGCATCAAAATTGTGACTCATCTGTTGAGGAGATTCCCATCAGGCACTGGCAGCATCAGACAGGACCTTGATATAATGGCCTCCTCTGCCTATCGCTACGACACACACTTTCCGGTCCGGCGATCCAGGATTTGTTGGCTTAATTTTAGTGCAGTGAACGGGACCTGGAGAAAAGCCACCCATATGTATTGATAGTCAACCATCTAATTAAACAGATTTGTTTCATCCTCACTTCCAAAAAGTAAAAGCTCTGTGTTGTGGCAGAGGAAGCTTCTGCTCTCATCGCTGAGATGAAAACATGTCTCGAAATACTGTATAGAAGTCCAGAAGCACTTTTACAGTACAAGGCTAATTAACATATTATTGAATTAATCCCTCTTTGTAGTAGAATTATTATAAAAATAGAAGTGCTGTATTTTTTTAAAATTCTAGTTCTTGAAACTGATGTCATTATTGTGCCAGTGTAATTAAATGTCCATTGGTTGTAGTCTTGTGAAGACAATCAAGCCACTGTTATAGAAGGCCAACTTTTAAGTAGGCACGCAATCGGGTACACCGTGCACCAAAGTGCCCACTTGTGCACTGCTATGAAGTCGCCAATCCGAACGCGTTGGAGTGCTTCTAGAAGCTTGAATGCATCGCATTTCCCATCCATTCACTAGTGAGGGTACTCATTAATAACACTTTGAAAAGGAGATAATTAAGTTCCTTGCAAAAGAGCTGAAAGGTGTTGAAGTAAACCAGCACTTGTGAAGTTCAATTTCACCTATTTTAAAAAATATATATTTTCTCTACCACATATGGTCATTACTGTTGCAGGTGAGTTGCAGCCCATCCCCATCTGATTTTGGGCAAGAGGCAGGTTAAGAACCTTTATTATAAATAACTAACTGATGGAAGTGTTATAAACGTTGAGCGTTTCTAGCCCAATTTTAGTGTTGCTAAAGCACCCCTAATTTTTTAGATCATTTTTATTTGGTATCTGTCTTTTTTTTTTTTTTTTAGCACACTGCAAATGAGTTTAAACATACAATACAACAAAAACAAGAACTCGGCACTCATGACCATCTGATCCTAGAATCTCCGCTCTTATCTACCTTTGAATTTGTGCCAGCTAAAGTCTGAAGATAATTCTTCCAGGAGAAGCAGTAATTTAAAGCAACAAATAAGGCGGATGTTTAGGTTGCTAAACACGGACACCTGGAACAAGTTGAGTGAGAGTGGCTGCTTATGCCAACAGGATGTAAGAGGACAAGAATATCATGCATATTAAACCTTAAGAGTGAATGGATCACTGCAGGAACTTGGTGAACTCCACAGGGAAGGTTTATCCCGCGAGACTCTGTCCTTCTTTCCGTCCCTCATAGGTGGATGTTCTTATAGGCGTGTAACAGCCGTGTGATTCTCACAATCCCTGTTGATGTCCCCTATGCAATCACCCCCCCCCCACTCTCCCTTTTCTCTCCACCTCCAGGGAAGCTGGTGCTGAAAACTGGGGCACAGAAGGCTGCCAAACGCTCACATCAACCACTGTCCAAACCAAATGCCTGTGCAGCAGGATATCCACCTACGCTGTGTTAGCGCAGCAAGCTAAAGAGCCGGTGAGTCACCACCGCATAATCTGATGTACTCTTTGGGACTTGGGGGAGGCTAATTAGGCAACTACTACCAAGGGTTAGGTCAGGGAGCTGTTAGCGTAGTTTAAATTTAGATTGCATCACGCGTTAGTTGGATTACTGCGGCAGGCTCCGTGGGTGCCAGCATCTTGTTATTATAGTGAGCTTGTGATGGGGCATCTAGATGAAGTTTGAATCCAAGATGTCTTCACTTTTCTTTCTTTTTGTTAAACAATCACATTTCCCTGGATCACGCAATTTGTGCAAATCGAACAAAGCTACCATTGACAAAACATTGTCACAGCAGAAGATTTAATGCAGCCTTGCAGTTGTCAAAAGTGATTTTGTTCAACATTTGATCTCAAGCTAAGTAAAGGTCACTTTTTGGTGTGCGTGTGACGGATGAGAAGAGGCGTCAAGAGGACAGAGTATTTTATCGAGACTGTATGTGTTTTTGCCTGAGGTGCATAACCTGCTATAAATAGTTCAAATAGCTTGTGGTGTGCGTTTGACATGATTGAAAAAGGCTTTTTAGTAGTTTAGGGGGGAACATGTTCTTATAGATTGACCCACTCTCTTGTAGGGTGCTAATGGACTTCCCAAAGACCTAGCAGTGCCACGGTTTACTTTGCTCTTACTAACAACTGCAGTGCTCGTTCACTACCAGAACCTATTTAATTGTGTAACACACCTTCTACCTTCCCACGTTTAGCCTTAAAAACAAAAAAAAAGAAAAAAAACAGGAACTATTTAATATTTAATGCCACACTTTTTTCAGAAAGTTCACTGATTTTGCACAGTTTTTCTCACTTTGCGACGCAGCTCCCCAAATTCAACATTCACGAAATGTAACCCTCCTGAGGACTGCCAAAGGATGTTGTCAGGCTTGTGTGCATGTACGTTTTGGTGTATAAATGATGGTAGTGGGTTGGCAGTTTTAAAGCATTGCCTCTTGATGTGTAAAACCGAAACAAAGGAAAAAAAAAAATATCCATTGAGGATAACTACAAGGTGTCATGCAGCTGGAAAGGAGATGGTGAAAATGGAGGACATGTAAAAACAGAAGAGGAAGAAAGGTGTCAATTTGTTATGGGAAAAATAAGGACCTGCAGAGGAAAAGAGGTGATAGATAAAAATGTTTTATTTCTTTTCATTCCACAGTGCAATGTAAAAATATTGTATCGTTAATATTTTTACATGGTACATTATTCTGGAGACATCTTTTAACCAATCAATGTTAGATTAGATGTGACTAAGACATTTTGGACAATCCTCTGGTTCCACCTTTGTGGAAATAGTTTAGGGACTTCCATTTTGTGGACAACAGTGCTTGGCCCTGAGTCCATATAGGTACGCGTCAATCAGATTCTGAAAAAAATTGTCCACCTTTTCAGTTACGGTAGCTGTTACTTGCAGAGCTCCTCGAGGTTTTCAAACTGCAAAGCTGCGGTCCTTTCCCATAACCACACAACCAGGCCAACTGTGTTGCATGAACTCGGAGGCAAGTTCAAATGCACATTGACTTTTGGGCCAAACCATTAATGCCAGTACTTAGGACCAGAAGGTGTGGGTCAGTGCCCTTGTGTAAATGGCACCCATGCAGTCAGGAGTTCCTGGAACCAGCGCTAAGTGCACTTTGTAGCTTTAGGGTCCTTCACAATCAGCTTTCAATTTCAGATGTGATTAGTATTCCCTTAAACGACGAGAGATCGACTGAATTAATTAGGCAACATGTGACGCTGCCCGATCCGGACATGCATCACAATCAGCCACTAGCACTTGGTGGCTACGTGAACCTAGAATGAAAGAATTCCTAACACACATAATCGTCATCCCTGAATTGTCTGTCGTAGCAGCGATTGAGTGTCATCTGTTCAACTCTGACAGCTTGCTCAGGACACGGTGTGAGGAACGAGGTGGATTGGGTTAAGCTGAGGGTTTGAGGATTAACCTCGGTTCTTACTAAAAAAAAAAAAAAAAAGCAGGGTTGGGGGGATCGAGAAGCAGTGCTGCCATGACAGACCGTTTACACCGGAGTGAGGGATAGCCAGTTAATCTTGTTTACTTTCCATAGCCTCTGAGATTTCAGTGTGTGCATCGTGGGCATGCTTGTCTGTGTCCAGAACGTCCATCAACGAGACAAGACTGGAGGAGAAACAAAGGCGGCGGCACTGGAGTTGATTGACTAAGATCATGCCGCCATACAATAAATCCAGTGAACTAGATTCCCAAAATGAGCGCTGTGGGAATGTAAAGTCTGCGGATGTGTCTGGACTCATTGCCTCAACGATCCTCAGAGGAATCATGAGATTTTGAGTTGATGCAGTTATTGGCTTTATAAAAGTCAATTTAACATTTTATTCCCCCAGTTAATCAAATGAGTTCAATCTATTTTTAGGGTTTATAGGTGTTGGGTGTTGGCTTGGAAGGCTCTGTTCCTGGTCATGTGGACACAATTTATAAGGTTGCTATCAGGAGGACTGATGATATTTGAACTTCTATTAAGTGCATGAGTGTTTTCAGAATTCTTTTTGAATCTCGCAAACAAAATGAAAACAATCACAAGGAGCACTTCGAGAGACACACACACACACACACACACACACACAGAATATATATTGTATTTTCCGCACTGTAAGGTGCACTTCAAAGCTTTTAATTTGATCAAAAATCAAGTGCACCTAATAATCCGGTGCACCTGATGCGTACAATGAGTTCCGAAATCTGTCAAAATGTTGTTGTGCGACTTCAGGAAGCAATCAGGTTGATTGACTTTTGGACCAATTTCTGCTGACAAAGATTGATTGAAAAACAGTGTATTGTTAAATTGTAGAATACTTTTCAATTAAGATCAGCTATCTGTTTATATATATATATTTCCGGCCTTATGTTTTAGTGCTTTATAATAAGGTGCACAGTACAGAAATAGAGCCCGTAATTGAGACTGCGCTTGATATAATCCGGTGAGCCATATGGTGCGGAAAATGATATATTCATACTGTATTTTAAACTAACAAAGAATCTCTTGTCCTATGGTGAATCAATGGGGAAATGGGATGAGTACCTCTATGTGCTGTGGGACACAAAAATAGAACCATAATAAACACCAAAATATAGGCTTGATCAAAATTTCCTAGGAAATTATTTCAAGCCTCTTATCCCGTAAAAAGTCGGTAGGTAGATGGGGCAACTGAGGATGACATGGGTGGGGAGGGGGGAAAAAAAGGAGATGGAGAGAAAAAGGAGGACTTATCAGTGTGAAAACCTCAAGTGGGGAGTTGTGGGACTTTCTGTGCTGAAAATCTTTTCCCTCACATTGTAATGAGGCGCCGTGCATACGAATATATAATCTATCCTCAGACACATACATTATGCCAGCAAAATGATAGGCAAATAGTTTGCGCAACTGCAAAAAGACGTTTGCATGATTCCTTCGCCCTTAGCTCAGTTTTTATTGGCTTCTTGATACTGTAGCGTAATTAAATAGACGCATAATCACATCACCCTCTTATAACCTAACCAATTAGGAAAACAATGTCGGACAAATTGACACAATGAAGAGCTGAGGGACAATTTGTGGATTTAAGTAAAGTGAATTACACAAGAGGGGGGTGTTTTCTTTACCCTTGTCTGGTAGAGGCTAATTTAAGAGTAAACGCATCCCAACATTGAGCACTTTCATATTCAATCCACTGAACCAGTTAGCAGCCATAAAATTAGGGATACCATAACGATCTGCGTGTCTTGTTGTTCTGTAGCAGTGCATACGATTGCATCTTAAGTTAAGAGGATTTTTTTAGCTGCAAACAGGAGAACCAGCCAATAAGGTGCAGTCGAGTTCACGCTATTACACACGGCGTAAACAGTCAAAACTGACTTGCTCCACTAATATGCGACACGTGTAGATCACGTCGCCTTTCTCTCAAGACAATAATGAAATCGTCATTCTCCGTGTCTCGACATTATTATAAATCTTTGCCAATGCAGATGAATGTGGAATATAAAATGAGGATTTTTTTTTTTTTTTTTTTTTTTTTATTATTTACTTTCCAGCTTGCTCTAATGTGTTTGTGAGTGTGTCACATTGATATTCCAGCCTCTTCCACTCTCCTCTGGAGAAATTGGCTTCCTTCGGTGGGCAAGAGGGAATTTTTTTTTTTTAAAAAGAACACAAAAGAGAATAGCTTTGACTCTCTCATATTCATTCTTCCTATATGTTTCTTCCCTCGCTTGCCCACAAATTCTTCTTACTGAACTTTCTTAACTAATCTCAAACAGATACACTCACGGGTATACAGCCTTTCAATTACTTGGCACACACGCACGATGTCCTTTATTTGCATGAAGAAACCTTGCTTGTGTGTGTGCGTGTGTGTACGGTGATAAATCTTGACGAAAGAGACGTCGAGACACCTGAGGAAATAAACCGTGTGATTGAGAACTTAAACACGGCCAAATATTAAACAACGCACACAGGTGATGCTACTACGAACAGTAATTCTGAACTGTTTTTTTTCTTTTTCCTCTCCACTGTAAACCTTTCTGGGTCTTCAGGAAATGGGTCCCACTGGCATGCCCTCGGTGCCCCTCATGGTGGGCTGTGGGGTCTCCTGCACCGCTCTGCTCATCCTCCTTCTTATCTACGCTGCCTTCTGGAGGTATTTTATTTTTTTTAATTCTTCCTGATCGGCTTTAAGCAACATTGCATTTTGTCATGCATAAGTGAAAATCCATCCACCAATTGGTCCATCCATCCATCCATTGACCAGTTTGGTCCAGTACAATAAATGTCATCCTGATTGTGGCATGAGAGTCAATCTCTGGAATTATATGATCATTATACTTGTTTAACAAACTGCTTATCATCCCGTGGCCTGTAGGTACATCCGCTCAGAGAGGTCCATCATCCTGGTGAATTTTTGCCTTTCCATCCTGGCCTCCAATTTATTGATTTTAGTGGGACAATCACAAACCCTCAGCAAGGTAAGGTGCTCTGATTACTCCATACTGACGCACAAATACAAAATATATTTTGGATTCACTCTTATGGCTACATTATTCATATTACAATGAATTGTGGATGGAAGAAGTAAAGCGGCAAAGTGTGGTATTCACTGACACAAATCTTTCAAAGTTTCTCTTGGTTTGATGTTTTACATCACAAGGCCATATCGTATGCTAGTAAATGTGTGTTGAAAAAATATTTTCTCAAAATACTGTCACATTGGCGACACTATGAGGATGTCGAATCTTCTGCCCCTGCCGTTTTATTCATCGTAAGCGAATATTCACAGGTGTCGGTTTTGAAAGCATTTCTAGAGTTGCGATATTTTGAATGTGCTTGGTTACATTTTATACCTAAAATATAATCCTTCACTGTCCATCCTCGCCCACTCCTTAGGGCCTCTGTACGGTGACTGCTGCCTTTCTCCATTTCTTCTTCTTGGCCTCGTTTTGCTGGGTGCTGACTGAAGCTTGGCAGTCCTACCTGGCGGTCATCGGCAAAATGAGGTCGCGACTCATTCGCAAGCGCTTTCTGTGCCTCGGCTGGGGTGAGAGCCCGCAAGCATAATGCGCCACACACGACTGCTACTTGACTAGTATTTTTATTTTAAGGTGGGAGTTTTTTGTCATGCATTTCAAATAGTCTTTTCCCAAGTTCCTGTATGTATATCATTCCAGTAACTTTAACAAATTGTCCCTATTGTGGCCAGTTTTTTAGGTTTGCACGATTTTTGTGTAAAATCTGACAATATGGTCTCACTGTACAATATTCAAACATCATGAGCTCCCCCCCATCAATTATTATTACCACTTTCATATTCCACATATAAATCCCAAACCCCCAACACACTAAAATATCAAAGCTAGCTAGTGCAAAATGAGTCAGGTAAGAGATATGAAGTGAACTAAAAGCAATTTATTTTACAGTTTGTCAATTTCTTTCCGAAAATTGAACCTGCGTTGCCCATCTCTGCGGTTATGCAGTGTTGTTTTTCCAATTATCACAGAGGATCTATAAGTCCATATACTTCACCCTGGTCTTATTTCTTCCAAAGCTAAGAGTCATCTCAAAATGGAGATTGTTCTCATTGCTGTTGCGGACTGAGCAGAAAAAAAAAAACAACAAATTGCAATCAAGTGCCAGTTAGTGTATGTTTTTCTTTTCTTCAAATAATGACAAAATACAGCTTTTGTCATTTAATACGGACTGAAAAAAAGAGAGCATGAATATCAATGCAGACTGTCCTTACAATCTCACTCGTTGTGTATTTGGCTACATTTACTAGAATCACCAGCTTGCTCAAGTGTTTCTCCCACAAACATTCTGACTAATTACATTTTTTTTTTTTTTTTTGTGGCATTCGCCATGACGCTTTGCTGTGATATAAACCTAATAATGCAAATACGAGCTCTCCTCATATCCCAGAGTAATTTGAGAAGATCCACGAGGATGATTTTACGACTTGGATACAGAGCGAGCTGCCGCTCGGTGACAGGAGACGCTGATGAAGAACACCGTGACAAAGATATTTTACATAAAAATGTAACACATTATGGCCTTGCAGTGTCAAAATTGTTTCCGGCATAATGCGTAAAACCTCAATTTGCCAAATTCTCATCCGTGTTCCTTTCTTCCCCTTCTTCGTTGTAAGGTGCAATGTGCACCTGCGTGGACCCAATTCACCAAAAAGCGTTCATCATACTTTCCAATGTCATTTATAGCCACACACAAACATGAATGGGCAGAAGCACCCCCACAACGGCTTTCATGGCTTTTAATATCCATAGAGGGGATTATTTTGGTCTACTTATTCTACTCTGCATCACCCAAATAGCCCCTCTGTTTTTTTTTTTCATTGTACTTTATCTTGGTGCTACAGGAAATGTTTAAGGATAATCACACATGATAAAATCTGCACTATAACGACAAGATGTTTGGCGTGGATGCTCGAATTAACACCTACATCACCTGTTCACTTCATTCCTCTTCATATTGATCCGTGCGCTCTAATCAGCAAGCTTGCCGATGGCCTCCCCTGATAGAAAAGAGGCCGAATGTACACGTGTTTGGACTGTCACTGAATGACTGATGCCGCCATGTGCCTGCATGTCATCGCTGTAGAAATACGCGTCAGACTTTGCCGAGATGCATTAAATTCATGAAACAATCAGCCTGAGTAGACCTTATCCGCCAACCATCCAGTTTGCAATTTTCCCCCTAAATTATGTGATTGAAATCCGTTACGATGGAAACAGGATCTAGGGGGTGTGAGTCGCGTGTGTGTCCAATTTTCACAGCAGCGTGAGCACATGACCTGTTGGTTGGCGTTTCCTAGGTTATGTGTATATTACTGGGTTTATTGTCGTGTGATTAAAATGTCTCTATTCTAATTTGCCGACCAGCCTGGGTTCCCGTTGACGGCTTTATTAATGCGCTTTGTTGCTTTTCATTGGTGACCATAATCAAAGCGTATTTAATTACTATATATATATGGCATATGTATCTACACACACACACACACACAAGCTCATTAAGGGGCAAGCATAGTCCACTCTGTCTCAATGTAACGCTCAATGACACATTTCATCTGTGTGATATGAAATATCGCGGTGTTACAGGCCCGCCTGATGCAATAAATAAATCATTCACACATCCATTGTGCAATTTCTCATGGCTGCTCGGCGTACTATTGAAGGGTTTCATATTCTTTTTAGAGGAGCTAATTAAAATGTTTGTGTTCTCCGTGTCACAATTTTGGACTTCTTTATCTGTGCCTTGCAGGTCTTCCAGCCTTAGTCGTAGCAGTGTCGGTCGGGTTCACCAGAGCAAGAGGTTACGGCACTGTCAGCTAGTAAGTACCATGTTCTCACCTTTTGACTGACCCACCTGTCACATCATTTGGAGAACATTTAGTCTCAGAGGACCACAATGTTATTTATTAACTTATTTCTTGACATACTGTATATTTTAAAGTATTTCTAAGTTTGCATTGGAAGGGGAATTTTAGTGTTATGAAACTAAAACAATTTTAAAATCTATCCTTTTTAAGCCAGATAGCATCATTTTTAATTTCTTGTTGTTGTTTTAATTATTCTTTTACTTTAGGAAATCTGCCCATATTTAGATGTGCGTTTTCATTGCATTTCTTTTTTCAGTCACATTCGCAATTTTATTAAAAGAATCATTAAGGTGAACCAAGCAAATTGTGACCTCCGTGGACATTGTAATTTTATTACCAGCTTTCATATTTACTATGTATGTAAGCGCCTATGTGACAAAATGGGCTGCTGCATTTTCCTAGGATGCATTTGCTGAAATGGCAAACATGATTGCATATCAAGATGCTTCACGAGCACAAGATTGCCCACTTGATAAATGAAAAAGCCACTGAAAATTACATTTCAAATATCTCATCTAATTTCCTGAGTGAATAATTACAAAATAATCATAAAATGAATCCTGTTGTAGATTGGATTGGAAAATAGCAATTCTACTCAACTCAACGATTTGAACGTGTGGCTGCGGCGGACCTTACTTCTGCCTCGTTGGGAGAGGATTAACATTCTAGGGAGTGGTAGAGGATAAAAAATGCTCCGTAACGCTTCATGGTACTTTAACTCATCGTTTCCAGATGGCATTTTAACCATCAGGAGGTTCAATAAGGAGACATCAAATGAAAGAGCGAAAGGAACAGTTATTGTGATTGAATGAAAATGGCATTCAGATCAATCCCCCAGCAGCAATGCGTCTTCATTTAGGGGTAGACTTGCGCAAATAGGCGGGAGGTGGAATCCTCCCAGGGTGCCGACAAACGTGGCGCTGGAACAGAAGCAGTAGATGGATCGTCGCAGGTGGGTCTCCATGCGCAATCAAGTGCAAGCCTCATGAATACAATCGGAGAGTAGGTATCACAGAGAGAGCAGTAAATTGACTTAATCCAATGCAGACGCACATCTGATAAAACACAGCGGGATTATAATCAAATCCAAGAAGTCAGGGGTGTACGGAATTTGGTCGGACAGAAATGGGCACAGACTGCAGAGCATGAAATCTATGAAGGAACAATGTAGACTGGACATCTGAAATGACCCTTTGACCTGAGTTTTGCCAATTAGCCCAAAATGAATAGCTTTTGGATAACAAAACAAATCATGGAATTGTGTATGATGATTAGAGACCACTGCTTATTGCAAAATATTGTCTTTGTTGGACGTAATCGTAATTTCATATGCTCAAGTATGATATACACCGAAAAAAACAAGAATTCCATTCCATGTGTTTTACGCACCATTGACGTGAAGTAATTTTTACATTTCTTTTTTTAAAGAAATGTTCTGCTTAATGTGCGTACGCTGACCCTCATGTCATTTCCTCAACATTTCCACTTGAGTTTCCATATTGGCTAATCAACAAAGATGGCATTCGACTCAAATCGAGGATTAGTGATTGTGGTGCAAATCTAGAGAAGCTAGTGTACATTTACTATATTATGAATAAATCTATACCGTTTGAGACATATCCTACTGGGATAAAAAGTGTATATTTTTTTCACAGCCCCTAGATAACTTGTTTATGCACGTATAATATGCTCTATTGACTTTTACCTACCGTGCACAAGGAATTAGGGTCATTTGAATTTCTACTCCACAACATGAGAGGTTGAGGGTAGAATTGATGTACCTCATCTGCATAATACACTTTGCTTGTCATTTGGAGCAGTTTTTATGGTGAAACAGTGTAAAATGTGTCCCTCTTGGCTTCTAGTTGCTGGTTATCCCTTGAAGGAGGTTTGCTCTACGCCTTTGTTGGACCTGCTGCTGTCATTGTATTGGTGAGTGCGCGATTCTTATTCCAATGAAAACAAAATAAAAAATAAAATAAATCCGCCTTCACAGACACCCACATTCAGTCTATGCTTGGATTTTGCAACTACGAATCAAGTCTTAATATAACATTTTATTAAATTGGGGTATTCATCTTCCCACTAGTGAAACTGTATATTGTACGAACAGACAACTATATGTTGGCATTTTCTACGGTGTTTTTCTTGAGGAAAACCCAGAGTGGAGTTTTCAAAAAGTAAATCTTAAGTCTCGCTTTATACTATCAAAAGCAAATTCATGTCCACTAGTTTAGTGTTTCTGTCTCACCGATACTGATGTAAAATCTCCAGCCTCGCCAATCTGTGGTGGTCCATGCCCTCCGAACAACATGCTGCCTCGAGAGGCGGGGGTCGGTCAGAGGGGCGCTGACTCCTCCTCCCCTGAAACCTGACTCCAAATTAATGAATCAGATCCCAGACGAATACCTGATCCCGGTTATGCTGGCATTCAGAGCTGACAAAAGTGGTCTCACACGCTGGTTTACCATCTCAAAACATAAAAAAAAAAAGTGGAATTGTAGGCGTGCTGTGAAATTTTGTAATGTGTTAATGTTCATGCTATGTTCATAGAATGTGTTATTGGCAAATATGATATTACTTTTATTACTGGAAAAGAGAAGGGAATATAAAAGTCGGTTAAAGCTTGAAAATCTTTTCAATTAAGCATGGGAGCCATTCTGGCATTTACATTGCCACGTCTCTTTCTTAAATCAGGGTTACAGTTCAAAAGTAATCTTTTTTTTTTTCCCCCCCCACCTTAAAAGGGCTCAACTGAAAATACAAAGCCGTGGAGATGTGATTGTAGATGAGAGTCCCTGTTGGCGAGCCATTACCGCGATCTTCATCAAACGTTCTCTCCACTGTCTCCCTCAGGTGAATATGCTCATTGGGATCGTGGTGTTTAACAAGCTCATGGCTCGAGACGGCATTTCAGACAAGTCAAAAAAGCAGCGAGCGGGGTAAGGACTCCGCACAGAAGGTGTTTCGTCACACAAAGCCAAGCTCATCCATCCGCGTGCTTCTTCCGAGGTTATGGAGTTCTGATACTTTAAATATATTTTATACTTTTTGTCTGAGAAATTCAGACCCATTCTGCGAGAAAGGAAATTTTATGATACTTTTGTCTTATCTGGTTCATCTGTCCTATTCATGGACATCCTGTGTGAGAAACAGAATAGTTTTATTTAATGGAAAAAAAAAAGAATTAAAAAAAAAATCTGCCCGTCCTTGATGCCAAATCGTCTACGATATCCTTGTATGATATCTACTTCTACTGTTCTGTGTAGCATGACCCCGCAAGGCAATACAACTTTCCCGCTACAAACGCCACACAATGGGAAATAATTTCACGTAGCATTGATACATTTCAGCCTCTTGAGAAATGACGCCCGGTGCCAGAAACGACCACTGAGCACCACCACTGCCGCATTCTTCTCTCGTATGCATTCCTTCTCATTTCATTCATTATACTTTCTCTACTTATTCTCTTCATCACGCATTTTCTGTCTTTCTACATCATTTGAGAATGAAATTTCTGCAACTGTTGTCGCACTTAAATTCGCCCTGCCAACAGTTGCGGTGAACCATTAACCCCCGATTAATAGTTCAGAAAGTCAGACTGACCAGATCTTTTGTTACCAGACTGTACAACAAGAGCAACTCTCTGCAAATAATTTGGCACATAACACTGAGAAAAGTTTGGGTTCTTAGAATGATTTTGTTAGATACCCTATGGAGGCTGATTCAGAGAAAAGAGACAAAACTTTTAGTTTATGAAAATAACTCTTATTGTACAGGTGCATTTAGACCAACGTCCAGTTCTTGACATTTCCCCATTACATTCTCGAATTATTTTCGGGCGGTATACATCCACAATAACACCATAACAAGATGAGTTGTTGTCGCGTGCTGAGTCCTTGTGTCCTCAAGTAAAGCAAATTCCAGCAGAAATGGGCAGTGTTGCTAACAGGACAGGATATCATTAGCATAATGTGTTTTCTTATGAAGCTTTGGGGATTAAGGCAATGAGCTGTGATGGCATGCTAATGTAGCATAACCGCTGCATGGCTTCCTCGTTTTCAAGTTACAAGACACGCAATTCTCTTCTCAACTGGAAACAAACAACGCCAGAAAAGGGTTTGTTGTTCACTCGCTACCCCGACAAAGCTTCTTTGCGCACGTTTATGCCCAAAATGGAAAAAAAAAATGTGCACCTGCACTCAGTGGCAGCGAAATACAATTATTGGATTATTGGAACATTTCCTGTCTGTGTCATTGTAATCTGTTAATCCTCATGACGCTGCTGCAGCAGCGCTGTCTGTCTCTCACTTTCACTCTGAATCAGTATTTGTATTTTTGACCATTTTTTTTTCTGTGCTGCTACTTTTCAAAATCTGATTTTAATTTGCCTCTTTCTTTCTTCCCCCTCCCTCTCATTGTGATGTCCTTCTATTTTTCCCCCCTTTATTTGGTTTGTTTGTTTTCTTGTGATTGTTTTCCTCACACAACCTAAAACATTGAACCGTTGTCATGAGTGGAACATTTGTTTCCCCGCACATCCCCGCCGCCCCCTCCCTTCACTGTTTTTGTGTCTGTGTGTGCACAATATGCCCCAAAGTGTCCCGGTGGAGGCGCGTAGCCGACTTCTCCTGAAATGCTCCAAGTGCGGCGTGATCTCGAGCACAGCACTCTCCAGCTCGACTGCCAGCAGCGCCATGTTAGTCCATCTTCATCTTGCTCTCTTTTTTCCTCCCACCCTTTTTTATTGTAATCGCCACAAAGTGACAGTCCACCGTGGCCATATTTGGAGGCAAGGCACTGCAAAATCCAAATGACACAGAGAAAATGCTCAAATTTTAAAGGCAAGAAAAGCTTTCACTTTGTGGGGACTTTGCACTGTTTGTTTTTTTTTTCTTTCTCTCCATCAGACTTTCTCCATTCTTACTCCCTTTCTACACCTTTCTTTTAAAATTCGAACCATTAGTAAGGATGTAGTATGACATTTAAATGTACTGCCCCTCCTCGAAAAAAAAAATAACAATGAACGGAACAACGCTGGCACAGCAAGTGATCAAATTTAAAGTCTGCAGGTGACGCAGAAGAAAACTGACTCACGTCGAGCTGTATTTGGGAATAATTTGCCTTTTAACATATTTAATTTTCACAATGTCGGGCAAGTTTTCTTTGCTCAAACTCCTGCATATGTTGCTGTCAAACGCCCTATTGCATAGTTTAAGCTTTGCGGCTCTCGTGATGCTGTACCTCACGTGGTAAACTCTCATCTCGGTTCCGCAGCCTCACGGTAAATCAAATGTACTGAACTCCCCTGCATTTAATCAGTCTTGTCCTTGGACGACCCGCTTGAGTTTAACCGTATTTTGGAAAACTAGTCTGCTGAGGGCTCAGATGTCTGTTCTGAATGATTGCTTGCGATGATGTAACCACACTCGGAATGGATGTTTGACATGGAATTTTATTGTCACTGCACTGCTTGTAGTATTGCAGTACCTCAAATACTGTACTCTGTATTATCAATATGCAAACACAGGAACGACTTAAACACCCACCACGACACTTGTTCCTCCGCTATAATCTGTTCCATCTTGTTTTTCAGATAAACAACATTATCGGGAACTTATTTCAACAAATGAGTTTGTTTTTGTGGCAAAGTAATTTTGAGTTCATCAAACAAGCCATTAAGTTCACATTTGCTGTAGTTACATTGTTGCCTTTTTGCTGATTACATAAAGTAACCTTTGGCACAATGAAACAAGTTGGATGAGTAATTGACTGGAATTGCTTGAACTTGAACATATTTTAGTTCTAATTCGTGGATGAGTATAATATAGCTGACATTTTGTTTGACATTGACAAGTTATACTTGTGGACTTTATTAGTGATTTTGAATCACAACAAGACGATTGTATAAACATTTTATTTGCTTTATGTTCTCACTAATATTTGTTATTTAATGATCCTCTGAGATATGTCAATGGACAGTTTCCGTGTTAGGGTCAGTATGTCGACAGTGTGACACGTAGTGCGCACAATCCACGTAACTGTGAGCAGTTGTCAGTCTGGTAACAAAATACACAATTGCGCATCATCGGTCCACTTCACAGTTCTAATATTAGGCTTTAGTATCCCAATAGCTGAACTGAGCTGAACCTTTGACTGATGGATGCATGCATGCATAAGACAAAGGAATATAATAACATGACCGAGTCGAGTGTATGGTTTCTCCTTCCTTTATTCCTCTATTTCCACCGTTGCTCTTTTGCAGGGCGTCTCTGTGGAGCTCCTGTGTGGTTCTTCCTCTGCTGGCCCTCACTTGGATGTCAGCTGTGTTGGCTATCACAGATCGCCGCTCCACACTTTTCCAGGTGATAGCAACCTGACACATGCTTATACACGCGCACACGAGTTGCGTAAAGTATTGACCGATCATTTACGACAACTAAAGATGCCCCACTTTAATTTGCACCAGCCGGGCGGGACATTTTGACAACTTAGACATTTGAATGAGATGTAATAAAAGAACTGTCCAAAACGTTGCGTTTATAATGATAGTACTGCTCAGTTTTGACAGCCTTTTTATTGGTTACAACAGCTTTCACGCTGTTGCAAGTGGTCGTTATGTTGTTTCTGGTAGGTGTATTTACATATGTCCAATAAATACGGTAAGTTTAGAATAGGTCTGTACTGTACATGTAGTACTTGTGTAAATTTTATAAGCAAAGCAAATTTATTTGTATAGCGCATTTCATGCACAAGGTAACTCAATGCACTTAACATGATTAAAAGCGTTCAAATAAATCCATAAAAGCATTTGAAAAAGTACAATTAAAACAGGTGGTAGTGCAAGAAATATCACTAAAACGTTTATAAGATATTATGTCTCCCTCAGGTCCTCTTTGCTGTCTTTGACTCGGTCCAAGGTTTCGTAATCATCACTGTGCACTGCGCCATGCGAAGAGAGGTGAGTTCCATTTCTGGTCCCGGCGCCTCATCTACACTAGCTGCCTTCAACAGGTGGGCTTAATGTTAAGGGAAAAAAAATACTCATGTTCGCTTCCAGGTCAGTTTGGGGTCAAATCAGACTTGACGGGGATTAATTCGCCGCTTATGTCCGATGTTGTTGTGTGTCATCTTCATAATGCAGTATCACAGTGCGGTATTGTCCATTGGAGCCAAGCCTGCTTTAAGGAGCTTAGTAAGATGTTGTATGGAATAAGACGATAAGTCCCTCACTAATACCTCCCCAGTGTAAATTTGCCACAGGCTTTGCTGTGCCCCCCGGGGATGCTGTATTTCAAACTTATTATGCACACACGTGTTATTTTGCCATTGAAATACCCACAAAGTTATTTTCTGCAACTGTAAAATTGCAACACATGCATTCTCTTATCTCCATTATAGCGATATTGAATGCACCGTGCACACTAAGTGAATTTTAAAACGTTCATCCGAATAAATCAATACTGCAAAAGTGGTAGGGATCAGGTTGCATTAAATCTAGGTATTGGTCTTTATAAATGTGGGAAATTCCTTATGCTGCATGGTAGCACAAGCATAGGCGTGTCCTGCCCAAGAGGAACAAGATGAAAAAAATGAGCTCAGATTGTGAGAGCCAAACGACTGACAACAAGTGCAACGCCGGTGGCGAGGCTTTCGCCAACTGCGGCGGCGAACGACAAGACCATGGCGACGCGGACGCCCTGCTGAGATCAGACGCAGAGGAGTGAATATTCAAATATGCGGTTTCATAGGGGGGCAGCGTTATCTCGGGAGAAATAGTTAGGGACGCCGGGAAGACGGGCTGGAAAAATGAGAGATGCAGGGAGAGCGGGGGACGAGTTTCACAAGAGTAACTATGGGCTGATGATAGGCGAGAGAGAGAGAGAAAGAGAGAGAGAGCATTAGTTGGAGCAGAATTGGGTACCACACACACAGACACACACACACACACACACAGACAAATCGTGTCGGAGGATGAGCACAGGCATAAAGGGAAGAGACGGATGGAAGGAAACAATAGAGGCAATAAGCTTGCCCATGCAGTATTAATCAGACATAGATGCTGCTCCAATCCAATCCATTTGTAGCACCACGTACACTAAGATAAGACCACACAGTGACAATAGAGATGCTCTCATTCGCTCTTGCACCACTTGGTACATGAGTGCTCTTGTTCCCCGCCCATGACATTCTTTTGGGGTTTCACAGTGGCAACACTGACAAATGAAGTCGCTCTTGAGAGGGGGGAAAAAAAAAAAAAAAAGATATGTATATATATATAGAGAGAGAGTCTGGCGGGAAAAGAAGCCTGGAACTGCCCATGTGATCCAATTTCTTTGATTTAAGCCGTTATGAGAACTCTGGTGCTTCAACAAATAATTGGTTTGTGTTGTCAGGATGCTGAACGGGAAGAAAACAAATACGACACTAGGATGGGTCTCGTGTTAGGATATCTATAAACACCGGACCCTTAAATATGGTGCAACAATCTCACAAGAATAGAACGAAAGCTATGCAGCAGCAGAAACTCCCTTTTAATCCCATTTTTTTAGTTATGTAGTTCCTGATTTATTTATTTTTTTTACCCTTTGTCCTTGTTTCACAAAAAGAGTTAGTAAACACATTAATTCTACTTCCGAACTAATTTTAGTTCAAGCGGCGACTCCTGAACACATTTTGTTGAAAATTTGAGAGGCCATTCTACGTGATTTTCACTGAGACCACATGCCATTGAGCTCATTGTACTCAATGAGGCCACTTTTTTCCCGCATCACCATTTTTTTGTTTGTGCAATAGCTGTCGGCAGGGAAGGTTTTGAAGGAGTTCAACATTTGCAAAAGATTTTTCACAAGATGGATTCATGTTTTGGAACAAGTTCCCACTGTTCCAACAACTAACAGCCTAAATACAGTTATTTGCTTCATTGATGGTTACTTCCTGCACCTTCCTGAGATTTCTTTTGCCTCCTGCTTTCCTCCTCTACGCCATTGCCACTCTTCTCAGGTGCAGGATGCGATGCGCTGTCGGATGGGGGGATGCAAAGACGACAGCGAAAACTCGCCAGACTCCTGCAAGAACGGACAGGTGCAGATCATGGTGAATAGCAATCCATTTCATCCCCACTTCACATTCACCTCTGATTAACATTTATGATGCTATTCATAGATCTTGGGAGATTTTGGGAGGAAATTGTACAACACTGCGTTTCATTAAATTAATAATCTGTCCATCTCCAGTTGACGGGTCATCACTGTGGCACATAAAAGAATGGCAGTTTCCCACAAAAATGCAGCTAGAATAGTGAAAAAATATATATTTACTACTAATATTGTCTACTGTCAATACTTTTAGTATAATCTTGCACTAAAGTGGACTGATAATTGCGTGTCAGATTAGATTAGTGGGGCTTTTCTTTCTGTTAACCTTTTACATTGTGTAATTCACCAGGAGCTCATCATGCATTATCGCTTTGAACTCTATCTATCTATCTATCCATCTATCCAATACATGTGCATTTTGCTTGTTTTATATATATAAAAAAAAAAAAAATCACTGACACTGCTTGGACAATTAAAGGCGAGTGACTTTGGTGTCATGCAAGTTGAAGAAACCCTCGCACCTCCTGGTCCCTCGTTTCTCCCTCAAATCTTTTTTGCCGTAATGATTTGGGGCTTCTGAACGCCCGTCCTAGGTTTAACTACACAGTCCTGCTAACTGTGCAGGATGGGGGAAACGTTCCGAGCATTTATCCCCCTCAGTTTCCATAACACAGAAAAGCCTTTACGGACAAACACTGCAAATTTAATTTATTGACACACGTTTGTTTTTTTTTAGCATGCACATCTGTCCCACTGTGGACTGGTTACCATGACTACTACATCCTTTTCTTCCTGAGGTTCAAAAGCTTATTCTGCACTTAAAGAAAATAATGTATCATAAAGAACACTTTTGCAAAACCACCAGCCGTTACTGTACATTTGCTTCAACATTAGCGAAAACCTTCCTCTAATGTTCACAG
Source organism: Syngnathoides biaculeatus (assembly GCF_019802595.1). Lineage (NCBI taxonomy): Eukaryota > Metazoa > Chordata > Actinopteri > Syngnathiformes > Syngnathidae > Syngnathoides > Syngnathoides biaculeatus. The sequence goes on along the minus strand of NC_084640.1, from coordinate 12,447,201 downwards.
GGAATCTCATTACAATGCTAATCCCTTGAAATTTACAAGCGCATTGTCCCCCATGCCACCTTGTTAAGTTGAATAAAATGTACTGTTCAGCAACATTATGTGAAAATGTAATCGCTTGTTAAAGCTCTACAAATTTGGTTTCATGACCCCTTCTGCCAACTTTGTGCTCTCCCGCGCCAAGGGTCCAAATGTGGCCTATTGCGGGCAGCAGTGTGGCTCCCAGCATTACGGCACAGGTGCCTGCGCAACTGGGTGCCGCCCACAGTTCCTCCCGCCAGCATGCCAGCACCAGGACTGTTGCCGGAGTCTCCCCCGCAACCACAGCCATGTTTTCGACTACCCACATGAGCAAAGCCCTGTGCCAAACAATACCCACAGTTGCAACCACATTTCCAGCCAACCAGTATGTCACCAGTAGAAAAGAAAAGTTTGTGCAACAGGTAGAAGGGGAAAGGTGCAGACTAATAAAGGTGTGTTGAGGCAATTATAAATTGTCCAATATACTGTATAGGAAAATATAGGAAAGTATTTCCTTTTCTTAGGGATGAGAAGCTTGATATTGCTCTTGCCTCCAGTCGACATAAAGGGCCCGTATTTTGGCTTTTTAAAACTACATACACTCTTAAACATGGACTTAGTTTAAAAGTGATGGCTACAGAACCCAAGAACAAGATCCCCCCCCCCAAAAAAAAAAAAGAGGTTCATAGGGTGCTGATGCTATCCTTGTATTTAGTGGACAGGATGTGAGAGCATTATCATAATTTCTCATCTCGAAAGACACAAATTTGCATCTTGTCAAAAAACTACGACTGGCAAATACCTCAAGTTCATCGTACATTGCACCTTTCTTGTGGTCTCAGTTGGGCAACCTGTGCTGTGCAGAATGACTAGAAAGGAATACGATTGTAGGTTCAGAAATAAATTCAGTGGACACAATATTAGGTACACGTTCACTATCATGCATTACACCATGAAAGGTATTATTTTTCCTACGTTTTCTCTTTTAGGCAGAGCCAATTGAAACAGAGCAATATCTTTGTAAAAGCAGATTTTTTGACATTGATATAAGGTTTCATTTGACTGTGAATGTTTACCTAATTTTGTGGTTGTTAAGTCAATTTGTGGTTCTAGGTTTCTTAACTTGATATGCTCTCTTAGTTATGTTTAGCTATTGTAGAGAACTGCAGTGTCACTTGTTTGGTGAGAGGGAGTTACGTACCACATACAGCTAAGTAAAATACAGTACGCATACCCTATACACTGTACGTGACATGTATACAGAATAACTATTTAAAGTATCTTTTGTTCTCCACTTCACTGCAAAAATAAGTCACCCAGTCAAAACAAGCGTGACTGATCACTGAAAGCTGGACTAATCAATATGAAGGTTACTGGTTGCGTCAGCGTGGCAGCCAATCATAACCCCTTAAATGGATGCATTGCGGGGCAGGGGTGGCAGGTCCTTGAGATCCTCATCAATCATCTGACACGAGCTCCTCCTAATGTTAATGTGCGCATTGTACCCAGTCACTGTTTTTTCCTCTCTCCCTCTACATAAATTGCCTCCCCTTCTCAGACCGATTTTGAGAAGGACGTGGACTTGGCATGCCAAACAGGTGAGTTCTCCTCATTTTCCCATTGTGTTCAACACAATTAGTACTGCAGACAGGCAAATGAGCCGTAAGCTGTTTTAGTTTTTCCATACACGGTGATGAAATGGCGGATTTATGCACTGCGACTGCTATGAAGAAATTACTCTTGCTTATCAATCACGCTCATTCTGCGCAGTGTGTGCGTGTGTTCAGAAAGTGTGAGTTTTAATGTGACAGTTTAATTGCGCATGAAGACAATACTCCTCTGTATTAAGGACTGGTTGGTTCACACTTGTCATGAGCGTGCGTGTGCATGAGTGTGTGTGCGTGTGCCAGGATGTTTTCGGATGTATACATTTGTACATTTGAAACATTAACACAGAGTAACTCTCCCCTCCTCCTACGCCCTTGCAGAGAGAGGACACCCATGTAAGTTGCCCACCATAACAAACCCTACCTGGTCCCCAACCGCAGACTTTAATTAACTCTTAGAGGAGTTGTTTCCCGCGACCTTCACTGTTGAATCCTTTCAAAGCTAGCTATATTGTTCTCTCAAAGTATCAAAGTTAGGATGCAAAGACGGTTTAGTGTAGTTGAATCCACTTTGAGCAGTATCATTTCATGTGATGCTTTTTTTGTTTGTTTTTTAACAAGAAACGTGCTGTGCTACATACACTGTACCCTTAAATCTAGTTCTTGGAGTTTGGGGCCAGGTGGTTAATGAGCATGGTGTCTAGCATGAGTTCTTTGGCCTTTTATGTGAGGAATGATACAATTTGAAGGTGGGCGATAGCCACACAAATACAGGTAATAACAAAATATTTTTCTTTCAGTGCTCTGTGTTGACGGCCTTCTAATACGTGTTCTTTTTTTTTGGATTGCAATAGAAATTTTTTTTCTGGCAAACGGGAATTTTTTTTAAATACCTGTTTGTGTGGACATAGCCTACACATCTATCATCAGCATGTCTTAGATTTAGAGGAGGAAAAAAGACTTTTTCTCTTTGTCCTACATAATATGCATGACAACTTACCACGACCTGTTAGTTGATGTTTTGTCTGATTTGCAGCATTGCAGTAAATAGACGAAAGAGCGCACCATCAGTAGACGTCCGCTGATACGTCAGAGTAATCAGAGACCACAGGATTATAAGGGAATTTGGCTCTATTTCAATTCGAGGACAGAGCATTTTGCACTGATGGTCATTCTCTGAGCTATTAAAAAGCTTGGCTCGCTAGCCAATTTGGAGCTGGAACAAGACTTAAGGTCAAAAAGACAAAACTCATTTTAGTGTGAGCCATATTAGACCAACATGCACAAGAAGTATGATATTGCTGTGATTTATCTGTTGTTTTTCATGGCAACTCTAATTGTAGCTCAAATTACTCAAAGCTGCAGTCACCAATTTTTCGTCACTTGCATCGCTCCTTACTGTTCTAAACCACGCTTTATGATCGTTTCATTCCACTTCTTCCCTAAATTCTCCTTGCCCACGGCCTCCTCCTTTTGCACCCACTCCTCGTCTTATGACAACCTAATGCTTCATCCCCAATTCTCCTCCGCCCTCTGCCCCTTGCTCTCCCAATGGGAACCATTTGTACATCATGTCCCTTCAGTCATTTTCAAGGAAGTGAACACCTGTAACCCAGCCACCATCACTGGTACCTTGTCCCGGATATCCCTGGATGACGACGATGACCCCAAACTTGCTGTTCATCAGGACGGGGGAGTTGGGGTCAACTTCAGCTCCCTTCCTGGGAACATCCCCCCTCCCAACCTTATCGTGCAGGTACTGGAATTATATCTTAAAATGTTAACGTTCTTCTTATACTCAACATTAAAGCCAGTGCAGAAAAACATTTGACACGTTTTTTTTCCATCCTTTGGGAATACTGTAAAGACTGTCATCTGAGATACTCTTCTTACTTTCCATAAGAAATAACTTTTCTTGTGGCGGAAAGTGGAAAGCTGTGCCATCAGATAAGTTTCAGAAATGCTCAAAATTACTTAAGAAGATATCCATCGAGGCTGTAAAACTATCAGTAGTCAAATCAAGTCAAAACATGAAATGGAAAGTTTGTTTCTCACTTTGGAAAGTCTAGCAGCATTAATACGTGATGAAGTATGAACTCTAGCTATAGCTGGTGTTGAATTTAAAACAATGTTTGTCTAACTACACTTCCACAAGGTTCCACCACTTGGAGGGCTCAATGAGCTGAGCGAGACACCACTGAAGAAGGAGATGAATGTCGATCAGCAGAGACAACAGGCGCAGCAGCGCTGCGGCGCGCCAATCTACTTGTGCACCGAGAGTGGCCTGGGGTGGGCGAGACCGCCCGGCTCCTCCAACACCTCCCAGGATGGAAGTGCTGGAAGTGGGGGGAGTGGCGGCGGAGGAGGCAGCGGAGGAGAGGGGGACTACATGGTCTTACCTCGACGGACAGTCAGCATCAAACCTCCAATGCCGTCCTCCCAAGGAGGAGGCCTGGGACTGGGAGGCGAAGACAAGCCTCTCAACATCGCCGTGGAGGACCCCCCCTTTCCTCCTCCCCCATCTCCCTTGACCCTCCATCCTGCTGAGAGCGAGGCCTACCCGGCGGACTTTGTGCCGTCCAGTGTGGCCGACATGAACATCAACATGAACCTGAACCGCTCCTACGGGACAATCAAAACGATGCCCCACGGACACGGCCACGTGATGGCTCCGGGTGGTCTTGTACGCTCCCACGGAGGCCACATGCATACTCATGGGCATTCGCTCCAGCTGAAGCCAGGCCAGAGGCCGTCCGTCAGACAAATTCTGACTGGGGGAACCACGATGGAGAGAACCAGAACCCTGCCACGCAACCTGGGCAGTAACAATGCCAATGCTAGCCACTCAGCGGGATCCCTCGAGGTGGGTACAGTTTGGAGAGGTAAAACAAAGGCTCCCAGTGGAGCGGCAGGTTCTTAACCGTCTTTCCTTTATGGCACGATTTGTGAATGGAGGTTATCAAGTTGTAGGTCGTAACAGTGGCCATTTTGGAATGATAAGATAAAAAGGAAAATGATGGGAATACCATCAGATAATGTGCAGATTTTTTTTTGCATCTGATGATCATTTACAGTACATTTAGCCAATGGCCAAGGTAAGTACAGACCATAGTACCAAGAATGTAGTAACTAAAGGAAATGGTGGAAAATTTTGAATTTCACACTTGTGTGATTTTGATTTTCGACTATGAAAGAAAGCACTGTTTACACCTTTCAACACTACTTTCAACTCTTAGAGTGTATTGCAGTGTATAAACATCGTCATTCTCTCATCAACAGTATATTTACTGAAATGATGAGTTTCCTTTGATGAGCATGTTTGTGTGGACCAGAGAGTCAATGAGTCAGATTCTGAGAAAACCCTGCAAGCAGGATTTACACCAGTGGTGACACACAGAGATAATTTTGACTCATGAGGTTGATTAAAATGATGAAAAGGACACTTTTCCCCCATCAGTTGAGAGGCTTCATTCAGGGTTGATGACGATAACGATGAGTTATTCATACACAATAGAGTCCCAAGTTCTCAACTGGCAGGAAAATAGAAATTCTGCCATAATTTTACTGTGATTTTACCCTTCGTAAATGTTGAGAGGAAGACGTCTCTTGAAATTAATTACACGATCACGGGGTGACACCAATGCAATATAAACGTGGAAGTATGGTCATAATGTCGCAGTAGGATTTTTCCAGTGTTGGAGCAAAGGCAAAGCATGGAGGACCCAGTTCCAGGGAATTAGGGAGCCAAGGCAGAGGAGGAGGAGTCTCAACAATGTACTTAATTTCAAAACAACCAAAAAAAAAAAAGCAAATAAGGATTAAGGAATCAAAATTAACCAAGTCCAAAAGGTTCAATTCAAAATAAGACATGGAGGCATGACATGACATGACGGGATAAGGAAACACCGACTCTGATGACAGACAAGAATATAAACGAAATCCAAGCAAACCAACGTGACAATGAGGCACACCTGAACGACGCATGAGTGGCTGGAGGAAGCCGATTGGTAGACAGAAGGGACAAGGCTGAAAAGAACAGGTGGAAACGAAAACCTAATGAGCAAGGCAAGATATCAACAAGGGTACACGGGGAAAACATACGAAGCAAAAATTAATCTAATCAAACCAAAACAAAAACAGGGATTGAGTGATCGTGACGTGTATAATTGTGTAATACCAGCGCTACATTGCAAAGTTCATTTTGCTGTTGATTGTTGATTTTTACCAATTTGAAAACGCACTAAAAGCGAATTGGTTCATTTTGCTCAGCAAGCCAGTTGAGCCCTGAGGAAGCTGCTGCATTTCATTTCCCATGGTCACATGATCATGCACCCAACTCATCCGCTGCCCCCTACCTGAGCAACTGTATGAGCGCACAACATTGCTCTCCAACTACCCGATTTCTATGGTGCCTCGTTTCTTATTCTCAAATGAATTGAATATTCTTTGGAACAAAAACAAGCGCACAACATATCTTGAGTGGGGATAAGTGCTATAGACTATTAATTGTTTTGACAAGAAAGCACAATAACTTTACATCCCTCCATAATACTTTCCAAGAAAATTAAGATGGGTGTTGTGCTGAATTTTTCTTGAAATTGTCAACTCAGTTCTGTTAAGGCCATGTTGCACCTAAACAAGCATTTCACTGCACATTGCATGATTGCCATGTTGCTAAGTGAGCTGATTTAGCTGATTCTTGTTGAAAGCTAAGGCTAAGGGACAGAGAAAGTCGAGACTTCTGATGTGATTCACTCTTCAAAACTGTTTTAATGTCTTTACCTTTGAAACAAAAAAAAAAAACTTGGCCGCGTTTGCGTTCGAACAGCAACCTGACCCTTTTGCAGAGCAAACACAGCTTTTAACTCACAGTGGGGAGAAGCTCCACTCCGTGCCAAATGCAAATTTGGCAGGACGACACATGCTCTGAGTGGGAGATGGAACACGGTGCACTCAATGTCATGGCCAGATGAGTTGGAAACATCTGGAGCTGTAAATGGGAGGCTTGTGTGCCACTCGCTATGCAGTGTTTGCAGAATCTCCCGGCGAGGGTAGTGAAGAAGTTTAAACACGATTTTAAGATTAAAAATATTTCTTGTATGTCTACTCAAGCGTACTTTTGTTCCCTTTAAGTTGTGTGGCAATTTCTCAAAAGAATGATTCATGGTGGAGATTATGTAGTTGCAATTGAGGCTGTGTAAACTGAGTAAAATGTCATTCTGCACACTAATTCTGGGTTATTAGACTTCACTAATCATATTATGTTGAAATAGATGGAGTAATTAGCTCATTTTTCTTGTGGATCAAAGAATATTTGTCTCACGTTGGAAAAGCAAAGCATATTGGCGCTGCTCTTTTTAACTAAACAACCCCAAGGCAAGGGTCAGCGGTATATATCAATAAAAAACGGAGGGGTGGACATTGATGATTTCTTCTCTCCTCTCGGCCCCCCTCCTCTTCCAGAGGAAAAGAGTACGATACTCTGAGCTGGACTTTGAGGTAAGCTCTTGGACATCATAACCTTTCATTTGCCTGTCTTTGCTATTTTTTCTTTTTATTTTGTGCTTCCGCCAGGACTTGAATAGTGCACATACAGCATAGGAGCATCGCTTAACCCCTCCCCTGCATGAAGTGCAATTAACGGTTTCGGAAGTGGCTTTCATAGTATGCTGTTTCTCCAACAAATGCCCGTATTTTTTGTCTCGAAAAATTAATGTGGTGACAAATGATAACATGATGGGTAACACAGCCCACTGTCTTGTACAATTAAGAGAGATTATGCTGCAATGTAGCTGTGGGGGTTCTGGTTAAAGAAACAGCAGAGTGTTCCATGTGTCTGGATAATTACTAGGAGTTGAATTTTGGGTCACTGCGTTTGGTTGACTGGCTGGTACTTTTTTTGTTGGAACAGCATAATTTGGCTGTTTGTGTCCGTGTGTTAGTCATGGTCTGAATAGAATGACCTGAGTTTCCTGTGAATTTCCAGTCTTTTCATTTCTATCCAAAAGAAGCCTAAAATGATGAATTACCTTCCATTATGTGAGGGTTTTTAATTCTATTCCGATCATTTTAAAGACTGGACATTCACCTTTGACCTTATTTGTAGTAAACAATGTTATAGCATATGTATGACTAGTGGGACAGTACTAACTGTTACCTTTCTGGCAATTTAATGTATTCACAACTGGCTGTTGCATGACCTAGGTCACGAATTATTTGTTTGATTCTATATATCAAGCATAACACTTTCTTTTCTATACTCAGAGAAATATCAGGGACTCTGACTCATAGTCATCCTACTTTATTGATATGATTACAAAATTAATAGCCAACTGACAGTTATGGACACCAATGCTATGAAGACAGCATACACTAATGTCATTGCTTAAAATCCCCTCACCCAATTGCCAAACTCTAAAAAAGAGTGTAGAAATAGATAAAAGCATCAACCAGCAAATTATCAGCCATCTATAATCCCTTTTATGACCAGCATCACTGCAGTCCCCTCCGCCTTGTACCCACTCCCTCCCCCACAGCTGCCCCATATTCCCGCCCACGGCACTCCCCCCCACCCTTCGGATTATTTTTGTTTTCTCTTTGGTTCATTTTTGGTGTCCCCTTCCTTTCTTCCCTTCCAGAAAGTGATGCACACTCGCAAAAGACACTCTGAGCTGTACCATGAGCTCAACCACTCCTCCAAGTTCCACACCATAGACAGGTATAGCAGGGACCCGGCCATGTCCGCATTCAAGGTAAGCGTAACTGCGTCAAATGTAGGGTGCCAGAACTCCCTGCGCCAATTTAACTTGACCGCCAACCCCTGCACCTTGTCACAACCTAAACACCGAGCGCCCTGACACTGCAAAGCAAACAATTCCATCCCGGAATGGTAATTCAATATGGTGCATGACTTTGCATCCAATGTAATCCATTAATCCTAGTGATAAATAATGGTCAAAACACTACATTCTAGTTGTTGTTTAACAGGGGATCAGAGCATGCCCAGATAATTAGTCAACTCTGAAACGCCATGCCCCCTGGCAAGTTCATTAGCTTTTCACAAAATGCACTGCTAGTGAAGACCAACACGTTTGCCTTTACCAAAGGTGCTTTGTCTATGTGTCCAATTAGTTAATGTCTGTAGTAGAATCCATAGTTACAGTCTACGTTGTGTGACAAAGCCTGTTAGTGTGTGTGCAGAGGGGGGGGATCTCGGATGGGCGCCTATGAGCGCATAATACTGAGGCGTCTTTGACTCATTAAAAGACCATTAGCATCAGATGAAAGCCAGTCCCAGCTCACTCTGTGCTAACCTTCAGAGGGACAGTTTCATTAAGGTTTAAACACACACTCGCACTCCTCTCATCTGCGGAGGGCACAGCCGTGGAGACTCAGCAGCCTCGATAGGTGTGCTTTCCCCGGGCGTTGGCACCACGCTGCTTCACATCCATTTTAAATCACCAGTGGAGGAATGAAGGCTGACATATCTCATATTGTCCATGCCATACACCCACACCCATTCTTGGAAACTCGCACCAGGAAATGCCCTGACTGTTGTCATGCTCTGGAATTTTGTCAATATCTTGATCAAAAGTAGCATTAGTTCTGGCCAGCTACCTGTATTGCCATGAAAATATTTAATGAAGGACAAGAAAAATGACAACGGCAAGAGCCATATACAGTATTAAGAGGTGGCTTGTTTTTGGGATGATGGTTTCCTCCCATATTCCAAAAACATGCCCGGTGGGTTCATTGCAGATGTAAAAATGTGTCATGGTGTGAATGTCAGTGTGAATGGTTGTTTGTCAAAATGTGCCCATGCGTTTGGCGGGTGAGGATAAGCGGTAAGGACATTGGACATCAGAAGCATCTTAAAATCGCTGAAATTCCTTCAATGTACCAACAATTTCAAAGCACTTACATTGTCAGAGTAAGGGCATATTCTTTTCTTTATATACTATTCTCGTAATCGGGGTTAGCAGTCCATTTCGAACCAGTTGGAGACAAATTGGTGTGCATATTACCCCCGGATTGGTGACGCCGTATGAATCATGAAATGAAAGTGTGGTTTACTACACAGATGGCATGGCCTACCCATCGTAATCCATTATATTAAAAGAAAGTGGGCAGTTCACTTAACTGTGAATAATTACACAGCTAATGCTATCACCGTCAGGCCTCTGACAGGACCCAGCTTCAATTTATCTGTGCTGTTGTCAACAATTCACTTTGAGAGTCACCCCCAGACACGGACATGCTGACTATACAGTAATTATGGAGATGAGGTGCATGTGTGTGTGTGTGTGTGTGTGTGTGTGTGTGTGGTGTGTGTGTGTGTGTGTGGGAGGGGGGGTCTTGTCGGGATTTGTGCATCTGTATCATCCCCTTCCTTTTTGTTTGTTGTTGTTTTTTTTTCCCCCGGGAGCCCGGTGTCACCTCCATTTAAGAGACAATTACAGCATGAGTAATGAATTAATAATTTCATATTAACTTTAATAAGCTCTTTCCTTTGCCATTGTGACAGGTAGCGCCAATGATCTTAGCATCCGCTACGTGAGCGCTGCAATTTTGTTAGTTGCTTAATTGTATTGCATGTCAAGGTAACGTGTTGCTTTTGAAAACATCAAGCACAAGTTGGAACATATCGTTATTGTCAGAGGGCTCCCTTGTCTGTTCAAGATCCCTTAAAGCTGGTGGTCTCTCTTTTCTGCTCTCCCACTCTCTCCATCCCCATGATTCATTGTAGCTAGTGACCTCAAACGCAAAGTAACTTTCCTGACTCTTTGCAGGATACTCTCAGACTTTCTCAAAAGTCTCCAAACAGTACTGTTACCAAGACCTAAACGCCCTTTAACCTTCTCTAAAACAGGTCCCCCCACCCCCACCGCCAAGACACAACACAGAACCAACGCTCGTGCGGAGAGCTTCTCTGGTTTACAAAGAGAGTCAACGTAAGGAATGCGAAAATCCAGCGTAAACTTTGTGCAGTAGAGCCCTTCTAGGTCACTCTAAAGTCGTCCTACTGGATCGTGAACAGTTCATACGTCTCCATCTCATGAGTTTGCTACTGTCTGTGTCGAAAAGTAATAGTGGTCTCATTTTCACCAGGTTACGTTAGAGTTCACATTAGTCTGTGAGGGTACACACTTTGTGTGATGCTCCCATAGCCAATCGTCCGTATGGCCGCAGATAGGATCCAAAGTGCAGTATTGGGATTTTTTTTAAAAAAGGACTCCAATCACACTGCATTCCGATGACAGATCAACAGTTGCGGGTGCAACGTACCTTACTGAATTCATCAGAAGGTAACACTGTGATCTTCACTTGGCTGCGATGGTATGACGTGAAACTGTTGATATGGCTGATGCGTCTATAGCCACTATAGCAACACAGCGGTAGTGCTAAGAGAAGCCAGACTAGTAAAGTAAAGTTTCCAGCAGTATGAACCGAACTCTAACGCTTGGTGGAAAGAAGACTGATATGGCAGAGCATTAACATGCAGAATTTGTAACATGGAACTACAGTTTTAGCCTTCCTACAAGTGAGTTAAATTGATGCTAACAGTACTCACCTAAAACAAATAAATCAATGACTGATCTTTTATGTTCAGTAATGCCCCCTTTTGTTCAAAAACAACAACAAAAAAACCAACTCCAAATTCTAATCTGTCATTGTTAGTGCAGCACAGGTGGAATCTGAAATGTTGTGCTTGGCGATCATCAAGAGTCAACGTCTACATGTGACAACACAAATCCTCCCATTTCAATCAGTTTATGATCATTGCAGCAACACGCAGTGTCAAACTTTATCTGTATACTTGCCTGTGACTTGTTGCTTATTGTAAAGCGCTGTCGACATGTTCAGTATGCCTTTGCAGTCGTGTGTTGCGTGACAGTTGTGTGCGTGTCGTAGCGTCGTGGCCTTGTGTGTTTAGGTCTCCTGACGATTTGTTCAGCTTCCTGTACCCGCTTCTGTACAAGCATTTCATTTGGTTTTACTTTTCAATTGTGATCGGATGCTGGACGGCAGTTACCTTTCGAGAATAATGCAAGGATATATTTTTGCTGTCCACTTCCCCTTTGTTTTGTGCTTGTATTGCTGTGGCATCGTCCTATGTGGAGTGCTTAACTATGAAGCCGTCGCCTCTCTTCCCAAGCCTGAATTAAAACCCCCTAACCACTATAACTTGGGAATAAATCCTAAAGACAATGAGCCATCTAAACAGATTTACAATCACCTCATAAACCATTATATTCTCGCCATAAACTAGGCCATTGGGACGAAACAGGGCTAAACACCGTGCGGTGCGTAAGGGTGCTGATGAGCCTCTCTGAAATATCACAAAGGCTTATGGGGTTAAGAAGGCTTGATCCATTTTACCTCTCTGGTAAGGTTGGATCCCCGTGCTGACTTTGTTGAGGAGATGAGTGGATACCAGAAAATGTCCAACAGGGGAAAAATCAAGATCTGGACACATTTTTCTACTTCCCCATCTTATCCAATTTTCCGACTAAGTGCACTGGGCTTAGAGTAGACTGGGGCATTAGAAATAGCGTCGCAGATTTCCAATTTCTCCATTTCTGCCATCCTTGTCTTTCCTTATCTTGCCGGTGCAACTCTTCACGCACTTACATTGATTCTGCCGTGCTGTTTCTTTTTTGGTAGGTAGTTTGTCATGATAATATTTACCAAATTGATAGCTAAGGGCCGGGAAGTAATAACTCCCCGTTCCGCTCAATTAACGCAAATGGAAAGAATCTGTAAAAAAAGGCTCCCCATTAACCCCCAATGATGAAAATCAATCACAGGCTTCTCTGTTAAGCGGTTGATGGCTTGACTTCTTAGTGTATATTATAGGTTTATGAAATAATTGAAAAATACATGAATTACCATAAAACCATTAAAACTATATATATTTACCATAAATATAAAATTTTTATTTTGTCAGTATTTTTAATGTTGCAAAAGTTGAAAAAAATGAAAGGATTGTTCCAATAATGGGAATTACCTGAATCATTAACTATAAGAGGGCGGAACAGTGGATCAGCTGGTAAAGCTAGTTCTGAGGTCCCGGGTTCAATCCCGGACCCGCCTGTGTGGAGTTTGCATGTTCTCCCCGCGCCTGCGTGGGTTTCCTCCGGTTTCCCCACATTCCATAAACATGCAATATTAATTGCACACACTAAAATGCCCGTAGGTGTGATTGTGAGCACGGCTGTTTGTCTGTATGTGCCCTGCGATTGGCTGGCAACCAGTTCAGGGTGTACACTGCCTCATGCCCGTTGACAGCTGGGATAGGCTCCAGCACTCCCCGCGACCCTCGTAAAGATAAGCGGCAAAGAAAATCGATGGATGGATTAACTATAAGAACGGGCTACACAGTATGAATTCAGAACCCTGAACAATATGAAATGCTCATTAATTTTAGAGTTGTGCTAATCTATTTGATTAGTCGAAAAATCAGCAGATCTCATTTCATACACACATACATTCAAATGAGCATAGTACAATGTAAACAATCATAGAACAAATCACGTTTTTCTTTGTTTTCTTATTAGCAGTAGATGCTTGGATGGCGGCGTGGGTGTATGGCAAGGAACGATTCAGATAGCATTTTACCTGTGATCCATAGTAGAGAAAGCACAGGTTCAGAGATGCAGTATATGCGCAGCGTGGAATGTATGGGCACTCGTATCGGAAGTCCAAGTCCAAACCTGAGGGCTAGATCTTAGTCCCTGCTGCGTTCAGAGGGCCATGACAACTATTTGCATGGGTTACCTGCATAGGTTTGAATCTGCGCGTGTGCGCACGTGAAGTGGAACAAAGCGAGCGTTTGCTGCGCATAATGGGAGGGCTGAGGCACTTTGTGACTCTCAAAAGGTGCATAAAGTATTTCCCTCCCGTCGCCCGCTGTGTTCTTGATTAAATGAGGTGCGCTTGGCGTCCCTTTGCAGATAGACGCAGCGGGTCCGTGCGGCATGCAGATTGATAGCGGCTGAGACAAGCGAAAACTTGTTCTCTCTTGCTACATATATGATGTGACATGGAATCCCCAATGCAGAGACACCCTTTGATACGGACGTTTATTGTGGCGTACTCTACATCTTAAAAGGATTCTTCCATTAGGCTGCATCATAAAAAAAAGAAGAGGTCAGACTCGGGGTGATAGTTTTACGAATCTATACTTAACCGAAGCATCTTTAATTGATGGTTTTTGGCAAATGGAGGGACATTTAGCTAAGGTAATGTGTGTGCTTTGGGTATCACTCTTTAATGTGAAGATGGATCATTTGAAATGAAAAATAAATGTTATTTTTTTTCCGACTGAGTGAAGGTGGAAACCCTGTTGGTCTTGCAAATCAGTTTGCTGTAGTTAAACAAGAAGCCCTTTCAAATTCCAGCATTTGAGCAATTCTCTCTCCTTGTTTTCCCATTTTTTTTCTTTCCGGAACTATTTCACCTCTGTTTGTCCTCACAGCTTGACATTATTTATCTCAGTGTGTCCCTCATTTCTCCCTAGTGAACTCTTGATGCCTTAATTGATTAATTATTCCTCCCTCAGCTTCTTTCTAATTAATACCCTCATCCTCCACCTCCTCCCTCTCCTCGGCATTGAGTTTTTTTTACACAACAGTCTGCGTCCCTGCATGCAAATTTCCCATGAAAACAGAGCAAATTGTGGCCATACTTTGCGCACCGGTGGCTTTGAAATGTAGCAAGCTGAACAGTGACCTCATGCACCAAGTGACATAATGCACTTTTGCCTTACTTAGTTAGTGTCTTTGCGCCAATTAAAGAGAGGCGTAAAAGGCTGATTCACAATTGAAGGGAGTGTTTTCAGTGTGGCGGCGCTGGCTGCGGATGACATCGCTTCTCATTACGGCCCCAGACAGCATGCGTCTGATTGCTCGTTTGTTTGCAATGTGTTGTACTAATGGAATTTATTCGCCCTACATTCCCCTAATTTGGCTTCTTTGAAGGGCCTTGTTACTTGCAGAAACCGTTTTTTATTTATTTTGCGACGAAAGGGCAAATGACGCTAAAGATTGCCATTACCATTGCTGACAAATGTAGAAATTCACCAAAAGGAGACCTTAAAAATATATTTCTGGTATCCACTCAGTCTGCTTTGCTTTATGTGTGTGTGTGTTTTTTTCTCCCATGTCATGCAGTTTCCCGTTTTTATTTTTTCCTGTGGGCCTCACAGTTTATATGTATTTTACTTTGCTATACTTTGACTTTATTGATTTTTCTTTTGCTCCCCCCCCCCCCCCCCCCGTTTCATGTCCTTTGTTGGCTGACGGGGGTTCTTTGTGTTGCTTATTGTCACGTCTCAGTTTGAGTGTAGCCAGACAGTCAGCAGATCCATGGGCATCCAAATCAACAAAGGTAAAGTTTAACCCACTCACCCATCACACCCCTTTCCGTCCTCCCAAATTACCAGTCAAATCCCGATTAACATTCCACGCTCCAAAAGAGAGGATCTCAGAGGTGCTGGATGTCAGACGTCTTCCATCCAGAAACTACATTTTTTTTCCATCTTAACTGTAGATTTTAGCCTTTTTCTCAGCACTTTTTTGCAAATAGATTTGCTTTGCTTTGTGCCACTTTTAGCTCTGTAGTCTAGTTTGTCATTCGAAATATTTTTGCTGTTGACTTATGACTTATTTTGTTTGTTAGAAATTGGTGCTTTTAGTTTAGCTAGCTCTGCTTCATTTTTTTGGTTATTGAATTATTAATCCTTGCATGGTTTATGCACAGAATCACCATATGGTTCGTATAAAATGGGCTCCATAAGAAGATTATAAAAATGAGTGACATGGTCATGGTATGATTCAATATTTGTGAATGAATCCCCTGCTGTGCAATATTTTTTGTTTGTTTTTTTATAATCATGGAGTTCTTTTAAACTGAGCGCCTATGAATCAATTATTCAGTTAAGAATGCTGCTTTGAATGTTAATGAGAGTGAAACATAAATGTTTTTATCCTGATGATCAAAACGAAAAGTCTTTGCAGATGTTGGTGGCCAGCAAGTTGGTAAATGTTTTTTAAATCAAACAATTTTATTTGCTTTCAAAATTATAATTTCAGATAAATCGACACGACTACTTACATTTTAAACAAATTTCAAAGTCTCTTTTAACAGTAATTGATCATTTATATTATCTAATTATAGTTATAGCTCTTTGACTTGACTAAAAATCTTTCAAGACAAAGAAATTAATTAGCTTGGGAAATACGTTTTCTATGTTGTTTCGACAAGCACTGCCATTTCCCAGACAAACCATCATTATTTACTCTAGATGTACAGCAACTAATGTCCGGCATGTTTTGGGTTAGTAGTTATAGGTTAATCCTGAAGAAAATGATGCATATTTTGTACGAGTTATACATGTGAAGGAAGAACTCAGAATATAATGTCTTGTGATTGTATTATAATCTTTTAACCGCAATTCTTCTGTCAAAGTTACCCGAGTTAGTTAGTCATGTTCTACATGCATCTGCTCTACAACATGTCCAAGGACGGCCAGGACGTATTTGTTGTTTTTTTTTGTAACCATGAATCATTTTTGCTCTTCTTAAGATGCATTTCCGAGTAAAAAGCATTAATTGTTGAAACGTTCACGGCCATTGACGGCTTTAGAAGTCAAATGTCCATGTTGTCTGGGAAGGCTGGCAGCGATTAAAGTTGTATCTGCTTAAGATTTTCGCAAAATCATGATGGCACTAGTTTAGTGCAGACCACAGCGTAGACCTAATTTGACACAGCACTGAATTTCCCACCCTCACAGTTACTCACATCCTGCATTTGCTTAAATAATTGTCATACCTTTAACTCAGAGAACTCAAAAACAACATTGACAAAATGTATATTTTTAAAATAATAAGAAACACTGGGAACCACGTTTTTGCCTCGAGATTCACCTTAAATTGATGGGTTCTCTAAACTACTGCTTTCCCCCCGCCAGTGCATGCCTTCGTGTCTTTTTCCACACCATTTTAAACGTGTACAACGAGTCCAAGTCGGTGCCTTAGGTCCTTGACCTTTTCTGTACACGTCATCAGGCATTTATCATTGGGATGCTGATGAGGGCAGTTAAGCTATGGGCAGTGTGAGAGAGGAAAAAACGAGTAAGAGAAAGAGAGAAACAATAAGCAACAGCTACCTGTTCACCTGCCAGTGGCAAGAACAATGTTTATTTATTGGCAGAGTTGTCGGTGACTTTTTAATTTCCTCCTTTTCTCTCTATCTTGTTTTTCCTCTCTCTCTCTCTCTCTGTCCAAATCTCTCTCTCTCTCTCTCTCTCTTTCTCTCTGGTCGGCTCTGCCTTGCATGCCTCCTCCCTTTTTCATCACCACAGAAGGAAAAGCGATGGAGCATTTCATCTGCTGGAGGTGAAAAGAACTCATCCAGTGTAAGTAGAGGGATTTCTGGCAGAGATGTATATGGGTGGGGGGAGGGGGAGGGGACAAAAATGGGATGAGCTGGCGCTTTTGGGCATGGAGGAAGAGAGGCCCGTCGTAGATGGCGACAGGCAATGGATAGACATGCAGAAGCAACACAATCGCGTTAGCCCGCTCTCCTGGGGATAGTGTTGGGGCTTAACTGCTGCATTACGCACACTCCTGCATTACAAAATGCTCCTTCGCCAGCAGTTACCATGCAAATTGCCTCCCAGATTATGCCTTTTGTATTCATTTTGCCAACTGTCAGAATGTGACGCAGCAAGAATGATAATCAGGCGGATATTGCCCCCTAGAGCTCTGGCAATGATCGTTGTACTACCAGCTTGGGTAGTGGGGGGGGGGGGGGGGGGAAGGGGGTTTCTTCGTGACTGCAGATCTGTGAGTTGGAGTTTGTTACTCTCAGGTGACTGGATGTACCTGCACAAGTAATCGGATGAAAGATAGTTTTAGAAACTCTAAGGATAAGGATGTAGTCTCACTCTTTGCTCTTAGATGTTCCATAAAAGACTTTGCATGATAACTAGAAAATCCTGTTAACACCTCCTAATTGTGAGAGATGTCAACATATAAATACACCCCCAAACCTATTCTGCCGTATGGTCTGCCATCACAAGTACGCCATCTCATTTGGTCGTCTAATAAAGTTCCAGGAAAAACCATCTGAGCAACTAGTCCCCCAAGTCTCTGCGGCACGAATCTGTGAATAATTATCGTTCCAAGCACAACGGTGACATTTGAATAATGTTCCTTATCTGTTGCATATTGGCTCCTTTAATTCTGCCTATAGTTAATCCCCCAACATGCATTTCACACGTGTGTGTGTGTGGGGGGGGGGCACATCTGAGGACCACATATAGAGATCACAGACCTAAAACCTCCAGGCTTTCATGCCTTGATTAGCCCGTGCGATGTGGAACTGATTTTTAGGAGTGGGAGGCAAAGCACGCTTGCTGCTCACTCGGTTGATACACGACAATATCTTGATGGTGGAAGGATGAGGGTGATGCTTGTTAACGACACTTCTTCATCCCGCTGTTTTTAAGACTCGTGAGCTCCAACAGCTTTGAGGAATATCGTGGATCTGCTCTCTGTTATCCTACTAACGTGCACGGACTACCGTCGATTTCAGATTGTGAACATTTTCATCAACTTCAGGAAATTTTGGTGTTGACCTCGACTAATTGTGAAAAAATTCTTGGTTCACAACTTTCAGATTCCTGCAACCACCAAATGGAAATAAAACTAAATAATATTGGGTTGATCACAATGATCCAAATGGTAAATGGAGTGCACTTACAGTACATGGTAGCACTTTTGTCTTCACACGTTACGAATGTTCTCCGAGAAATGTCCGCAGTAAGGTGTTAGCCCGTTCGCCATCATATTCTGTAGGCTTTATGCAAGTATTCAGATTACTTCATGAAGGATTGACCCACCCTATAATGGTGACAGAAAGGTGTAGTCGAGTTTAGTTGTAATACTCTTTGCCATAATTTCCAAGTATAAGATATATAGATTATTCTCAGTGTATAGAGGTTTATGGTTACAAATTCAGGCCATGGTTGTATTTGCATTACAAAAACTATTTGTTAGCTCACATAATTGGGATTTTGGGTTTCTTCAGTCTCAAAGGCAGGTGGACAGCTGCCCGCTTCATTTTCTCTTCCAAATGAATGTGACTAAACAGATGGTTTGTACAAAAAAACTGAAAAAAATGTTTGATCAACTAAATGCTTCTGTTCCCTCCTTGTCAAGACTACTTTTTAACATTGTCACTTCTCGAAACAGCGCAGATAAAAGCGCTCCTAAATTGCAATGAAAACAAGAAGCGGCTTCAGTCAGACACGATTCCCTCCCCAGAGATTCTTCGTTTTCATTTGCTTCCCTTTATTTATCACGTTACCTTACATGGCTCCGTTTGTTTTTCTTTCTGTCCCACCACCGTCAGGACAAGTCGATCCCGGAGGACAGAAGCTCGTGGGACAGTTTTAAGACCATGACCCCCGAGCTGACCATCATGCCGGGGGAGCAGAAAGACCGCATGGAGCTTCACAATAAGAACTGGGACTCGTCTTCTGCAAATACCCCGGACTCATCTGAGGGTGACTTCCAGACTGAAGTGTGATTGCCCTCCAATGTCCACGCACAGACATCAAGGCACTGAACTCCAGAAGAGATTTACTTCAAAACACATTTGAAAATACACACATAAGGACAAATACGTCTCCCGCAACAGGCTCTGTTGGATTCCGGGCTCACTTTGTTTACTGCTGCAGTGGACAGACATGAAGAAAAGACTGTTCTAATCTATATTTTCACAGAGACTACTCAAAAGACAGAACAGGAACTTGACGCGTCTGTGACTGAAGACCATTTTTAAGTGAACGAAGAAACTCTGAAAGTGTATTTCAAAGAAAATGTTCATTGCGGACAGCAACAACAACAACAAACAAAACAGTTACTTGATTTTCTGTGGGGGGGGGAACAAAAGGAAGACTTTCTGCACCGTTCAGCTCTTTTTATAGCGATGGGAGGGGGGGGGGAAATCTCACACAGTTGACACCCCCCTCCCACCTCATGACCCCCCAGCCACTCTTGCTTTCATTTAATTACTTTGCCCCTCTAATCAATGATACAAACATTGTAGTTCTCAGTATTTTCTCTTATTTTCTTATGTTTCACTTGTTTTTCTTTTTTTTAATGCTCTTTCATTTGGAGAGGTTGGGGTTAGGGGAGTGGGATAAGCTGTTCACAAATATGTGCCATCCTCTTATTCAGGTTTCAGGTCAAAAGTCCCATCTTGACACCCCGCACACATCCTGTGTTAACATTGCATTCCACGTTTTGTGTATTTTCTATGGTTTAATTAAATAAATGTCCTCCCGTATGGTTTGAAACTTTTAATGAAAAAAAAAAACAAGCTATGATTGAAACAAATGTCCTATTTGATTTGTTTGAGGGGAATTTACATTTTTTTTCCCTGCAAGTTTTTTCAGCTTTTCATTATTTTCCTTGATTTAATTTCCTGCGAGAATTAGCCCATGTGGAACTCTCACCGATAAAACAAATGATTTGGGACACGTACTGCACTGTGCATTAATATGAGCTTGCCCACTGAGCTAACGACGAGAAGGATTATGATATTTCACACCACCCGCTTATTAGACATAAAACCGTCGCATCTTTATTTGATGAATATCGTTCCACCAAATGTGTGTGTGGTGTGTGTTTAGCATCTCAACCTCATAAACGCTCTATTAAAAATGGTCAAAAGTATGAATCTGCTGACATACCACAGTGCTTAATTTACCAGTGGGTTAACTTGCGATGAGATGGAGACATGTTTAAGAGTTGTAAAGGGAAAATAAATGGCTTTTACGTCATACCGCAATAGTGTTGTTAACAAACCTGCCAAATTTGAATGATTTAAAAAAAAAAATCACCAAGTCTTATTAAATAAGGTTTCAAAATCTCTCCTCTTTCAGTCAAATACCACTGACGTGACCTAGAAAAATGCAAAGTACTGGATCTAGCAGAATTGTTCCACCTACACATGCGAAAATATTTCCGCTTAAAGCCTTTGCTGTTTGGAATATATCTCTCAGCACGACGACAAATGACCACGGCAGCCCGAAGCTCCGGTCCGCATGCCTCTAAAAATGTAATGTATTTAGAAATACATTTTGAAATTGACTTTACAGGGCTTTTAAGGAAGAACGCATTATATTTGCTCATTAAAAGTAAGCACGTGCAGGATTTTGTTCCCCTTAAAGATGAAGAAAATTGAGGAGCTTGGTTGACTGGACTGTGGAGGAAAAATTCAGACTCATGCATCCAAGGGGAGGTGCATAATTTGGTCCTGATCCGCGTTTGATCTAGGCAGGTATGACAAGTTCTGCAAGCCTTTCTATTTTTTTTTCTTCCCAGCAAAGCATAGATTCCATCCTGGAACACGTCTTCCTTTGTTGCTGCTTTGTCTTCCTTCCACGCTGCGTGACGCCACACACAAGGTATGAAATCTTAATGTGATCTGCGAAGCCAGATACTTGCAATTTCCCCTCCACATCTGTCCGTGCAATCGTACGCCGGGTTCTGTAATGTGCTTGCAATTGGAGGAAGCGGCATAGGTAAGAAGGCTACAAGGTGAAACGGGACAAAGGGACTTATAGGTGAGCTACAACTCCCTGCTTGAAATTCAGCAGTCATACTTTGGTCGATATTAGGAGACTTGTTTCCGGCTGTTGCTACATCCGCACATCAGTTCAAGCCACACGGCCAAACAGAGTGTCAAAGTGCAGGACGGTTCAATAAATTGCTCAATTACTTTTCTGTCATTTTACAAAGCAGCTTCCATTAATCTCTGCGTGTTGGGAATGATGATGATGAGAGAGACTTAAGTGAGGAAACAAAGATGGTCTCTGTGTGTGTGGGGGGGCTGTTTTTTAAAACTACTTTTAGAGAATGCAGATTAAGAATAGTGGGCTCAGAACAGTAATTACAGGGATAGAAATTTTGTCCTGACATCTTCCGATGCAGCTCTCAAACCATCTGTTTAAAAGAATCCCTAATGTGGTCCAAGTGCAGCGCGGCGCAGATGGTTCAGACTTGAGTGCGGCTCCTTTAACCTTTAAAGCCGAGCAGCCTGATACGCAACTCTTCCACTTGCGTCCTCTCGGAGGAGGGCGAGAGGTTTGACCCCAAGTCGACAATGCTTAAGGTGACATTACCCTGACCTTCTCTCAGGTCCGCCACCCAGGTTTGGTGTCTGAACAGATTTCTTTCAGCTGCAGGAAGCCACACAAAAGAGGACCAAACAGGTGAAATGGACCTTTGGCAAAAAAAAAAAAAAATGCTTTTCTTAAAGAAAAAGATCTGTGCAGACTTTTCATCCTACTTGTTCCCATGACAACTTCAACACGTGATGTGCAGCGAGAAAGAACATTAAAATCAGAATACTAATAACGTCAGAGTGAGACTGGATATTTTATCATTGCAAAGTTTCTTCTACAGATCCCTTAGCAACTTCTGCTTTGCTTATGTGAGAAAACAGGCTCGGATGAAAGAGATGGGGAGGAAAAAAAAAAAGGATATCAGATGATACGGTCAGAGCATATCCGCCTATCGGGTGTGACAACCAACAAAGAAACACAGTTCAGAGGCTTCTTTATTCTCTTTTCAGTCTCCAGAGTTCCATATTTGATCTCCAACCTGCTTGCATTACAACTTGAATGCATTTTGTGCCAAGCTGTTAGCTGAAGGGTTCACAATATTAATGGATATTAAAGTGAACTTTTAAGTGCTGCACGTGTTTTCACATGTGAGCATACGCTGGTTCGAGGTCACCTGTGGCTGATTCGCAGCGTACTCACAATTTCCCACGTTAGCCGCGACAAACTCTTGTTTCCAAGAAGCACTGAACCTTAACTGGAACCAATCATCTATTTTGGAATGGAGGTGGGGGGGGATGAGTCTGGGGGGTGAGGGAGGGACTGCGATTGGTGTATTCTCGCTTTGCAATACCCAAAGTGGTCAACACCAGGTGATTATTTCATTTAAAAAAAATGCACGAGTTGTTCTTAAGCTCGTAATATAATTGCAAAATATAATTCATCCAAACTTGTTACTATTATGTAACTGGGGGAGGTTGGGCTTTAATTAATAAAGTAGTCAATGGGCAATGGAATGAAAGATGAAGACTGCGCATGGCGGTCAGTCACTCCACATTTCGCTCTGCAAGGGGCTTGTGTGTAATTACGAGCGGCCGAGTCCGCCTACGGTGCTTCCATCAGTCACCCTGGAGAGAGGGCACCAACTGGAACTTTCTCAAGGGAAGCAGCAGAGGTCAAAGGAGGGGAGCGACGCGGAGGGGCTGGCCCCCAAGGACGAAATACATGGTGACAGAGTCAAAGCAAGGAAGGGCTCTTCACATCTAGCTGTAACAGTCACAGTGATTAGAGTGCCTCTTGGTTGTTGTTTTTTTGCCTCCCCCAGAGGTCTCTGGGTGATTAGATTGGTAGTTGTGTGTCAC
Source organism: Syngnathoides biaculeatus (assembly GCF_019802595.1). Taxonomy (NCBI): domain Eukaryota; kingdom Metazoa; phylum Chordata; class Actinopteri; order Syngnathiformes; family Syngnathidae; genus Syngnathoides; species Syngnathoides biaculeatus. The sequence goes on along the minus strand of NC_084640.1, from coordinate 12,424,078 downwards.
TCGAAGCCTAAGGAGGAAATGTGTTGACATATAACAGTGGCAGACACAGTGAGAAGCGGATGGATGAGTAGGGGGAAGAAGATGCGTGTAGGCCTGCTATAATTAAGAAGCTCCATCATGTCTGCTCGCTGTTTGTAATCCAAACAAAGACAGAGATACAATTATAAATTCAAGTGGCGAGAGTTGAAAAATGAAGTCCTCCCTTGCAGAATTTCAATTCATACGATGCATTTCATTTGGCTGCGTGTGCTGTTTGGCTACAACTTTTGGAACAAGCAGACAACCTGTGATGCTCACTGTGCACACCTGCACAATCTATGACCGCAAAATTGGATATTTTTTTATACATTTTCACAAGAAAATTGCTTTTTATAACAATATCGCTGTTGGGCAGAAACCTTCCATCACCAAATATGTTTTTTTTTTTTCACGTCAATACTTTTGGTCTGTCTCCACATTATTTTTATGCATTTTTTTAACCCACTTAAAGTGTTAAAAATAACTTGCAAACAAATCTCTTGAATACTGAACGGAACTAACTGAATGCCTGGATTTTGTTTCATTTTATTTTTTTGACAGTAACATTTGAGCATGTCATTTTAGTTTGAAAAAGTGGATCACTATAATGCTTCGGTGCAGTAGGTTCTGGTCAGCATGAAGGTAAGCTCATGCAAATTCAATATTAAATGTAAATATTAAATTGGCGGTTGAACATAATTTTGCTGTACCATCTTGATGTTGGTGAACGACTGTATATCTTAGCTACAATGCCAACTTGAACAATGTTCGCTATCCCAAAGAAGATGATTTTTTTCACCTGAAAAGATGTACAGATTCCGCTCAACAGTGACATGATGGAAATCATTTTCTAATGTGAAACATATATTGAGTTTTGTTGACTCCATCTTTTTCATCACAGAAGATGACAGAGAAGGGCAATTGGTGTGACTGACAAGCAAAGAAAATACGACAAGTGGGAGGAGGAAAACAAACAAAACAACCTTAGGAACATTGGGCAATTTGACTGGATGAGATATCTCGGGTGAGTGTAAAGGAAATGACATCTCACTTTGACACCAGGATATAGCAAAGCCTTTTTAGCCACGTGACGGCCACATTCGGCGTGATAAACTGCAGGCTGTGCTGGAGCAGAATACATATTAGGAGATCCCTTAAGGTTATAATACAATGTAACAATTTCATCTAAACATCGCATCCACATCTATCCTAATTTTCTCTGCTCTAGATTCCCGAGTTTTTAGCTGCCAATATTTCTCTTTCAAATCAAGTTTTATTCGGCTCCGACTGCAGAGCCAGACTGGTCCTCGGAGGGCCTGTTCGCACACTAGCTTTAGATGTCTGTCCACATGAAATGCATAAAGCTGTCCCTCATCCAAACTGTGGCCGAACTAATCCTCTAAATGTCTTAGTCCGCAACATATAAAGAGGGATAACACCCATTTGGTATTCGACACTTTTAACAGTCCAAAACGAGGTAAAGGCTTCATTTCGGCTGCTTTTAGCTCCACCAAGTTCTCTCAACAAAGCACTCTTCACATATCATAGCAACCTACTTTCTGTCAGGATGAATTGCCTCTCCAAACTGCCGAGGGGCTTCTCGAAATGCTGGCATAATTTAGGGCTAGGCTTAGTTTAATGTAATACGCCACAAGATCTCTCACATCAACCCAGAAATTCCCAGGACTTGTTCGATCATTTATAGAGATTTAGGCTTCTAGTGTCTTAGCAGAGAGGCTTTAAGAACACTAAATAAAGAAGACAGGACCAAGGATGCACAGGTGGGTTCGAACCTTCGGGGTATTTTCTAAGAAGGAAGCATGTAGATGTCGATGCTGACAATGTTAATGTGAAATACCACCAACATGTATGCTTGTAGTAACTATACAGACAAGCATATATTTTTTAATTCTGTCTGTTAGCGTTTTAACTCTGGCTACATCAATACATGTCATTTTTGTTTTTCAGGTTAGGTTCAATATAGCTCATGGCAAACATTTTCAATAAGATAGCGACATAAGATGCATGTAGTTGTGTGTTGTGCGTATTTTGAAGGCTGAATCACTGCTGGTAAATAGTCATTATCCTTGAACATAAAACTATATGAGCACTTGTTTTCTATCCTTTGAAAAAAAGCGCATACACTATAGAGATTCTCTCACCAAGAACATACTAGAGCCATATGGTGGATATCAATCTCACCACATCACCATGTCATATTTTTCTGTTCTCACCGAGGCCCCTCCGAAAGCCTTGAAGTGTGGCCGTGGATAAAAAGGAGGATGTGTTCAGGGACCCCATTTCACTCCCGAGGGAATGGAAATATTATTTCATCCCACTCAAAGAAGCTCTGCGCGCCAAGTCAAGGCAGCCGATGGCAAGACGGGAATAGATTGCTTCATCTCCTTTTCCTGCCTTCCTTTCAAGCATCCTTACTCATCAAACACATCAACTGGGAAAATAGTTTTGGATCGCAATACAGTGCAACGTGTTTCTCAGAACAAATGAAGTCATGTGAAGCGTTCATTTATTTAAACCCGATAGATAATTCAGAAACAAAACGTCTAATGATCATTATTTAAAAGGAGAGCTGCTCATTTCCCAGATGTCAGCTTCTGCACTTTCAGTATGTGGAATTATGATTCCTTCATTTATGTTACTATTAACAACACCATGATGGATGTAAAATTTCAGTATCACACCCAGTCCTTAAATTAAAGTGACAACCGTTGCGTCAATGGCCAAAATATAAACTGCTCCATCCTCCAATCTGTGCTTGATGTGTTCCCTACAGTAGCATACCCAATCACGCTACTGTAAATGTAAAAGATGAGTTTCATTCATATGGACCAAGAAAAAAAATTAGAAATCAGGAGAAAAAAATCTTTCTTCACTCCTGAGTGTGCCATACTCATGCGGTGCTAGGAGTTTTGCTATCAGCAAGCATGCAAGGTTTTGGCCAGTCTGATGTTTGATAACCATTTATTTTAACCAGGGAGCATCTTTCTCATTATCATTTGTGGATTTTATAGTTTAGCGCCTGCAGAATAATCTGAAAACAACCCATCTATTGAGGGCAATTCAGCTTTATATGATGTATGCAGAAATTTAAGCATTTGAAATGCCAGACAACACGTACGACAATGAGCGGATATGCATTTAATGAAATGGTCTTTTTTTTAATACCTGTCCAAGGAAGCTGACATATATACACTTTGTTTCTGTTTTCTTCTGCTCATTAAGTTGTAGAGGCTTCACTTTTGTCAGATTTTGCATCAGAAATGTTCTCATGCTGCTCAAAGCGCTTTTCAAGGCACTCAAAGAAGCATTATTTCGCTCCACAGTCGCACTTCATTGACTCTGCCATAACAGCTGCCCTGGGGCAGTCTGACGGGGGACGTGGCTGCCATTCTGCGCCCAATGCCCCTCCAAACAACACCAAACATTCAACCACAATCATTCATGTGTTTTTGCTCGTCTACAGAAGTTGAAGACAATGGACATTTCTCCAATATGACAGCACCAGTTATAGCTGTGTCTCCCCAGGAAAATCACTGATGTTTCAGCATAGAATTACTGACGGTATGCAGCGGCAAAAGTTGTTTTACATTGGCTAGTCGAGGTAAGTACTGGACCACCTCCAGGAAAAACTGCCCTGTTTCAGAAATTCACCGAGAACAAGGCTCGGCCAGACGAGGTTAGAGTGACCAAGGCACGATGGAGTGAGGACTGATTTTGAAAGTAGCAAGAAACATTGGGGGCAATACAATACAAACTTCCAGTTTGCCGTTGATTCTGGGGTGAGCTTTCCTGGAAATCTCCGAGAGCTGCTTAATTCTAGCTGGAAATTGTCACAGACTTACTCAACATAAATGAGTCTTATAAAATAAATCAGTCTAGGTTTTGCAGATCACAGTGGTTTCCTTTTTCTTAATCTTGTTTAATGTTTGCAATGTCTTTTGTATTAGATTTCATTGAATTGTGCAAGGTCACTTTTATTGGGTGGGGTTGACACTTTTCTGGTGGGTGTCCAATGTTGCAACAACTCCTTGTCACTGATCCTTTTCGTCATACTATTGGACAGGATGTCACCGCCCTGCCTGGCACTGGATGGTTCCTGTCTCAACGGCACCTCGGGAATACACGTCTCTATACAGAAGATGCGATTTTGAAGCCACAGGAAACTCCAACTGACAACTAACTCCAACTGATGCCGGGGCTTCTTTGCAGCCAAGTGCGTAGCAGGGACTGCGACAGGTTCCCAACTTTACTCTATAACAATTCTCTGATAAGATCAACCCTTAACTTTGTTAGTCACTGCTTTTTGCCATGACTTGTTTGCCCTGGTCTCCATCTCCAGAATTAATTACTAAAAACAAGTTGCAAAATGAACATTTGTCATACATGCAGCACATTTCAAGCTAACACATTAATCTCAAACCCATTAGCATTTAATTATTTCTCCACAAACGTGACATTCCAGCCATCAGTTTTCTGACAGACGAAAAAAGAAAAATATTGAAAAGTCCTCTCTGACATAAATGGTGGCCATTAACTGTGCCCTTGAATGCAATCTTACTGTGAGTGACTGTCTTTTAGTAGATTTTGGCTGGAGCTACCAATGTTTCTGAAAGTGCTTAATAAATAAATACTTCAACAAATATGCAAGCAAAAGGTCACGTCAAACCTGGTTTTGTTTTCTGTTCAGTCAAATGTTTACATGGCACACAACTGCACCCTCAGTTTTCAATGTGTATCTTTGCCTCAGGTTGTCGTTTACAAATGTTTATTGATTATAGCATCATTAGGATTGATCAGAACACATTGTTCTCTCTTTTATGTGTATACAAGTTCTTTTAATGTGAAGGCAAACCCTAACCCAAAGAACTATTATGGGTTATGTTCCCATCAACAGTCTGTCTTTGATTGCATTTTTTCTTTTACTGTTCTTGAATTAAAATATAAAAAACACCATGAATAATTTTTTGTTCCACCCATTCTATTCATAGTTCAGTATTTGTATGAAAAAGCTTTTTTTTTTTTTTTTTAGTTTTTGGTCGTTACAGGAAGATTAAAATCTGTTGTTCATAAATCTCAGCTTTAAATCTTAAGACCACCTTCAGTAACATTGCTCCGCCTAGCAATATGAACGTTTGGTTCAGTTCTTTGAATTTAAATGAGGGACATTTTTGTTCTGTTTTTAATGATGGGACACAGACGTGCAAAGTACTCCTCGATACAATAGACGGCGGCTGTGATTTTTTTTTTTTAATGGAATTAAACCAGATGCTAAGTAGTCCAAAATTGCTTGATAGCTCAAGGGCATCGGTGGCTCAATAGCACAAAGATTTTCTGAACCAAAATGGAGGACCTTTTTGACATTGCACCGCACAGATCGATCAAATCATTATTTAACCAAAACTGTCTGACTCCTCGGTTAATTCCTCTTTGTAACATTCCGTTTACGCTCCAAAATGATACCCTGGGTAGTCGAGTGGATGATGTTGTTCCAAGCGCAGGATGGAATATGTTGCAGAATATATCTCACCTGCCCCATGTGCCCTATTAATGCATAAGCTCTCCCTAAGGTCACAAAGCTATAAATGCTTGTGAGTGTTATGAGGCTCTAAAAGCTCACAACTTATCTGAAAGAATTCGAAGAATTAAAACACCTTACTTGCAGGGCACTGTTTTGTCCTTCTTTGCCTAATATCACATTCATGTTGGTGCCTGTTTTAAATTAAAATATTATTATTATATCTGACTCTTTTGCTATCCGAGCATTCATCCCCACCTTTTCTCTTTTCTTTGCATCTAGGAGAAGGCCACATCTTGCAAATGGGAATGTCATGTGGAATGCTGCTCAGCCAGTTACATTGAAGAGAACCCCGAGGCCAAGCGTGAAGCGGCCATGCGGAAAGAAGGGGAGAGGGGAAGTATCTTTGGCCAGGGAAGTCTGGATGCTCACAAGGCCAAGATGGAGTCATGGAAGAGATGGACAGACAAGGAAGGAGAAGCAACACTGGTAGCAAGGTGATATTCATACTTAATGTCATTGTAATGTCTTTAGTTAAAAGATTTGTATATTTCATAAGATGAATAAGTTAGTTAAAAATATGTTTATTTCATGATGCGGTGCGTTAAAGTGCTTTAAAATAAAAAAGCATCAGAATGACACCTCTTGACCTGTGAGGGTCATTCAGTTTCTATGCGGAATGAGTGCTCTGTACATTATAGAGGATCTTGGATGTGTCACCTGTGAGAATATGAGGATGGCAGACATTAAGTCTGAAGGCAACTCATAACTACGTTGAATGCATTCTAAACATTTGAATCTTGGGAAACTTTTGTCTTTGTAAGTATTGTATGTTCACAGACACCAGGTTGAGGTCACAATTGTGTTTTATTTGAAAGGTCGATGTAAATGAGTGATCGTTGATAAAGCTGTTGTTGTGTTTAGCATAAATAAGATAGCGACCTGTACTTTGCACAATGGCACACAGTTCAATGTATATTTTTCTGTATCTTTCAGTTACAAATTTGTGAATTCATTTACCACAGTAGACCTCCATAAAAGCAAGACAAGAACACCTTGTGTACGAAGTTTTTCTAAGTTCGCTGGCTGTCTAGCTTCACATAGTAACGTGTCGCGAGGACAGCACAGTCATTTAAATTATTAGTTGAAGTCATCCTCAAGCAGATTAATTGGAGAAAAGAGGACAGAAAAGTGTTTTCAACTGATATTGTTCGTATTATGGGCAGGGATGTGAAATATGTGAAGTAGGCAACACCTTGCTTCTCTCTCTGTTGTGAGTGTTGTGAGAAAGTTTACGTGTGGGCTACAGCTGAGCTAAGCGAGTGTTTTAGCCGATGATTGAAAACTCCTAAGGAAGCCAAGCGTGGCGGCAGGGAACAAGCACGAGAGTCGGGATTAGAGAAAAGCGCTAAATGAGAACAACCGTGAAAAGAATCGTGAACGAGCTGAGGCAGAGACAAAGGAAAGTCACTTTAAAACGAGAAACTTTGAATCAGTACTACCCCAATAAAAGGGTGGAGAGCAAACAAGGCAGATGGTTCCTGTTGGTTCTAAAGTACTGATATAGCCTCAGATGGGGGAAAAGTCTCTTTGGCACCAATGCTCCTGGCGGTAGGGATTAAACTGGAGGGCTATCGACCGACATGTTATGAATTTATCGGGGATTTCGGTTCCCAGGCTGCTATGTATGCAGGTGGGTGCTACTTTCATCCCCTAAGAATTTACAGCTTGAGGAGGGGTACACTTCATCCAACAACAACATATTAGGGGAAAGACAGCTTCCAGTTTTCCACCAATTGAAAACTGAAATCTTCCCTCAATCGGCCTGCAGCATAAAGAAAAGCACCGTGGCTGCGGCAAAGATCAAACGAGACAGAAGAATCTCAAAGAATTTGGCCAGTTCGGGAACTTAAAAGCCGGGCAGAAAACAGAACATATTTTCTTTGTCTGTTTTATCATCACACTGGAGGGTCAGTTGCACCTACGCCAAACATGCCGAGCGGCAGCCATTTCTCTGCAGTCATTCCACATTGCCTCCTAGCAAGGGAGTAAACAGGACATAAGGATGGAGCTGCGGGTGGCGGTGCGGGGGTGTCCTACAATCGAGGGAGTTACTCAAGACCTGGAGCGCCACTCAGTAATGGCGTTTGCCAGTGGGGGCACCGCTTGGCTCTGAATACTGTGTCCTGTGGTGGAACCGTTTTCAAACCAGAGGGTTCCTGTTTCATATGGTACACTTCGATTTTGAGGCAGTGACTGACAGCATGTGTTGTTTCTTGACATTTCATATTATCCGGAGGGTATAAAATATGTGTCTGTGCGTGTTACAGCATGAAAGATGGGTGCAGTATCTAACATTTATCTCACAACCAATCCTTGGAGATTGCTTTCAGAAAAGCACAACTGACTCCTTAGGGGCTTTTTTTGTTGTTGTTGTCAATTCTCTAAAAGCACAAAAAGCGCCACACAATTCTGTTATTGTAAATGTAAAAAAGAAAAAAAAGGAACCCTAACGTTGCCAGTGCCCATTTGTTAGGACACGTCATCCCTTTAATGGATCTGTCTTGCCACTTATATGTCATTTGTAGTGACGTACAGACCTAACATAAAATGTCAGACAACACACGACCCTGCACATTCTGTCCAATTTGTTTCTCATGTAGGTCGACATGAACAATTAGTTTTAAGATATAGAAAAGGCCTCGCTTTTTTACACTTTGTGTAAAAATATCACGGCATCCTCTACGGGGAATTGAGTCACTTTTACCAAGACCTCCATTATGGCATACGTTCCCTTTGCGAGAATTAATAGCGTGCATGAAGGCATAAACAAACGGGAGTTTAGAACATTTACAGAGGGATTACGACATCCTGTATGACATCTCATCTTCTAAAAAAAAAAAACATGTTTTCCTTGATCCTAAAGTGTCACGTACCCACTACTTTTTCCTCTCTACGCTTTTTTCTTTTCACCTATAGTCACACCATGGATCAAGCAGCTGCTTTGAAAGGCAACAAATAGAGTACAGCAGTATTACAGAATCACCCTGAAGCAGGTTGCAAATCCCGAATGTCTACGTTGTCTAAGCCAAGTCAGTACACAGATGGAGAACTTTTTTTTTTCTGTATACTGCGACTGTTAGAAAATATAAGATCGCCAAGCGCTTGATGCTGACTAAAATGTCAACAATACCGACCAAAATTTAAAAACGGAATTATACTGTTAGCTATACTTTGCAATATTGTTTTGTGCAGTTCATTGACAGAAGCATGAATGGCGGAAGCCATTTTTCTGATTTCGCAGTCTTGGGCCGCACGTTCCTTTCATTTTTCTCAGACGCTCATTGCTATTCAGCCTCTTGTTTGAAAGCGACCTGGTTAATTACTTTGTAGCTTTGCATTACACCTTTTCACTCAGGGCTGCTGTTGGGGAACATGCAGAGAGATGAATTGTGATAATGACAGCAGGCCATCAAGAGGAGAAGACAAAAGGGCAGAAAATGATATAAAACAGGGAGTGTTTGAGCTGTCTGAAAGAATGCGTCTGATGGGTCCCAGAACGGGCCTTGAATGAAACTCGTCTAGCTTTTTATCAATCGTGCCATTATCTATTGTTTACATGTCCTTTCGGATTTTTGCATGCCTGCATTTTGTGTGAAATAATTGAAAACTTGTTCACTCCTCCAGTGAGCTTCCAGAGTCATGAAATAAAAGTGTTGTGGCAGCCGGTAAACTCCCCAACAGCCTATTATCTAAACTTGTCTTTGTTTGGATTCGACTTTGACTTTGTTGTCCTCAGGCTCAAGCCGGCGACACGACGGGCCGTGTGGCAGCTCATCGGTCGGCGGCGGTGTGAGTCCGCAGCATGTTTACCGACAACAGGTGAGCTCGCTCGGTCTCGAAATCCTGGGTTGGAGCGTAGGGACGCGCAGAGTCTCGTCCTGCGGGAGCTAAGCATTGATCAATGCAGCGGGCAGGTGTGGGAGGACAGGGGGAAGGGAGCCATAAGAGAGACAAAGGCCAATGCCATCGCTCTTCCATGAAGCTCAGGATCTGGATCCGCTGGGCTCCCGGGCTAAATTAAAACAACCGGCGTCCCATTGATTCTTGTGCTGACAGGGACCATACATCACTTCATACGTTGCCAGGGAGAGGGGACAAGAGAGGAGCGAGTGAAAGAAGAAGAAGAAGAAGACGGGGAGGGCGAGCAACAGGGGCTTGGGGGGGGTAGAGGAACAGCGAAATAATACACTGGGACAAAGTAATACCAGGAGAAAAGAACGAAGGATGACTTATTGAAAAAAAAAATGAAGGGAAACAAAGTCTGTCAAGTGTGGCGAGGGGAAAAGATATCTTGGTGATGAGGGAAGAGAAAATTCACAGCTCTTTAAATGGGGAAAAAATAAGATGGGATTTTTGAGAAATGGTAAGTACAAACTATTTCGAAGCAAAACCAAATAACTTTTTTCTATTTGCTTGCTGGATATAAACCATACATTTTTCAGCACCTATTTTCTGAATTCAGTGCTTTCAAATATTTTTAATTTGTTTATTTTAAACACACAGACACACACAATTCCATCCATCCATTTTCTGAGCCACTTATCCTCACAAGGGTCACGTGAGTGTTGGAATCTCTCCCAGCTATCTTCAAGCTGGAGACGGGGTACACCCTGAACTGGTTGCCAGCCAATTGCGGAGCACATCGAGACAAAGAGTCGCACTCACAATCACACCTAGGGGCAATTTAGTCTCCAATGAATGCATATTTTGGGGATGTGCCCGGAGAAGTCTCACGCAGGCACGGGGAAAACATGGAAACACCACACAGGGGGGTTGAAATCCCAGAAATCAGAACTGTGAGGCTTAAGTTCTAACCAGTCATCCACAATGCCCACAATTATATTAATCTGCTAATTAGCAAATTTTAATCGATCTTGTGCACAAACAGGATGTGGCAAAGGATTTTTTCAGAATGTCAACACCGCAAGCTACTTCACATATAACACTATATTTATGGCTGTTTTTTTTTTTGTTATCCTGGGATGCACGCTTTAAAAGTATAGCAAGATTTGAATTACTCGCACAAGGAGATTTTGTAAGTATGATTCATTACATAGATTATCTCCATAGTAATAAATGTATATGTACTGTATATATATATATATATATATATATATATGAAAATAGTAGTGCTCAAGCACTATCACTGATGTATACCTTCCCTACGTAGGGCCAAATTAAAGGAGATAGTGTTCACTGACACAGCTGTTGCTGCATGAAATCTCAATGGCCCTGAAACTGCTGCCTTAGACAGCATTAGCTAAATGGCGCCATTACGGCACTTCCTTTTCCCAGTTGCGGAACACTTACTACCCCTGAAAGAAACTGAGCCAGCAGAGAGAACATTGCCTAAAAACTGTTGGTTTTCACAATCACTGCGGTAAGAGTTATGCTTCAATTTAGACTTAATAAACCATGGAACTTGTAAACGCAGTTCTAGAATGTTTATTTACAGACAGTAAAGCGCTGCTTTGCTGACATTTTCCCGAAGCAAAAAAAAAAAATAAATAAATAAAGGTTTTAGATTGCTATCGTAATCATATAATATCATAAAAAAAGTCATTTGGTTGTCGATAAATTATGATTCTCTGTTGGCCAATTAATGGCTTTTGAGATGCCATATCTGGTTTCACCCAATAAGTTCTGTGAAAGTTGGATGGGTAGCCAAAAGGTACTTTTAGGCAATGGAAAAGCAAACCGGGGCTTCAAAATGAATCCGGAATGTATAGCGCTTAGTGGATGGCTTATTGCTTCTTGCATTGTTTGTGTGGTTAATTAAATGGCCCGTCGTGAGTTTTGCAGCTTGCAGGACTCTTGTAACAATGGATTTGTCTACAAGCCTGTTGATTCCGTATTGTTTACAGGCACTTAAGGCGAAAATCCAGCAATTGTGAATTCGGGCTGAAACCTTTACCCCTGTGGCATTTTCTGGTTTTCCCGGAAATGGAAAGCTGCCATTGGTCATCAGCGTGAAAGCTATTCCAAGGCGCTTGGATGGTGCTCTGGGGTGAAACAACAGCAACCCAACCCCTCCTTTTCCACCTGTCCCCGTTCTTTCTGAGAGACAAGCAGTATGGTAATAAGGCGAATGAATATTGTGTGTGTGTGTCCAGCTGCTCTCCTGGCCACTGTAGCCATTAATGAGGAGTACCAAGCAGCAGAGCATGACACACACCAGCTGGATGGGCACATACCTCCGCTGAGAGAGGAGTGCTGTGCCAATGAGACAGGAAGTGAAAGCTATAAAGGAAGAGAAGCACTTATTTACAATACATATGGCGAGCTAGATTCATCCAACTTGGCTTGAAAAACTGCAAAGGCGGGCCTCTGGTTACTCTCTACTTTAATTCCAAGTAGTTTTGCAGCAAGGTGGAATGAAAGAATATTTTGCTCCAGGATTGTTGATGTATAATTAACTTTTTTTTTTGCCACTGTCTGATTCTGAGCTGAAGGATTCCAGTCACATCCATTTTTTCCCCTCCGTCATATCTCAATTGGGCCACATGGGACAAAAACATGGGCGTTTTGTCAGTTGTGTCATCCTTCCATCCACGTTGTATCTCTCTGGGGACGTGCCGGTTGAACATCTGAAGGTGAAAAGTCAGTTTGTGGTTTTCATTGGGGCCATTTTGATCCCTAACATACAGGCTCATTAATCTCCATTGATATAACGCTCAGAACGCAGATGTCTACAGAAACAAACAAAACAAAAAACAAAAAAAAAGCATGGAACCAAATTGCACACAGCAAGCTAATGGTCCCAAAAAACACACCGCCAAGAAACAGTTTTAGCCTCAGAACTACAATCCGAGATTTAAACCTTACTAATATGGGGGCTGAAAGGAGGAACCCTGTGGTTGAAGCCTGGAAAACACTACTAAGCAAAGTAATTAGCCTTATTGTTCCACTTTTTAGTACAATTGCCAGCTAACTAAAGAGTGGCGCTCGACACACATCATCAATGATATTGCCAGCACAACATGAAAAGTGTCCAGGCTGTTCCATGTCAAATTATAAAGCAGCAGGTGAACTGGTGTTGCTATGGCAATGACAGGGATACTGTCCTTATTATGAAACCAGTGCAGCAGCCACATCATTTCCGAGCTATAACTTGATGTCAGTGTCGAGCATCAGGTGTTGAATTGTTTGATACACACAACTGGACGGGCACGTGCGTGCGTGACAAATGCCACGTGTCCGCGGCTCCATGTCGGTGGGCTGCTTTGTGGTTGAAATACCTTCGCAGGATGTCCTCCATTCATGGTGACCAGAGCAAGGAGCAGCCTTTGTGAGATGCGTACATTTTTTTTGTATTAAACTGATTCCATGAGACAATCTGAGGCTTTCTGATTCTTTTTTTTTTCACATCTTTCTTTTTTTCCATGCTTCTGTAAAACATTCTAACACAAGATCCTGCCCCTGTAGCACAAATTCTGCTCCGAGAATGCCCTCTCCAGATTCCCATCAGTTTTTTTCTTTGTAAGTAGCCTATATACTGCTACATACTGCAAAACAAATATGGTGGAATAAAGAAATGACATTTCCACCTTGAGCAATATTTATTCATACCATGGATTAGATGCATGGAGAGGCAAAGGGTGTTCAGTGCTTCTTCATGTGCCAGATATTTTGAAATGTACATATTTAATCATTCCCTCATTTTTTTTAGATGGTCCAGTCATGTTATCCCTTCTCTCTCTCTCTTTCGCTCTCTCTCTCTCTGTTTCTCTCCATCTGGCTGATGTGAGACAATTGAGCATATCATCATCATTATCATCATCGTGATTTTTAAATCGACTCATCAGTTGATATTATGTAGGTTCAGCTAACATTTTGACGAGTGTAAAGCACATCACATATGCCACCTTGAAAAAAAAATAAATTTTCCCCCCACCTACCTGCTAATGCTAATAAGGTATAGCAAGCAGTGGTTGGTGTCAGTCAGGGGAAGCCTATGTAGGGCAAGTCATTCATCCTTCCCCAGGAGCTTACATATAGGAAGTGAAATGACCCATCTGATGCAAAAGTAGACCCTCAGTTCTGGTGAATTATGGTTATGGCATTGGAGCGGGGCTTCGGGAACACAAATTTTATACAGGAGACTGAAGACGGTGAACGTAGATGGTGGCAAATGCAACCCCCCCCCCCCCCGACCCTTCACACCATTTGTAGCCTTTACGTATTTAGAATGCTTTTTAAAGCCCCCCCGCTGTTCCTTTCAAGAGTTCTATCGACTAATAGCATTCAAAGGCCACTGGGCTCTGATATTGTTATAACTGAGATGTAGCTGCACCCATTATCCACCCTGGACTTCCTACGTATTGCAAAAATGCATCACGGGACTGTTCCATTGTGCAGCTAACGGCACATGAAATGGCCATTCTGGTGAAAATGACAGATGAAAATGAGGAGGAAAAAAAAAGAAATGTAGATGGGCTGGGGGGAGATGAGAGTAACAATGAAAGATTTTATGACAGCCGTTGAGCGCAAGGGGCTGCTTTATCAGCTTATTATCAACCAAATCACCTTCACTGAGATGTCGCTCCTATCTACTGTCAGGTCTGGTACCCCCCCCCCACAACCCCACCGCTTTCCAGATCAATGCTCACTGCCAGTACTATTCATAATCTGGCTCAGCCTTACTTCAGACCTCTACTTGCTAGCTATTTATTTCTTCTCATCTTCTTTCCATTTTGCTAACACGTTCAGTCCTTCTGTTGTGCTTTTTTTTTTGTCTCCACTTGAGTGTGACTGTCTTCACTGTGTTCCGTGGCATATTGAATACATCGGAAATTCTTTTGTGGCCTTCTCCTGACTGCCGCGTCTGAACGGTGATGATGTTTTTTTTGGAGCAGGGCCTGAAAAGCATCCTGGAACAGCTGAACTTGATGTGGAGTTGCAGGGAATAATTAATGGTAAATATGAGTAGTTTTGCAATGATTTGTCTGGCTCTGAATTTTTGATATCATAAAATCCTGGCATTAGACTCCACTGTACAGTATCACCCTTCTTTTCTTTGCTACTTTCTATCATCTCAACTCTTGCTTTCTCTTGCTCCCTCGTCTGTTTATCTGCCTGCTCTCCGAAACCCTCGAGGGCTCCTAATCAATGGTGGTTCAGGCCACCGCGTGCATGTTTTCCCCACTAGCCACCCCTCCTTTCTGCTCTCTCCAGCCCTTCGAGAAGCAGGGGAGGAACCTGAGGTGGACCAGGTTAATGTTCTGGCAGTTTGAGATATGCCTGTGACATTTCAATCTGGCATCTCCTTTATCGCAGCTGATTTCAAGAATGGAAGGGATGGTGGAATGGAGGGATCCGAATGAGTGTAGGCTACTCTTGACATGGTGGATGGTGGAGACAGTGGAACATGTTGGATCATGTGACCAAAAAAAAAAAAAAAAAAAGACAGTTTGCAGTTGCACTTAGGACTTTGAATGGAAGCATATGGCCATGACGCCCCCAAGTGGCAGCCTAATGAACTTTAAGAGTGGTGATGGACTGCAGCAATGCAACTGAAAATAAAACGGTATTTGTTATTGCAGTCTATTGCAATGAGTTAGATAAAAACAAAAATAATAAAACAAATGTAAAAATCAGAAATGTGTGGGTAGCGCGACAGGGAGTAATCTGTATTCTGCTGGGCTCCAAAAAAAATGACCTTTGCGAGTATTAATAAAAATGTAATACAAACAATAAAAAAGAGGTAATGAGAATGTTGGATGCACAGGCAATTACAGGAGAAATGAGGTGGAGAATGTAGTGTGAGGAAAATAGGAAGAGACAGAACGGGAGGACAATGGCAGAGCCGTGATACAAACGCAACCCAGGTGCCGTCATGCAGTGCCCGCAAAAGGTGTGGTGGGCCCTAGGGAGGTAGTGATTTGGACTGAGGGGGGGGAAACGCATTTTCAAAGTTCTGCAAAAATTGAGGTACTCTAATGAGAGTTTTGCATGGATCCCAAATAAACTGCTTGTTGATGGAAGAGACAAAGCTACCAAGTGAAAGCGATCGATTCAGGCCAAACTCAAAAGTCGACGAGCAAACTCTCAACAAGCGGGAGCGAAAGAGTAAATGAGCGACGGAATGAGTAAGGAGAGGTTGTCAGATTTCTACATCGGCGTCTGGCACTTTCTCTGGGAGTTGTATTTGATATGAATTCAATAAGCAGTGGCTGAGCTGTGTAATTACCCGCAGAACAACGGGGCACTGTTAGCTTTGCTGCTGCCTAAACGCTCCCCTGCTCGTGTCCAGGTCAGCACTGATCTCATGCAAAAATGTCAATTACCAACTTACAGCCTGTCGGGCGCCAGGGGTCTTAGTTAAGGGAATGTTTTGCAGTGGCAAGTTAGACGGCATATAATGTGCATGCTTAACACCACCTCTTGAACAATCAAAGTAAAAAGATTACGATGGAGGGGTTGCTCTTGGTACATCAGTTTCGATATGCATATGCTACATCAATAGGAATAGAGTGTCAATCATTTATCTTTACAATGCTTCAGCCCCCCCCCCAAAAAAAAAAAGTTCTAGCGGTGCCACTGCCAGTCATTTTTGGGGTGATGCTGTAACTTTTATTTTTGTCAAAGTCAAACTATCTGTAAACTTGAGTTTCAGCTTCTAAAGCATTGTTTACTTGTCTTTATCAGCGCTCTTTTATGAACCATTTCATATGAGATGTCGGCGAAGCGAGGAGCTCTTGTCTTTATTTTTCTCCGACTTGGAAGTTGGGATGTGGAAGCCATTTCTCCCCCGCTGATGATCCACTGCTGTGTCCTTGGAAGCTCTCTCGGAGAAGACCCCGAGTGGATGCCGAAGCATCCTCAACATCAAAACGGTCCTGTGGTGTGTTAAAATGTGACTTTGAGGCAATGTGGAACTTTTATTTCGCTAAGGACATGGCTCATGTGACTGAAGTTGATTCAAATTTCATCTTCTTCAACCTGTGTGAGGATTTTCATTGGATCTAATTAGTTCATCACTTCCTTCTTTTCACTTAATAATATATGTAGTATGTGTCTAATTTGTGTAAATCATCCTACAAAACAACTGGTCATGTATCCACTACTATTCCTTATTTCATTATTTAGTATGCGCCTTCCTTTTGTTGTACTTTGGGGGCCATTGTTGGATTTTCATGTTCTGTTTGTTCCCAGCACTTATCTTTTATCTTGCAAAGAAAACAAAAACAAACAAAATAATGAAAAAAAAAAAAAAAAACAAGTATACCCTAAGGGTCTACTGAATAGAAAACATAATTCAAGCTTTACATTGTTTTTATTTTTTTGGGGGGGAATTGCTTTCCGACACAGGATCTTCCAGAAACAGCGATCAAAAGAAACCCATTCCCTTTTCACGTTTGGATTTTTATCTTTGAACATTACAGTCAAGATAATAGATTACTGTGGGGATATGCTAAGTGAGCCATCCCAGGGTGAAGCAGTTACCTTCTGATAGCGCTTTAACAAGACCCCCTTTAACAATCCCACCGATTTCTACAGTGTTTATCCTGGCGAGGGCCGCGGGAGAGCTGGAGCCAATCGCAGATATTGTCCTATATGTTGCTTGAATTCAAATGCTAGATGTATGTACATTTTTGACGACATACAGTATCCGTCCGCGCGATTTAGTCTTGATGAATTTGTTGTTGAGTGCTTCTTTAATTCACGACCTTCAATTGACTTGTTTTTTTCCCATCAGGGTGGAGCACTGTGCTTGGACACGTGACTTTTACTGAGCTATAAATCAGCCTAGATTTGTGTGCACACTTACATTGAATCCATTACAATTCTACAGTATTGTAAAAATATATTAATGGTAAGGCATTTCTCTCGCCTTGGATATATTAAGATGTATTTGCCATCCGTGTGCTGCGAAAGCAAACGGTGCAGTTATTAGATATTTCTATAGGACTGTAGCACCATGGCGACATGCGTGCATTACATATTTGTGACGCCGTCATAATGTCCGCGTCCATCTAACCGAGCATCCATCAGCAAACGCCTCCTCCAGCTCTACCCGAGCCATTCATCTGCATGTTTCCTATCCTCGCCTCTTCTGTAGCCCCTTCCCCTCTGGTGCGTGCCGGTGGGAGTGGTCTGCCCTTGATCTGCTCTCAGAACAAACAGGCTGGTAAACATCATGAAACATTTAGAGGAGGCAGAGCAGCCTTCTTTCTAATTCGCGCTGGCAAGCCGGAGATGCACAACAGCGGCGGCTCCCAAAGGTCGCAACGAGAGATGGGTGGTATATGTATTCAATGCATGGACTGTACGTACATTATAAGTGCAAAGGGTTTTTGGAGACGAAGACTAGTTATGAATTCCCTTAGTTCCTGCTAAATTTATACCTCAGTATTTCGAGATTTTGCAGGGTAATTTTCGTGGGAACAGGTTGTTCCGACACGACTACGGCCAGTTGAACAAAACAAGGTCCATCGTTGGATCAGTTTGGTGTGGACTGTGGCGAACTAGACAGTAATTCAGCCCCACCCGTCAGGCATAAATGACTTCTGACCACACAAATCTTCTAAATGAATGAATGAATGGTTAAAACCATTCACAAACACGCTAAATAAATGTGTGATCGACATGAATTGGCTTGAAATGTCATCAAAAGGCTCAAGGATAAAACATGGCCATTGTCGCATCTGGTTAGGACTTGGTAACAAGGATAACAAATGAAGAAAGCAAGTTTGAGCAGCTGTTTCCTTCTGCTGGAAAAACAACCCTCCTGAAAGATTCTCTTCAGCTCACAGCAGGCTGCCTCGTGCTCATACCAAGTTATTTGTGAATTTGGATTACCTCCGAGGTTGCTTAAATGGAGCAGAGCTGCTTTGGGATCTAACCTGCATGTAAACACGTTACCTCAAATGTTCTCATGTCCCCAAAGTCTGGAGATATTTATGTCAAAATGCGATTTCCCAGAGAAATGTTCCCCGGCATGTTTTCTGAAGTTAATTAGCTCCGAGGAGGTTATGTTTTGCCATGTCGTTTGTCTGTCCTGTCAGCAGGAAGATTCCGGAAGGTGTGACGCACCAGTCGGATTTCAGGTGAATCAGAATCTCGAGTGGTTTTTATTGTCTTTTGATGATTTGAGGAGCCGATTGACCGTAGCTTACACAAGTACACAAATCATGTCTGATGGTTTTTTTTTCCCTCAAAGTCAATAAGTTGATTACTTTGTAATCAATAAATGTTTTCTTTGGCTGGGATTGAATGAACATGATTTTCTGCTCCTTACAACCCTTTCACTCCGTAGGAAGATCCACATTAATCAAGTCAAGCACTCACTTCTTTTACTTCTTTTTTTAAAATTAAACGTCAGATATGAAACAGTTTTTCTGGGCAATTTCATGCCTGATCATAACTGAAGCAACAAAAAAAAAGTGACAAAAGCATATATACTTAGAACATATGGTTATGTAGTGAGTACGTTTTGACAGCAGGGGTGAGGAAGGGGTGTAGTTAAGCCCCCCGAGACTCGTAATGGCCTGGACAATGAGAGAAAACATGAGGTATTAATGATCGTGGGGATTGGTACGAAAATATAATTAGAGATATCAGGGCCTGGTTGAGCATTCTCAATTAAAGGCTCGAGTCTGGACTCGGTGTGTCTAAATGAATTAATATAACCAAGTAGCCCAGTGGTCCTCAACTACCAACCATAAGAGTCTGAGCAATGATAAAAGATTGCAAATAGAAATTATACAATGTTTTACCCATCTGTCTGCTACAGTATATCTACAGTTTTTCTTTTTGTGATCTCTTGAATTAATTATTCAAAGTTTGACTTTGAAGGATTGGGAGCGGAGCAAAGGTCTCACAGCTCATGCGGTGATCTGATTACGGCAACTTTAGAATGACACCCTGCAGAGATGTCAAAGATACATAAGATATTTCTTCTTTGGAAAGGGGTTTGAATGTCTCTGAAGTAGTTTACGGACTTCACTTTTGTCGTAGAAATTGGCAAATTCATTTAAACTGAGCAGATTCCAGAACTCCCCCAAATGCCCACTAATTGTGCAATTGACAAATGCAGCAATTTGTTGGATTTAAGGTGGTGTTTATATACTTTTTACAGAACCCTGCAGGGTTATTATCCTCCACACTGATAGACGTGCTGACAAGATTAGTTACAAAGTCTGTGGCCAAATCTCCAAAGTTTTGAAGTCCCTTACCTGTGGCGTCCAAACGAGAGCAACCCAGTGACCGCTCATGATCCTAATGTAAACGAGCCATTGATTTCATTAAACCCTGCAGCAACAATTCCAAGCGGTGCTGCGAACACTTTTGCACTTGGCGTCCCCGGCAAGACAGTTTGATTAGCCTAAAGGCGTGTTTGGGGGATTTAGCCCAAGATTAATCCACTCCAAGAAGCACACTGATTCAGTTTTCGATCAATATGGGTGTAAAATTCCTACATATTTTGTGTTGATGTCTTTGCATTTTAGCCAAAAGGCTGCCCCGAGTTTTGTCCCCCTCCTTATTTGCTGGCAGGCTCTTAGACGAACGCTGCTCGTGGGTTCATGACAGTTTCGCTAATGCGATGCAGAGCTCTGATTTTGCTCCAATCGATTTGGTTCCGAGCGTGTGCCTGTAGCCCAACGTTAAGTTTTATTCCCCTGCGTTCTTTAAGTGTTTTATGTACTGTGGGAATTAGCTACACTGCCACTTGGGGACAAGAAGTTGCTTTTTATTGACCTCTAAAGCTCCTTGTCATGACTGTCTGCTCAAAAACATCATTCGTTGTTATGCTATCGCTGCGTGTACGTATTTCATATGTGTTTTAGCAATCTCTTAAAGTGCTGTTTTACATTTGAAAGCGGGCCGCTTTCCCATGCAGATGCAATTAAGGCCAAAGGAGTCACTCCTAATACTCTTCTGGCTGTCTCCAGCCTTTTGAATTAACTACATTTTGCTTCTGGAGCCCGCAGAGAGAACGATGTGCGAAGGGACTTTTTTTTTTCTCTCTCTTTCTCATTGCGGTTTGGCTCATCTACAATGTTGAAAGCAACGAACTTTGTTAGCCAACATTCTATTTTGTATTACGACCAATGCTCTGGTAGTAGAGTCGCAACTACCAGTAAGTAAACATTTTTACAGATTATTTCTCTCTTTTGGAGCAATTATCCCAAAGTAAAGGGGTTCTAAGGTCCAAACCCTCATAAGTAGTCACAATTGTTCTTCTGTTAAGACCAAAGTTTATATTATTCTTTATCGCAGGTAATTAGTGCATCCGCTCACAAAACACAATTATTGTAGATACAATTGCACGATAATAATAAAAAAAAAATACTGTATTTTCTGCACTATAAGGCGCACCTAAAAGCCTTAAATTCTCTCAAAAGCCTGTGGTGCGCCTTATAATCTGGTGTACCTTATATATGGATCAATATTGAGCCTTTAGTGCAACTCCATCTAATGGATGCATAACGTAACCCCAGTCTACTGTAGTGTCTATGCGCCTTATAACGCGCTGCACCTTATATATGATTTTTTTTTTTAACAGGCCATTTATTGAAGGTGCGCCTTATAGTGCGGAAAATTCAGCACTTACCACCCAAATAAACATTTTTAATACCGCTCTGATACTGAACTTGATTTAATAACACTGGCTGGTAAGTTAAGTCTGTCTGTCTTTTATCAACAAATAGAGGATTAAAAAAAAGGTCAGATTTTAATCGATGCAATCATGGAACAAAATATCTGAGCAGCGTTATCAGAAATTGGATGTTTGAAATGAACTTGATCCATTGGAAGAATGGACGACCCGGACTATGGGCTTTGAATGGATTGCAGAAAATCAGCCACGTACATCCCACCACTGCAACAAACTGGAAAACATCAACTGCTACATTTATAACCACTGAAGGTCTGAGGGTGGAGAAAAATACTTTTTAAAATGAAATAAAACAAAGATATATGGCATTACAAGGCCTGAGGAGGAGCAACGTCACAGAAGACGCATTACACGCTACAAGACACAGAACAAATGGAGAAAACACAAGAGAAAGGGGGCTGGAGGAGAAGAAAAAAGGCAAAAAAAACCCCAACACTAACGCTTTCTAGTCTGAAATGGAAAAACTAAACGCTACTGTATTTCCGTCTTTTGTGTCCTTCATCGTCGTTCTCACAGCAAGTCAGCATATTCCATTCACCCTCCCACCTTCTCTTTGCCTTTCAAACACTTTCTGCGGTTGGAAAGAATGAGAGGAGGGAGACATTAATGCTGCGTTTGGGAATATGTGTCAGTTGGCAAAATAGGGTCCACACGCTTGTCTACATGAACTACGTCTAGGATGCGTAGTTGGCTCCTTTTGATCTTGTTTTTCATCCGTCTTTGTTTGCTTTCACCCACATGAACTGGATTTCACTCTTTTTTTTTATGAACACTTTCCGTCTATTTTACAGCGCTCTATTTTGTACTCCCAGCGCCTCCGATGTCACGACAAGCGAATTAGACTTTGGTAACATCATACGCCATATCCTCTCAGCCTTAAATCCAAAGTGCATGCGGGGCTCGCCGTGCACGTTGTAACTTCAAATGCCGGTTTTGCCGCGGCGGTGGGTGTCATTGGGCTCACCGCTTTGCATTTCAACTTTATTCTGCGCCTTATTGCTGTAATAATGTCGAGCCAGCACGCGGAGCAGCCGTACACACAAGAGACACATTTTTATCGATGAAAGTCTCTCTTGCACTCAGTCAACAAGGGTTGATAGGGAAAATCGAGTCCATTTATTGGCTCCACATATTTTATACAGACGGTAATATAAACAAAGGTCCCTGGCACTAATTCAAGGGTGTGATGGGTTGCATATTTTTTGGTTATCGCTCCTCTTTGTCATTGGGTGAATTTTGGTCTGCATTTGAGCTAGAATCTTGTCAAGTGCGGAAGTGTTAAATGTGTTTAAAAGGTTGTGATGAATGGTTGGAGGGGAAAAAAGTCGAGTAGCAAAAGTGATGCGCTTGTTTTTTTTTTTTTTGGAATCTGACCACAACTCTCCACGCGTCAGCCAACCTTAGCAGCATTTAGCCCACAAATCATGCCCCCCTTTGCCCTCTTTCACTGCTCTCTTGCTTGCTCATCCCTCATCCACTCAGTGGAGCACAAGCGCATGCAGTGGAAATAATTGAGCCAATAAAGACAATACCAGAATCCATCCCGATCCCGTGCTTCACATAGTTCCTAATGAATCAAGGGAATCAAGCCCTCAACTGAATTGTCTCTTAGGTTATTTAGTGAATGGAACTATACTTTTTGCGTTTATGTGTGTCTCAAAATCCTTCCTTATTTTGGGTAAATCGTGATTTCCTAGGAATGTTGAGAGCTTTGTAGAAATTCATATATCTCTTTTTAATTGTATTTCTGTATAGATATCTTGTAAAGACATTGTTGAAAAAAATCCTTAACACGGTCAGTCTGTTGATATAAATTATCATTAAACAATAAAGTTCATTTGAACCAATTTGTTATTTCAGGGTAAGAATGTACTACTGTGTTAAACCTTGTCATTAATCAGTACACAAGAAGTAAATCTGAGTTTCTGAAAGGTCACTGACCGCCGATAAACATTCGGGAACCTGTTAACTGCAAAAGTTTATACTAGGAGTGCTGTTCCATCTATGGAAACTTTTTCACCGATTCATACAAAGCCTGTTTCTATTTTTCATTTTTCTCTTAAAAAAAAAAGAAAGAAAAAAAACTTCCTTGGCTCAATTTAGCCACACCCACCCTCCTCCGAGTGGGTGTGTCATGAATAATGGATCATTCCATCATACACACGCTCACTCACATCTTCCAGGTTCAGCTCAGACAATATCCAGAACCTTGCATTCCCAGCACCGACAGTGAATTGCATAATGTCCAATTTCACCACACCGTGTCTCCCTCAAGGCTCTCACGGTTTTACGACAGACATTTCAGTCCTCTGTGCTTCATGGCGACATAAAAAAAAAAAAAGAATAATATATTTTTTTAGCTTTATTATTTTCTCTTTTCATGGTGAAGCATTTATGATCATGATTTTCAAGGCTGTCATCTTAATTTAGTCCCGCCAGGCAGTCGTATGAATGGCTCCGATGTATGAGCAGCTTGGCACATCAACATCTATTCTCGTTGAAAATGCAGACACATGCTGCTATGTGGCCCGGTTTCGCGTGCCATATGCCGCTCCCACCGTGCGTGTGTGTGTGGCACTGCTTTCATTCATTGAAGTTGAACAGAAATAAGTCAACTTTTTTTTTTTTAGAAAGCGGTGTAATGCAACTGCGGCTGAGAACAAAGGATGTACGGATAAAAATCAAAATAAGAGAAATAAACAGTTTAACAAACAAAACGTATTAAAGTAGATGCTGAGTCTTAAGCCGAGCGAAAGCCAAAGAATAAAAATTCTGGTGGCTTTTAACAATTGATAGCCTGGGGGCTTTCTAATATGTGGGTGGGAAGCAAACTTAGCGTTCGTACATGTTTATTTTAACGTGCTTTATCTCACTTTTATTTTTTTCATTTTTCTGGAACAAGTCTTCACAGGTGCAGTAAGAAAATTGAATAGTCCATTGCATGAGAAGTGAGGGGGAGCAGTAGCAAGGACCATCATAGATTAATGTCTTTTTTTAAGCATGTAAATTAAGACTAAAATGATAATTATCGCTTTAAATCAAAGGGAACTTAACTAATCAGTTTTTATGAGACGTTTGGGAGCCCCTGGCAACTAATGATAAATACACCCCTGAAGGAAGATGAAATGTTTCCTGAGCTAAAGGTTAAAGGTAATCGCAAGGCATTGAGGCCATCTCAAGGTATAATATAAATATGATATGAGCACTGCAACACCAGTGAGGGACTCCCACGATAAATACCAACGTGGCATTTGCCTATTGAACAATTTAGCAGATGCAATTGATGTGGCCATTAGGGGAAGGGGTCTCCAAAGCCAAACAGGCTGCAATTGGAGCCTCTATGGATTGCTTCAATAAAACCCGGCAATAAACAATATGGAAGCAGGGGTCTCTGCCATCAATCAAAAGTAGGCATGATGCATTTATGCATTATAATAGCATGAATTCTTCTTAATAAGCAAGCACCTGTATGCCATATATGCCATATGGCATTATCATCTATATACTTTGCTGTCTTTAGCATGAAGTCGGCTATGAATCAAACAGTGTGAGGCAATGAGGATGGAAGGAGAGAGGTAAGGAAAGGCCACAGGCCTGGAGGGAAGATGCTTGAAAGATCAGAGACAAGCCCCCGGCTGATGATGTCATCAAGGGATCTCCCTTGAAAAACTAGGAGAAAAGAAAGAAAGCCATGCAGGCGAAGATTTGGAGACAGGGGGGGAAAAAAAGAGAGGCAGTCTTGGGAATTAGCAGTGGCAAGAGAGGGGAGGGGAAAAGTTGGACACCCACTCTCGCCGTGACTTTTCCTCTTCTTCCCTTTCTCCGTGGAAGACGCCTCGAGACAAAAAGTCACAAAAAGAATCAAAGCCGACACACTGGATTACTTTCTACTTCCATCGGATCTATTTATGCACACGTGCACAGTTATTGGTGGATCGATGCAATCTACAAGTTTGTGGATTTGATCAAAAGTTTTTTTTAATAAGGTATGTATTAATGCGCTGTTAATTGCATTTACATACCAATACTTGAAAACGGATCTGCCACAACAATGCTCTCTGGGAATTGTTTTCTACAACAAGTCTTTCAACTGTTTGGCAAAGTGCAGTTGAAAAAACAAAAAAAACAAAACTACAAATCATTTGCAAAAAGAGGGAGGGGGAGGGAAGAAAGGTTCTCATCAACTTTTGTTCTTACAAAGAATTTATCTGCATGCCATTATACGGCTGACTCTAAATTGGAATAACTTTGCAGTGTTGTCAGATCCTGTTTTTGCACACCATTGACTTTTTTTTTTTTTTTAACAATTAGTAAACCTACTTACACCTATTTTGCCGAAGTTAAAAGTTTAAACAACGGTGAGTTCAGCCATTTTCCCAATGGAAGTGTACAATGGAGTTTTACGGCAACCCTCTTTCTGACAGTGTAGCTTGCAGAGCTCCTGGCCAAAGCAATGTGGGTTGATGCTTTATTCTTTCCATACTCGTATTATGAAAGCCAAGTTGGATGTCGCCAAGATGTTGCTGACTAAGGCTCGCATCCAGGTCATGCAAGCATGGAAAATGAAAAAAGACACCCGTGCTGTGGTATAGTAGAGAACCCGTGTGTGTGTGTGTGTGTGTGTGTGTGTGAACTAGTCACTGCACTGAACAACATCAGGCTTCAAAACTGGCATGTAAAAGTTAGTTGTTGATAGTAAAGTCGCATCTGTTTTTTTTTTCATTAATATGCCGCTTCACGTTTGCTGGCTTTTGAATCAATGCCCTTGCAAGCCACTTCCCCGTACTTCCCCGAGGGGTTGAGTTTTCAGCATTTGCATTTACAGTTTCTGCTATGAAATTATCATATGTAAAAAAAAAAAAATTAAAAAAAAGAAGTCTCCGGTATGGCTGAGTTTCAACAGGGACTGCCGGGCCAAAGTCATGCAGCCATGAGAACACGACATACTGTATTTGTATAGTCATTAGTTTAAAGTCACATCTTATCGTGAACTCGGTGTTGGCCACGCATGCCGGGTCGTGTCCCAACTGTGGGCGCATGCAGTCAGCGCTTCACTAGCCTCATTTTGGGTTTCACACCAGAGTCCATTTCCGCTTTGGCTCGTTGTTTATTCAGGTCAGCAGTGAATATATCATCAGAAATTGGTGTCGAAAACGTTTCGCTGAGGTTGACCCTGCCGTGGATATTAAGGGTGTTTGGCCATCCAGGTTATGTCATGTTCTTTTTTTCATATTGAAAGTGTCCATGTCTTTGGTAACTTGAGACAGTCTGGAGTAGACTCCCTCTGAGGATTGCCTGCGATTAACTGTCCTGACTTTTTTTTTCCCCCTCCCTCTTCCTCTTCAACTTTGCTGGCCTGTTTCTCATTACTGAATATTCAAGCTGTTGGACACAGCCCAGAATGTAAGACTCGTGAAAACTTGCCTCAGCCTATCCTGAGTGCAGTACATTTTGGGGTATTGCCTCAGCTAGTTTGTAAGTTTTTATTGCTCCCAGCTTTTGCTTATGTAGAGATATCTATCGCAGCTCGGAGGTATATTTGCTTTAGTTTATTCCAACTCCAGTGCAGTAGAAGAGGAAGTGTACAGGCCTGTTAGCATTAAGTCTTGCTTTTTTTTTTCCTGAGAGACTCTTAAAAATGTACTCTTCTCAAGCAACAGCCCATAAAGTCAGATCCTTTAGTGGGACCATGCAAAGATCTGTTGTACATCTTAAAATGGTCCACAGTCAGTCCAATGGGAAAACTGCTGTGCAGGAAGTTTCTTTGCGTTGACGAAAAAAGAAAGCTGCAAAAACAGTTGACCTGATGAACTGATGTATCCACACAAATGTTGTCCAAACAAAATGAATGATTGTGGCGACTAACCTCCCTAAGTTTCACTGCTACAGTGTACGTCCACCTCACTAGCTGTAACAACTACATCTAAACAGGCTGTCACTGCTTTCCAAACAAATTCAATGATGAATTACATGTCTAAAATTTGCAAACAACAGACTACACTTACCTGGCCTTGAGCTGCAGTAGAAATTATATGAGACAGTTGGTCTTGGCTTGAAAGAATTGCTTCAATTCTGTAGGTGACAGGTTTATTATTAGTCAATGATCCCCCTGTGGCTTCAGAATTTTTCCTCTCGTGGTATCGGCTTCTCTTGCAGTAACCTAAACATTTGGTTCTTTAGTTAATGTGCTTAGGTAGAGTGTGGCTGCAAAGACCAGTGGCCCAACTTTATCTCCTCTGACCAGCTTTGTGGTTCTGAAACTCAGGAGGCTTAGCAAAATGTATTTGGACTAGGGCCAGAAAATATTTAGCAATGAGCTGTTTTGTATGCATCACTCTCCGGAACATGATGCATTATGTATTGTGTGAACTTACTTATTATTATGATTATGTGCTATCGGGCTGCCTATAATGGCTGCAGGTTTAGAGTTCTCAGACAGCCATCTGAGGCTTTCATTAACCTTCTGCTTATCCATCCGCGGGGGGAAATGTAGTTTCATGATGTTTCCCTCACTGTTATTTTACAATAAAATTGTTTTGCATAAGGATGGAGTGTACCTGTGAAAATAAAGTGCTGCGACCAAACGTTTCATTGGAGTTTAAACAAGGATCGCTCTACTTTTTAACACAACAAAAACAGGGAGATGAAGTACACCTACCTCAGTTAACGGCAGCCAAAAATGAAGAAATTAATCAGAATAATATTGGGCAAGAAAATCTAGGAACATCAATCGATCCATTAGTCTGCATTGAAGGTATGCATCATTAAGTAGAGTAATATTGACAGTGTTTGATGGGTTTTTCTATTCATGTTTACCTTTCCATTGCAGCAAACTACTTGGATAAAAAAAATAGGATGAGTGGTTCCATATAAAATAGATTATTCTACAGCATCATAGCAGTATAGATAAGGACGTTAGCTTGATCAAATTCTGCATTGCAGCCAGGTGCTGCAATGCACTACCAACCGCACCTGGGTGCAATGCAGTCGGCGGTCAGGTTACACTAAGTGCAACTCTCGGGTCGTATTCTCATCCAGGCAGGGGCTCACTTTGTTAACCCTCGGGGGGGCCACAGAGGTGGGTGGAGGTCATTGGTCCCGAAAGACATGACAGGTGTGTCGACGGGAGACAATCTGCTCACTCGCTTGCCTCGCGGGCTCCGCTGTACCCGTAAACACTGCAGAGTTGTGAGCCTCTCGCACACGCCGAGGGCAAATTCGGGTCAGTGGGTGATGTGTTAATGTGAGTCAGAGTGGATGGATGGTGGGGAACCTGAATATGGATGGTTTGCTACATATAGCACGAGCGGATCTGGCCTTTATTGTAGGGTCACAAGCAAACATCTGGTGCAACGTTTCCATGACTCATCCAGATGTTTTTTTGTTTGTTTTTCGATCTTACTACAAACTTTCTGCAATGCCTGCGGGAATGGGCCAGCAAAGTGCACATAATATTTGTGCTTACTTAATCCCTGGTTTCTATTTCTTGCTCATTTTTTGCTCTACTGATGCATGCTTGTGTTATATCATATTTACACACATGTGAGTTTTTCTGTGTTGCTGAAGCCCAGTGAAAGGCCAGCCAGATGGACGGGATAATGATGATGATCAGACTTGATGGACTTACACTACTTAATGAGCGACATGGAGCCTAATTCATATGCCTCGAACAAATCCTGCATCATCATACCTCATTAAGATATTGACTGTGACTGGCTCATAAATAAACATCCATTGGAGACTGACAGAATGGCGCATCATTACACAGCTGTAAACATGCAGAAGGGAGTGCAGACGGGATACTGGGAGGAGCATGACATTTTTGTGTGCGTTCATCCCTTCAGGTGGAGGCTCAGGTGAGGCGAGGCGCCTGAAAGCATGTGGCTTCTTTGGTCCTGCCTGACTCTGCTGGCCGTCAGCCTCAGATCCTGCGAAACACTTCCATCGGAGCAAGGTGAGCCTGATTCGGTTCTAAGAATAACGTAGTCATGTGAGTACAGAATAAATGTATACTCAAGAAGGTAAGGAAAGAGCATTCTTATCCTAGCTAGCCACTGTTATTCAGATTGGATATATATACACACACAGCCCACCCCATGGTATCTTCTGAAGCAGTACATCACTGTAAGGACTGAATAGAAAACATAAAACACCTTAACTGTTCCATGTGATTGCATGTCTGGCCACTTCATTAAAAGACCCACTCTTACGACTATATTAAAAAAACAGTATTGCTTGAGCAACTGGTTCGTCTTTACAGCGCTGCGCCGATGTGGCTCAACGCTTCCTGTTATATGGAGCATAATTATGGCTTACTTTGTTTCAGTTGCTAGCCGTTAGGGGCAGGGTGGTCACTCTGCGGCGAAAATGTGCGGTCGTCTCTCTCTTCAGGAGCCCTCAATCGTTCCCACAGTGTGTTGATTGACTGACCTTCTTTCATACAGCGACTGTCAGGATTGGGTATAGACGTGACCATACTCCCTTTATTCCTCCACGTATTTACTTCATTCTAAACGTTCATGCTTCCTCTCTGTGGTCTCGGGGGCAAAACTAGTGATATCACTTGGGTGCGATGGCGGTCCCTCGCAGCTCCTGGAGCTTCAAAACAAGCTTCGTGGAGCACTCTCGGTAGACCCTCATTGGCTAGTCAGACGAGACTGCGGCAGCTCGCTAGCGCCCTTGAGGCTTCCCCGGAGTGGTTTGAGAGAAAAAGTAATGTCTCAAGTGCAGCCGTAACATTTTTACTACAGCAAGTTACAGAAAAACGCTGTCAGGACTATTCCTCTGACTCATCCAAATCTCAATTTACTGGTAATTTGCTGACATTAAATCTGGGGAGCAGGTTTAATTAAAACTGGTGCTGAAGACTCGTGCTGCAGAACCGTGACGTATCAGCCTAAGAGACCGGTCCTCTCGGGCAAATCCAATTGCTTTGGTAAGGTGAGATGTTTGTGCGCTCTCTGCAGTCTGAAGTTATGATTTATGTTGGAATTATCCCTTTTGTCACTGTCTTAGCTGCATTATGTTTTGCGCTGCTACCTGTATGAGTGCCAAACACTGCATCACGTATATACTTGTAGATGTAAAATTACAATTCTTTGTCATGATTTTCAGCAAATGCTACATTTACCCCACTGAGATGCTTTTTCAGGCCTTTACTGTCATTTCCTTCAATAGCTTCTCCATGCTGTGACTTTCGTCCTTGTGAAAAGTTAAAAGTTGCTTTATTTGGATTCCAGATATTTGAAGAATGTTTAATTTCCGTCCACGAGAGGGTCACGGTTTGCCTTGGTGACACTTTTCGGATCACTATCAGGCTTCCTCTCATTTTTTCAGCATTTGGCTGAGTGTGAACTTTGGATACTTCCACATTCATTCTGGCACTTATGCATCATCAATACACATTAACGATCCGGTTTTCCACTGGCAGTCATGCCTCCCCAAGATTGATGCGTGAACAATACTTTGAATGAGCTTCACCATAATCTTTTCTCCCCATCATTTTGGTGCAAGGTAATCATGGTTTCGGTTGCCCATAGAATAGAATAGCTTCAAAAACCCAAATCGAATCCGGCCTTTCCATTCTTGTATGCGACCACTGACCAGATCTTTGAACTTTGTGGTCAAACATCTATATTTTAGTCCTAAAGATTTCGGCATCCCGATGCACAAAGATAACCTAGTGAGATGCTTGTGGTTGGTCTATTTCTCCATGAACTTCTTGACCTTTTGAATATTGTTAAGTCCAGCAGTTTCAGCATTTTTTCTGCCAAATGCTTTTCTTTGACACATCATTTTGCGTACGTTCTGATTGAATTGAAAAAGAGTTCTTCGGACCACAGGTTTACATATATATCTGTTGATCTGTCGGTCAGTCAACATTCCAAAATTAGTAGCTACTGAATGACTATAATCATCTTTTGTGCATCAAGTAGTTGTCGTACAAATAGAATCACTTTTCAAATATGCTGTTAGGTGTACAAACTAAAAATATGTCCCCAGGAGTTATGGCAGTGAACTTGAAGAAATGTGTCCTAAAATTACCAGGTTACTTGTCACCAGTGTTTGAGACTGAGAGCTATTTACTTGGGTACTGTATCAAGCAAATGTTGATGCACAATAATGAAACTACAAATTTGTTCAAATTGCCTTTAATTGTATGTTATTAATCAATTTAAGGTGGAGGTGGGACTGCATCAGGGATCAGCTCTGAGCCCCTTCCTGTTTGCAGTGGTAATGGATAGGCTGACAGATGAGGTTAGACTGGAATCCCCTTGGACCATGATGTTCGCAGATGATATTGTGATATGCAGTGAAAGCAGGGAGCATGCAGAGGAACAATTGGAAAGATGGAGACATGCACTGGAAAGGAGAGGAATGAAGATTAGCCGAAGTAAAACAGAATATATGTGCGTGAATGAGAAAAGTAGAGTGGGAAGAGTGAGGCTACAGGGAGAAGAGATAGCGAGGGTGGACGACTTCAAATACTTGGGGTCAACAATACAGAGCAATGGAGAGTGTGGTCAGGAAGTGAAGAAACGGGTCCAAGCAGGTTGGAACAGCTGGCGAAAGGTGTCTGGTGTGTTATGTGACAGAAGAGTGTCTGCTAGGATGAAGGGCAAAGTTTACAAAACAGTGGTGAGGCCGGCCATGATGTACGGATTAGAGACGGTGGCACTGAAGAAACAACAGGAAGCAGAACTGGAGGTGGCAGAAATGAAGATGTTGAGGTTCTCGCTCGGAGTGACCAGGTTGGATAGGATTAGAAATGAGCTCATTCGAGGGACAGCCAAAGCTGGATGTTTTGGAGACAAGATTCGAGAGAGCAGACTTCGATGGTTTGGACATGTTCAGAGGCGAGAGAGTGAGTATATTGGTAGAAGGATGCTGAGGATGGAGCTCCCAGGCAAAAGAGCGAGAGGAAGACCAAAGAGAAGGTTTATGGATGTGGTGAGGGAAGACATGAGGGCAGTTGGGGTTAGAGAGGAAGATGCAGGAGATAGGCTAAGATGGCAAAAGATGACACGCTGTGGCGACCCCTAACGGGACAAGCCGAAAGGAAAAGAAGAAGAAGAAGTATGTTATTAATCAATAATGAATGATATTCATCGATCTAAAGACACTGATCATAATGATTCCTCACAATAATGATCAACTCTGAGTTATCAAGGTTAGGAAACATAAATATCAGTATGCAAAAGCAGTGTTTACATCTTCAAATGATCACTTCCATAACATTCCTTGGAAATCACAATGTACCATCATTAGTGAGCTAGTTTTGGAACAGGCAGCCGGCTACTCATCTGGTCTTGGGGGACACCATGTTGGTAAGCTCTGAGGTGCCCTAAAGAATAATGTATTATTTTTCTTAATGACTAAACCAATTTGTTTCAAACAGAGATTTTCCCCATTACAATTTTCCATTCTCAACTTTCCTTTGACGACTGTAATGAAAACTGAAATTTTTAACCTCTCAAATATCAGAAGTTTAGAAAGCTCTGAAAGCCCATTGTATACATTCCAATAACAATAAAATAAAATTAGGCCAAGGCCTCAAAGCAGGGAGCCGACCCCTCCGAAGGATTGTGTTTTATGTTTTTCCACTCCTCTGAACTGCACTTTTTATCTTTGGAAAACGACCAGGAATCTTCATGCGTTCACATTTGCCCAGAAGCAAAAGTGGGAGAGATTCATTGTAATATACTCCCATCTTAGTTCCTCCTCTAAATTTTTATTCCCTTCTTAGTATGTTATTCTCCCCTCCGCTCTTGGACAATATAGACTCGTTGTATTAAATCAACGACATCAAATGTCAACCCCCCCACCCCAACCCTCACCCCTTACGTCGCATGACTTTAATGGCCCGTGGTAGCGGAAGACTTTTTGCTGATCAGCACCCCGGTCCAATTATCTGCGAATGCTACCCTGTAAAGCGCAGTCAATAAGTCAGTATCCTCCCTTATTAAAACCCTCACGGTGTTCTCCCACTTCTGACCTCGTCTCCCTAATGAACACATTCTTACCATGTGTATTATCCAAGGGAAGCTCGCAGAGAACCTAGGAGGTTTCAGTGACCTCTGCCACAAGCAGCCTGTGGAAGATAAGGCCGCTCTTGCACCTTTTAATTTGCTAAATATCACGCCAACCCAGATACAAGATAAGGTGCGTCATATTTGAGCTTTTTGAAATATTTTGTGAGTCCATGCTGTTAAAGTCTAATCATATAAACTATATTTAATTGTTTCTTTTGAATTCTCTCTCTCAACAACAACAATAATCAAACTGAACAAAATATACTTTTGCGCACAACAGACTCTCTGCGTTCAGGGAAAATCGCTGTCACTCATCTAAAGACGTAAAATGTCTTGAGCAGCCGCGTGTTGCGTGATTGCGAGCGTGTCATTAGCCACTTTGGCAGGACTCAACTGGAACTCTTTAAAAAAGAAGACGTCTGTCCCATTCATTCAAGCCTGCTTGCTGATACCGACACAAGAGTGCCCTTCCTAATTTGCACTAATCAGATCGTCAACGGGCAACTGCTCTGCTATGATTGCAGCTAAAATAGAAATGGGCTTGAAGTTATGTCATGTGTCTTCTGCCGAGCGGACAATAAAACTGCCTGCAAATCCAAATATGTAGCAATATACAATTTCTCAAATGTGTTGACGTATACAGCAGCAGACCTAAATCCCTTTTTAATATTAACTTTTTAAGTTTCAAACAGTCTTAAGGCAACAAAAATGTCAAACAAACACAAAAAAAAAATCTGATTATTAACTATAATAAAAAATGTCAATACAGCTATGATCATACAGATATAGAACAAATCATTGCACCCCAATAATGCTTTGGCTGCACTTTGAACTCAATTATAAAATGAACATTTGTTACGTGCTGCAGAAGCACCGCAACATCGCACAATGAAACGTAGAAACAAACAGACACATCATTAATCCATTCGCTTTCTATATCTCACAAGTGTGACGCAGACACGTTAACCAGAATCTCATCCACGATATCTGGACAACTGCACCACAAGTCTACCCTGATTTTATTTAATTGATTTGGAAAATATAGAAGTAGTCTCGTCCCAAGTAACACGCAGCTCTCAGATGTCTATTTAACTCCTTCGCTCTTGTACTTTTTTTTTTTTTTTTGCTATGCTCACTGATCATCTTCCCAACCGCCTCATCGCCTCGTCAACTGTGGTTCAGTTTTTTCTCGGTTCCGCCTGCCTCGCCCGCCTCCGGTCATGATCTCTCTACAGCCGACAAGGCTTTCATCTTGACTCTGCGATGGGGTGAGGCACTGATGAAAAACAAAAGGAGAAAAACAAAAGCAGAAGCAGAAAAGAACTTTAGATTTCTAGACATCAAAATGCCAGAATGGGGAGGCGCTGAATGAAAATATAGACTGTGTTTATATTGTGTTGTGTCTTTTTTGGCAGGCTGAAGGGTTTTTAGTCTGTGGTGACTTTGGAGAAGCTGGTATCAGTGGAGGACCAAGTTAAAAATAGTGTTTTTATTCTCCTTTTTCTCTCTCTCTGTTTACCAATCCATCCTTATGTGACATCTCTTATCTGCACCTTGATTTGTGCAAGTAGACGACAACAACGGCACAACATGCAGCGCATGTAGACGGGCCGCAATGTGCTTGGCTTTCAATCATCGTCTTAATGTCTTGGCACCGGTTGGAGCAGATGCTGCAGGGTGTCAAGATGAATGGTTGACGACTCACTGCATTTTCTGTCACCGGCGGGCCTCTGCGGAATTCAATTCCTCATTCTTAATCATCCCGTAATTTCTGCAGTAATTTTAGCCCCTGACATGTGGCCAGCTCTTGCTATTTCATCCAAATTCTCGATTACATTCAACTGCATTAAATGGAAGAAATGGGAACTCCAAGCGGGCTGCGCATTCATTCTCAGGGACTAATGGAGCACGTTGTTCCTTCAGGCTCCACTTTGTCTTCTTGTTTATTCGTCCCTTAATAATAAGGCCCGGTCTCAGCTTTACTTCTGATTTAACGTCATAAAGAAAAACACATTTAGAAAAACGATATGTACTTTTATTCCATACAGTTCCCCTCTGAGTGGCAATTGATTAGCAGCTTCAACTACAGACTGGCTCCATTTTTATCTTGCTTGTATTTGTACAACACTGTTGATACCAAAGTATATTTCACCATGAGAAGATGAAGAATGGCGGCACGATGGAGCAACTGGCTAGAGTGTTGGCCTCACAGTTCTGAGGGCCGGGTTTCGAATCCCGGCCGCACCTGTGTGAAGTATGCATGGTCTCCCTGTGCCTACGTGGGTTTTCTCTTGGCACTCCGATTTCCTCCCACATACCACAAAACATGCAACATTATTTGGGCAATCTAAATTGCCCGTAAGTGTGATTGTGAGTGCGACTGTTGTCTGTCTCCATATGCCCTGCGATTGGCTGGCAACCAATCCAGGGTGTACCCCACCTCCTGCCCATTCACAGCTGGGATAGACTACAGCAACCCTAAAACTTGTGAGGATAAGCTGGTCAGAAAATGGATGGATGGTAGATAAAGAATGATAAAATATGTATCTTTTTTTTTTTTGCAAAATCAAAGTGAGCCTGGTATAATGTTTTGCTCAGGCCTATGGTCTCGGTCCCAAAGAGATCAATTACTGTGCATCACTCTGATCCACAAGGTCCATGTCTCACTCTAATAGACCTTTTTCTTTTTCCTCACACACATCTCACACAACCTCCCATCTCACCTGCTTTTTAGTCTGTCAGGCTGTATTGACTGGCAGCAGTTTTTTTTCCCCTCGTAACCCCCCCCCCCCCCCCCCTTTGACACCAGGTGAGAACATGTCCATCAAGCGTAGTGTGAGACAACCCGTCAAACTGAGCTGTGTTCCTCTTAGGGTAGCTTTGGCCTCATTTCTTCCAGCTCAGTGTAGTTTACTCTCCTTTGGACTTCATTTTACAGCCCAGCCCGCTTATCCTCTTTTCTGTGGATCAATATTACTCTGTACATCTCAAGTGCAGCTATTGTACATCATCGTCGAGAACAACGTGGACTGAGACGCTTCTGCTGTCATGCATTAGCTTCTTAGCTTTTCAATTTATCTAATTGTTTTCCTTGTCTAACCTTTGGCTGACTACTTTTCTCTCCAGATGTACAGTGCCCATCCTTACAAGTAGATGAATGGAAGTTTCCTCATTCGCTCAGGGACAATATCACAGGTAATGCTTTACCTTGCATGCAAACCGAGTTTCGCTTCTATTTTTGCTTGTTTTTTTGAGAATGTTGACGAAGGCCGCTTCCGTTTGCAGGCTTTAATTTGGTGAGGCGGTTCTCCCTTCTCAAGAACCAAGACGTCAAGAAAATCCGCAACCCTCGCGGACCCGTCATCCTCCGCTTGGGCAAGACTCCGCTCATTCGCCCCACTGAGTAAGTTCAACCGTCAACTCCTTCTTTTCATCTTGGCCTTTAGCGAGAAGCGCACCAAACCACAGCGTTCACAACTGTGTGAGTCTGATTCACGTAAAAAGTTAAAGCAGATTATGTTTTGTTCATATGTTATGTTTATTTACTGACCAGAATGACTGACATCCAGCTAGGAACCCTCTGAACTTATTTTCACCAAATCAACACTGTCCAATGGGTATTGTGAACCAAACTTTAGCCCGTCAGTTAGTAAACTACTTTTCTTTTTAACTTCTAATTACAACAGGGAATGTTTTTGAGGGAAAATAAGTAGGTCGTAGACCTGGATGCTTGATGGGCATGGACAGAGTATGTCCGGGTCACATTGGCAGATGTCTTCTTCGCGATTGATTTTTATCCAGATTTTACATAAGCTTGATTGTCATCTGAAGGTATCCTGTTACTTGCATTGTTTTGTTTTATGATGCCTTGACCAAATTAGGCTACAATTCAGGAAAAAAACAATCCGAATTATGTCTCTTGATTAATGTGCTCTCATATGTAGCTTTTCAGTTTCTGATGGAGGATGTATACAAAAGACATCTGCCTTTTGTATACACCCTCCCCTAAAAAGGAAGAAATTGTTTTTTTTTTTTTTTTTTTTTATGGCTGTTAAGTAAAGAAAACATGAACAATCATTCAGGGACAATTTTCTCTTTATATTTTTTTTCATTTTCTTCCCTCATTCACCTTCGCCCACGCACTGCGCAAAAAATGTCTCTGGCCCTTAGAAAATAAGAGTGCAGGCGGGGAGCAGAAGGACGATCAAAGGATGCTGCGGTGACAACAGGAGTGTTAAAGGTTCCAATCCAGGCAATAAGTAAATACATCAAGAACAAACCCTGAGGCTTGTTCTCTGGCTTTCGCTCTATGAGCGTGATTGCACGCTTTTGTGCTGATGTGCTAAATCCGTCTCCCTGTCCCGATACTATATAAAACATGGCGTGCCGTCACTCACGCAGCTTTTTAATTCATCCGCAACAAGACTGAAGGCTGAGATGTGTGTACAGCGATGGGAGACTAATGGTTTGCTTTGTATTAGTGGCTAATCAACTCACAAATGAGTGACAGCAAATTCAAGCCACTTGTTTCTTGGCGGTCTCATTTCTCCGTTGCCAGCGAAATGGGCAGCGCTCAGCAAAACAGGATTTGATTGCTTTAGGGCCCGCTTCTTTTATGTCGCTGGAGTGCATCAAAAAGAGGCTAAAGCAATTGTCGGATATCGCGGCTCGCGGTCCAGATTGCAATCAAAATTTTTCACATGCATTAGTCCTGCATTATACAGTTCAAAGTGGACGTGCATAAAGTGCAAATGAAAGAAGCATTGAGGCCAGACGTCCCTAGAAAGCTAAAACTCGATCAATTGCCAAGCATGATTATTTTGTTTGTTTGTGCATTTAATCTTATTGAGGCTGATTGCAGAATTATTCAGAAGGAATAATGATGAATACATTTTAAACCAGTCACCAGTGGTTTCAACCTGGATAATATTAAAAGTACTGGAAATGGATGGAAAAATAAATTATGATCTTTCCAGAGATCAGATTCCAAAATGAATAATCACTATAAAATTAGATGAATCATCTACTTTGTTTTAAGTTCACTACAAACATCATGATAATGTTTGTAAAATGATGGTGGATCCAGTCAAAAAAAAAAAAAAAAAAAAAGTGATAGCGATGCTTACAATCTACACAAAATGGGAGTTGCTATTTATCACTGATTTTAAAAAAAATAGTCATAAAATGTCTTATAGAAAAATAGTAAATGGTGTATTTTATGGATTGCAAAGCAGCGACATACTGAACACACTTCACAAGGGGCCTATATTGTACATCCAAATTGAAAGGAAATAGCTTGCCAGTGTTTTTGTATCCTATGTTGGGTTAGGCTCATTGTCGCAAACACACGCCAATCCCAAAATGTCTTTCTACATCGTGGAGTGCATTCAACCACATTCTCCCACAGTTTGCAGAAGGTTTACAAAATTCGACTTGGTTCTTCTCTAGATCTCCAATTTTTCCCCTTCTCACCTCCTCCCCATCTTCACTCTTGTCACCGGACATTTTCGCATCTGACCTTCCTTCCGTCGTAAATCACTTCATTGGGTAGGAAACCAGCTGCCAGCATCGACCCTTTTGAGTGTCTGTGTGAGATGTCTGAAAAAGAAAAAAGACGAGGCTGTAGGATTATTTGAAAGTATTTGCCATCTCAGTGAGCAGGCATTTCACTAGGGTTATTCGTGAACACTTCATCCCTCAATATACTTTCCTGCGATGAATAATTGTGTATGTGAATTTGTGTGTTTAGATGCCCTTGACCAAAACTGAGGGATGCAGCTTGCTGGGCTGTATCTGCTATGAAAATTAGTGCCAAAGGGTTATGGACTCATCGTGTGCTTAGCATTGTAATGCCGGCTCTATCTTTTATATATGGGGCGAAATAAATGGAAATAACAAAACAACTATTGCATATCAAAAAGCTCACATACTGTAGGTACAAACAAACCACCGACAGCTGTCATTTTGGCTTCAAACACACCAAAAGAGGACATTTGAACACCGCCCCCCCCTAAAAAAAAAATCATTTTTTATTTGAAAAGAGATGAACTAACCCTGATTAAAGCCCATTTGATTTTAATAGAAGCCTGCAGTATTAAAAACAAAAACAAAAAACACCAAAAAACATTTCCTCTGCTACAACATATACTGTTTGATCCAATATCAGTTACATATCCCCAAAGATTCAACCCCTAAACATTTGCTGAATTATCATATAGCAATAGTAATTGTACTTTATATATATATTGTGACTTAAAATGGTCTTTTTAGGATTCAGTTGTGAACAAATCCATCCCCTGACTTTTTAGTTGAACCCGATTTTAATGGTGCTAAGCTTGTGAAATAAAAAAGTGAACTAGATGTCAAGCGTTAACTAAAGGGATGCTGATGTGGACAATTATTTTTGAATGCATTTGAATATACCAGGACACACTCAGTGTGTTGCAGTTGTCATTTTGACGACAATCTGACAGGTTCCTGCTAGAACCGTCGAGTCATTATTCCAGGAGGATGCGAACTTGTGAACTTTAGTCATCAGTCTGGATGTCTTTTATTTCTTATCTTGTACCCTCGGGTTATTTATGACCTCTCTTGACCTTCCCCCTTCAAAAATCTTTTGTTACCCTTTGTCCCGAAGAAATAACTTCCCATGTGAATC
Organism: Syngnathoides biaculeatus; assembly: GCF_019802595.1. NCBI lineage: Eukaryota > Metazoa > Chordata > Actinopteri > Syngnathiformes > Syngnathidae > Syngnathoides > Syngnathoides biaculeatus. The sequence continues at coordinate 12,384,152 of NC_084640.1, read as the reverse complement.
AGCAGCATTTTGAATGATGTACCCAGTCGAAATTTTTGAGGTTTTCAGAACTCATCGTCTTACAGTGTAATTAACAGTTGTCCCGCAGCTAAAATAAACGAACGTCCTGTGTTGTAGTGAGGTGTTTCCTGATGGCCTTCCTGATGAGTTCACTCTGATATTCACCTTGGCGTTAAAGAAGGCTGCCCTGAGGGACACCAGCTACCTCCTCCAGATATCTGATGAGCAGGGATACCCTCAGGTTTTTTGCTTCTTAAATATTTCGTATCATCTTCCCTAATTTCTTTCCCTCAACATCCCTACCCCCAGGTTCCACTCATGAATCACTTCTCTTTTTTTTTCTTTCGAATCTCCTTCCCACAGTCTCTCGAACCTTTACATTTTTTTCCCAGTTCCATTCCAGCTGCCTTAAGCCACCTCATTCCTCCTCTGAAACGCCTCTCTCGACTTCTTTCTCGTGCCCGTCCATTCATTGGTGTCCTGCATTACAGTATTCCACTTCTTTGTTATTCATGCACGTGCGTTGTATGATGAAGCACAGGGATTCCTCGTAGTACCTATAATCACTAGAGGCCAGATTTAAATACTCGATATATATGATGAATGGAGGCCAAGTCTCCTCATTAGGAATGATTTATTGGGTCTGCTGCTCGTGTGTGTAATTAATGTCTTCCTTTTTAAATCATCCCTGTGTGTGTATTCCACACACCGTGTAGTGGTTGTGGGACGTCGATATTACTCTTTGTTGACACTGATTCCTGTCACTTTCAGATTTAATAGGCTCAAGTAGTTTTGAATATTTATCTTTCTCTGTTTTTGGCACCCGCACCTCCGGTTCTGATGACATCCACGCCGTCGACGTAGCTTTCCGTGGACCTCAACGGGCCAGATGGCACCCTGTCGTTGCGAGCCAGACGGGCGGACGCCGCGGGCGACCTGGTGAGCTGCGTTTTCAGTAACGAGGGTGTAGAACCTCTGCTGGACTTACGCTGGCACAAGGTGGCGCTCAGCGTCCGACAACATTCCGCCTCCCTCCTCGTGGACTGCAGCCCCGTCGAGACGCAGCCCCTGGAGGCCCGAGGAAAAGTGCCCACTGATGGAAATACCCTGCTGGGCATTCGGGCCGCAGATGCCGGGCCTGTACTGGTAAGGTTGTTAGCTGAATCTCCTCCAAGTGCCAGTGTGTGACTGCCATTTTGAATTAGTTTTGTTTATTGAATGCATAAGTCTTTAAATGCTCGTAACTTTACACACTCCTTAAACCTATGTGCATCATTTAGATTTATAGAGAAATTCTTCTTCTAATGAATTTCACCTGATTCATTTGTTGGGTAATTTCTCAACATCTTCTGAACTACTTTGTTCTGTTTAGTCAGCAAAACGTTTAGTTTGACTGCTTTTATTGGACTATTACACACCTAAATCTTAATTCGATCTTTGTTTATACCTTGCCGTAAAGACGGATAAGACTTTTCATTGAAAATACAGAACGTAAAGTGACTTAGTGGTTCTTTGTTTAAATAACACACCCTTAGTACACTTTTTTTTTTTTTTTTACAAAGCAATTTTAATTCTCTCCAATGGCAGTGTGATCAGGGACAATGAGGGAAAAGCATTTATTCTAAAATCCCTTCGCTCTGCCAAATGTTTCTCTTTGCACGTGTGTAAATGAATATTTACGTGAGTGTGTGTTTTGTGCCATATCCTCCGCTCCTGGGTGCTGTTTTTCGATGAGGCAATCTTGTTCAGTCATGATTAAAAAGCCACCAGACTACCTGGGAGAATGAGGCTGCCTATTAACCCTGAATAGATCCAGTAATGCCGGCATTTATATTAGTTTATAGATCAATTAACTTCATTAGTCTAAAAGCATGCAGGGTGTTTGGTTAACACGGGGAATAGGTATTCATACACATACAGGCACGCAAAAATCTCCCGACAAAGTGCTTTGCTAACACTTTATATAAATGAGCGCTTAATTTCCCTCAACTTTGTTTAGCGCCTCATTTACGCGTTGATTATTTATCTTCCTCCCTCTGTCTCTCTCAGATGGACATTCAGCAGTTGGTGCTCTATTGTGATCCATCCCTCGCCAGCCAGGAAACCTGCTGTGAGATACCAGGCGCTCGAGTAAGACGAGTAACCTGCCATTTTTTGGTGGCTTAGAGATTTTTCACCCTTTACTTGTTGCTCTTCCCAACAAGCAAAGTCTAAAACGCTGCCTAAAACCTCTTCACGTCCTTATTTTCAGCATATAACCACAACGCCTGAACAACAGTCAACGGCATTGTTTGATGGTTTCTCCCCCACCACCCCAAAAATCTTGAAAAAAAAAAACAAAAAAACGAGCAATCAGATCTGTTAAACCCTGTTCAGACGTGACCACACATGTGCTATCATGCGCTGTAAAATACTAAATCCAGTTTAAGCCTCTCCAGAAATGATACAGTTTATGACTGTGGTATCTGAGAAAGTTTTGCACAGTGTAACATGATGAGCTCGTCGAAACATTTGAGCTTCTAACTCACAAAATACCATGGTCATTTTCATTTTCTTTATGTAATTTCCACATTACAAACCATATCGGAAGCATCTCTCCATTTGCGTTAAAATATTTTCAGAGCTTTTCTTCCTCTCACCAGCACTAACCTCTTAAGAAGGTGCATTAAAGTTTTAGTTATTATATTGAATTCCGTCTGGTCCCCCGATGTAAATCAAGCCTTGCCTGGAGCTGAGTACTTTTAATCAAGGCAGACGAGAGGCTCTGTCTGTTAACATTTAATTAGCGGAGGTTTGGTCATATGTAATACAAAACTGTGGTGTATTTTGAATGAAACAATGTTCAAATATTTTGTCTTGCACGGTGACAGTGCCCCCCGGATGCCTCCAAGAGCCGACGGGCCGCAGAGAATGAGTTGGAAAACACGTTTAACCAGGTAAAAAGCAGCATACGTAGTAACACCGTTCAATTGTGAGAATTTCCAATGGTTTGTAGATTTGTGCCTCTTTAAACTACTATTCTTGTTTTCTAAAGATTCTTGTTGGATTAGGGTTTCAAGTAGCAGTTGTTCAGTACCCTCAGGCCGTGTCAAAACATTGCAAAGAGTGCCTGATGCAACCAATGGGAGTTATTTTCCCTCCACTAATTTCCATGGTGAATCGTATATCTGTCAGACGCTGATGTACAGTACTGTACATTTCTTCCGCAGCAACACGGGGGCAGTTTGTTTTTGCCACACTCACAGTGCATTCATCACTCACAATCACGGATTGTCGAGTAAATTACAGCAAATGATTATTATCATTATGATCAAAATGATTTTTCTCCTGCAAGATCCACGATACATTCCACGTAAGATACGCTTCTAGTTCCAGAAGCACTAATAAGTACCACGATAATTGGTTTTGGAAATCAACTTGAGTGTTGAATCTATTTCATTCTCACTCTCACCTGTTAGCCTTTTCCCCATCTCCGATCACTTCTTGTACACTCCGTCTGCATAGCAATTCCGTAATAAGCGAAATGTTCCAAGCGACTTCCCCTTCCTGACATTATCACAGATCATTTCATCCAAGACACTTTTATGTTCCATTTCTATTGCCACTAAATGTCCCTTTTGCTTTTGAAAAGCACAAAGGCACAAACAGCAAGATACTGACCTTGACTTTTTTACTGCAGTTGTTTGTTTTTTTCCACATAAATTTTCCTTTGCACTTTCTGCAACAGATGATGTCATATTTGGCAATCTTAGCGAAATAGACATTTCTCTTATGAATGGCTCCGAATTTGTTTTGTTTCGTTTTTTAAATGCATGTACTCGGACTTCTCAACCATCGTGTAACTGAAACTGAATTACAACACAAGACTGTATCTTTTTCTTTTCTTTTTTTTTTTTGGGTGACTAACCTCTTTGTTTTCTTGTCTAAAAGGAGATCTTCTCATCCAAGGACCTGGCAGAGAAAGTATGTCTCTTTGTTCAAGAGCTTCCATTTATCCATTTATCACAGCCTTATCACTTCATTCAATTTTCATGTTTCTTGTGAGAATTTGTTCATCTTAGCGTATTTTCATCAATTTTCTTTTGTGGCTCCAGATAAGCTTTTTTTTTTTTTTTTTTTTTAAAGATATATGCAGGTCATGCATTTCCTTTTTTGCTGTTTTGATAGTTGATGCATGTTGTTGGAATAACGAGAATTCCCTTTTTTTCCTCTCTTCCTCGCTCGCCCACCTACCTATCTGACTGACTGAGGAGCGATTTTCACCTCATTATGCGCCTCATTCGGGAGTTGCACCCGCTTGATAAATTTTGTCATTCGGCTACACCAGCCATGTTCTTTTCACAAATAGAACACAAAACTCTAGATGCTTCATTATGTCGCTCCTGCGTGTGCTCACTTGTGCACCTGGCCACCTTCGCCGACTTTCTCAATGTAGGTTATTAGTGTTGGGGCCATGCTACTTAATGCAGGAGGAAGTCCTTGCAAAGTCACAGCAGTGAACAAATTGCACAGGCAATGTTTTGTCCAATATAAAAAATGCATTGCACCCATAGGAATCCCGGCATACATACATGATATATAAAAGGCAAATGCATAACGTGAATATTTCAAGAAATCTAATCTCAGTTTGGCTTCTGCTCGGGCACCTTCGCTAAAGCTGCGCCAGAAACCAATTTCCATCACAGTGTTCTTGTTGTGCTAACTTTGAATATAATGACTACTTTCATTATGTGAGGCAAAAACCTGAAATTCAAAATCAGCAACAAATCAAATGTTCCAAAACAAGATTCATACAGAAATAGAATACCACAATTATTTTCATCCCTAAAACGTTGTCACTGATGATATATCCAGCAGTCAAGAAGGATTTTGTAGAAAAATTAAGACACGGCTATTGTTGTATTTGATCCATAATTTTTGGATATTTGAAAAAAAATATACAGTCAAACCTTCAAAGGCAAGTACACTTCTGTGCTTGATACTGGCAGACATTCAACTTGTCTTTTCTCTATAGGAAAGTGAGCGGCAACATACTGTTGCCTTCATAAAACTTGAACGAAATGTACAAGCACACTTCAACATTCAACTGTAGTATTAACAATGAAAATAAAAAAAAAAGGAAGCCTGACAGATGGGAGGACGTCTGCTATTTATATCTCATGCAATGAAAGTGGCGTTACTACTATTTCCTGTAGACAACACGAGCAAAGCCTCTCAGGTTTTGACTGCAAGGGCCCGACTAAGTCCAATATCAGAGAAAAAGAGCTTGGAAACAGTGAGTCATCACTGCCGCTGATGGCTTTAGGTTTAGCTTTCGAAAGAGCGTCAGAGGGCGAGGGGGCAAGCAGCACAATGTGTCTGTGCAAACTGGCCTGCATGCAGAGACACAGTAAGTGTGAAAGCTTGCAGAAACGGCAGATGCGAGAGGGGGGCTCGGATTTTAATTACCTTATGATTCTAAAAAGACTTCAGTTATGTTTTTAACGGCGATCCAATTTGGGCGTGCGGGCCCTCCTGTTGCAGAGCATCTGCTCCGCTCAGTAGTGTGCTGGGGGAATCAAACATTCCAACTGATCTCTGTCTCCCATGGGTGCTCTGTGGTAATGCATGTGTATGTGCACACCTCACATCCTTTTTTTTAAGTGTAAACCGTAACAGTGCCGGGTTGTTTATTTTTATGAAATAGTGCCACCACCTGGTAGCAGCATATACTGCTCAATTTGAACTGTTAACTCATTATAAGGACGGTTGTCCCTCCACTCCACAATTTGATAATTGCCATATGTTGGGACTGTGTAACTGGGTGGTATTCACATGTTCATTTTTCAGGTTTTAAATCTTGCTCAACTTGCTGGGATCAAAGGGGAAAAAGGCAGTCGGGTGAGTCATACTTTGTGCTTTTGTGCGTACGGCGGGGGTAATCATCAGCGGAATGTGTCAAAGTCATTTCGTGCCCTGACATGCTTTGAGCTGTTAAGTGGTACATGGAAGCACAAAGAAAAAAAAAAAAAAAGAGTTCTTTTTATTTTGCCTTTTTCTCTTAGGGTGATGATTGTTTGAGCGTCCAGTCAAGTCCAGTGAGTACTGTAAATTATTATGGTTTTTTCTTTTTTTTTGATAATGAACACTACATCATTTTGCAGCAAAAAAAAAAAAAAAGTATTGCCCCTTATTTGGCGTCATTGTCTTGCCAAAAGTGGCCTCCATCAATAAAACACGGCAACTTGTGTGTCTCTAACCCCAGTGCGCGGAGGGAACTAAAGGCGAGAAAGGAGAGAAAGGAGAGGGGGTGAGTTTAAAGGTCACTGCGTCGCCTCCCGCTGCGTCCAATACCTCCAACTTTTCCAAAACCTATTTTTACTCTGAACAATAGCAATGTGTTTTTTTGTTTTGTTTTTTTCCACTGGTAAGTCAGAGTGTCTTCACACTGCAAGTGTCAGTGCGGTTAGGCCTGACTGAGTTTTCACTGCATCTAAATTGTAAAGTGTTACCTCAGTGTCCCTGCCTGTGTTTCGTCTGCATTATGCATGCATCCTCAGGTTGTGCGTGCGTGTGTGTGTGTGTGTGTGTTTTGGAGCACAGGTTCTTTGCCGCTTGTCCTGCAGGATGGCTGACTAGTTGCTGCGTTGTTTGCTTTGCACCAGTGGCGTGTGCGATATGTGATTTTTCTGAAGCAGGCCATTGATTTGAGCCTGGCGTGTTTCTTCACTTCACAGGCGCTGCTTGCCAACTGGGCCGAAGCGGCAGAGTTCAAGGTGAACGGTTTCAGAAGCGAATGGAGACTTGACCTTGTTCTGACCATCATATTAATTTTCGACCCTTGAAGTCCCACCGGCTCTTCCTCATTGTGTTTCTCACTTTTTGTTTGTCTGCCTCTCGCCAGGAACTCAAAGGTCAAAAGGGTGAGATTGGTCCACAGGGTCTCACAGGCACTCCAGGGAAGGATGTAAGTGATTCTTTGTTTCTTCCTCTAATGAACTTGTAGATTTATCCCCAAATTGAGACCGGAGCTCCATGACATGAGCACAAATCCTCCAATTGATGCACTCAACAAAATGCCAAGTTGAGTTTGTGCTTACAAAGCACACTCGTGGGCCGATATCAGCGCACCCAGGCACTTTTATCAGACTAAGGGCATATTCACTCAACTTATATGGCATTAATCTTTAAGCCCAGACTCCCATTGATATCTCATCCCCCCTCTCACTGCCACAGCTTGAAGTCAGTCTGGTAACGCCGGTTAGATTAGACTAGAGCAACAAAGCTTGCACAATCAATGCCGCCTCATTGACCGGGCTCTCCGTCTGGCACGCAGGCAGCTCCCCCCCCCTTCTCCCTCCCCCCTTCTCCCCCCCATTCAGGAAGATTTAAACCTTTAATCTTCCCTGTTCAGAGTGGTGATCCCGCAGATGCGATGGAAAGTTTTGAGGAACAAATTACAACGCGTACGTCTGCGCTGAGATATTCCCCCCCTCCGGTTCCAGCATCAGAAACTCACTTTCAGTCGTTCACCAGGCTAAAGTGGTTTTCGCAAACAGATGGATTTGGCAGAGGATAGATTCTTCTTAAGCCTCCATCCATCTGACATAGTGAATATAAATGCGCTGGTTGATGTGACATGAATTAGGCAGAGAGGAATCAGTGCCAGTGTGCTAAAGATCGTACCTCTTACACACTAGAATATTCCTCCGTCAGCGAGTTCCCTTTTTAAGATGTCTTGCAAATGTGGGAAATCAACAGATGTCTTTCCCAATTTTGGGAGGTTGAGGGTCGGCGATCTCGGTCCGTCACTCGTGCTGTCGTTGATGATGTCACTGACCTGGCACATTTCTTTCTGCCTGTCATCATCTCCCAGGGTCGAGCAGGCTCCATCTGCGTTGTCGGGCCCAAGGGACAGAAGGTGCATTAAATCTGAAATCTCTCAACTTTTTTCACATCTTCAATCTCGCATCACAATTAAACTGATCTGTGTTGAACCTTTTTCAGGGCACCTCAGGATCGGTGGGTCCTGAAGGCTTGGCCGGTGAGCCCGGAACGCCCGGACTACCGGGCCAGCCCGGACTCGGCGAGCCAGGTCCAGCTGTGAGTAAATTCAGTCAATCCAATAATCGACTCATGTCATTTTACTGATTTGCTTACTGTCTGTACATCACTGGAATAGATACGGTGGATTGAGACTTGATAGAGTTGAATAAAATAATTTTGTTCTTCTCCTTGAGGGCCCTCCTGGTCAACCTGGTGGTCCTAAAGGAGACACGGTCTGCTTACAATCATAACATTATTCTATTTCACCTTTTTTTTGCCTTCCAAACTCGATTGTTTTAATGCCTCATGCTTTGGTCTAACAGGGTGACCCCGGACCTCAAGGGGACGATGGATTACCTGGAGATCCGGTGAGTTATCGGTACATTTTTTTTAAAAGCTATGCAGTAATGTGCACAGAAAATGTCTTCTATACGCCTGTTCAACTCTTAGGGTCCAAGAGGACCAGCTGGGCATAAAGGAGAAAAGGTAATCCAGCCAGTCTTGAAGCACTTTATCTTCAGTGTGTGTGATTTGGCCTCACTATTTAGTGTGTTTGACTTTCATTTTCAGGGAGAGCCATGCGAAGTGTGCCCCACACTGCCCGTCGATCTCGGCAACACGGTGGCTTTGCAAGGGATGAGGGGCCCCAAAGGAGAGCCCGGTTTGCCAGGAGTTGGAGAGAGAGGACCACCTGTAAGTTGAATTTGGGCAATCAATCACAACTTTATGATACTTTTAACAGCCTATTCTGGATTTTTTTGTCAGACATAATCTAAACAACATCTCTGCGGCGTACTGTGTGCGTTGCATTTTTCTTCCAATTTATAGTTTCAGATATTGGACTCAGGATGGTACCTGTCCTTGTAACTTAACCAAAGTATTGCAGCGGCTCGAAGGAAAGCCGTTTCTCACGGTGCACATTTAGTGTCTTTTCAAATGGAATGGGAAATGATTCATATGTGTGAATATCAACATTCTCTGCACCACTTTTCTGTTTTGCAAGTATCTGTTACCTGTAGTCTGTTATTGAAGGTGGACAAAAGTTGGAGCAGCAAAGAGCGGCAAAATGGGATACAACCTCGCTCGCTGACAAACTTTGACAAATCATCTCTCTTATGTCTGCATTCACCAGGGACTTCAAGGTGTGGATGGAAAGAGCGGACAGAAGGTATGTAGTTGTTACTTCTTCATTTACCGCTCATCTCTTTCATATTCAGTGCAAGTGCTGCATAAACACGCTCATCTGCATCCTAACAGACTCAGATAAGCACGGGCTTTTGCAGAGGGGCCTCGCCGAAAGCAGATGGAAATGGCAATGCCTTTCCTTTGAGTGCTCTCACACATGGTCGCCTTTCTAGATCTCTGCTCACATGCGCAGCAAGCCCACCCAAGCACTTTGTCATGCTCACAGATCCCACATCTGCCTAATTACACTGACCCGTATGCTTCCGTTGTCGTGTCAAAACACGACGTCTCGGAGCAGTCCTGTACATAAGGGGATCATAAATTCTAATTTTATTTTTTTTTATATAGGGAGAAGCAGGATCAGATGGTGTGAAAGGAGAAAAGGTCAGTGTGCTGTGTCAGAATTTAAACAACAGTTTGACACTTATTGAAAGGAAACTATTTTGTGCGGTCATGTCCAGGGTGAGCCCTGCTCTGCGTGCCCCACCTTGGGTGAGATTCCCCCAAACCTGGTCTCCGGTCTCGCGACTCAAACTCTGCAAGTGAAGGGCCAAAAAGGAGAGCCAGGCATTGGAATTCAAGGAGAACAAGTAGGTCTATCCATACAGTTCAGTAATAATGACTCTTGCTTGTTTATAGAACTTCCCAGTAAAGAAAGCAAAAAGATACGGTAGCATGAAATTTATTGGGTAATTGTATTTCTTTGACTTTGTATGCATTGCTGTTTTTGTTTATATCAGTGGTTTTCTTTGCATGTGTGAGCCACGATAAGGAGCTTCATTAAAATGATGCATTTGTTTCACTTTTTCACCCCCCAATAGGGAGACGCTGGAAATGTAGGACCACCTGGCCCAAGAGGAGAGAAGGTAAGTAACATAAATAAGAAACAGGATAGTAGGTCACCTCAATCGCAAGCTATGCTTACGATTTCTATAAAGTAAATTCACCCAACTTTTTTTTCTCAAATGGGTCTTTTAATGAACTACGGGACAAATATCATCACTGTGGTACGCAGATTTTCGGTCTAGACTGTTATAGCAATTTTAGTTAGTGGGGAGCCTTTTGGTGAAACTCGTAGATACCGACGCGGTAAATGCATTTGACACGCTTGCCTCCGAGGTGCATCTGAGGATGAACCGTGAATTACCAATTCAAAAGACACATCCCTTTATATTAATTTTATTTTTTTTTCTCTTTTGCTTGTCTGCAGGGGAATGCGGGGAGAAGAGGAGCTGATGGTAAGCCGGTGAGTTTAGATTAAGCTCTTTGAAACAGAATGTTCTGAGTCACATCATGATCCTGTCAAATCATGAAAAGATTATTATCCACCACCCCCCAAAAAACAGGGAAAACTTGGTGCAAAAGGATCGGCTGGCAGGAATGGAGAGAAGGGTGAAAAGGTAAGAAAACTATCAAACTGCCCGGATAAACATATAGCCGGCTATTTAAGATAAAAAAAAATGTTTTTGTTAAAAAGTAATCGTGACACTGTTTTTTTCGTTTTGTTTCTATATTTACAGGGAGAGATTGGACTGCCTGGTCTCAGCCTTCCCGGCCAGAAAGGGGAGCCGGTAAGAGAAGACTTATGTACTCATTCTTAGTGTGCTTCAGCATGATTTTCATGCAATGTAACCTTCTTTATCCTCTGCACTTTTTAAGGGCCAGTGTGGTGCGTGCCAGCCATACGAAGTTGGCAGCGGTCCTGCCAGCATCAAAATACCTGAGGGAACAATAGGCAACCCAGGTGAACCTGGCCCTCCGGGTGCGCCTGGACTTCCCGGGCTTGGGGCAGATGGCAAACAGGTGCTGATACGAACTACTAAACTAAATACAAATAGATTGCAATGAGGGATTTTCAGAGTGTGTCCAGGTGCATGTTCACATCAATGTGTTCCACCCACCGCACAGGGCCCCCCGGGTGCTGCTGGAGAGAAAGGAGATAAGGCAAGTCGCATCAACAAATTCACCCAGACCTTGTCTCGGTCGAAAAAGCAAAAAAAAAAAAAAAAAAAAAAAAAGGAAAATACATAAACTACTTCCCTAAAAAAGAACCATTACAAATCTGACTTTAAAACATGTAGGGTTAAGTTGATAGCTAGACCACCTGTAACTGATAAGATGTGGAAAAGGGAAGTTTTTGGAAACAGTAAACTGCTAGATTTGTATGTGCAAAATGCATCAATGCGTCAAGAATACATTTATGATGTGTGCGCGTTATCAGGGTGACCAAGGTGACAAAGGTGATACTGGAGACGACGGTGCTCCTGGAGTCCCAGGACTGCCTGGAGAGCCGGGACAGGATGGACGAATGGGCATCAAGGGAGAAAAGGTGCATTTCTTTCGATATGCGCAGTGTATAATAATAATAAATAATACTTTGATACTGTTATAAACCAATGCTGACGAATCATTACCAATAGTCTTAATGAATTTCTAGATCCAACTTTGATTTGATGCGTTTTGCCAGGGTGATGCTTGTACCAGCTGTTCATCTCTGGGCACTGCGGTGGGCGACGTTACGGCTGTGCCGGGGCAAAAAGGAGAAAGGGGAGAGCCTGGTGCTCCAGGAGTGAGCAAGACGGGCAAAAATGTGAGAAAAGCAACCTTTTTGAGCTGTTACTCTCTAGCTGGGTCTTGGCCTTCAGAGTAGCTCGATGATTAGATCATATATCTCGTTTTTTATTTTAGGGTAAACCAGGCTTACCGGGCGTACAAGGGCCCCCTGGTCTCAAAGGCAGCAAGGTATGAATGTCCATTTATTGGTTGTTGTAGTTATCGTGTTGTTGTTGCAAGATTTAAAAGCATTTAGAGGATGATTTTGCTGCGCTCCCCTTAGGGAGAACCTGGACTTGCAGGAGTCGGCCTCCCAGGTGTACAGGTAAGACAGATTTATTTAAATTGCAATATAAACACATTTGGCAGTTCAAAGCAATTTCTGTCTGCGGCACATGTTCACAACACAGAGCTCGTTTCATTTCGGCTGATATTTAATGAACACCAAATTCCTCTGTGATATCTGTGTTTACATTTTTCACATCCGCCATATAATCTTGCTGTAGTATATCTAGGGAAAGGTAGGTTCATAAAAAACATTCATTATTTGTTTGACCAGTGAGTCAGCTTAGTGTAATGGAGGGAAATCACTCTTTGACCAGTACTTTTCTCAATCTACCTCAAAGGGTATTGAAGGACCAAGAGGACTTCCGGGTATTGCTGTAAGTTTGAGTCGAATTAAAAAAGTTGTAGTTTTTGACACCTGATAGTTCCATCTAAAATTAATGTTTTGTTCAGGGACCTTCTGGATCCAGAGGAACACCTGGCCCCGCAGGTCCTGCTGGGGAAAAGGTAAACCTTTCACATTTTGTAATAGTCTCTGCAATAGGCTGCCATCCCTGATATATTCTGTTTGAAGACGTAAAATATAATTGGTGTACTTTTATTCATAGGGCGTGAGCGGAGATGCTGGGCCTCCAGGACCTCAAGGGCCAATGGGCTTCGGCGTAACTGGGCCACCAGTATGACATCATTTGCAAAACCGTCCATTTGGCAACCGCGTACGAATGCATTGTCACCAACCTTTTTCCCTTTTCACCCGCAGGGTAGAGACGGCGCTCCCGGCTCCCGCGGATCTCCAGGAGCGGATGGCAGACCTGTGAGTTGTCTTGTTGATTTATCGTCCCAAACACCATGGACATTTTTTTTAAATACATTAGCAATGTAGAAATGATGTTTAAAGATGCAAAGTCCCATAAGCTAATTTGAATAATTGCCTTCTTGTGTTCGTGTCTGTCAAGAGTGTCATTTTTGATTGAGCTTGTTTTAGGATTGCCCTTGATTGTGGGCAACATCGATAACCAAGGAAAACTGCCTCTACCTAGCACAGAGGCATCGTCTTCTGCCATTTCATCCACGGGCCCCTGATTTGTGCTCAGCTCACGGCCCTCGGCTTTCTTCTTGATTAACAAACCAGCGTGTGTCTGTGTGTCTGTGTGTGTACTATTGCAGGGGCTTGATGGAGCTAAGGGGGACAAGGTAAGTCTACCATTTTGTTTGGATGAAATGCTCTCTGAGGGGTTGGGATATGAGAGGGTGGAACAGATGGTAATCGCACATGCACCCACACATACACACAAACACACATAGACACAGAAAACGCTACCGAAGGGCCATAGATAGAAAACCAGAAGAGGTGACAAGTGTATTGTGGATGGTAAACAAGAGTAATTTTAGGGGACTTGTGTCAGCAGTTGCCTCAGACTATCGCTTACCATATTCATCCGACTTCTTAACCAAAGGTGCATGCAGGGGTTAGTGAGATGAGGGAACAAAAAAACGTCTTCTACTTTCAAAAGTTAGCTGGATGTAATTTGCATGATAGGAGCTGTTATAAAAAATAATTTGGAACGGAGGATAAGGTTGTTTACGTCGACCATGGTCCAAAGCGGCTTGCAACCGGTTCCGAAGATAGGTGCCATAGGCTCAAGCACTTGTGAGGATAAGCGGCTCAGATAATTGGATAGATGGAAGTCGACCATGCTCAGAAGAAATTAATATGTCGAGTTAATTTGCGTACTTGGAAGGGAAGGATGGGATTGAATATAAGGATGTGTGGGAGGGGAGTTGCACCTGCTTTGCGTCGCGTGCACTCGCTGTATGCTTGCACAGCACACTTTGGCGTGACAATTTCATCTACAGCAACTCTTGGAGTTAATGGAGTGATAACCATATTCAAAGCGTTTAATCTTGCACCAAAATGAGTCCCCTAATGCATAAAACTTCGGGATTAGGAAGGAAATACAGATTCATCACCCTTGTGTAGTTAATAGAATGACGGCTATACTTCAGTTAACATTTTGGATATTCCAATCTCCCTCTGTTTTTAGGGCGACCCCGGCGAGTGCAACTGCGTAATGCCAATGCAGTCGGGTGGAGGTGGACCTGTGAGTATCGACAGAAGCATGACTTGAATTCCTTTTCCAGAATTGTCACCCAACGTTTGTTGTTTTCCACTTCTCAGTTTGGGATTGCTTTCCATTCTGCTTGTGCAAGTGTTTGATTTTGGTGGCTCTCTTCTTCCAGGGGGCCCCCGGGGCTTTAATAGGCACGTGGCAGCCAGGCCCTCAGGTCTGATCCGTCCACCGTTAATGTTCCTTGTTTTTGACTTTTTGACATGTCCAATGTTGTGTTTTGTTCGCGGAATGTTACGTGTTGCAGGGACCACCAGGACCACCGGGCCCGCCAGGTCCACCAGGGCCTCATGGTACCAACGGAGTGCCAGGATCTCAAGTAAGAGACATGGGAACGGGGTGGTTTGCCATTCTTTCTTCATTCAATTCAGAGTTTCAGCTTTTCCTCTGAATTGAACTTCAAACTACTTGCAGTTGGAGCTTCAGCTTGCTTGGTTGGGAGTCCTTAAGTGAAGATTTTGACAAGCTTTGGAAATTGAGGGTGAAAAAAAAATGCATGCTGGAATTATGTCACGAAATTGTAGCGACGGAACTCAAGTCATCAGGATTCAACCAAAAAAAAATGCACTAATACTTCATGCTTTCATGCAAATTGGCTGCAACTGAGCCGACTATGGGGAATGTCAATCAAGACAAAACTATTATTTGAAGGTCTTCTTTTGAATATTAGCAGTAAAATATTAATATTTTTTCAATACCTTCAAATAAAGTTTTACTGTGGTGTTTTTCAAGAGTCAAAGGTGTCAAGAAAGACATAAGCGGGGATGGTGGAGGAATGGAAAAATTCTCACTACCTTAAGTCTTTCCCCCCCAAAATAACTGTAAAATTGAAATTGTATCACTCAAATTCCACAATTTCCATCTGTACTGTTTGAGACCCCAAACTCATACGAGAAGGAAGAACTTTAACCGTTTTTGCTCCTCGCCCTTTGACTCGACCCTGAGCTCTGGTGGAGAAGGGCCTGGTTAACCCCTCGATTGGCAACCAATCAGTTCAACCTCAGTTCAATCTTTCAGGGTATCCCCGGGAAGGACGGGATACCGGGAAAACCGGGTTTGCCTGGATACGTTGTAAGTAAAATTAGCGAGCAAAGGAGTTGAGGTGGCGCTATTCTAGGTACTGCACCTTTAAAAGACGCTACCACTCGCGATATGCATAACCCTGATATCTATGCTTAATTTTAGTTGCCCTTAATTGCGTCTTTTGAGTGAGCTGCTATTATCGATCAAACTTTTTTTTTTTCTTGTGTTTGATGTTTTGGTGTATTGAACTATTAATGATTGAGATTGAAGATGATGAATACCACCAGCGAGGAATATCAAAAGTCTGATTTTCCTGTGTGCGTCAGAGGAAATCAAAAGATAAGACATTAAAAAAATATATTGCAAAGAAACTTGAAAGCTTGAAAAGGTCAGTTTGACCTTTATGTCGGTAAACACATCATCACAAATTCTCTCCTCTCTCACGCTTTTAAAAGTATTAAAAGCTTCAGAGTGATTCAAATGTTGTTAATTTGTTATTTTTTTATGGTACAGGCTGGAAAATCAAGTTTGTGTTTTACATGCTCGCTTATTACCGTTTTTTTTTTTTTTTTTTTTTTTTGTTTTTGTTTTTGTTTTGACATTTGATTAAAGAAACTAGCAGTGCCGGAAGACACGGCAAATAAGTAATGAACCCACAAAGTAATGCAACTAGTAATTAATTCTGAACTAATTCAAAAGCCTTGAACACATATTTAGCACAAGCGTATTATTTTTAGTTTCTCGGCCGAACGTCAGATGATTAATCCAACGCATCCACTCAATATAAAAATATGAACCCAGCACAAGAATACAACAATATGATTGCAAGTTTTTGTGGTCTTTTTAGCAATGAAGTTCTAAAACAAAAATTCATTGGCAATTTCATTTTGCAGAAGTCTGACTTGCGGTTGTTGCCTCAGGATGCTTCTGATGAAGACGGCGATGTGAGTTTGTTGTTGTTGTTTTCATCCCCTTTGTGTTCATGAGAAAAAGTTACTCTCTGACTATTTAAAATCTCTATACTGTGTTGTGTTTGTTGCTATAATGCAGAAAGCATGTGAAGGGGACTGTTCCCAAGGGATGCCGGGAGTGCCAGGCATGGCTGGTGCCAAGGGCGAAAAGGGAGACCAGGGGAAACCTGGTGTAACCCCCTTGGATAACTGTGACAGCGTAAGAAATATAATATTTTAGCTTATGCTTAAAGCATTAACATATTTTCTTTCAAATGTACTGTTTGCACTGTTGATGGCTTAGCAATAACATGTTTCACTTATTTCTTGGATGCTTGCAGTGTTTGGAGAAACTACAGGCAACAGAACCAAGGGTCAGAGCACAGACAAAGATGCAATTTTGTGTGGATTTCTTGCTATTTATTTATTTATTGGGCACTGCACTGTAGGACCCCTGCAGCTGCACAGGATCACCTGGAGTTCCAGGGGTGCCCGGGTCACAGGGAATACGCGGGGAACCTGTGAGTATGCATTTGCGATTTAACTATTTATTTCTTTTTTGTTTCACTTTCAAAACTTTCCTCATCTTTTTTTACAGGGCATCCCGGGAGACAGAGGACAAGCTGGGCTTCCGGGAAACATGGTGAAGATGTACTCATGCACATTGTACACGTCCACACAGTACATATTTAACTTAAGAAACTTTATTTCAAAGTGGATTTTTGTTAAACTACTTTATAATTCACGTGTTATATTTATACATATATTTGTACAGTACACAGTCACATACTGGACTTGGAGAAAAGCACGTGCAACGAATCTGGAACATTTTGACAATATAGGCATTGAATATATTTTGCAATATAGATTTAAACAAGTTCAAACATGATGTCTTTTTGTTTCTTTCCTTTATCACAATTTGTTCGCAGGGGCCTCCAGGCTTCCCAGGTCCTCCAGGCCCATCTGGCTCACCTGTAAGATTTCTCCACACCACATTTATTTTTATCGTATTTTGACTCAACTTTCTCTCGAGACACTCAATTTGGATCTATTCACTTATAATAATTGTTGGATCGTTGGATATTATTTAAAATGACCTACAGTACATAATCTTACTCGAAACGCGTGTGCGTGCCGTCGGTTTTACATGAAGCACTCCTTGATTATGCCATCAGTGTTTCCGCCTTTTAGTGGGGCTTCTTTAATGGAAGTTGATTAAGATGGAGTGATTTGGTTGCTGCTTGACGAGGGCGAGGCACCCTCCTCTCCTCGTGCAGATGTGTGGTTTTTGTAGCCTTAAGAAGCTTGATGAAGGAGCTCCGTGAGTGGAAGTCATTTGCGCTGTAGTAGCACTTTTGCAGCAGGTGCTAGCTTGCATGTTGCTAGGATAAAAGCAGCACCTAAATTGATTAGCCGTCACCATTGTTGCCAATTGCTCACGATGCCCAGCTGCCAATTAGTCTTCGAAGATCAGTTAGTAATCACGCTAACTTGCGACCATCCGTAATCACATTGTGATCAAAGCAGTAATTATGTTTCAAATCACTTTCTAATTGGCATGTTTGTTTTCCTTTAAAAGTCGCAGCTCCCATCATCAAAAAAGCTCAAACAGCGAACAGTTTGGAATTACTCAGTGTGCTTCTCAGTCAATCCCCAGCATTGACTGAAAATAAAAGCTTTTTTTTTTTTCCAAAGAGGTGGAAATGTGTTTTAGCAACCGATTTGTGGCAAATCAACCGAGCACGCTGTGTTCGACCTCAGATGCCGAGAGCACGAAGCCAGAGAGGACATGAAATGCAAGCATCATATTCCAGCTCTCCGCTTCCTGTTTTTGACTTTCCCTCTTCCAAAATAATCATTTCCCTCCGCATCCTCAGGGTCAGCAAGGGGAGCAAGGGACAGCTGGACTAGCTGGAATCAAGGGCGAACAGGAAAGTATCAATGTCTTGAAATTATATCATGTAAAAGCAAACTTCTAAATTCCCGATCTTTACCTCAGGGCCCTTCAGGGACACCGGGCTATCCTGGATCCATGGGGGCTCCTGGACTACCGGTAGGAGCTCATTATAAAACAGGGATGGCATTGACTGATCTGGCTGCTTGGGTGGATACGTAGCTGTTTAAAGGCTCATATGTGTCCCTAGCATTGATTAACTGCTTTCCCCCCCCCTTTTTTTTTTTTTCTCTCAGGGATTGAAAGGTGAACGTGGAAGCCCAGGGACGAGTGGTCAGAAAGGAGAATCGGTACAGCATGACACTGATGATTTTTTAATCTACACAATGTGTGTGCTGCGAGCGTTTCACATTTCTCTTCCTTTGTAGGGTCCTTCTGGTCTCCCCGGGTATCAAGGACAGGCGGGCGCACCGGTCAGTGTTTCACTCTGCATTGTTTAGCCCTTCATTCTGTTTACGAACTTGTGTTTTTGAAAAAATACATCACAATTGACTCCTTATTTTTATAGGGGGGTAAAGGAGATCCAGGACCAGCAGGACCAGTTGGACCAAAAGGAGATCAGGTAGGTGTGACGAACATACAGTATACAAAAGTAAATTCAGACTATTTTCTGGGGGAAAAAGTGTTATAATTTGATCTTTCAAGGGCTTTCAAGGACAACCCGGATTCCCTGGAACACCAGTAAGAGTTTATACTTTGCTTCCTCGCTATACAGGTTCTCTTCTTTCTTATTTTTTGCGCAGCTATTAAATAATTCATGTATATTCAGGGCCCACCAGGCCTTGCTGGCAAAACTGGAAGGGAAGGACCTCAAGGGCTCAAGGGTGAAAAGGTGAGCATATTATACATATATAATTATATATATCGTACCAATATCTGAATCGATTGTGTACTTTTTCTGTCTTTGACAGGGCAACGATGGCGCCCAAGGTTCTCAAGGACAAACTGGCCCCCCAGGCTCACCGGGCTCCCCGGGGCTGATGGTAGAAACAATATCACTAACGTTACAAATTATAGATTTCTGCCATTCTATTCCATTGTGAGATGTCAGCTACTTGTATTTGCAATCAAAGGGACCTCCCGGCATTGAGGGAATTGATGGAAAAGATGGCAAACCGGGGCTGCGGGTAAGTTCTGTGCCCACTTTATCGACAGAAGTAGAAAAACAAGATTGTGGAAGAAAATATGAAACCACAGTCCTATTTGTAGCTGGGAATTTTTTCTTCAATATTTTGCATTGCTGACATTGGGTGTCTTGACTGTGTATTTTCATGCCAGGGAGAGATGGGCCCACCAGGACCAGTGGGCCCACGAGGAATCCCAGTGAGTAACACTTGTTGACATCTGCATTATCATTGAAAGTGATTTTTAATTGACGTGTGCTAAAAGTTAGTAACGAAAACAAACAAACAAAAAATCTGTAATTGACAGGTCAATTGTATCAATTACCCGTGAGCCAACACTCGGAGGGTGTTTTCATTTAAGAGGTATGAAAATTAGGTGTGCAAACGGCATAATTTAAAAAAAAAAAACAGTATGAACCACTAATAATGAGAACAAAAGCTTATATATCTAAAAAGTATAATGCTGGTTAAAAGTAGAATCAAACAAAAACAATAACCTAATGCTAATCAAAACCAAAAAAAAGTTTTAATTAGATATGTACAGCACATATTGTTCAATTTCCCGCTTCCTTGAAACAAATCAAGCAAATTGAGTTGTTATGTAGCAAATGCAAATAAAGGACGCTCTGATGATTAGAGCAATGTTTACAATTAGGGTGCAATAGCACGCAATATAATTCTTGTTCAACTGAAAAGTTGTGTGTAACTTGCTCGTTTTGTTCAAGTCATAACATTCATACATTTAGATAGCCTTACGCGTAGTGAAACTCTCCCTTTTAAAGGTACACAAAGCACATTTTTCAACATTTTCCAAGCAAGCCGTTCGACTTCCTTGACAGACGTGAAATGTTTGTGCCCTTGGGTTTTGGGGCTTGCATTTAAACGCGTTTCTTTGCAAAATCAGCTAATCTCGTTTGTGGCGTAGTCAGTGTTTTATCACCAAATACTTCACAGCCTAATGGGATTTCCATCAGCCGCAGCTGCAAGGTGTTTTGTGTGTTTTATTAACAATTGAAAGTGTGCAAACACAATTCCGATCATCATTATGTGCCCCATTAAGTGGTGAGCATGCAGTACGCGTGTTGATATTTGGTGTGTATGACCATTACATGATTAGTGCTACTGGCAATTTCTGATCAGCCGCACTCATTTTATTATATTTTTTCTATGACAGTCACTCATATATGCTCACCATTGTCCCTGTGCATAACACTACGTATAAAAGCCTTCCACATTTTTAGGTGTTGTAATCGTGGACTTTAAGCACGATTTTCTAAGATCGACTAATCACATGCTTGAGTTATATGTCCGTGGATGAATAATTTTCACAGCTAAGATGCTGTGTGAAGCCGGCATGTTTTCCTCCTGCTTGTGTGGGTTTTCTCCGGGTACTCCGGCATCCTCCCACGTTCTGAAAACTTGCATGTTAAGTTCAGAAGACTCGGTGTGAAGGTGTGCCCATCCCAATGCCAGAGTATTTTTTTTTTTTAAAATACCAGACCCATATTACATCTACGGTCATATTTGTACAGTCACCAAGCACTAATTCAGTATGCAATGTAAGGAGACATCTTTAAATACGTTATAAAGCACTTTCACAACACTACAAACTACAACCACAAAGTGTCAGTCAAATGTGTTTTATTTTCTATGCAAAACAAATGCTCCTGTACTTAATCAGATTCTACAGGACTCTGGATTTGGATCAATTTTTCTCCCATCTAATCCGAAATTGTCTGGCAAAAACAGTGGCTGGTGCGATGACGAGTGTGACCTCGTTTGAACCTTAGAGCGACATTTAGAGTTTATGATCTCAAGTTCTTGCATTTCATTTGACTGTTATTTAGCTAGCAAAAAAAAAATCTATATACATATTTTTATATGATGTTTCTCTTTAGGGATTCAAAGGAAAAACAGGCCACACTGGCTTTCCAGGACCAAAGGTTGGTTGATGATTTATTACTTCACCTGTCATTTTTTTATTACTGTGAGAATACTGAAAAATAATGCAAGGACGTGACATTTTGATTCCTAAAGCAGTGAAAACACTCCATTTTTGCTTTGGTTTTGGTCCATGGCTTCATTACCTGAGTGCTGAATTCCACTCATATTATGCTTTTTATTACTCTTTTACCCCCAGGGGGAGGTTGGACCTTCAGGTCCACCTGGATCACCAGGTAGACCAGGACACGAGGTGCGCCTTTCTATCTGCTTGAAAGATAAAATCAATTAATCTGTGCAGACAAAGCCCGATAGTAGTGACCGTGATCTCAATCTGTAACCTTTTCAGGGTGATCCCGGAACACCAGGAGCTCAGGGACGACCCGGACCATCTGGCCACATTGTAGGTTCATTACTATTTTTGACTTTATTTTTAATTATTTTATCCCAAATGTATGTCGCGCCGGCAGTCCATAGTTTTATTTTATCCAACAGGGTTCACCAGGTCCAGCTGGACCCCCAGGACCTCCCGGTCCATCAGGAGTGGTAAGAATTTCCAGAATTGATCATGATGACCTGATTCAATTAACTGAGTGTTTGTGTTTGCGAGAGGTCGAGTGAAAGGACATGTGGCAAACTATAATTGAAACACTCCTTAGGAATTATTATCCACTCTGACTTTTTGCAGGGTATCAAGGGAGATAAAGGTCAGAACGGAGAGAGAGGTCTCCCAGGAATGCCCGGGACTCCAGGGCCACCTGGTCACCCAGGATTAATGGTCAGTACTTTTCAGCAGCTTTTATGGAAATCCACCTATCTATAAATATGACTTAAACATTTTTTTCCCCTGCTTTGTTTCTGGTCCTTTAGGGAGAGCCGGGTAATGATGGTTCTCCCGGCAAAGATGTGAGTTATGACAAGCGTTATTTTTTTTTTATTTATGTCTTTATTTTAAATGCTCAATTGCTCTGTGGCTATTTCTTTCTTTCTTTCTTTTATCAGGGTATGGCAGGCCTTCACGGTGAGAATGGAAAGCCAGGTCAAAAGGTAAGCGAGTCCTCTCCAGCAGAACACCTCCAAAACCATGACGGCACTCCTTTATTTGTTTATCTATTGGACTGTTTTTAGTCGTACTGAAGCTTAGGCCAATATGCTGTACATGCTTTCTCTCAGCTTTTTGCCAACTCTTCACCCATGCCATACTCTTTCACTCTCAGATCCTCCCACCGAAATCATCGTTACTCTTGACCTAAATTTGCCCTTCTTTGCGCTGGCAGTCGGCCACCTATATCCAACGACCTCTTCCGACATGTGATTCTAGTCCGGGCGTACGGTGATATAGCTATTCTCTGCCTCTGGAATAATGCTATTAAGCAAGAGAGGAGATGCTGGATGAGGCTATTTGTCAAGCTGACAAGACGCCATTGTCGGGGTTTTAGCTGAAAAGACAAGAAAAAGACAAGAACGGACTCCTCAATTCTTTTCCACGCACTCTATTTCAAGAGACGCTTGTCTTTCTGTGACACGTAAACATTGGTTGTCCATTATGGGCAGCTTTGCTTGCGATAAATCACTATCACTAATGTGGCAAGTCGTTTTTTCAGGGTTTTTATGGAATCGGAGTGAAGGGTCCTGCTAGGGGGAAATTGATATGGTTGCAGCCAAATGCCTATTGTCTTTTCTTCCAAATGACATCCAAACAGTTTGTGTTCACTGACTGACAGAAGCATTTTTTTTTAGCTCTTAGTACAAATACATGGGTGAACAACAAAGGGACAAATTTAATGGCTGTCTATCACTTTCTCCAAAGGGTGAGCCAGGGGCCACGGGTGAAAGAGGCTCTCCAGGGGAGAGAGGCAGACCTGGGCCCCCTGGTGGTGGCTTGGGATATCACTCCAAGGATGCGCAGCCAATGATTGGCCCGGTCGGGCCAAGAGGGGAACGGGGAAGCCCTGGTTCCGCCGGTCCTCCCGGACTACCTGGTACTCCAGGGTCACCAGGAAATGATGTTGGTTACGCTTCACTCCAACCTGCTCCAAGTATTAGAATAATTCCATATTTTTTTGACCAAATCTCTCCATCATTTCGCAGGCTGTAGTCAATTACGATGAAATCAAGAACTTCATCCGTCAGCAAGTCATCAAGATTTTCGATGGTGAGGAAAGACAATTTCTTGATATGCTAGCATTCCCTGCATACTCACAGTTATTCACGATATGAGCTGTCACTCTTGACGATTTTTTTTTTTTTTTTTTTTTTTTGCATTTACTTGAAAGTAAAACAAATGAGAAATGTTTTGATTGATAAGCACGGTGACAGAAAGTACCGAACGCCAATTAGCATTTGGTTGGATTCCCTTTTGTTTATTATTGAACATACGTTCATGGTTGGCAATGAATATTTATTTTTCTCGTGAAATCATTGAATGCATCTTATCTCCCCAGAGAGGATGGCCTACTACATGTCTCGTATGCAGATGCCTGTAGAAATGGTGTCATCTCCTGGACGGCCCGGACCCCCTGGAAAAGACGGCATTCCCGGTAATCCCGGAGCCCCCGGCGCCCCCGGAAACCCAGGACTGATGGGTCGACAAGGTCGGTCTGGACCCCAAGGCCCGGCTGGTGAGAGGAGCTGACAACAACTAACTGGAGTGTCATCGGTTGTTTGAAAAGTTCATCTGCATAGAATAATAATGCAATTCGTTTTAGGACCGCGAGGACCTGGTGGTCCAAAGGGAGATAAGGGCGTAGGAGAGATGGGAGATGCAGGACCTCCAGGAGCGCCAGGTATTCTATACAATTGGTCCACATATTGTACGTTTTTGAGCTCGTGGAGAAAATGTGACATGTTGTTGTTTGCACACAAATCTTCAACAGTAGCGTGCTACTTCATCACAGAACTGAAAGCAGCACCTGACAATTGAAATGTTAATGCTGCAAATGTTCTAGAGTTTGTGCTGTCACTGATTAAAAATTACCAGCGTGATTAGGCTAGTCATCATTCTCAAACTGTTACGATTACCATAATTAAGTCAGAAATCAACATCTGGGCTACTTCACAACTTCACAGAGCATCGGCTCAACTTACAAATAAGCATTTGTAATCACTTTTGTTTTCTTACCAAGTTCCATCATTTTAGATTACGATATGTATTCAGTGCCAAATAAATGGGACCTTTTAGGCTATATCAATAACTTAATAACATTTACCGTATCATGATCCATGTTTGTTAAATGGATATCACACTTTTGATTTTTCAGGTATCCCAGGTTCCCCAGGCTATGGTAAGATGGGACCCCCAGGTCCCGTTGGCCAGCAGGGAGTGCCTGGAATCCCGGGTCCACCCGGACCGGCTGGTTCGAAGGGAAACGATGGCCGGTGTAACCCCTCAGACTGCATGAGCCATCAAGTAGAATATAGCCCCAAGGGCCCTTCTGTCAAGGGGCCCTGGTAAATAAGCCAAGGGCACAGAAGACAGAGGTAGGGAATTCAAAAAGGACAAAAAGTTAGCAACTCTGACCACAACATTAAATATGGGAACTTCTTTTACTGTTTAAAAAAAAAAAAAAAAAACAGACTCTCTGATTTGTTTGTGTAGTGTGCTGCAAAAATCCTTGTGATTCTTCCCCCACGCCAAGACATAAGCAGTGAATTTTTATTGCATCATTTTTTTACCCCTATAAATTTCACTTCCTTCCCATCTCGTTCTCTGTTGTTCTTTTTTGCCTTCTCTTTGCAATGTTTCACTCTGGAAAACATTCCACCGGGAGGTGGAAAGATCCACAGTGTTTTTTTTTTCTTTTTTTTTTAGTTTTAAATTTTCTTTATCAAGTTTAGAAAGCAACAACATGTACTGTAGCACTTTGCTTGCGCCTCTCACAAGTTTTGTTTTGTTTTTTCTTTTTCTCCCCCTCAAAATAGCAGTGCCTCCCATACCTTTAAAATGGCATCAATGCTTGTGGCGTTATCCTTAGCTGAATTTGGTTTGTAAGAGAATGAATGCATATGGACCCTTTTTGAGGGCTTTCCTGTTTTGTAAATATTTATATTTATATATACTGTAGCAGCTTTTTATACATTTTGAAACATTTGATGAGCTACATATTAGCATAAGTAAGAAAATGCTGTCCTCCAAACATGCATAAAGCAATGTCCAGCTATTTGAAGTGGAGAATTTAATTCATGAATCAATAGGATACTCACATTTTTAGCATTTAAGCAAGATGCTTTTATGCATATATGGCCCTCTGGAATATTTGCAGCCTTCCATCCGCAACTAGAACAAATACATTTGAATTCACAACTTATCAAAATGCCATTCTACAGCTTGAGGCCCATTATTTAGCCTTCAATTATACCACTTACTGTTAACGAAACCTCAAAAAACTGAACTGTGGTCATTCTTTGTCTAATAGAAACAGAATGAAAATGTCTTTAAAATGGCCAGACAATGTCACTGTAAAATATCACTCCATACAGTTTTGCTGTGTATATGTTGTTTAAGGTCATTGTTATGCAACACGTTTCTTCCTTATGTTGTTTTATAAAGCATTTGAGAGAGAAAAAAAACCAAGGGGTATTTTGTTTTTGTTGTATATTTGTGCAACTGGTGTGTCCAAATGTATAAATTACAGTATGTATGTGCACTTAAATTGAAACTTGCAGAACGATTGCTGACAAATTCCATCCAGCTGGAGCTTGCGTTCACTGCAAATTGACTGAATTGAAAATAATAATATGGGAACAACATTTTTACATGATAATAAAAAACATGGGATTTTATAAAAGGTTCCTTTTTATTGGCTTGGAAGTTTTTACAGCTGATTATATTAAGAACAATAAATAACTTCTGTTAAGGAAAATAAATCATTAAACTGCTGAGACCCTGTGAAAGGTGCACAGGAAACAAGGAAGCACATTCAGACACCATAACGAATGCGTTCGGAAATAAGAATGACTTTTGTCGGAACTTTTATTCATTTATGGATTCTTTTGTTGGTGTATATCGTGACCCATTCCTTTTTCTCCACATAATAATCAACACACATTTACAAAGATTTACAGCACTGCATTGTGGGAGATGGGAGTTCCCATTGGGATATGCCGTTGCCAGGCAACAAGAAGGAAGAGATAAAGTAGTCGTTAGTTTCTAAAATGAGACTTGGGCAGAAAGCGGGTAATGGAGAAAGGATAGAAGTGGGGGAGGGGGGGTGTGTAGGTGAATGAGGAATTTCCCCAAAGCTTACAATGGGCAATAATACATGTTTCCAAGGTGATCAACTGAGAGTACATTATTTATTGGTCCTTTGCACAGATTTTTAAAGGCTTTTACTAAGGAATCATAAAATATTGTAGATGTAAAATGTACTTCTTTCTTTGCGGTCGGATCCTCTCAGTTTATGGATACCGATGTGGGACATGATCTGAAAAACTGGAGGATTCAGAAGGGTGTTGGGTGGCTTTGACCTAGTGTCGCCATTTTGATGTAAGGGGTTAAGAAGCGAGAACATCCCATCGGGTTGTCTGCCTAAGAAAAAGGGGAGAGGGGTTGTACATCCAGTCAGTGTACTATCTTCCCCCCTGCCCCTTGCTCATGATGTTCAAGTGAGAAGAGTGGTCTCTGTCCTTCTCTCGCTCCCCACTGTCAAGACTTGGTGGATGGAGACAGAACTCTAAATGTTGGGTCCTTTGATGGTTCCCGCCTCCTGTAGTCTCGGAGAGGTGTACGCCGACGCGGCCAGGCACATTGCAGCCTCGCAGAAGCCCGGGAGGCCCGGCGGACCCGCTTTACCGGGACGACCCGCCTCACCAGCTGCCCCCGGAGGGCCTCTCTCGCCCGGCCTGCCATCTCGAGCCACGCCATTAACACCAGGAGGACCTGTGACGGCGAGGAAACAAGGGTTGGTATTTTACCAGGTTGTTCGTCGCCACTTGTTTTAGCATGATAACTAATTGGCCACTCTCCTAAAGCAAATACACTTGGTGTGAGTGTGTTTTCCACAGTTTAAATTAGAATCTGGTCTTGGAATCCTACTACATTATCACTCATGAGCATCTGTTCAATGACAGAAGTTAATGATGCTTTTAAAATGCCTGTAAGCAGGCTCTGCTGTGTCGAGAGCAGTCCCCCCCAAAAAGAAAAAACTATCAGTATCAGTTTTAAATGCACATTTAGACCTAAAGCTATGCACTATCACCACCGTCCCAGGTGCCTTCCACTTGCCTTGAATTCCTGGGGGTCCTGGTGGTCCTTGGTGGGGTTTTCCAGGATTTCCTCTGTCACCTTTGGCTCCTCTCTTTCCTGACAATGAAAACAGAGAAAATGGACTTGGATGTTCAAGGCAAAGTAACGTAATTCGGTCATCTGTCTCTTTCTACCTTTTAGCCCCGTATTTCCAATCTGGCCAGGAGCTCCAATCATGCCAGGAATGCCCCTAGAACCAGGTATACCATGCGTTCCCTGGGGACCGGGTGCTCCTGGAGGTCCTGGAGGGCCTGGGGGTCCCATGACACCAGCACCCCCAAGCACAGCCCTCTTGGCACTCACAGCCACTACTGCTAGCTTCTCTGTAACAGATTTTTTTTTACCAAGAACATTCTTGTTTGACTCATTTCTGACTAGAAGTCAATTTGGTCATGTCGGGTTAAAGTCATCTCTGGATGCTCACCTTGCAACATCTTCAACACTACTTCAATAATATGTTGGTCAGAGGCATCACGTCCCTGAAGAGAAGATCCAAATAGGTCTTTAGTTTTCAGACATTAGCAAGTATTTCCCAGGATGCGTCACAAGTGCTGGGATAGGGCGGAGAAGAATGAAGTCGACTCACTGGCGAACCCTGAATACCCGGCATGCCAGGCGCACCTCGCACACCATTAAGTCCTCTGGGACCGGGCAGTCCAGCGGATCCCTGATCCCCTGGTTTTCCAGGGTCACCGGTTGGGCCATTGTGTCCGGGGTCCCCCCTCACGCCTTGCTGCATAAAGACCACCGAGGTTCAGTCAATTCAAGAAAGATAAGTCCAACAAGTGTGCATGAACAAAGAGAAAAATAAGCAAAGGTAATGCAGGAGGGTGTGATTTTTCATTCACATTTTAAAATAATGTATAATAAACTACAAAGCTCACCTGTCCTTTAGGTCCAGGTTCTCCAGACAAACCCTGTCAAAGCAAAAGGAAGCATTTCATGTAAAAACAAAACATTCACAATGTTCCAAGTGAACATCCTAAAAATGTCATGTGATTCATCTAAAGTTGGAAGAACCGGAACAATTTCTGTCATTTATTTTGTTCTCACAGCTACATTCAGAACTATCTGACCTTTTTGTTTGTTAAATCAAATTCCTCCAAGTTTTATTTCTGAATGTTTATTCATCTTTTCACTTTGAATCATTGTTCATTTGAGCTCCAGCTATGTTCTTACCTTTTCGCCTTTCTCACCACCCAACCCCTCAACACCCGGGTCACCCTTTAAGCAAAAGAAAGGGAGGGAATATTACCAAAATATTATAAAGTACATGGGTATATTTTCTGAGCTTTAAATGAGGAAAAACTGTGACTCACAATGTCTCCCTTTGGCCCACCTTTTCCTTGGAATCCCTGGAATAAGAGATGTTTGTTGGTTGGAATATATGTACAGTGTTCCGAAATGTAAGTATTGAAAGCAGGCATCACCGCAGATGCAGAAAGACAAGGTATGAAGATGTGACCTAATCGTTAAGACAAGGACAATGAGGATGTTGAGATGATTAATAGTGCTTACCTAATGCTCTGGTTTTCTCTGAATTTATGACTTTACTCATGGGTAAACACTGCCCCCTAACGGAAAGCTCTACATAACTATGTTTATGACTCAGTCATTTCACAGCACACCTTGTCTCCTTTGGTTCCACTCAGGCCCTGAGCACCTGGGACACCCATTGGCCCCCTTTCTCCTTTATTTCCCTGTTGATTATATAGAATAAATTAAATTTTGCTTAACAATTTGAAACA
This sequence comes from Syngnathoides biaculeatus, assembly GCF_019802595.1. Lineage (NCBI taxonomy): Eukaryota > Metazoa > Chordata > Actinopteri > Syngnathiformes > Syngnathidae > Syngnathoides > Syngnathoides biaculeatus. Next base: position 12,354,991 of record NC_084640.1, on the reverse strand, counting down.
TCTAATGCAAAGCAAACATGCAACTTACAGGCTTCCCGACTGTTCCTTGGGGACCCACTGCACCCCGTTGACCTCTGTCTCCCTGTAGTTGCATATCAGGTGAGTACATTAACAGACGTTGCTAGTAGAACAAAATGGGACGTTTACCTTGGGACCAGGAACTCCCGCCATCCCAGCTTCACCAGGAATACCAGGCTCACCCTAGCAACAAGTCATTTTACATACACAACGTAAGACTACCAGCGTAATGAAAACTAGATAATCTATCTCCTTTGTTTTTGTTACCAGAGGTCCAGGGGTGCCAGTCACGCCAGAATGACCCCTAGGTCCAGGTTCACCCTAACAAGAGGCCGAGAATAAGTTGTATTTCGAATATACCAAATTAAAAATGCATTTAAATTGAGAAGCTTTTATTTCATAAAAGACTTACTTTAGCTCCAGGACCACCTTTGGCACCTGGACTGCCAGGCAATCCCTGGATACAGAAAGGAAATGAAACTCAATGTAATATCAATCAAAGGTTTACCAACGTGGTGGGTGTTCTGCCATGCTCTGCCCTTGAAAGACTGAATTATTTTAACAGTCTGACAGGTGTGACCATTGTCTTGTTTTTTTTTTTTATTTTTTTTTTTTGCATTACCGTAAACCTTAAATCAGGTTCCTGGCAGTGATGGTGCTGTACATTCCTGTGCAGCTTATTATTACGATATGCATCACAGCATTACATTACGGAGTGTCACCGCAATGACCACACAGTAAAAGCTTGCATCCCATGCCCCATTACCCCCGAGTCAGAACGGCAGCCACACAAATGTGAATAGCTACAGGTTTTATTGTGATAAATCACTATGTCACGGGAGGGGGGAATGCTGTCTCGAGGTAGTTTAAATTCTACAACAACTTGGGCCATAGGGTCATCGTTACCCTGGAGGAGAGCCCAGACAACAAAACAGCAAAATATACCAGCTGCCTCCTGCTGGTATCACCTGCTTCTGTTTCGCCCTTGTTGATTTCGGGGAGGAAACGCTGCCACAATTGCCTACGTGGCCTGCGTGACAATGAACATTTGCAGACAATCTCGTTTGCATGTGCTTTTCATGACTTTGCTGTCATGAATCACTCACCGCTGTTCCCTGAGGACCGGGGGGTCCTGGCACCCCAGCTTGGCCGGGCCCACCCTGCAAAAAGACTGAAATGAGAACAGAAAAATCCTTCCCAGCAACATAAAGCATCCTATCGTGATAACATCAAGCCAACCCTTACTTTGATTCCAGGAATACCAGGTGTGCCATCTTTTCCATCAATACCAGGCAGGCCCTGAAAATACAGACACATGTGCCAGTGGACTTTAATTGGCGCAGTCTCACATTGTTCAAACTGAATCGGGCAGCAAAAAAAAAAAAAATGCAACTCACGTTGTCTCCTTTTTTGCCAACTGCGCCCTGTGGGCCCTGGATACCACGGCTGCCCTGTGGGAAAAAAAAAAAAAAAATGAATGTTAATCTATTCAAATCATACATCCGGATCATTTTTGTAACCAAAATATTCAACGAAAATACACAAGCAAAGTCACCTACTTTATCTCCTTTATCTCCTGCCTCTCCAGGTGGGCCCTGAGGTCCCTCCTCACCCTGAAAGTCAAATAGATTACCTAAGATGTGTGCATCTTCCTTTTCTATGTCAACACAAACCTGTGCTTGTGTGGATTCTTACTGGAGGTCCAGGAATCCCTACAGGTCCATTGATGCCCTTGTATCCACGAGGTCCCTAGGGAAAAGCACAAAAAGTGCTCTTAATCACTTGAGATTGTGGTGGCCTACCCTTCATTGTGATGAAGGGGCAATTAGCGCTTAGCTCAATCCACTAATGGGAGTTACAAAGAAAGCGAGGAGCCATTTTGGCTTTGGCGCTAACTTGGCTAACACGGCGAATGTTAACTGTAAGACAGATTGCTACAGAGGATCATTAACTACATATGGAGACACTGCGGACCCAGATAACCCCAACTCATTAGAGGAGGAGAGAGATGTGCAGTGGCATCATTTCAATATGTCCCCATTGCTGGTAATGGATGATCTTTGTCTTGTGGGGTCAGGTCCTCCAATGCTTACTTGGAGCTTAACGTAAAATGAGAACAGGCTTTCCTTGAAAGATAAGGTGGACAAAAACAAAGGTTATGTGAACGTGAGAAGAAGTTGTATCACTCACCGCCTCTCCTTTAGGACCCATCATTCCAGGATAACCCCTCACACCCATTGGACCCTTTAAAAAAAAAGGGAATAGAGATGTTGAACCTTTACCAAAAACAAATACAACTACTCCAAAAAATCACTTCGGTCATAATAAGTTAGTACACCATGCAATATGTCTAATTTTATTGACATACCGAGGGTCCAGGGATGCCTTGCTCTCCAGAGATGCCCACTTCTCCTTTGATTCCCTAGAGGATTAAATGAGAAAATCAATTGTTTTTCTTTACTCTTCATGGCAAAAGAAAAAAATAACAAGTGCTAACCTTTTTGAGAGAGAAAAAAACAACAACAACACAACAACAACAACAACGGTAGGCCTATTTGAAGATGTAATGATGGTAAGTCAGATCAGGAACACCCCCAAAAACCAAACTTAGCCTTCAGTTATTTAAAAAAAAAATAATAATAATTTTCAATTCAGTGCAGGAATATATGAAATTTGTGGTGCAAGGCCGAAAATGAAGCATGTCATCAAAGACAAGGGCTTTTCTGGTATGAGGAAGGAAAACTAGTACTGTAACTCGTAACTGCAACTCACGAGCTATTTATCCTGAGCAAAGGTGCGTTAACTTAGCTTTAGCTTTAGGACCAATTCATAAATACAAGTTTCATGCATCTTATTGAATTGGAAAAGTGTTTCTTTTAGTGTCTCATGTATCAAGATCATATGTAAAACTACTACTACTTATTCTTTATCCAAACAATACAGGTTTAGCAGTATGCAAAATTATGTTACTATGTTATTTTAACAATAAACTTTCTCTTTAGGTATTTTCTTAAAGAAGGATACCAAGTTATTTTTGTCATATAAATGGAGTCTTATCCTACGAACAGCACATGTGGACAACTCCTGACAACCGTCTTTTGAAGACAGAGTAGAATAATAAGACAAGAGGTCAGGAAATAATGTCTAAGGCACTAGTTTGCACAATTAGCAAGGTAGTAATTTCAATGTCTAATTGTCGCCAGCAGACCTTCTGTGAGGCAAACTCTCAGACTAATTCTGACTTCCTTCTCCCAAGGATTTTGCAGGATGCTCATTAGACCTGCTTAATACAGCAAGGTGAGGTGAGAACTTCAACCCTGACTGGCTCGTCCTCACTTTCTTGTACTTGGTTCCTCACCGCCGTTTTTAACCCCCTCTCACCATTAGGCTGCCTGCATTGCCAGGCCAGACTACCACAGCCAGATCTGCGCCAGTCATGTGTCTCGTGGGGCCTCATTAGAACTAATCCTTGCCTCTACTGGGTCTGAATGGTTGGTGAGAATGCTGGGCTGTGAAATATGAACTTGACAGAATGTGGAGCTTACCACTTTTCCAATACTGCCAGATTCTCCAAGAGCTCCAGGACGTCCTTTGTGGCCCTAAAGGACAACCGTTAGTATAATATCGTCATGATCAAATCAAGGGTGTTAATACAACAAATATTTTGCCATCCTGTTACTGCCCCTTTGCATTGGAGCCCAATGATGCAGTGACGAGTCGTATCCAGCAGACGAAGCTGCACCTACAGGACTTGAATATTGCACTATAGCCGTTCATGCCAGATCGACATGTTTAAGATGTTTCAGGCTTTCCAGAGTGCTTAATAATTTTGTCTGCCCCTGGAAGACATGAACCAGTGAAGCAGGACACTCACTTTTACTCCTTGAAGTCCTTGCGGGCCCTTAGCTCCTGCTGGACAGTTTAGAGGACACTGTTGGTAAGAGAGGGGTATTTGTGAATTATGATAAGTAAAGACACAATCTGCATGATATTTTGTGCCTCTGGATCTAACCTGGAAATCGGCACTCCCTTCTTCTCCACCAATGAACTTCCCTGGCGGACCCTAGATAAGTGTTGCATGGATGAATGGACTATGTTAGTCACTTAGCCAATTGGCAACAGTTGTTCATGCAAGCTGAGAACTCTTGCTCTCAACGTGTCCCTCCATTCTTTCTTTTCTCTGTTTATCGATTGCATTAGGAGGTTAAATATCTTCCGAAGCTGATGTAACGCCACTACAGTCAGAAGAGACAAGCCACAGATCTAATGGAGGGTGGGAGTGGCTTTTACCATTAGACAACACTAAAGTTTAACAAATTCACTCCGCTGAGCCGGAAACATCATTCTCATTGAAGATACCCCCCCCCCCCCACTCTGGATGCACGCTGGAGGCTGCATCTACCCCTGGAAAATATACAGGTACTTGTAAGCCTCCTCCTCAAAGCTCTTGGTATTTCAGTGCTACCTCTGAATGTTCAGGATTCATGGAGCCTGGACTGTATGGTGCATTTTAACACTAAAGATTTTGTTAAGCACGGTGTTGTGTCATTTGAATAAAGAGGCGCATACTGTGGACCGAATATGTTACTTTAGTCATGATAAAATGTAAAATGATTGGCTACTGGAGTGGTACACTCCAAAGGTACAGTAGGGTGTAATGATATGTCACTGAGGTGGTATCTTCATTGCTCTAAGAGGTACAATGTCCTTTCACTGGGGTAGTATCTTCATAGTCAATCGTGGTTGATTTACCTGATGCTGTGTTACTGTTTCTATAAGTGTACTGTGCTGTACACTTATAGGAACGTATGCGAACAAGGCAAACTTGACTTGACTTGTGGTTGGGGTGCTATACTTAAAGCCATTTTGAACAATCAAAACACACTTTTATACACTGAGGACATTGTATGGAACAGTAAGGCCACTTCTTTTATTTGTAGACTGTCTATTTTCTAGTTGCTAGACAGGTAAACATTTGGTTTTTAATTTAAAGTATCCCAAACTGAATAAGATTGTACAGTTAGGATCTACTTTTTTCTAGTAAAATGCATTCTCTATAGATTTTAAATCTGGAGATTAACTGTAATTCAAATTGCTGTTTTGAAACTGTGTTTTGGGTCACAAAGAAAAATACTTACTGGCTTGCCTGCTGGCCCAGGAAGCCCTGGAGGTCCAGGCGGTCCCATCAAACCCTACATCAAAGAGGAAAAAAACACCAAAAATGATCCTGTTTTTTGTTTTCTTAGAACCTGATAATTCTATCTTTTGTGAGTGTTATCACATGTGCTTACCTTTGGTCCAATGGGCCCAATTTCACCAGGAAGCCCAATGGGCCCCGGAGCTCCCTGAATAATTCAGTGACAGAATAGAGTCTATATTAGCCAGTAAAAAAAAATGCTTATTTTAAACATCTAGCTATTAAACAATAAACCTACAGCAAGTCCTGGGAGACCAGGTCCCTGTGTGCAGAAGAGGAAGAAATTGTTACAGCATTTAATGACAAATGGCACCAAATTCCAGTGAAATGTATTTTATCATATCTCCATGGTTTACAACAACTTTCAATGAAGGAAAGCCGCTGTGTGGTAGTAAATCACTAATGTCTGTGTTGTCTCAGCATGAAGAATGCATAGTTCCTCATGAAGAACAAAGCCTCTCATACTTAACATTTGCTGTTTTTTTGGCTTTGTAATTAATTACAAGCAATGTAATTAAGTATGTGAGCCTCCTAGTGGGAAGGAGAGCCCAAGGCACAAATTCACTCCCTCTCTTCATTTTTTTTCCCACCGTGACATTGAATGACTGCAGAAATGATGTTGGACTGTTGTTGGTGTCGGCTAGATGGAGACCTACTGCCCTCTACTGGTTACATTCTTTGTTACAGTTCAACCAGAGGAATTACAGGGTGAAAAGCTGGGAGGGGCAAGCTAACATTGAGAGCAAACAATATCATAGCCTAACCTATAAGGATTTGAAAACAAATCCTTGAAATCATTATTCTGACCCGAACAGTCATTTGTTATGGTGATCAATGATACCTGACCCTAATCCTCAAACCGTAACCCTGATTTGAAATGGGGATCAGCAATCCCTAACCTTAGCCTCACCCTAACCCTCTGGGCCTAAACTTGGGACCCTAACCCTAAACCTAACTTGTTGATTATAGAGTTAGGGATTATGTCTAATCTCTCCTCCAATGTACTGCCGACATTCATGTTACATATACAGGGTATATTTCAGTGATCAATAAAATAGACACTGGTCATTGGGGACCATTAGAAGACTCTTATCAGATATTGTCAAATGAAGCATATGCCACATCTGGATGAATTTAACCCCAAAGAAAGGACAGGTGGCCAGCCATTCAGGCATGATCCAAAGGGGACCTGATAGGCTCCGGTACACCAGGATTGAAGTGACAGCATTGCTAACCGCACAGGAATAATTGCCTCATTGTAATTTAAATACTTTTCCTGCTCTTAAGACATAAATGCAGAACCTGAATTCATTAAGAATGCACATACATTTAATCTTATTAATAATAAATGCAAACTTACAGGTCTGCCAGGCTCACCACTTAACCCAGGCTGACCCTGCACATGAGGGAACAATGAGAAAGACTGTATTAACACCACAAATACAATGCCACAAATATTACATTGGGGGGTGCACTTTGTGCATCATGCTGACATTCATCATGTGAATCTATTCTATAATAATTAGAAGCAATGGTATAAGTGGAAACACGTTCTTAATGTGATCCTTCTGAAAATGAAAAGCACCAATTACCATTTTCAGTTTCTCCCCTTATTTGATTTCAAGCGTGAGTAAAATGTAATTAATTACTTGAGAACAATGTGCTCCACAATATCTCACTTTAATGCCTTTTTATACTTACACTCCATTACATCTCAGATTTTTTTTTTTTTTTTTACAGTATACTTCAACTGATTAATGTGCCAGCTATTCAGGTTACTTTGCAGATTGGTGTTATATATGGATATGATGCCGCCATAAATCCAATAACTCAGCAACAAAAGTTTGAAACACCTGAATGAGCATCATCAAACATGGTGCGAGTAAATCACTTCAGTCGTTATAATCAAACGGGGCACTCTTCTGCAGTGCCTGTACTTGGATTTCTAAATTTCCAAGTCGGGAAGATTTAAATAAGTATATTTTTTCATAAATTTTCATCCATCCGTGTGGCAACACTTGCCTTTGGGCCAGGGCTTCCTACTGGACCTCGGTCACCTTTTGCACCAATCAATCCCTGAAGACAGAGAGGAAAATAATTTAAAAAAAAAAAGGGGGGGGGCAGTGAGGTCAAGGTTGGCAAGGCAACATGTTTGCTGTGTGAGGCTTGAATTCACATTGAAAAATTCATGTATGATTAAACTTGACACACGTCCTGCAGGTAATTAGGAAACAAACTGCAGATTGAGATTCCAAAGAGGATTACTGGCTAAAGCTCTAAAGACGGTGCAAGTCTGCAATTTGTGTGTGTGTGTGTGTGTGTGTGTGTGTGTGTGTGTGTGTGTGTGTGTGTGTGTGTGTGTGTGTGTGTGTGTGCGTGCGCATGCATTCGCATGTGACTTCTCAAAGTAAAATATGTATCAATATACTGTAGTTAACAATGAAAATGTTACATTACAGATAATAAATGACTCCATAACCATCTATCGTTATTCCTTTAAAAAGCACATGTCCTAGTTCGTACAGAGCAACCCTTTTGACACTTTATTCAATTTGAATAAGTACATACATATTTAGTGTAGGAGATAGTGTATAGGAATAGTTAAGCCTTTTTATATCCACAGACTCTTTTACTACCTCTTTTATTGAGGTCAACTACAAATACAACAATCCAATTAAACGTTGCTCTGCAGCATTACTCGTTGTCATAAATGGAACCATTCTGCTTGTAACGTGACGGCCGGGAAAATGTCAACATTCTGTTTGCTCACATCAATGCCGTTCTCTCCCGGTGCACCATCAGGACCCGGCTGTCCTGGCTCTCCTTTTTGTCCCTGTGAACCAATAAAACATGGTAAGTCAAAATACATTGGGAAAAATCATTTAAGGTTTTGTGTGATTAAAAAGGAAAATGAACAGTGCTTACTGGTGGACCTGGGGGGCCAGGTGGACCTTTGTCTCCCTGTAAAGTGACCAATATGAATTAGGAGGAAATGTAAATCGGCTAAACATAGTTGTAAATCTTGGGTGACATATGTATTGACACAATTATAAGATTCATAGCAAACTGATGACCAAGAGCCTCACAAAGCCCAATGTTTTTAAAGGATAAAAGGGCAAAATAAAAGAAAGAAAACAACATTGCAAATTTGTTGTGGTCAATGTTTTCTTAGTCATTAATCCGCCAAGACAATCATGTGAAACGTTATCTTTATTTCAACTCGTTTTATGTCTCATTGAAAACGTTGAATAGTGACTAAACCCCAAAGAGTAAAGGCTTGAACAGTTGATTTTGAATTTCATTTGATTTTTTTTTTTTACAGTCTGAAGCTGTTCATTTACAGAATATTTTGAAAACCACCCTACGACGATCCCTAAAATATTTCAAATGTATCACATTACTGAGACAAACGCAGACTCCTTTCCTCAACTCTGCCAAGTAACAGAGCTCCTTTTGTAGCACAATATGTTTGCATTTGCAGAGCCCCCTACCGGTTACACGTTAGAACTACATTTAGGTACCGTGTTGGTATTTGCCGAGCACAATCATGCTCTTTGTGACAAACTTGGTGGGCAAACCTTTGGGGGGAATACTCACATCAATGCCGTCTGACCCAGGCGTGCCAGAAGGACCTGGAGGGCCCGCCTGGCCCTGAGGTCCAGGTGGACCTCTCTGAAAGTCGAAAGAAAAGGAGACATAAACATTAGCCAGAGATTAGGTATAAATTAAAACAAGTTTCCCATACATAAAAAGTCATAACCACAAACATATATTATCTAAGTTCATTTTCTTCCTTCCAATCAGTCCGATAAATGGCTTGTTGGAAAAAAAAACCTGCAAAAATAAATAAATAAAATAGAATATGACTGAAGCCCATATTTAAGTATGCTGTGCATATGCATAGGCTCATTTGTAGGAATGCTTTCAGATTTTTGTTATTGCCCAATATGGTATGCTGATCAAAAATATTAAAACAATGTTAATAACAGTAATACACATGCATTCAGTGAAGATTTCTGCACTTGGGAGTAGTATTTTGTGAGAGGATGGGACAAAATCCAATAATCCCATGTTTGAGAACACATCACAATAAACATGAATTAATAATAACACCAGGGGATACAAAGAACAAAAAGAGGAATGTGGAAGGAGGGGTTACTCACATTACCCCCCCCCCCACACACACACACACACCAACCGACCCCCCACCTTTCCATCTTCATGTATGTAGGCATTCCAGGTGAAACTTCCTTTATAGTAAAAAATTATAATCCTTCAACAACAACAACAAAAATGCCTCCAGTGTAAAACCATCCAGCAGATAGCATGTGGGTGTCAGTTTAAAAAGGGCCCTTCACACTCTTTGGTGAAAGTTATGTTTGTTTACATACGTGTGTGTGCCAATGCTTCCATTGTCACAAAAAACCAAAAACAAAAATAGACTACATTTTCTTCTTCATTTGAAAAACGAGAAAGTGTTGGGGGAAAACCATCACCTGGGAAACTCCAAGTCCATCAGAGTCTCCATTTATAAAATCTCAGACAAGAGCTCAGTTCAGATATGACAAAGATCATAATGCAAAGAAAGGAAGGCTGTTTCACCGCAGAAAATCTGCAAATCCATTTCATGCTCAGCTTTCTGTTCAAATCAAGTCAGGTGATTTAGCCCATATCGCATAATCCTAACCATAACCCCTCCGGTAACGCTCCCACCAACTCAATAAAATCCCTCTAAATGACACCCGGGCCCCCACCTGAGAAGAAAGAAGTCACATCTAGCAGCAGGTGTCCGCAGTCCACTTACCACTTGGGCCAGAACTAGACACAGTGTCTGCAGTATGACCCAGGACTTCAGCACGACCGAGAGAGAAGCCATGGTCCTTCTCCCCTATCGGTCGCTTCTCGGTTCACCAAATCTTCTCTTCTTGCTCCACTATTCCTATCCAGGTCAGCACAGTGAGGGACTGGTAGGGTGAAAACTGCCTCAGACAAGGTGTGGGGGTGGGTGGGTGGAGGGTGGGTGGGTGTTCGTGAGTATGAGCACACTCAAGGAAAAAAAAAAAAAAGTCCAACTCCGGGAGGACAGGGTACAGAGGGGTGGATGAAGGAGTGGGGGGAGTGAGAGGTAGACGGAGGTGTGGTGATGGGGTCCTAGCCGGCCCCCTAAAGAAGCAAAGAAACACATATGTATAAGATCAGTTGCTGTGATTGGTCACTTTACGGATAATACACACATTTTTCTCAAAGCAGCTCAAGCTCCTCCTAAAATCCACAGGAATCGGACGAATGACTGAAAATGGAACTCCTTTCATCATGAGCTTTGGGCCATGAAATGATTAGAAGAAAAGAAAGTTTAATATCTAATGCAATCATTATTGATATTTCTATAAATAAAACACACTGATATCAAGCGGTCATTTATCTTTATGCAGTCAGTCCTTTGACTAATACCTGAGCAAATTGGAAGGATTAAAAAAGACCTTACAGTGACATCTACGGTTGTCAAGCGAAATAACATGAAGTTCATTTCAGTTCCACTAGAGGGCAGCAAAACCAAGAGATACCATTTTCACGGCGTTGAGTTTGGCCTTTAACTTCAAATGCGACTGAAATATAGCCCTCGGCGTGAACGTGACTGTAAATGCTTGTCTGTCCCGCCTTTCCTTCAAGTCAGCTGGGAATTGGATAGATAGGGTCCAGCTCCCGGTGACACCTTTAAAGAAAATGGATGGATGGATGATCAAAACTCATGTCATCAGTTCTGATGTTGTGTGTTATATATAAAGGTTACAGTACTATAATATAAAACACGTGACTAATTGTATTCAAATCCCTTCTAAATTTTTACAAATCCTCCAAACCAACTTTGTTGACATTTCTTTATTTACATGTGGTCAGGTGAATAATGGTTCTCAGTGACACCGACTATTGTTAAAGTGTTAAATTAAGCTCTAAAAGTCATAAAACACACACAGATTGTTTTTGGACATCTACGGTAATACCGTGTTGTTTGGAGTAGAATCTGATGCACGCTCTCTTCCTGTTCCATTTTCAGAAAGTTGTAAACAGATCGTAAATTCAGCGTGGTTACTTATTCAGGTCAGGTTTCGTGTTTATTGTCTTGCCGACTTTTACAGGATGTGGTCAATTTATTGGGGAACAGAAGAACACATTTCGGCCATTCTACGGCACATACATGACAACATTTGTCCAAACTTCATATGTAAGTGGTTATTGAGCACAAAAATGCATCCATTCATCCATCCATTTTCTTTACTGCTTATCTTCACATTTATAAAAATGATTTAATCCCTTGAAAATGGCACTAATCAGAAATGTGAAATCTGTCAACAAAATGGCGAGTATTCAACTGGATGACCATCGGGCCTTCTAATTACCCAAGTAATGGGAGCACTTACTCTACCCTCTCAATGAGGACTTTGCTCACACTCAGGCCTTTTTATTCTTTACGCTGTCCGCGTCCGCCTCGTTCATCTTCGGTCCAATCGCAACCAGCTGTCGAAGGGCTCTTCCTCCCAAAGCTTCACTCGACCATCTTTCTCACTCTCGCCGTTGCCACCGGCGTCAACTTCACGATTTGAGCGGCCTCATTAAACGTTCATGAGATTCAATCGTTTCAGGCTAATTTACTTGCCTCTCAACTATTTAGGCTCCGCACTGGAATACACGACCTAGGCTGCAGACAGTACGTTAATTATGATAGACTTTTTAAAATCCCGCACACTAACTTCAAAAGTGGGAATGAAGCTCTGCCATTTCAAGTCAATATCGGGTTGTCCGCAATACACCTTAAAAGGATTATGAACAATACTTGAAAATCATTTGCTAAAGTTAAGATAAAGATAAGTAGAACAATGTTTTTTTTTCTCGTTGCTTGAAGTCGATGAACGTCACACTGAGAGCTGTTAAAGGATTTTACAACATCCTTAAGACAGACCACCTCAGAAGTGTTTTATTTATTTTCCTCTCCACAGGAAATAAACATTTAAAAAAAGTAAGAAGGATGCTGGCAATCTGTGTGATAGCAAAATCAACATCTAGTTACTTTCATGTTATGTGATGTTATATACATGTAATATCTACTCAAGTAAATTATGTAGCATGAAGCATGCTGCTATGTACGACTATGTAATCCGTCCCCTTGAAGCGGTGGAACAATGGCCGTGATGCTGCTTTTATGTGTCATTTCTCCTTTTTAGCTATGTTGAATGTTTATCGCTGCCAGAATTTTGTCAGCCTTTATGGTCAATGTACAATTGAGCATTCCGCCTCACTTCGGGTACAGCAGGTCAAATGAGCGGTTTGAATCCAACGTCAATGAATCCCTGATGAAAATGAAAGAGCATGTACGTACATTCCGCTGTAAAGGACGTCTTTTTTTTTTTTTTTTTTTTTTTAAGTCAAATCCAATCTGAGTTAAGGATTTTTTGTGTGTTTTCACCTCTGCCCCAACACACACACAAATCACCCTAGTATAAATAACAGTAAGCAAAGTAAAAAAGGAACAACAATACATGTGATCATGTTTCAACTGAAAACAATTACGAGTGCACTTCGACTTCTTCAAGCATGATGACTGACAACCTAATCATGTGTTTTCATCCACTCAGCCCCTCTATTGATTTCACATGTCAAATAAGCCAGCACTTTCAACACACAAAGCCATTTTCATGCCAGAATTGTTAGCATGAAAAACCCCAATGAATATTTCATACCTGACAAAGTAAAAACCTCAGCCCGTCGGCATGTGCCTTTTTTTTGTCCCCTGGTCTTTACATTAGCGCCTGACTGCAGGACCGCGGGGTCAGCCTTAAATGTTGTTAATGGTTGCCTCTTTTAGCACTTGCCTGCTATTTCTTACACCTGCACGCTAGGATAATATTTTAACGGTCCGTACTGAAGTTCCTGAATGTTTTTTCTTTTTTTTTTTTTTTTAATGCTCTTACATTCCCAAGTTTGTGAAATAAACACTTTGCGATTCAAGCAGAGACCAATTTTCTGAATTCCTTTACAGATGATATGAACAGCAATTTTAGTGCTAACAACTGCAATGATGATACATGCTAATATTAAAAAAAAAAAAAAGAAGCCGGCATTAAAAAAAACAAACTTAAATGTATATAAATGGATTTTTTAGCTTTTGGCATTATGTCACTCATTGTGGTCTGTTTGGAAAAACCCTAACCCCTCTGAAATATCAGAGTACTGGCCAAGTATTTAAGATTGACAATTCAGTGGTTATTGTCAGTCTTCCCTTCGTCATCTGCTCTTTTGAGTGTGCGCCTCCAATAATAATTTGAACCCTTCGTGTTCCCCAGCTGCATCTTTTCAACATCCCTTTAAAACTCCCAAACTGCAAAGAGAGTCTTGCCTTCCATTTATGACTTTTCTCCTCTCACACTCGGATTCTTTTTTTTTTTTTTACTTATATTGGCCTAATCACGCTTGTAATGAAGCTTAACTTTGATTTCGGGATTGTTTTAATTTTTCCCCAGGGTCATACTCATGCCTTTGTGTCCAATTCTCTTGTGTTTTTTCTGGCAGGCATATCTGGAAATGATAACATTATTTTCATTTTGTTTTTGTTTTTTGGGGATATGTTTAAGCTTATCTGTCGAAAGCCCTTTGGCAAATACGAAAATAACTGCCCACGCAAATGATAGTAGAACACGTCAATCCTGCCAAGGACACCGAGTTTCACTTCCGCCAGAAAGAGGACAAAAGCTTTTGCCATGTCATTTGGCCGACTATTCTCATGTGCTCGATGTGCTGATTATAAAGTAGTAACAATCAGCATTAGCCATTTGTTTACAAAACCGTTTTGACAAATAACAGACGGAAACCCGCAGGGTGAAAGACGTAATATTCACACCCACCTTGTAAAACACGTAAATCCATCTTCAGAGGTTTTTGAGTCACACTAGAGCTTATGCTGACGCATATTTTTAAGAAGATTTAAACCATACTTCATAACACATGCTCTCACTCGGCACTACGACATGCTGCCCACAAATTGAGCAATACTGAAGTATCAGGCTCAGCAAAGTCACTTTCTTTTTTTGGCTTCATGCAAACACATTCTTATATGAACTAATAAGATCTGGTTTTAATCTATCTGCGGTCTTGCGGTGGGATTTAGTGAGCTATTGCGAACATATGTCATGCAGCATCCTCATCCTCCTGTTTCTCATTTCTCGCCTCCATTCCTTCAGGCCGCTCGCGAGACTGTTTTCACTCGATCCTTCAGGCTGATCTCGCACGACAACACTTTCACACCTCAATGTTTCGGTGTTGTTACAAAATAGGCCTTGTCCGAGCCGGTTTTGTCCTTCTCACACTCCCTGAACTCTTTCGCTCTCCTCCCCAGCTTGTCGTTATGTGACTTATCTCCGACCGTTCCCCTTCTGTGACTGCTGTCCGGCTTCATCCATCTCTTTATCTTCCAATTTTCATTCCGTGTCATTCCACCTTTTTTTCTCCTCAATAACCCTCAGAGGTCTTGTGCTCAAGCATTTGTCAGTGACACTTTGGACACACCTTTCCCGCTCACACGACTGGGCTGATTGAAAACCTCGCTGTCCGTGATCCATACTGCTGACAGAATTGCACGTGATCACCTAAATCAGTGCACACTGCAGGTGACTTGCTGCATTAGTGACTAATTTGATGCGACCTTACCCAGCAGTCGTTCACATCTCTTATTCTGACAGACTTAATACTCTGCACTACATTTTTTTTTGTTTTAAGCGCGACATTGATGTGCTGTTTTTCTATGAGTAATCCAAGATGTTCTCGCTCTCTTGTACCATATCCAATATCATTTTCACTTAATAATTCCATTACTGACCTCTACGTGTCCCGCTATGGATGCCCAACCATATCAAACATACAGTGGCTGCTATGAGGTTCTTGGGATTAGTATTGTTTGTTTCTTATTGTCCGGTTGTCTTTCTATTCAATCACTAAGGTAATTGCTCTGCCATGCCATCGGGATTTACCCCAAGCATCATGTCTTCATCTTCATTCACAATGGCTTTCGTCTCAGAATTGATGCTCGCAGTATCGAACCACCAGCTGCTCTTTGTCAGCGTGGATTGCGGAATTAGTTCTCCTCTTGGTCCACTCGTTCCCACATTCAAAACATTTCAAGCGGAAACTCTCTCCTTCAAGTAGCATTCCATTCCACCTCCATGTTCTTGGCTCTTGTCCATGTATGTCTTGTTCTAATTTTTACAGTTTTACATCAGTTATTCTGGTACCGCAACACCTGACACAGTCCCTGTCAACCATTACTGTCAAGGCCCTATAATAGGAGATCACTCCTACATACAGCATATTCTACTGTCACAAAGCGCTATATGTACGAAACAACAGAAGCATTTGTTATCAACATATCTTTTTAGGCTAGTTGGGGGAATTATTTAATTTCCGTTTTGGGACTGGGTGTAGCAAACAGACACATATCTGAAAAGGACATGCTCTTCAGACCAAAAGCCCATAAAATGAGCACCAATGAGTGACAGCACCGGACACTAGAGTCCTGGAGTGCATGCATGTACGTGCACCCCACCTGGAAACTGCAACCTGGTGTTGACTACAGGAAAGTGAACCTGACAGCCGAGAATGTGAGGGATCATGGGTCATGCTTTATGATAAGTACGGGCTTTCAGTAAAATGATGCAGACATATTTTCTACATAAATCACACATTATCTTCTTGACAGCGCAGCCTTCCAACAGCTACTCCTCTTCAGTAGCAAACACACTAAAGTGTGAATTTCTTTTTGTATGCATTTCTCATTTGTTTGCTTGGCAGCATCATTGACGAGGGTAAGGTCACTGGCAAGAAGCAGTATTGAGCAGCTGCTTGCAATATGTGTATGATCCATAAAATGTGTTGTATTACCTCATCCCAGCGCGCAACAAGCAAGATGTCTCGTAATCATTAACGTACAGGACCAGTACGCACTCACTCACTGTGGTTGAAATCACACATGAAGCACATTAAAGGCCTTTAAGAATGGAAACAGACACACTGAAGGGCCAAAGGGGATGTGAACTACAACCATGTGAAAAGGGATTTTGTCATTGTGACGGTGGACTGATAAGAGTTAGCATTTTATCATAAATCACAATCCCCCCACCCAAAAAAAAAAATCCCACAGTCCAGGAATTTGCTGCAACGATTGTGTTTGTTCGGTCTCCGCGGTCTGTAATCACAAACCATCACACTTCAGTTCCAATTACAGTCTCCAGCTCCAAATGTCGAGCTTTGTTTGCTTTGGACCTCTTCACTAATGTCATCGTAACACACCTTGATTGGGACCCCAGGGGGCCTGAACGCATCATGTGTTTGGTTGCATCAATAACTTCACACACTCGTTAGGTTCATCAGGTGCAATTCAATCAAGGTCATTTTATATGAGGCTCAAATCCGTGGAGCTAAACTTTTTGTTGCCTCAATGCTCGGTTCTGTGCAGTAGTAAAGCTCTGCTAATGACATTATTATTATCATAAATATCATCGTGCTGTAGACGGTCACGACCATTCTTCTGCTCCTGAAGCAAACAGATGGTCATTGATGAGAGACGGGCGTATAGATGGAATACGAGGGTGGTGTTTTTTTTTTTTTTTTTTATTCAGTAACTAAGAGACGATTTGAAGGGAAATCAGGGGTAAATCTGCTCACTTGTCTGCCTTAGATGAACGTTAACAATGTGACGTGGACTGACGGGTCCCACTGCATCAAGCTGTACCACAGGGCGGATATTCCCGACCACTTGACTAGAATAGCAGATGGGTCCACTTTTTGTGAACATTTGGTTCTGTGAAAGTCAAATAATTGACTCTCATTTATTTTTCATCCCACGTGATGCATCCGATTTATGGTGCTCTTTTACCGTGGATGTCGTAACAGATGTTTTTCAACATCCCCATTAGACAGTAAGTGAGTAACAACACTTTGATTGTGCTTTCATCCACTTGCAGAATTGGAATGCATGAGAAAATCCAGATGATGTCCAGTGGGAGGGACTGTGGTCGTCCATGGCCATGTGCAGTACAATATTTCCAGACTTGTCTTCCAATTAGCTTTCCTAAGAGCAGTAAGCTGCCACCCACTTACATGAACTATGAATGGCAATTCCCTGTATTGTTTTTTTTTTTTTTTTACAACTGTTAATGTGTGAATCCTTGTCATTAAAAACTCACTTTCTAATAACTTAATTTCCTCTAGGGAGAGCATAAATGATGATATCTCATCTTAAATATTTGATTGAAAAAAGTTGCATGCATACCATAAGATTGCATTATTTATATCTTCATTTCTGTGTGACTTTTGTAAAATCTAACATCGTATTTTATTGTTTATTAAAATATTGAACAGAAAAAAAAATCTTCAGCCACATAATGCAATTAACTGTGTTCACACAAGCAATTTTTAAGAGAAAACGCACACAAGAATGTGGAGAACATGCAAGTTCCACTTAAGTGGGAAGACCAGAGCCCAGATCCAAATCTCCAGTTTCAGAACTGTGAGACGCACGTACTCACCACACCGGGATGCCCCCCCTCCAGTTTATATTCAGTACAATTTAACATTGTGTATCCATCTGGATATAATCTAATTATCCAACATCCTATTTATCGTCTATCGTATTCCATGCATGCTTAAAGAGATCACATGTGGCTACGTTTCAAACATGAAAGCACAAATGCACATAAATCATCTCTGCGGGAGTATGTTTTTTTTTTATTTTTCCACCCTTCAATCATTTTGTTGGTCATTTCCAAGTTTTCTGAAAGTGCTTAAGGTCAAATTTGATGATAAAACTGGCAAGAATAATGCTTATATTACTAGGTATTTCTTGCTTCCATCAAGCGGTCTGGGACCTGACTGCAATTAATCATGATGGATATTTGATCAGTGTCAACAAGATATTTTAGCTAGATTATTACATATCTCAAATCAGTACTGGGAAATTACTGCTTGGGAGATGTGTACAGCCTATTAACTTCTGGCTTTGATGAGGGTTAGAATAACTAACTTGTTGCATATTGCCACAAAGATAATCATATGGCAAGACGGTGTGTTTCACAAAGTGGTCGGGTCATTAAGCATCCACACAACGATGGCAGTGTGGAATGTTCGTCTTCTTTACGAGTTGATGGCTCGGTCTGTGACGCACATGACTGGAAGTGCAGTATATGGAAACTTCCGTTCCGTACTCTCGTCATATGCGCAATTAACATTAGAGAGAGCAAAGCGTGTATTTGTTTGTTCTTCTTTGGGAAGGCTAATGACAGGATGCCAAAAAAAACATGATGTGTGACGACCAGCTCTGTCAACCAAAAAAATCGTGTTATTTGATGTGAAAAAAAAAAACAAAAAACAAACAAACACACCCTCGACCCGCAATCTGCCAAATTAACCCTTTAAGTCCTTAAAAACTGTACAAAGTTCATCAGTAAGGCAACAAGTTTGGGTGTGGATGTCCAATGTATGGAGTCACGGTGGAGCAACTCGTTAGAGCGTTAGCCTCACAGTTCTGAGGACCGTGGTTCAAATCCCGGCCCACCTGTGTGAAGTTGACATGTTCTCCCCGGTTTTCTCTGGGCACTCCAGTTTCCTCCCACATGCATTAATTGGAGACTTCCCATCGCCCGTAGGTGTCATTGTGAGTGCGACTGTTGTCTGTCTCCATGTGCACTGCGATTGGCCGGCAACCAGTTCAGGGTGTACCCCGCCTCCCGCCCGATGACAGCCGGGATTGGCTCCAGCACTCCCGCGACCCTCGTGAGCGTAAGCAGCTCTGAAAATGAATGTATGACAGGAGAGAGAGCAAGAGAGTGGGAGGGGACACAAAGTAAAAAGTTCCGCCTGGAGTTCTGCTGAACAGAAGTGCGTGTTCCTTTTCTACTTCCTAAGAGTGTGAAAGTACCAGAGTGCGGGTCATTGACGAAAGATGTGTGTGTGGCTGCATGTGTGTGGAGAGGGAAAAAGAACCACCCCTCTTAAAAATTTTAAGAACCATACTGTCAGGATTGTTAGGAGGGCTTTTAACTTGATCTCGGATCTTTTCTAGACCAACACATTTGGAGCAAGGACTCACATTAGTGTTTGTTTGGGATGGATTTAAATGCTTAGCATTGGACTTAGAATCGATCTCTGCTCCTGACTTTTGTTAAGTGCCCCCCCACCCATCCGACCCCCCACAAAGAAGAGCAGAACCAGGAACCAAGCAGAGGAGGAAAACATCTGGATGGAAGAGCAACCAGAAGAGAAGATCAGAAGAGAACGGGATAAAAGGAACAGAGCTGAAGGACATTTTGGATAAAGAAGCAGGGAATGTCTGATATGTGCACTCTCTAAATAGGACACGCCACATTTCCTCTCTTCCTACTTGAGATGGGACGCTTGCTGGGTCTGACGCTGGCCTACCTGGCCCACCTGATAGCTTCCGCCTTGGGCTCGGAGCGCCAGCACCACACGGTGCAGCACGGCGACTGCAGCTACACATTCATCCTCCCTGAGGTGGAACATTGCCAGCCCCAGAAAAACTTTGAGGTCTCGAACACGCTCCAGGGGGACTCCCCAGCCCAGGTCCAATCTTCCGTGAGTCAAACAACTCTCGGCAGGACCCAGAAGGACGGTTCCACTTGGTTGGAAATTAAGCTGGAGAGTCTTGAGAGTGCAACGGAGAATAATACACTGTGGCTGCAGAAGGTACATTTTTTTGGATTAAAATATAAATTCATGTGTATTGTTATTTCCAACAAAGCGGTTTCATTTTCATCAGTCTCGGTCACTACAGTTGGATCGTTTCTAATTTTCTAATGCATTGGTGTATGTCTCAAGGTTTCATTCAAATTTAGAACATTTTAAAACTACAGTTCATTGATCAATAGCTAACGATAATATGTCACAATTCAGCCTGTTTTTGTACATTTACAACCTTAGATATAAAAATTAAGTCAGTCTAGTTCAGAAACCGTTCACGCATTCAAGGTCAATGTTGAATTTTCAATATTCTGATCAGACTGGAATCGTTGAGATCCAATGATATCTCTTTTTGCATATATGGTTTTAGATTGTGCTCCTTTAATTTGAATTTCTGCTCATGACACGTTTAAACCTTGGCGGTGTGCTGCACTTTCTCAGACGTCTTGTTTTCATGTCCTATTTTAGTTTAGAGCTGCAAGCAAAATGTTGAAAAAACATTGCAACTCCACAGATGACAGCGTCTGTTGACAAGCTTTGATTATTGATAAATTTACTTAATAAACTTTACTGGGATTTCCTCGATGCACGATGCTTGTTGCCTGGCACAGTGTCAATGTCTGGAATATGCCTGGATTCTTCTCCGTACTATTTGGATACCAGTACTCTCTCTTGCATGCAAGAGAAAGACAAGCTTGCTGAAATGAGATGATGCCAAACATGGATCATGACGCTAACTCCTTTTAATTCTTCTTTAACCATGACAGGCACAAATAAACAATCTTGACTTGACTTTAGCAGCTCTCTAGCCAAAGCTGACTGTTCTTAACTTGGAGGTGTGTTCGGTAAAATGATTGTTTGGCACGAGCAGCTCTATTGAATCTGGATTATGACTCAAATCAAGCAATGCGATTAAAAATTTCCGCACATTAATGCTTGCGTTGCTCAGGTCAACAGGGCACAGGATCAGCACTGACCCATTGTGCCGCATCGACGCCAATCCTCTCCACCCGTCGCTCTATTCTTGTCTGCAGTGCGCTCAATATTTATCGTATGCATTCATCCCTCAGGCAGGCTTTAGCTGGACCCAAAGTAAACATGATCATATTCCAGAATTTTAAAATAGAATATTATGAATACCAAAGCTAAACTTTCTCACCAGGAATTATTTTTTTTTTATGCCCGCCCTCTCTGTCCATATCCATAAATTCTCTCAGGATTGTCGCATACTTTGGTGATGTTTCTCAACCCACACCTTGACTTCTCAACAATCACTTCTCCCATCCTCTTTTCCACTTGGACTCATTCTTTTTGGACATGCGACATCTGCAAGTAGACATAAGAAAACACTCACACGCTCATTTGAAAACACGTGCACACTTCCCACAATTCCCCTGTGCGCACTCTGTCTGAGGCTCGAGTCTGCGAACCGAGGACCGTGCTTCCACGGCGCGAGGTGCTGCTTTATGCATGAGTCTGAGGGATCGAAAAGGAAGTGAAATTTATTTGTTGTTTGTGTGCTTTTGAGAAAATGGCTAAGAGGTAGAATACGAAAGTAATATTCAACACATCGATCTTCTATTGTTGTAGAGTAGTAACAGATACATTCAATATTCTTGTACTTGGGGGAAGAGGGAAAGCATTCTATACATAACCACTTAAAATGACACCCGTTCAGCCAGTCAACAGGTAATATGCACCAAAGGGGACAATATAAGCAAACCCTTCTTTCAATATATTTATGATATACAGTATGTACATGAAAAATTGATGCCCATTAAAGCCAGCCTGCAAAGACTTTTCAGATCCAGATCAGTCACTATTTCCACTGACAATTCCAAAAAATCGTTTTGGTTCTTTCCTTCGAACAACCACAATCTTTCCATTCCTAAAAAGGGTAAATTAGACCCACTGCAGATTATCCAACCAAGTTTATTAAAAGGCGACGCACAAAAACTGTACAAAACATTTGCTAAAGCGTCAAGTTCCACATAAGGCTCAAGAAGTGAACCAGTGCAAGGGGACGGCATTGATTTCGCAAATTCCTTCTCTGGTGTTTTCTAAGAAGAAATTCATGTTTGTTTTCCTTTGTCCAAGCCCCCCTATGCGACCTCCCGCCCGGTTCCCCTCTGCTCGCTCTCTCTCTTGCCCGAAGTGGGGTTTGGCAGAGGAGATGTGAACATGCTTTTGTCTTTTTCTTTTCTATTAATAGCCTAAGCAGCTTATGCAAATGTAAAAATATTTTGCAGCCATGTGGAAGGCCCGTTGACCCCTGGTGAACTGACGTTCTGGAAAAATGCAGTCGATTCCAATTTGCTGCTGCACCTTTTTTCTCCGCCCTATTTCATAACAACTTGATGCCCCCCCCCCAAAAAAAAAAAAAAAATATATATATATATGCTTAATCTAGTCCCATTAACACCTGTGGGGGAAAAAAATCAGTACTGGTATTGATTGAGGCATCAATTATCCCCCAAACATCCCTAACAATCTCCCTGGTGTTCCTCCACTGCTGTAATTATGTGAACAAATGAGCGTAATGGCTCGACAAGTGACACACAGATTCATCTACTTTCCCTTCATCTATGCCTTTTAGATACGAGAGGAGAATTATCCTTGATCCAAAAAGTGATTTTCCGGGTACGGTGTGTTACAAAGCAGCAATTAGTGCAACGAGTAGTGGCGAGGGAGTGTACCTCTTAATTTGAGCTCCATTATTGGTGGCTAGTGTCAATACACGGCGCAAGCAAGTGAAGCTCTTCCTTTAGAGCTGGCTTTAATACCCGGAGTAATAGGTGCATCATTTATTTATTTGGTATTTGCAATGTGAAAATTGGATTTCTGGAGCAATCGGGAGTAAGAGAGGGTTAGAAGGACATTGTTTGAAATGAAGAAAGGACGATTACTACCAAGCAAACATGTAATTACCTCTACGTCTCAAATTGCCTTTTGGTTCAGTTGTGAAATACTACAATATGCAATATTCATTTGAAAAGGTGTACAGCACTGGGTATTTGATGTCGCACCACATATATTCATTCAAGTGAAAGGCAGACGAATCTTACGTAACAGTTGTTCCATATTGGAAGAAAGTATTTTTTTTAAAAACCTGATTCAAAATATATTTAAGGCCATTCTAGTACTGAGTTCCACAAGTACAGACTCATATCTCCTGATGTCGAGGACACAACTGTCAATCACTTATATATAATGTGAATTGCACATTATTCTACGACGAATGATGTGTGGCAACGCTCTCTCTTTCCTCAGCTGGAAAATTTAATGCAGGAGAACGTTCGCTCCGGCATGGAGGAAATAAAGCGAACCGCGGTTCAAACCCAGACGGCCGCCATGCTAGAGATGGGCAGCAACCTCCTCAGTCAGTCAGCAGAGCAGACGCGCAAACTGACCCATGTTGAAACTCAGGTGAGCGCACAGCGAAGCCTTTATTTTATAACACTTAACTCAATACAAAAGCGTTGACAAAACGCAGCTACCAACGATAGTGGCGGTGGTGACTACTTATTGCTCGTTCAGGGTCGGATTTTATGCTCACCTTCTGACAAGATACCAGTTAAAGCACAAGTCAGTAGCAAAATACAAAATGTGTTTGCAATTATTAAATCAACTTAAACATGTACAACATGTGCCAAGACCTTAAAGCGTTATACTATATACACTATGTGCTCATTCAGCTGAAATAATGCTTACAAATTATAGGTCCATTTTACTTTCCTTTGATTTTTATTTCCCATATGTTCCAGCATAACTCACGCCATACTGTGGCAGTAATCCTGCCTTTCTCCCCGCATGCAGGTATTAAACCAGACCAGTCGCCTGGAGATCCAGCTGCTGGAGTACTCGCTTTTTACCAACCGTCTGGAGAAGCACATACTCCTGCAGACTCAGGAGATCTCACGTCTCAGTGATAAAAACAGGTGACCACACATAAAAGTGCCTAAAATATGATTTTGGCGGTGTCGGGCAAGAGAACAAAAGGAGCTTGACCCCGTTATGTCAAGGTGGGATCCCATTTGTCAAACGTGCTTTCTTCTTTTTTTCGTGTGTTGGTGTTTGTTCAGAGATCCTGCATCCTTTCTTGACTGACAGTATATAGTTTGATAAGACTGCTAAAAATGGCTAGAATGATGTCGTAAACGTTGCAACCCGATGATTTTCCTCTAAAAATAAAGTATATAAACTCACTATAAGAACTCATAAACCATAACATTAGTATCGAGAATACAAGCGCTCTATCAAAAAGCAGTACATTCAGCAATTTCTAGAATTGATAGACATTTTTTTTAATTTATTAGAAACCACAGCAACTTAACATCACTTCAGGTTACAACCATAATAATAAAAAAAAAAAGTTCACTCAACATTTCATTGACAGTAGGGTGAAAAAAATATGTCGTGCTAATTTTCGATGCAGTTTTTATAATAGGCAATATGCGTACGTGCATTTGGTATTGATCATAAAACAATTGGGAAAGGCGAACAGAATAAACTCGGTCCAATCTTCGAAAATATGGCTCTCGCAGTATAATATGCATTGTGTGAGCATGTGTAAGTGTGTATGCAGTCAAAAGGCCTGGCTTGCTAGGAGGGGTTTCCTTTTCTTCTTACTAGAAACACAGGAACAGGAGGTCAGATTTTGGTCAGTGTGGGTTAAAGGCGGGTCAGCAGTCAGCATGAAAACAACCGGGTGGTTTTGTCCCAGTGTGATTGTTGTTGATCATTCCAGTCCTTCGTTTTCACCCAGCGCCACTGCCAGATTCAAGCCCCTCCAGCGTTGCCACCTGTTCCCTTTGTTTGTGCTTGCCCCATCTGCCTTTCGGGACATTCTGGTTTATTATTTGACAGATTAATAGATAAATACACATTTATGAATACACACAATATATACATACTGGACGTGTTTTTTTTCATTAGTTGGATGGGGGGGGCGATCATAAACACCACTAAATTGCATTTGGTTGAACACTAAATCCACAAAAATAAATATGAATTCAATACGACTCTGACAGTTCCACCCATAAACGAGTTCTTATTTTCATGACAATGTCATTTTCCATCCTGTACAGATTACTTGTTTCAGAGTTTAGATTTACATACTGACTTTTCATCCTAAAATGGGAGGTATTATTTAGTAGCAACCTGTATTGTAGATATTATGTAGCCTGTTGGTTTGATAATACACTGAAATAAAAATACCCGTAGCAATTAAAACAGTGCTGTAAGTAAGTGTACACAATGTTTAACTCAAATAACTCATCCTTGGATTGGTTGTGTCCAGACAAAATTTTATTGTATTTAAAAGGCTCCCAACATCTAAAAAAACAAACAAACAAAAAAAAAAACGTACACCATGCTGACAATGTGCTTTTTTTTTTTCTTCCCCAAAGTTTTCTCGAGCAGAGGCTCTTGGCGCTGGAGGCTCGTTATGGGACGGAACTGCAGGGCCTGCAGAGAGAAAAGCAGCAGTTGCGCGAACTGATGCAAAGGCAGAGCCGACTGGTCGGCCAGCTCCAGGGCGATTTGGGCGGCGCAACTCTAAACAACACGTTGCTGCAGAGGCAGCAATCTCAGCTCGCGGACACAGTTGAGCAGCTGCTGGCTTTGGTCAACAACTGTAATGGTAAGACGAACTTCATGAAGCAAGAAAAAAAAAACTATGTATGTTTGATGTACTGCCAACACACAAAAAAAAACTAATTAACTTGTGGTTTAGATCGAATCTTGATATCATATCTATAATCGTGAAAAGTACATTTTCTTCTTTCTTTCTTCCAGAAATCTCCCATCTGCCCAAACAGGAGCCACCTATTTTTAGGGACTGCGCTGAGATTTTGCATTCTGGACAAACAGCGAGCGGGATATACAACATACGCCTCACGAACTCCACCCACTCTGTCAAGGTAATGCAACTTTTAAAGGTCATTGATCTTCTCCAGTAAATATCACCTAAATGACTGTGACAGCATCTTTTTTTTTTTTTTAAGTATTTAATATCTAGTGCATGTTTTGCGGAAATGCCACGCTGTTTTTGTTTCTTGTTATTGGTCTCCAAACGCCTTGCGGTGAGGATGTGTGCGGCGCTGAGCGCGATGTCGGAATAACTTGGGAAGTAGCTGTCAACGTTTGGTAGTAACAAACCCTTGTTAATTCGACCGTGGCCGCCTCCAGTGGCAAGTTAGGATTCAACGCTGGTGTCCTCACTGTGCGGACTCAAGATAGCGGCATTTTTTATTCATCACTTTTACTTAAGTTTGCCGGCCTGTACCTTCCCCTCAGCTTCCGTTTTTATTTTTTGTGCACGCCTAGTCTTCCTCTTCAACGCCTGCGGGCAAAGCAGCCAGGTGTTAGGTTGTTGTGCCATGTGTTTCCTGTCAACGGAGGCCAACCTTCGGTTCCGTGATGCAAGTTATTACACGCCAAATCAGTGCTCCTTTCAATCGATGTCGTGAATAAGGCTGGCAAGCTGGCTGGTTCCAATAAAGTGGGAGCAGAAACAGTTTTGTTCCATTTTCCGGAGGTTTTGAGTTCTCAGCTGGACAAGCTTCCCAAAGTAATAAACGTGTCGTCGTGGCAGTGACAACTTCAACAAAATAAAATTACATTTTAATGGCTGGAGCTGTGAACAATAGGAATCCTTTTGAACTCAAATTAATTTTAGTGTGTTCACTCGGGCTTGTATTCCGCATGAATGACATTTTAAAAATTAACACTTCAAGGTTCATTTCAAGGTTCTGTTTAAGAATTCATAAAGAGTCCAAGTGTGGGGGGCACACCAAAGGATATTACAAGTCAGCTAACTTTTCTCTGCCTTTCCTAGAGCTACTGTACTGTAATATAATGCTGAAAACATACTGCAATGTAATATATATATATATATATATATATATATATATATATATCATAGTTAATTCATCAGACAACCAGCATTTGTCCTTTAGTCAAAATTTCTGTGACGAAAGTTAAGAAAAAAAAAAATCAGGCAAACCATCAAATTGCTTAGCTTAGCTTGAACACAATTAGCTTAATGCTGACAAACAATGCGAAATGCCATAGACTGGCTAACAAATAGCATAGGCATTACGGTGTTATAAATTTACAGGAGAAAACTGACATAATCTGCTTGATGTGTTGAGGTTTTCTGTGATATGGAGACCAGAGGTGGAGGATGGACTGTGTTCCAGCATCGCAGAAACGGCTCCGTCGATTTCCACCGTGGATGGAAGGAGTACAAATTGGTAGGTCCCACAGAAGGGAGGGGGCATCATCATCCAATAATAATGCGTACGTGCATCAGTATGGCCAGGCGTGGGATTGCCGGCATCGTGTGTGATCCCAGGTGACCCCCGCTTGTTATGTTTGGCAGCCGTCGTGTTTTCTACCACCTCGCATGTTATTGCACCTGCTCCTGCTCCCTCTTGCTGTCAAACTCCCACACATCCAAGCATGCACTGCCACACACACACACACACACACGAAAACACATGCACACTCACATTTCAGTGACCGATAGAGGAAGATTACTTTTGTATCACTTTTTAAGATCTCAAAGCTTGGTTGAACACCAGTATCTCAAAATCCATATTTTCACCAAGTGGTATTATTTTGTCCTTACCCTTATCTGGCTTTTGTTTCAAGCATGGAGTGCGCAGTCACAATGACATCATACCAGCGGATGAATTCAAAGAAGAACGACGTGACAGAGCAAACAATGACGGCCGTCTAGACCCTTTTGTTATTTTGTTTTAGTCATTACAAGAAAACGCCCAGCTTTGTTGAATACAAACTCATGCATGTTAAACATTTGTCATCTATTGAATTAAGCAAAAACTAAACGTGTAGTGAACTAAACTTCTTGAAGGAGTAACAAATACTATAGAATTTGAATGGTTGTTTTGCTGAATCAAATGTATTATTTATTTATTTATTGCTCTTTTGCTTCAGAATATCATTACAAAGTTGTGTCAATAAGACTCCATGTGCCGCTGAGTCAAAAATACTTTTCAACTCTGTTGGCTGAGTGAGTCGAGTTTAGGTTCTTCAGTGATTACTAAAGCAATTCATTTCTTAAGTGCCACTTTGCTGGAAGCGGAAGCAGGGGGAAGGCTGACTTAAGAGATGGAAGAAGGAGAGAGAGAGAGAGAGAGAGAGAGAGAGAGAGAGAGAGAGAAATCAAAACCCTACAAGAACAATATTTTTACAAGTGGTTGGTAAATATTTGGCTCCAGTTGAGGCATGAGAGCACAGGCGCCCTGTCGGTGGCAGATAACATTTATTATTTGATCCAAGTCCCTGCTCGTAATCCCACTGACTGCAATCAATAGCACTAAACAGTTGTGCCGAGGCCTGCGGGTCACATGATAAATGGAACTGAGCTCCTACCTAATCCAGTATATACTAGTTGCTTTTGCCTCAAAACAATCTCTTCAGGAGCACTGAGACAAAGTGTCTCGAAAATTTAGGTGCACACATAGATACTTTGTGTGCCTTTCCTTCGCCGATGACTTGGGAGCTGAGGTCATCAAACCTTCCATCCATTCATTTTCTTTGCCGCTTATCCTCATGAGGGTCGCGGGGAGTGCTGGAGCCTATCCCAGCTGCCAATGGGCAGGAGGCGGGGTACACCCTGAACTGGTTGCCAGCCAATCGCAGGCTACGTAGAGAAACAGCCACACTCACAATCACACCTCGAGGCAATTTAGAGCGTCCAATTAATGTTGCATGTTTTTGGGATGTGGGGAAACCGTAGGAAACCCACGCAGGCACGGCGAGAACATGCAAACTCCAGACAGGCGGGGCCGGGATTGAACCCGGGACCTCAGAACTGTGAGGCCAATGCTTTACCAGCTGAACCCACCGTCAAACCTCCATAATTTGACCTTTCCAGCAGCCAATCACGTGGAAAAGAAGATGTATTTTTCATTACCACTGGTCAACCCGGTGCTTTTTTTCACTGTTTATATTTCAAGGATCTCATGCATTCCTCATTATCATTATGTTCATTTTTTTTCCTGTTAAAAAGTGAGTCGGATCTCCTTCTCCACCTCCTCAGCGAATGCACCCACAGTAGCAATTATTTAAGTGCTGAGAGTCAAAATGGTGCACCGAAAGTGTACCGAGGCAAATTTAAGCCTCGACTGGGGCGACTTCCAGTACTGCGTATTTTGCTTCTCAAAGTCTCCTGCCACGTAAATGATAAATGTGCCACTTGAATTTAGTTACATTATCGTATTAACTGCGAACGCACTTGGCAGGTCTTTGGCAAACTGCCCGCTCATTAGCTTCTTTGCCGTTGCGCCCGGTCCAGGGATTCGGAGAGCCTTCTGGAGAACACTGGCTGGGAAATGACATCATTCATCAGCTGACCAGATCCGGGGAATATAGCCTACTTGTCCACTTGAAGGACAGAGAGGGGAATGAGGCCTACTCGCACTTCAAACACTTCTTCACTAACGGGGAGGACCGTAACTACAGGTACTATGATATAATCATGATATAATATTTCTGGAGGCAATTATGACAAGTAAACATTAAATAAACATAAACCTCATTCAATTAAACTTGTTGAATTGAATGAGAGACATTAATGGATCTACAGCACAATGAAGGTACACTTTTCAATCCAAATGTTTATGTTTTGAAAGAGACAAAACCCTTCCCGCCGGAGGTGAATCTCAAAGTATCGCAGCGGATAATCAATAATTCTATATCTTTCTTTCTCTGATAACCTTGTTTATCCTCAAAACAAAACTATTCTCTCTTGAACTATTTCAAGAATGCAATTTAAGAGAAAGCTCGACTTTCTTCATTTTTTCCATCGCTTCTTCAGTCACAGCTTATAGTCCCTCAGCACCATCCCTCCCTTTATGTTTGTAGTACATGAATACTGTTGCAACAACAATACAAACAAACTAAAACAAGATTATGTGCGGGCGTGCTGTGATTTCTTTCGAGCTGACATCAGAGCGCCCAAATAGCAATGTTTATGTTTCACATCAATTTCAAAGTGATTTGTTTCTGACAGTACATGGAGATGGATGCTGCGTGAAATAACAAATCATAATCACACGTGGGTGTGCTCTTTCCAAGATCTGGAGTATTGCACATAATTCCATTTGCTTCACTTTGTTCCACGTGATTAGCGCAATGAGAGTCACTGCGTTTCACGGCGTAGACCAGAGGCTGCATTGCCTCAAATAAAGCTTGCTTGTCGATTCCTACTTGAGATATTTTGTGTGTGTTTGAGTATTTAGGCTGTATTTGGGAAAGGCTGATGATATTTAACCGACTAAGGCTGTGAATGTATTGGGTGGTAATTCAGATTAGCAGCCAAGTCTACAAAAAAAAAGAAAAAAAAAAAAGAAAGACTTAGAATTTCAGATTCGAATCAAGAACAAGAATAACATACTACTCTTCTTTTCCATGGTTGCAAATCCAGCCTTCATGTTGAGGGCTTCAGTGGGACTGCTGGACGGACGAACAGCATGGCCCACAGCGGGACCCAGTTCAGCACCAAGGACAGAGACAACGACCGCTGCACCTGCAAGTGCGCTCAACTCGCGTCCGGAGGTGCGACGTTTCCCTCACCAGATGCCAAACACGTCTCATTTTGTCCTACTCGTATGTAAACATCGCTATCAATCTCTCGGTAAAGGGCAAAGGTTGCAAAAGTACTCACACTCAAGTCTCAATAGAGATGCGTACCTGAGTTAAAAAAAAAAAAAAAGCTGGTAAAAAGAAATAGTACTGATTGAACTATTTTACTGATGAATGAAAGTTTAAAAAAAGTACAGACTATGAAAGTACAAAAGTAACAATCAGAAGCTGGTTGTTTTCAGTCCAGCAGAAGACACAATGCAACAACCACCAATCACCAAAACTAATGGCAAACATAAAACAATTCTCTTCAATAGGGCGAACGATAGGGGACATCTTCGCCAAATTGTTTGCTGTCATTGTTAACGTTCCCTAGTTCACGCTCGTCCATGTCGCTGTTGTGCCTTTTAGTCTGCCTGATAAGAACAGGACGTAGATCTAAAAAAAAAAATCTCCATTAACTTTTCCTCTCTTCATTCAGTAAAAAGAAAAAAAATATATTTTGCTCAAATAATGAGGAAAATGTATAGTTATCTGTTTGCGGATGCAGCACATAAAACAAAATGTTGACAAAACACTTTTCACCTAATATTTGTAGTCCTTTATAGTACTACCAACCACCAGCAAAGTTCGTTTTATTATCATACTGATCCAATATTGGCGGTCGTACAGTTTTGTGCTATAAAACTACAACTACAAAAAACAATGTTGTATATATAAAAAAAAAAAAAATCACATATCAATTTGAAACACTTTGTGACGTTACCAAATAATGCTCTATGCCAAATGAAGACAACTCATCTAATATTTAGGTCAGCACCACAACCAAGAATTAAAGCTGATGTTTTTGATACAACCCTAACCCTAACAATTTTAAGTTAGTAAATTAGTAATATATTCAATTTTCTTGTGACTTCCAGTTTATTTTGTTGCACTTCCACGTTTTCAGCGTAAACTCCAACGAGCCAGATTTGAGTCCCTGAATCATTCTTTGCCATGTTTCCTTCTCAGGTTGGTGGTTTGAGGCTTGCGGACCATCCAACCTGAATGGTGTGTATTACCCGAGCTCGTCCACTGTGGTTCGCTACAACGGCATTAAGTGGTACTATTGGAAAGGACCAAACATGATGGCTACCATGGCAACCATGATGGTGCGCCCGGCAAACTTCTGATGACTGTTCGTCTTAGGGAAAACCATTTATTATGGACACCACAGTATCAGAGAGTGCGACCAGAACTGAAATCAGTGTGTGTGGAACTGTGAGGAAAAAGTGGAACTGAGCCCTGGATGGAATAATTGCCAAAGGATGCCACAAGCAATCATTTTGTCTCAAGCAAGTGCCACAAATATATAGTTCATATACACTAGTTCCTTGGTACCAAGATGGAGGCAAAGTACTATTTTTGTCTGCTCAACCTTCTTCAATATTGTTCCATTGGTGCACCAAATGGGCTTCAGCAAAAATCAGAGCAATGTAGATTTTTTTCACTGACGAACAGAAGAAAGAATCTCCACAAATTTCAGAATAGGACATTGTGTGATGAAACGTGATGGGCGCCCAAAAAAAAAAAAAAAAAAAAAAAAAAAGAGACTCAGCAAAGGTGATGATCTTCCAAATACGGACCAGCAGACATACAATAGTATGTCAATGAGGGGGATGTAGTCACGGATTTGTTGTACGCTTTGTTTGACGTTCAAAAATGTAATTTAATTAATGACATAAATCCGAATTTTACATTTTAATGTAAAAAAAAAAAAGGGAACCATGGACTTACAGCTTTTACGTTTGATAGTTTGACAACATGCGCTCGCTTAAAAATTGTTGCACCATCATTAAAACAAGGACGGCCATAAGAAACAATTTTGCCCTTCTAAAGGGTTTTACAGAGTGAAACATTCTAGTTCCTTCCTCTTCTGGCTCTCATGAAATATTCATTTTTGAGTGATTTCCCTCATAAAAGCACATTAAACATTCTTCCCAAGGTGATTTATTCTAGGAATAAAACATTTGTTGCAACATCTTGGGGCTGTTAAAAAGAATATAGCCTGCATATTGTCTGTTGTGGTGGTGGTGGGGGGGACTCGCACTTGCCTCAGACAGCTGACGGGATAAATTATCCAGTAGCGCCGTTCCCAGCAGTTCCTATTAGAGTGCAAATATTTTCCACCTGTATCAGCTGTGCACATTGAGCGTGGCCACGGAGGAGGAGAAGGCCTGGTCACGTTGACACTGCCTGCTCATTGTTTCATACGCACCGCTGTGCTTCTCCGAATGACATCTGGCAATTTAGTGCAACCGGACACAGTCGGTTTCACGAACTGGGCTGCCCGTATCTTTATTTTAGTCAGTGCTAGTTGATACTTTCCATAGGAAAGAAGCATCTATTTGCTGATAATGTAAAAATACCTTCCGAGCAACAAATTCCTCTGTTCTCCGCAAATTGCCTTTTCTTTGTGAGGCTTCACCGGACCCGTGAAGCGCTCAACCGGGCTTTAACTGCCGTTGATTTACTACTCCATTAGCAAAGATGCGGGACATGCTCAACACAGTCGAATTGTTCTGAAGAATGCAGAGCTATTAATTAAATCGCTTGAGCACCATCTGAAAGCGCTATATGCATGTAAATATCCAATCATATCCTATTATAATCTGAATAGAGAAAGGCATGATCCGCATATTATCACAAGTGGATGTTGTGGTAGCACTGATTGTGAAAACACGCACACAGATCACCGTATTGCTTTGTTAGTTTATTAGAGCCTCCGAAGACTGGACAGGCTATAGATCACAATGGGGCGAAGCGGGGAATGAATCCATCAAAGTGACTTTAATAAAGTCTAGATTTGGCCAACTGGCTCAACAGATGAAATGGCTGCGTTCAGGTCCAGTGAAGAAGACCAAACTCCCAAATTCTCCCCAATCCCCACTTATTAGACAAGTTTATATGAAGAAGGGGCCCAAGTATAGCGAGATGTGAGTCGCAACGTAAAGCAATCTTTTCCAATGAGGCGGATCCCCACTCCACAATCAGTCTTGAAAAATGTTCGAGAGATTCTCACATCTCGCTCTTATAATACTTATACGTAATACTACTAGATTTCTTGGCTAAATTAGAATTTTGTTTTTTTTTAAATGTCCCTTTTCCTCAAGTCTACATTATGAAAAGGCAAGATCAAGATGGCACCTAACACACGGTCAACTGCAAAAAGTCAAACAGGCCCCTCTCAGAGGGACGTTTTTCTTTAACCGGTTGACAAAAACTTCACTGTGACCTCTAAATTCAAATAAAAAATTGACAAGGGGAAAACAGTTATACTTCTTCTGCAATAATAATTATATTTTCATTGCTTCACTATGTTCTTTCAAGTGAAAGCCGAGGCAAGCGGGACTCGGGTCCGATGACAATCAGAAACTGAATAACGAATGCTGGACGTTTTATGCACTGTTAGTGAAACAGCAAGCGAGGGGGCGGGCGTTAAAATAACTCAACTCAATGACAAAGTGAAAAATTAGTTTGCGATTGGATGCTTCTTCTCTATATTCTGAAACAATACTGTGTTGCATGTGCGGTTTAGGCTGGACTGAGAAATGGTGCATTGGTGGTGCCAAATGCTCATAAGTCCTTGTCTCTCCCTTCTTGTGCTCGAGCATCTTTGATTCATAACTGGTATTTGGGTACCGGGCCTTGTGTAGGCAGGCAGAGCAAAAGAAGAAGTGCCCGGGACTGATTTGTCCTAGTCATTTGTGCCGTGTGGTTCACTGTGTCAGCATGCAGAGCGTTTACTTGTGGTCATCGAAAAAGCAATACCGGCCATATATCAGCCTGCAGCTTGCAATACATCTGCTAGTTTTTTTTAAATTACGTTTTATAGTAAAGAGAAAAAAGAAAAGCGGTGTGGTGAATGAAGGAGGCACGAATCCTGCTATCACTTGGGGGCGCTAGTGCACAGAGAATCAGTCTTGAGGACCTCTACAGGTCTGGAATTGAACTGTGCCATTTTTTAACACCTCTTCCCAGTGCTTTTTCTTCTTATATGTGGTAAACAAAGAACAAGATACAAAACCATTAAAAAAAAACAGTTTAGAGGAAACAAGTTGTTCTTCAGGGATTGTTTATTTGCTCAAAGTTTTAAAAACTTTGGAATCAAGGCTGCTGTATACTGAGTATCCGTTCAGTACAATGACAAAATCTAATGAGAAAAAAAAAATCTACCTTTAAAATGATAATAATGCTAATTTATGATGACCATCAGAGCCAAAGAACCTTATCGTTGTAATGGCATTGCTCTTGCTCCAAATGGTACTCATGTAAATCGATTAAAGTGCATATGACATAATATTTAGTTGCAAAATACAATTTAAGAGTTAGGGCGCTGGAGGACAAGGAGCAATAGAAGAGGACAATTTGATTTGGTGACCACTGATTAGGGTTAAGATGAAATGGAAATAAGAACTTGTATTTCTCCATTTACCAAGCCGCTTATTCTCACGAGGGTCATGGCAGTGCTGGGGCTTATCGCAGCTGTCAACGGGCAGAAGACTGGGTACACCCTGAACTGGTTGCCGGTCAATTGCAGGGCACATAGAGACAGACAACAGTCACTCTCACAATCACACCTAAGGGCAATTTATCGTCCCCAATTAATGCACATCTTTGGGATGTGGGAGAAAATCGGAGAGAAAATGAAAACTCTACAGAGCCGGGGCTGGGATTTGAACTTTGGTCTTCATAACTGTGAGGGCAACGCTCTAACCAGTTGCACACAGTGCAGCTGAAAAAAGAACATTTAGGAGCCAATTTTTTGCATGCAATGATTTTATCCCTGTCTCCAACTCACCAAACATTTGCATTCTTTATTAGTTATGGGTTTCAGGCTTTGTTATTTTTTGTTTGATTTGGGGGGTTGGGTCTGTTGCACGGGCTAAAATGTCTCCTCTATCAGGTTTAAATATGGAGAGCCTCTGTACTTACTGACTCTGTACTGTCCCTCACCGTGCTACAATTGCTCTAAAACCACCACTGGTTTCAACATTTGTGCTCAAACAAAAGATAATATTTTGTTTGTAGCATAATGTATCTAGATGTAAATAAATGCAAATAAAAGCTGAAACATTTCACAATTCTCTCATATGCATCTTTTGGTAGCTTAAAATAGTCATCCGATGTTTTTAATGGATGGAAAAAAAACATCAAACATGGCGTGTGAAAGAATCAAAACACCAAATCATCAACGTCCAGAAAAGCAAGGTTCCGAGAAATAATGAATCTGGTGGAATGAACAGTCCTGCATAAAAGGGAGATTTACAGTATATGAACACAACTAAGAGTGACATAAATGAACAGACCCAGAAAGAACCAAAGCAGTGACGATAACAAGCAAGCTAACTGATGAACCAATGACGAGATATGGGTGGCTGATTGGTTGACACAAGGAACAGGACCAACGAAATCAGGTGGAAAGTAAAACCAAACAAGCAAGACCTGAGCATTGGACATGGGAAAACTGGACCAACCATGAAACAAAATTAATTATAACCTGAACAATACACAAACCATGACAGTTTCATTCAAACAAGAAACCCACATTTGAACGAAGACAACGTGGGATTTAAGTCGCTCTGGATTCGATGCCATCTTCACAGGCGTGACAGTTGCAGAAGGTGGAAAAACAAGCCCCATCACACTGGGGTTTCCTCCCCCCCATTAGGGAAATAACCAAATATAACAAAAACATACTGACAGTAGCAAATGTGGTGATGAAGATCTGCAAGGTAGACAAAAGGAGTCACAGGAGATGTGATGAAATGTGAACTTGGGATACGAAAGATTTGCTCAGGGAAAAAAAAAAAAAAGAGACTTCACTTCTGGTTCGACAACTATGAGTCATGTAATTGGCTGTACCTTTAGGGGGGGAAAATGCTGAAAATGTCACCGTGCACAACATATCCTCATCAAATAATTGAGAAGGATATTACACCACAGTGGAGGCGGTTATCGTCACAGTCTTGCCTTTTGTATGGATCCCCCCAGCGGGATAATAGCCCATCAAATGCATTAATACCCCAGTTAATATTTGCGGGGACTGTGTGATGCTATCAAAGTCAGAATGGGCCGAGATCCCCGGGGGAGGTTGAATCAGTACTTCAAGGGAACCACCGTTATTTTAGAGAGAAACAGCCTTGCCCATTAACGGAGGAGTGAGTTTTGTTAGCGTTAGCTCTGGGGTGTCCGCGTCCTTTGCTTTCTAAAGGATTTCACATCGCATCCTTCAATGCTGTCTTTTAAACTGAGGACTGTTAAACCTGTTGCTGGAAATAGCCAAATACATTCTTCAAATCCTTATTTGAATAATACTAAATGAAAAATGCAGGCAAAGAGGCAAATTGTGCGACAAAAAAGTGCTGGCCCCAAAATTTATTTTTATCATTTAAAAGGGCCAGTGATCTCCGTTGCTTTTTTCAAGCTTTTTCAGTCCTCGAATATTCATAAAACTAATCAGAGCATGTCTATAAATGACTTTTTTTTTCCCAAGGAAACTCACTCTGTTTTCAATACTTTACTTTTTTTGCCCTCCTTTTGGAAAATGGAGTCTATTTTCTGCTGGCAGAAGACAGTGGATGTGCATACATGTGGATAATTCTGCTTATGCCACGTTGGTATGCGGCTGAGTGCTCGGGATTTGTGGCAACGGGAGGGGGTCTCTCAGCTTGGGCGGTGGCAGGTCAGATGTGTGGGCAGCGAAGCAGCATGACAGAAAGAAAACAACACAGCAAAACTGCAAATATTTGTTGCATGGTATAAAGCTGATTGCTATTCCACTCTGATTTTTCATTTCTATTTAATCTACTTCACAGTGATTGATATATACATTTTTGTGGAGGGGGGGTTTTATGATTACTCATTAAACAGAAATACGTCAACTGTGATTTGAACCGAATGAGTCAACCTCTTTTCCTCCTGTTATTGTCTGGAGTGTCCAACGAGAACAAATGTTGCGTCACGTACAGCAAAATGGTTGACTTCGATTGGTCGTATGTAGTCCGCTCCATTTAATCAAAATATCGTTCTGATTGATGCAATTTCCCCGTCAAAGAATTATCATCGCTTTAGCGCTGACGTATACATTGTATAAAGTTTCTGCTATTTCTACTAATGATACAAAATGATAGAAAATAACAGCAGGGACAAAAATTAGTATAGATCTGTTCCATTTCTTACAAAAGAAATGATCACAGCTATATATTAGGTCATGCCTCATACCCACACTAATCATACCCCCATCATATTGCTGCAGCATTTGTTTCTGAATTTCAATACATTTCGCAGGTGTACGTAATTTTTTTGCCCAGCAAGTGTTCATCCGTCAGACCTGGCAAGTATTATAGATCCAAACAAAACAATCGGCCAAGGTAACCTATCATTTCCCGAGTTCTAAAATGTCATTGCCCCAGGGTTCAAGTGCTTTCTGATGAGCAATTTTACTGCTGAAATTTGTCCAGGTTCAACAAGTGTGCCGCTGCCACTTGACAACTGTATTTTGTGACCCGCGAAAAGGACATGTCAGGTTGTCTCGGTCGATCACGGGTCTCCTCTCCGATGTGCGTTCAGATGCAAAAAGGATGCGTAACGTAACAGAATTTTGTTTCCCGGCTCATCTTTTGTTTCTCATCTTAACAGAAACCTTTTTTTTTTTTTTAAATATTATTTTGGCTAACACTCCCCTGCAGAATGCCTTCATTTGCCCTTCCTCAACAAAACCAGGCCTGAGGGGACCCGAGAGAAGGCTGGAGAAATAAACAAACTTAACAGGCAAACAAACACACATTCACAAACACTGGAAAGTAGAATACCAAGAATCATCGGCAAGGAGCTTTTTAATCTGTCTTCAGGCTACATGAATGGTTGTTTGTGTGTGGGTGTTTGCCTTGCTTCCGTCTGCCCATGAAGGTAAAAGGTGTGCAGACTGAGCGGGGTGGGGGCGGTGGGGGGAGGACAATATGTGTCAGTGAGCGAGGGAGATGACTACTGAGGGAGAGTCGGTGGAAGGGAACTGAATGAAAAATTCATACGGCTGCAGGTCCCAAAAGCCCTCCTGTCTTTGCCAGGAGTGCTCGGTTTCAAACAGCCGGGCAGGAGCTGTGGGACTGTGCCAAAGAGATAGTAGGCAAACACACACACACATGCATTCACAGGGAAGAAGGCCAGAGGATGTTCTTATCTTGGAATCAGGAGTTAACAGCACAACAACATCGCTACTTAGCAGCGCAGTGTACCAAAACAGCTTTGCGCTAGTCCCCTGGATCTCTTTCTCATGTCGATCGTCACAAGCCTTTCTTCAGTCGCTCCCAAAAGTGATGCAAAATTAATGCGATTTTGGTCCTTGGCCTTTACACCGGACCGAACAGCGCAGATTAATGATTTAAATGTGGAGCGCAGACAAACCGAGGGGGCATGAGGCACCGTAAATAAATAGGGTGTTCATTTTTCTTTCATTTTTTTGGGAAACAATATTAAAGTGCAAACAGCCATGTGATCAAAACAAAAGCAAAGCTCGAGACCAACTGCAGTGTTGCCATAGCCACAGCTTCATCCTTCAGATGCAAAGGCAGAAGTGCGGAGTAGGCTGAGCGAGAAAAAAAATACAAAAAATAAAAAAGGCAATGGAACTTCTACAGCTCTCTCGCACTGTGCAAAAGTGGGTCATCAACGCATACCGGGTACCCAAACGTCTCAGATCAACTCGTCTGCATGCTGGGATGAAGCGCTCAGTGGGATGACGTCGTCAAAAATGGTGGGTTCCGCCCAGGGCGCAGACAAACCACCAGAGAGAACAGAACAGACTGCGCATGTTTGACTTAAACTACCAAACGTTTACAAGATCTACATCCGTAGTCAATCCAATCAACCTTGTCAACACACTGTGCAGGGCAAATGTTTGACAAGTGCATTTCCAAGCGTCGTGCTGCCATTTTGGAATACTATCAGGAATACCAGTGTTCACTGAAGGACTGCTTGAATTGTACTGCTTTATACCAATACTTAATACTGAGATAAACATCTTTGTTATTATTTGTCAAAACGATATCATAATCTTATCTTTGCCAGGAAACTGTACAGGGAACGTATGGCCTGGGGAAATGG
This sequence comes from Syngnathoides biaculeatus, assembly GCF_019802595.1. Lineage (NCBI taxonomy): Eukaryota > Metazoa > Chordata > Actinopteri > Syngnathiformes > Syngnathidae > Syngnathoides > Syngnathoides biaculeatus. The sequence continues at coordinate 12,315,279 of NC_084640.1, read as the reverse complement.
GGGGTTGGTCGAAGACTCATCGAAAGGAGTTATCGCTTATTCCCCGTTTCATGTTGCTTTTTTTAAGAATCAAAAGGTGCTTCATCCAGAAAAGCCTGATTGATTCATTTGCCTTGTAATGGAGATTTAAATTATAAACTTCCCGTGTTGACAGTCCCTTTTCTTATACTATACTATTATTATACTTATACTATTATTTGGCCAACATATTATTTGTCTCTTGTTGGAACACGCTCATTAATATCAACTATATCGTGTAGCATAGCATTATGTTATTTTATACATAATATAGTCCACAATCCCAAAGTGTTTTTCTTCTCCCCCATCTGTAAAATGGCAGACAACATCCTTGGAAAGGGATCACTAGGAACTATTTTTAATTGAACTAGCAAGGATTATAATCGTTATGATAATTGTTTTTCATCCAGCATTGAAGTAGGACAGAGAAAGATTGGGGATGGCTGTTTTAAAAAAAGAAATTGCAAACATGCCGCGCAAGGTCAGAAAACAAGGTGTGTCTCCGTCACAGTCCGAACTGCAGTAAACCAATGCACATCTCATCGTTTACTTTTCAAAAAGCAAAAAAGATACAGTGTATTACTGAGCAGATTACATGCCAAAGTCCCAAAACCTTTCCAGTTGCAGTGACATACTCTAAGAGTTTTGCCAATCTATATAACTTTTAGCTTTCTCCAGCGTGTAAAACAGAGTACAGATACTTTAATTTTGACAGGAACCTTTAAAGGTTAGAACCCAAGACACTCTTTGTTGACATCTCAACCCAGCGCGGTAGTTAAGAAGTAGGCCATAAAGCGCAGGCATCCATGTGGAACGGCTATCCGTTTATCCTCACGGTCAAGATGGTCATTTCTCTGACAGGGCCCCGGAGAACCGGGACGACCATTTGCCAACAGACTAAGACGAACGGCGCAGATATAGATAACCGCTTATACGTGCACACGTTGCACATACGTAAACATCCACAGCGTTTGCCAACATGACATCGACACAAGAGGGATGAGAGCGTCCCCACATGTCAAGGAAAATCATATTTAGCAATGGACGTGTGTGAGCACATCCTTCTCGCTGACAATGACGGCAGCTTTAGACTTGAGTCACGGTCTCCCAGGGGCAAGTGTGATGATCAAAGAGACCTTTGGGGGATGGACTGACGCCACACCTAAGCAGACCCCTACTCTTCTTTTCATTTACCACAGATAAGCCTAGATCCATAAATCTAATGACCCAGTCCTTGTGGACCCAAATTGCTCACTTATATTAAAAAGTTCTCATCAAGTTGGAGGGTGTTTTATCCATTCATCCGTCCATCTCTCCGTGTTGTTTAGCCACCATCCGTGATGCAGTTATAGTCCACATTCCCCGTAAAAGAACTTTCTTATCAGCATAGCTTGACCGAGAGTCCGCGGATTGAGCTCTGTCCACATTTGAGGCCGTGAGCCTGAAGCATTGCCGAGAGGTAGCACGACAGCAGCTGTGCATGACACATGTTCCCCGGAATCACCTGTCTTTGCTTCATTTCATTCTCCTCACCCTTCATTTCACTCCTGCTCCGGCATCCCGCTATCTTCGTTCCCCTTTGGCCCGCGTACCGCACTACTCCGAACAGGTAAAACCCACCAGAGGGCTCGTTTTACACTCTTGACTTACTGTAATTCTCCAGCTGATTTCTCCTCCACATGGCTAAGTCAATGTGTTCTTAAACACCAGAGACATATGTCCCGAAAGCCGTGAGCACAAACAGAGGAACGACATAATCATTGGAAGCATCTGCCGAGGACAAGTTTGGGGAAGACTCAACTTTTCAAACTTTTCATCAAAGTTACTTGTTTTATTAGGTAAGCACGAGATTACGGCCTTTACCTCAAGCCAATGTTACAGGTCATCCCTGTCCCTGCTTTGCATGACATTCAGAATCTGAGCAAAATATCAAATAATTTTTGGATTGCAAAGTCTGCTACTCGTTTGAGGTGTCTGGTATACAGTTATAAGGTATTAGGACTTAGATGCAGTGTGTGCATGTTTTCACCCTAGCGAGAATGTCGAATTAATTCCACTCCAAATAAACATCTGAAAGTGTTTGTTAGTGTCGGTTTGCTGACGTCTGCCTTTGCCTCCGAGCTTGTAGCTCATCACTTTTTTTTTTTTTTCCAGGTGGACATTTTGCCTTTGGTGATGTATTCCAACACATCACACCTCGAAATTCCATTTGCGCTCATGCGGCAATCAGTCGCTATCTTCTTCAACAATTGCGCGATGAAAAATCAATTAAGTACAAGTATGCGTGAATAGGAGGTTTGTCCATATTCAGGAAAAAAAAGGCTTGCAATCAAATCTTAGTGAGGTGTTAAAGTATTTTGATAAAAGGTATGTCACATATACAGAACATAAATCTTGACAAAATTACAGGCTCCTATAAGTGCCATTATCTCTCCCAATAGTTTTAAATAGCTGAATTAGGAATTAGACTGTTTGGTTGTACCCATTCCAAAAAAATTATAAAAAACAATGACACAACTCTATCCCCAAACACAATTTGTGATTTATACCAACCAACCTAATAATTGCTTCAGGGAAGGTCGGGTCAAATGCAAGAACAAGGATCTTTGTCACCCAAAGGTGCGCAGAAATCAAGTCGGTCAGGCTTAAATTTAGCACCACCGTTCCGCGTGGCTTCATCTGCTCAGGTTGTTCCATCTCCATTCTTGTGGGTTTATCTAGAATATGCATTTTCCAGCCCATTATAGCCACTTTAGGACCCTGCAAGGTCATTAATCCCAATCACTGTGTTCATTATCGCACATGCCAAGCTATTATACTACACTCAGTGTATCTTTTTACGCGGATGCGCGTTTCACTATGATGGTCCCGCTTTCCCCACTTAGATATTTCATTTTGAGTCGGACAGTGGTTGTATGAAGAACATAAAATTGTGTGACAAGAGAACAGATTTGAATATGATCTCTTATCTTCAACAGATTCCAATCAGGCGTTTGTTCTCAAGGCCTGGTAGGAATGTCCGAGGCGCACTGCGGAAAAAAATGCAAATGCTGACCGTTTTAACTTATCAACATAGAGTTTTGGATTTAAAAAAGGAAAGAACAGAAATGGGAACTTTGGAGGAGGAAAAAAGATTGACAGTTGTCAGTAACATATAGTTTGGAGAACAACTGCTTCATAGAATCCCATGAGCAGCTCTTATAATACACACAAAAAAATGGGACACAATTTTGCCTGACCTTAAGCCCCAATTCCATTTTTGGACCACTCTCGAGTTTTATTCAAGATTCAAACTGAGGTATTTTTTTTCTCTTTTGGTTGCCCGCAGCGCCAATTTCACAGGTCAAGCAAACATTCAAATGGGTTTAATTGGCTTTCTGAAGCTAATGAGTTCCAAATTGTTCTGTCAATGCTGACTTTGAGTCTGCTTCAAGTTGTTTTGGTGTGAAGTCAAGAGAAAAAGAGACTTTTAATCATGTTCAAATTCATTTCCTCCCACCAAACGACTAACGTTTCAGTGTTCACGCTCATTTTGGCCGTTATTATCTTTCTGCTGCGGAAAGGTTTTGTTTGAACTTCCATCATCATTAAACAAGATGATGTTACCCCTGACATGATTTGAGCACAAACCGTAAGACCGAGTGGGTGATTCTAGGAAAATTAGGTGCCCACAGTGACTGAAAGTGCACCAAAGAAGCTAAAATGGAAATACAAGCTTTGGTTTTTAAGATTAACTGTGGCTACATTCCTCTCCCACTCTCCCTCTCGTTTCCCAACAACGCTTGAGATCTTCAGCGCAACTCAAACGGGAACGGGCGCTGCATAAACCGATCACGGTGTTGCGCTGTAAGTGAAATTTTCAAACCAGTTTCCGGTGAATTGATTTTCAGTGGCAGCAAATGAGAAAAGGATTTGGGGAAGTGTGCCGTGCATGGGAAGAGGGGCAACAGGACAGTTTGTCACATTCACAAAGACCGCATTAATGCTGTGACCCACTTCAAGCTGAGCCACAATGATGAGGATGCTGGTCTCTTAATGCTTCCGTTATTGCCACTGTCAACTTCATTCTCCCTGGCGTTGTCATAATATTCGCAGATAAATTTAGCTCCTCTATTATTAGACTGTGAATCCCGTGAATCTTTATGCATGAGCCACAGTTTCAAAATTAACCTGATGATTAGAAACCTGTGTCAGTCTTGCCTTCTCAAGTCGCTTCCCCTTTGTCTTCATACTGAGATTGCTGTCAAGCCCTTATGAATCAAAGCAACATTGTTGATGGCGAAAATTAGTTGTCAGTGCGCAGGAAACCCATCATTAACTTCGCTGCCACATATGGCACTTATTTGACCACATCCCCTGAGGTGCATAAGGCCGAGTTATTTTTTTTCCCCATGTTATCATATTTTAAAGGTCCAATTATCGTAAACATCTAAATTACATAGAAATTATTTCTATTTCTGTCACGTGATCATTCCCATTTGAACGATTCCATTTTAAGAACTGGTCATGCTGAATTTGTCATTAAAATACAGAGACAATATTAGTAATAGCGTTAGTTCAAGAATTAGACCCAAAAAGAAGAAAGCAAGTTAAAAGTTGTGAAGCGGTACATACGCCGATTCCTGCTCAGTGACGGTGTCGATATCTACCCTGCCACTGACTGGCGACCAGTTCAGGGTGTCATCCACCTTTTGCCCGAAGCTAGTTGGGATAGGCTCCAGCTTTCCCGCACACCTCGTGAGGATAAGCGGCTCGGATAATGACATGAGATCTTGCGTTTGAACAGTAAAATATAGAATAAACCTGTGACATTTACCTTTCAGTGAGTGCAGACCACAAACAGGCAAACAATTCTCAGAACGGCATTCAAAAGATATCTTTTCCAAAAAACATCATTACGGTTACTAGATAAATACTATTATACATGTACATATATCTGGCGTGAAATTCTGTTGATTTCAATGTTCCACCCTCCCTCTCAAACTAAGGTGAGCTCTTGTCTTGTTTCCTATTCATCTGAAGAAGGACATACATTACCTAAGACTGATTTGATTTGCGAGGCACTCAGAGCCAAGGTTAAGGGTTTCACGCTTAGATTGCGTTATGATAATTAGGTGCAGTACGATGTAGCTCCGATAGGGGCCACTGATGATCTGTATGCCGTGGATAAAGACAATGAGAATAAAAATACAAATAAAAGACTTTACTAGCTTTTTTATACCAACAGGTATGCTCTATAAGTAACTCCAGATGATTAGAATCTGAAAATGTATAAATAAACGGGCTATCTGGATTCTGGTTCTCACAGATTCACCGAGCTCGGATCCCACCTCAGTCTTCGTGTGCCTCGTGTACTGCAGATGAGACAGTCAAGAGTGCCGGAGAATAATTTAGAGATGCTTATGAGCTCGCAAAATGTGACCCACTTCTAAGTTGTGCTGACTGGAAGGCGTGAAAGTCTAATAATATTTCAGGAGCTGCATCATAAATCTTAAATAATTCCCCACACTTGGAACGAATGTCAGGGCTGGGGTGTCGAATGCTGAGGCATCGCTGTGCTCTGTTGTCTGCCATTGTTCAGCGAGTGTTTCAGGGAGAAAAACACAACAGAAATGACAGATCCAGTGTGCTCAGCACTACATCGCTCACTACATACTCATGCAGCCCGCCTCCAAGCAGAGGCATGTGTCCTCTCGTGTGCTGAGGCATTGTATTTATTTTTGTTGTTTACTTTGTTCTGACGTACGGCATAAATTGGACATCTGATAGACGAGCGGTCTGATGCGACGAGAATTTGGCTGGGGCTGTTGGGTTAATTTAGATTTTGACAGAAAAAGGAAAAGTCCGCCTCTCAAAAGTCATCTGCTATCTGCTCGTTTTCTCTCTGACTCATTTTTTCCCCCCGTATCATTTCTGGCATTGTGTTATTTGTTTGCGTCTTCCAAGTGCAGCTTTTACCACATTCATCCTGCCTCCGGTTACAACTTCCTCCGAAGGGTTCTCTCAATGACTGAGTGTGCTGCTGGGGAAATTGGAACGATTAATTTAGAACCGTACTCCTGCAAGGCACCTGCGCATTACAATTTTTGCAGATCTGAACTTTTGAAAAGTATACTCAAGTTTCATAAAGTTTCCTGACCGCTGTGGGGAAAGTATGAAAACGCCAAGAAAAAAAAATAGACAGAAGCATATGGAAGAGCCTTTTCCCAACCTCGGAAAGTGCGAGGCCTTGTTGAGGGGCTCAATATCCTCCTTTGTGTGTAGCACTCATTAACGTCGATAACAATACGAAAATCTGAGCGGGTGCTGCACACGTGCAAGATCCTTGACTTTTGTTGAAGCACAAAACACCACGATAGAAAGCATTTTAAATGGAGATTTCACAAAAGAATCAAACTAAATACAAATTGTAAAAAAAAACATATATATACCCTTTAAAGCTGCAGGGCTTTTACCACCCTTAATCAACATCTCTCCTCACAGTGGGCGCATCGGGCATTTTTCCTCACCCACGTAATTGTTTGTTTGGCAATAAAGGTTTATGACGATTCGACATCGAGCTGCCTATCTTCCATTCACACCCTCCCCCCACCCCCCCAAATGATAAGTGAGGTTATGGCAGCCAATAATGAACTACTTAGTTTAGGGATGTCTAATTACAGACCGATTAGCGTCTGAATCTGATAACCCTTTTCGGCTGTCAGTTGATGAAGGAGACACGTGGGCATACATGGGTGTTTTAAGATGCTTGTTTTTATATTCAAGTATGTGCTGTTATCTCGCAGCAGGGAGTTGGAAGGCTCAAAATGCATTTCAAAGCGCAACGATTTCTACATTGGAAAGATGAAGCAACCGCTGCAGAGATGCATGGCACAGCTTCGACGGGGTGCACGTTCTAATCCAGAATTGCGATTTAATTGCATCTCAAGAACAATGAACATTCCTTCGAAGGCAACAAGGTGCAAATTCTGGATAGGGCGGCCCGCTGGGTTGAAAGAGGTGTAAGAGAAGCCATTTGCCACATGAGAAACGTCTTTTAGCTTTGGCATGATAATTCTTTGGCCGCCGCTCTGTAACGCTCACGAGTCTTAGTTAGCTAAGCTATTGGCTGAGGAAGGGAGTGTAGGTGCGGTTGGTATGTAATTACAATGGCAGGAGAACAGAAGGTACAATCGTCTTGTCTAGTCTCACAGACACCACTTTCAGAAGCCGGTAACAAAAGATTTACTTATTTACTTTCACACTTCATGTGTGAGAAGCACTCCAAGAGGCCAACTGTATGTATGCAAACATTGCAAAATTGTAACTTTCCATAATATGACATTTTTTCTTGACCTTATTATTGCAGTCTGCCTACGTTGTTGAGATTTCGAGAACACGTGCCACATCACATTTTGCCTCATTTATTTTGACTTTACGTATAGAACACGTCATTGAACTTCAATAGATACAATAAATGTACTGCAGAAAGCAACAATATCCTCCTCTTCCTTCTCTGTAGAATTGTGTATATATTTTTAGGGTTTGGGGGAATTAGTAGTGTTGGGGGGGGGCACTGCTCAGTGATCCATCTAATGGTGCCAACCTTGGTGGCCACAGTGCCAAATTTAGACAAACTGTTCTGATAAGCCAATTGAGATCAAGCCACTGAGCCATGAAAACTGGTCATTGTCTTGGGGATTTAGATGCAGTTTAAAAAAAAAAAACTCAATAATGATGCTCACTTTTGACGACCAAATTATGTGCTTATCTTTTACGCTGTATTTGTTTCTTTGTCACAAAATCACTAAGTCCCATTTTTACAGACATGCTGTAACGTTGTAGCGGGAAAGACCTTTTGGAAAAAAGTCATATCTGTAAGAATAACAGAATGAAAAGAGAAGCTCATGTGTACTGTTTTGTTCAGGGGGAGGGGGAGGACACATTTAATGTGCATAATATAATTCCAGAACCCCCAGGACACATATACTGAAAATTTGAATGTATAAACTGAAGGATGGCTACCTAGAAATAAATTCTCACAGTTAGACTTGATTGAATCAATATTTACATTATTTTTCAGCACCTAATTAAAATATTATCAAAACAAACGTCAAGATGAAGTCATTTCAAATTAATTAGTCATTCATTTCTTAATAAATACATTTTTCTTCACTTGTTGAATTATTCAGTCATTTAGTCATTGACATTTTTTTTTTTTTTTGCTCGCCTTTTCCGACCGATCATATCTTCTGTAAGTGGACATATTTTTCCAGTCAGTTGACCTTGGGGCAAGCTCACAACTCAGACTCCCAGCCCAAATACAAAATTACAAACACAGTACACAGAACAAATAGAGACGGGCGGTGAGTTGTGTGAGTAAAATCCTTGGAGAGAAATGCCAGGCAAGAGTGTGTTTGAACAACTGATGGAAAAGACTCAAAGTAGGCTAGTAGAAGGATGTTTGAACTGGAAAGGCACTCACTGAGGCCCAAAAGGTCAAAGCTCAATTTCTGTTCCACGTGAATCCTATAGATGTAGTATTGCAAGTTGCAGCTATCTGTTGTACGAAGGTCAAACAAATCTGCCTGCTCACTGATGTGTGAAACAGAAAGTGATATTTCATAATTACATAATGCAGCTGCTATAGACTGACAAAGATGTAATTTTACGGTTTTGAAGTGACATATTGGCACACATTAGGTTGATGTTTGTCATAATTCAGAGGAACGTGTACTCACATTTGAAGCACCTTGAAAAGATACTCGCATATGGAGAGCAATAACCCTGTACCGGTAGGTACTGTAGACGCTTTGTCGTCTCTGCAGAACAAGCGAGCAAAGCCATACGAGTCACGGTTCCTCTCCAGACTGAACCCGGTCTTGTTCAATTACCCTTAACTTACGATCGATAAGATGGCCGGAGACACATGAGTGCAACATGGCTGCTTTCACTGATGCCTCCGGTTCGGAGGAAGAAAACCCTCTTCCTCAATAGATTTGCCCTAGTCCTCGCACAAGCAGCTCAATTACATCAATAACTCCTCACAATTCTAACAAATGAAAAGAAGGTGAAGACTATTTTCGCAGCCTTCTCGCAATTTTGTGGCAGGCAGAATCTGGCGGAATGGCAGCTTTACAGGAGTCGCTCACTTTGCGTACCGCGGCAAGATGGAATCTCTGCCGAAAGCTTGTCAGCTAGTGAGACACGGCTTGTCTCACAAATGGTGTAGTGAGGGCGCAGGCAGATGTACTTGCCAGGCAAGCCTCGCAAACTGGCGTGAGTTAGAGATGTGCCGCTGAAGCCAAGAGCGCTGGGAGGTCACCGTTTTGGAGTTGATGCATTTGGAGGGAATGAGATCTGTGTGTGTGAGTTGATGTTGGCGGTAAGAGACACAGAAAGTCAAAGCAAGCGCATTTGTGGGCGCACATGTGCAGCACACATCTTTCACAAGGTTGCGCAACCAACGAAAGCATGGCATCCGTGTTGTGAAAACGATGACAGTGTGTATGAGGATTAAGCACAGGAACATAATTAATTGTACAAAATAAGCGAGCAGTCGGGTTCAGACAATAAAATGTCAACAAATCAACGCAGGCAGTCAGCATGTGTCACACATAGCAATTATTCAGACAATTGGCAGTGGCAAGAAACAGATCTCAGTCCTGAATGACCTTTTATTGTTGTTCTCACAGCCAATTGCTCATAACCCATAATTCATGAGAAACAGGAAGTCATTTTCTTTTGTATTTTCCCTTCCTTTCACGTCATATCTCTTCTCATTGGAAGCAGTCTTCACACAACCTTTTTTTCAGGGGTGGGGGGCTTTAAATTTATAATCTCTTCCACCATCATTCCTCCATAGCGGTGGTCAGATGGAGCCGAGGGAATCATATGCAAAACTTGCAACCTAATTGGGCTTCATGAAACGCTACCGGGCAAGTCACTAGTTTACCTCCCGTGTGGCATGGCCTGTGGCATTGATAAAAATCTGATCATATTCATGCCCGGATCACAGCAAGATGATGCAAATAAGGGAACACAAGAAGAACCAGTAGATCAAGCCACTGGTTGGAGTCGATAGAAGGAATAACAAAATCCTGCATGCCTTTTAGTATCCTCCAAATGTCTTTAATTGTGTGTGTTGACCGTGGCCCCATCATCCCTTACGGTTTGCAAAGTGCCATTGCTTGATGTCTTCTGTCGGGATAACGAGGAAATTTCTACCAGCGCAGCACCTTTGATATGTTAAAGCGGTCTGATGAAGCAACTGGCAGCGGCAATTGAATTACATTAACTTTGCCTTGTAGGGAACTGAACGATGGAGCCCAGAAAGTAATCAACAGAGGCAGAACGAGTGGGAGGAAAGGGAGGCAGAGTAAGATGGAGTAAGACAGGTAAAAGAAGAGGGGGGAAAAAAAAAGCTGATGAAACCAACACTACGGAGGAGCGTGACATATACATACTAAATCAGATCTATAAGAGTGTCAGCGGCAGTGGTAAACATTTGAAGGCACAGGTTAAGTCATTGAAAAGGGGTACTTTGCAATCCGTCTCGCTACCTCCATCTGGTAAAACACGACTTGAATTATTTTATTCATTTACAGTACGTGTACTTCTTTGCTCACGCACCACGCCTTTCCTCATCTGTATTGAGCTCATTTTATCCACCAATTGGGAGGTGTTACATTTTACCTGAATGTTTTTATAAGGTTTTAAATAGAGTCTAGTTTAAAGGCTTGGTTAATCATAAGTAGTTGAAGATTTTAAAAACGCGTACATGTGTGATGCGTGCTAAAAACTGACGCTTGGGGGAGTTCTACAGCCTCAACTGTGCACAAGTTAGTTTTCTGTATTATCGTCATTTATAATAAACTAAAGCAAGTAAAGCTAAATAATAAACCAGGAAGCAGTTCCGGAGTTAACTGCATTTTTCTATAATAAAAATAATGTCCCTTCAATATTCTGCCTCAGTACTTCCAAAGATTTGAGGTCATCGATGACATCATTGTTGGTTGGTTGCTTGAAGATGACACTTCCTTATCTTGTGGTTAAAAAAATTGGAACGTAAAAAAAAAAATAAGGAAAAACAGAAGTTCTAAAAAGACAAACATCCTCAAGAGAGCGAGCGTCTTTAGACAAAAGAAGTCTTCAAAGCGACTCTTCCTTAACCATTTAACCTTACTTTGCTAATACTTGAGCTGGGAAAATGAGTAGGAGATGTAATAAATGATAGCAGAGGCAGTCACCCATCTGTTGGCTGATGCATTATTGATCCCAGGCTGTCGCCAGGGCGACGGGAAGAGCTTTCTGTGGGTGGAGTATGCTGACCATTCCACGGGGACCGAAAGGGAGACCAATACAAATGTGGATCTCCATCATGCAAACAAAAGAGCAAATTATTTTCAGATGTGGTGTTGCAACCACGTACTTCTGCTTTCCAGGACTCAATTCCGGCCACTTTTGCACCAAATAGTATTTGTCACCAGAGTGTTGATATGTGCTCAAAGATCTGCACGAGCCAAATCCCCGGGGATCTTGAAAAGTTACAGATGAAGCTCTTGAGAGCTGTCTTTTATGACAAGTGATGGGATGTTACCAAATGACAAGATAAGCTAGGAGCGCTTGGGGCAAATTAGACAGCAGATTAATTACGTCGGGTATGTGGCCATACCGCAACACACTATAAATGTGCTCATTTCCAGGCTGTCTGCTGCAAACAGATGACTTCATAAAAAGACACCAGAGGACAGTACGCGTCCAAGAGAGAATATCCATGAAAATGTGCGTATTCCTGAATAGCCATCCATTACATTTTCCTATATTGCTTGTTCTCACTACGGTTGGGAGTGAGCGTGAGCCTACCCAAGTGAGGCTACATTTAACTCTTGCTCGCAGTGTGAAAAGTGCATGTTCTAACTTTAATAATAAACATTGTTGAGGAAACACTTGGGGAAAAAAAAAATTCATGCATTCACAGCGAGTTACAGGAATGGTGATAGTCAACAGTACTGTATGTGCAGATGGATTGAAAATTAGGAATTAAAGAGACATCTGCCATTAGTTCAAATACAGCGACACACATTAACAGCCACAATGAGGATTTCATTAAGACTCGGCCTCAGGCTCCACTACAACAGACAGTTCCTCTCTGCCCTTATTTTCAGGCGCAATAATAGGAGGGGTGGACCTTGTCATTGCAGTCATTTAATTAAAAATGTCTTGGACTTGAATCAATGAGGAAAATTCACACACATACACCTCCAGCAGACACACCATCCCTTCCACCGCCGAAATGGAACTCTGTAAATAGGGCTATTTTGAGCTGAACAAGCTTCTAGATGAATAACACAATACGGGTTCCAGGAGTCAAAGCACCGACATAATGGATTGGTGTTTCAGCTTTTCATTTTTTTCCCCCGCTCCCTCTTCATGTCTCACTACGCCATGTAATCTGACGGTGGCGGGTTGGAGTGCAGCGACGGAGGATTAGATGAAGAAAAGAGGTCCGGGGCTGTGAGGGCTAATAAAGTAGGTTTCTGTTGGCCAGAGGAGAGATAACTTTGTCCTTGGCTCACTCCTAACCTCATTAGAATCATTCAATGAAACACAGTGTCATGGTTTATGGAGGGGGGCAGCAGAGATTCAGTCAAGAAATATATGGATAGTAACTAAAACCGTTTTACACGATCAAGTTTTTGGGGAGCCAATCACCGATCCAATCAAAAAATTTAATTGACTTGTTCATTTACAGTGTGTACGTATGTATCGTATACTGAGTGCCCTCAAAAGCATTTTCTAGTCAGGTTGTGTATTGTTATTAGTCAGGTGAAACCAACATTAAAACACGACCGAAATAATGGATGCTAACTTTCTGTAATTAAATTGCTTCAAACAGACCGAAACTTGGGAGTGTGATTCGAAGAGAAAGTCGACAACTTTATGTATGGTTAGCGCTAGTACAGGACTATATCTCAAGGAAGCCTTGACAGAATGTCCTCTCCCGAGCCGAGACCACTGCCATGCATTTTTATTTTACCAACAACACACGCAGCGCTGTTTGTTGTTGTTGCCTCCGTGGTAACGAGTGTATCCGGTCGCCCTTTAATTTGACGTGATGAAGCCCAATGATCTTAAACGACGTCAAAAAAATAAACTCACTTTAGGATACAACTATACGGTGATGATATGGATACCGATCAATCGAGGAATCATGACAAACCAAATAAAATAAAATGCCAATTATCAGCCGATACCAACCAAGCGCGTCAGATTGGTGTAAAGTCTATATACAACACGTGGGTTGTTGCTTAGTGAAATTCCGTCCATTTACTTGCAATAGTTCACAGCCAACTCTGTGACTATGTGTACTTTTATTGTGCGCAGCGTGAGGCACCCCTGTGCGATAATCATGCTGGCTAATAAGCATCCGTTTGAGGTTGATGGATTCTGTCGGCATTGGAGAAGTGCTCACTCACATTAGACTAAGAGAGTTATGAATAATACTTGAAAGAAATATGAGCAAAAAACAAAAGCATTGCATTCCTATTTTTGTTCGCTAGAACTGTAAACATAAGTTAGCTTGTGTTTAACAGCTGCTGCACCTCACCTAAAGTCCTCTGGCACCCCACAGGGGACATGAGCCTTTGAAAAGTGACGCTTTATTGATGTATATTTTCATACTGATTACGATCCCTCAAGGGGAAATTGAATTTACACACCACTGCATATTTTTGCTGCACAGATAACCCGTCCCCATAAAAGCAGACACATTACAAAAGATGTCGCCGCGATGGAGGGCACAGGGTGACTGCACCCTTGCGCTGAGTTTCTGGAAGTTTCAGTACCTTGAGGAAAAGCCACTGAGAAATTGGACAATTGCTTTTGTCCGTGGGAGGACTCAAATTGTTTCCCCGAAGCACAAAACCTCTGGATGAACCCCCGCTACCCCAATTAATAATCATCTATATTTGTTCTTAATAGAAAGGGCAGGGGACTTTTTTTTTCATCCCTTTAGGGTTCATTGGATCTGAGGTAATCAAAGCATCCAAATGCACCATTGCCAAACCAAGATGGAGTGACTTGTGAAGATGTTTCCAACTCATCTTGTTGCAAGCAAACTCAGTGAAGGATGAACTTCTAGGTGTAGATGAAAAATGCGCAAACAGACTTACATTGTGAATTAACCGGATTAAGTCTTTAAGAGGCTTTTGCAGGTGAACCTTCCTGCTGAGAGACCGAGGCTGCTCGTGAACTACTTCCTCCCACTTTGAAGTCACAAGCTGCCTCACTCATCCTTGGCTGTCATAGCAAAGAGCCTCTACAACACCGCTACAATGCTGCAATGAAAAGATTTGCATGAGGAAAAACGCTGGTGTTTTATACTTGACCCCCTCAGCCTGTCAAGCCTTTACATCTTTTTTCAAAGCTGATTCATATTAACACTACTAGCACAGCATATTTTGTCAATGTTTGACGACACGGTAAAAATAGCTGCCCATTTTGAGGCTCAAAACTGATGCCAAAAATATTGTCCAAAAGTCCATGATAAAACCATGGAATGAAGCTCACTGAGGTGAATAATAAAATGGATGTTGATGGTACACCCTGGTCTAACCCACCAAGAACTATGAGAGAAGTATGCTTTGATTTCTATACTTTGGAGATTGTATCAACCGCTATCCATTTTACAACAAAACCACATCGGAAGCCGCTTTGTGCTGAGATGCGAGCCTCCCAGTCGAGGCATAGGGTCATGTTGATGTCAGGCCTCTAAGGTGACCTGCAGTTTGTATCAAATCATGTTCAAGATCTCCACACGCAAGACCGCAACAAGCACTGACACACACCCAATCATCACAAGACCCAGTGATTCAGACTTGACAAGGACAAATAGCACAATTAGTGTGAATATGAACTTTAATTTCCCTCCAGATGAAGGCTTGAAAAATGATTGAATGTTGAATTGGCTGTTTGTCGTCAAAGAATGTGCCACAATTTGAATTTAATTCAACACTCAGACACTGCAATTACATTTACATGACGCTATACTCAAAAATTGCAATTCTTGGAATTATTAGTTATTGGGTATGGCCAGTTTTAGTTGTTTGATATGCACATTGCACCCGTTGCATATCCAATGCTGCATTGAATAGCTGTAAATAATCTAAAATAATCTATAATGATTGCGCTTGATATCAGGAAATATCGATCGGAGGAGACCATCTCATTTAGAAGTTCCTCAAGGCCCCATCAGCAAGCTGGTTTATCTCCCACTTATTGCATCAGACTCTTTTGGGACCGGGACAACCATTATTACACACTAAATGCATCAATTTAACAGTGTTTGAGGAATGATGGGTAAAAAGGTACAGTCTGTCTACAACAAGTTTCTTTTTCATTAAATCATGGGAAATAGGAGTCCTACGATATAGTACACAAACAATATCGACCATAGGTACAAAACAACCTTACAAACCTTTCTATTCAAGGCTTAGGCATTTAGATGATTAATTTATTTAGGAGCAAATTTGTATAATTTCTCAGGTATACAATTCCATGCTAATTCAAAATGTCTTTTTTTTTTTTTTTTTTTTTTTTTTTTTTTTTTTGCTGGGCTCTTTGCTCCAATGTTAAGCTTCAGAAAATCCAATATCAGATGGAGGGCAAATGAACAAGTAAATCTGAAATCTTTTGAAAAATAGAAACATGGCAGCGGACTGAGTTCGGAGCAGATTGAAATCCCATCTGCTAAGGGTTGAATGCATGCCCTTAGTCTTGTGGTTCCTGCAGGGAGATAACCAGGCATAGCTCTAAACACTCTCAGACAGATTCTTATCCCTCTGGCTTAATGTCCTTGCAAGCTGAGAGTAATGCATAGAGATGGATGGCCCAGACCTCTTCCTTCGCACCAGGGTCCCAACTTCTCAAGTTGTGCCAGACTATCTTCGATCTCTCAGTCTGTGACAACCAAACGATATACCCAAGCGCACCTCATATGTAACCTCTTTTATCAATGTATCTCACTGGTGTGGGGTCTGTCAAAATCTTGCCCTCAGCATCAATGCTGCCTAACCATATGGAGTAAAAATATACTGCATGCATCGGAGTAGGGAAACGTGTACACACACTTGGCAATTATTAAAACCAACCATTAGATCTAGTGCCAAATGATGACCATTCACTGTAAGCCAACTTTTTGCCCAGGTTTCCCCACTGCCTCTTTGTCTGCATACATCCTTGACATCCTCTGATCAAATGGGTGATTTTAGAGTTCAGAAATTGACCCAGACACCAACAGACCCCCGTTCCATCACGTCCTCTCCTGGATCCTTTAATCAGTCTATCCCTCCATCACATCAACTCCTTTCCACCATCAACAAAATCTAATCATTTCTCCCCTGCTCAGAAAAAAAAACACACCGACTCCATCCTCCTAAGCTCCTGAAATGACAACACATGATTGGCTGGGAGGGCAAAGTCAAGAATGTAGGGAGGTAAACATTACATTTAAAATCTCAACTGATATATCTTGGAATATTTCCCAACGTTCTGACATCTGTAAAGCAAAGGAAGTTTCAAAAAATCATTGCCAGGCAGAGGTCAGGAGGTTGCATTGTAGTTAAATAACATTCTAGGATTGCAGAGCCTCCACATTTACACATAAAACTCGTAAATTCGTGTTAAATCGATCCTTCATTAATTTGTAAAGAAAAGTTTATACCAGTTGACGCTTTTTAATGACTGGATACTGGTACGGATAACGGTGCAGATGGAGTTGGTACTACATCAGGTAAATGCAACAAGCAGCATTCCGGGTCATTTGTTGGTGGCCTGTGAATCAGAGAACAGGGTCCAGTGGTGTAAAATGCAGAGCTCGGTGTTAGCAATAAAAGAGATATCCATTGTAAATCTTCACCAGCCAATGAAGCAAATAAACATCCCAAATACAATCAGCTGCTACTTTGCCGCTGCCTGCACATGTTTTTCCTCATGGCTCAAGACACAGTGAAACTAGAATTACTGCCTTGTTGTTGGGTGCCTTTGCCAAGCCATCAAACTGCAGTTTACATCCATGTCATCCAAGTTCCATAATATATGTGCTGAAGACTTTGAAGGAATGTAATTACATGAATTAAATATCACCCTTCTGTTTGCCAAGTCCCACCTGGAAAGTACATTATAACATGATGAAGCTGAGAAACATTTTGGCCGATCTGGACCTCTGGTATATGCAGATTAACGCTGAACTGTGTGTATTGTCAGTCCTAAAATTCTCCTTGGATGATTTACATTTCCCAATCTCCGAGAGAACAAGCAATGCACAGATGCGCAACTAACTCTTTGTAGCATCTGTCTCTTTGTGCCTCTCCAATGAACTGTCGTAATTGCTCTATATGGAAACAACTATAAACACCCAAATAAAGAACGCATTCACTCGATCCTGTCATACAGCAACAGTGCCAGGGAAAAGACTGATGAAGTGAGAACTTGATGAAGGTGAGAGTGTGCCATCTGTGCCGCCTGCAATTTCTCACCTCACTGATCCACAACACATTGACCCTACAACTCCTTCTCGCTCCTACCTACGACTTTCTCGCAGACTGGTCCCATCCATCTCAAATACCCCACTTTGAGAACATTCTACTGCAGAACGCATGCTCAGGGAGAGTGACAGGAGTCAAATTGCAGTTTGCTGAAATAACATGCTGAAGAAGCCATGTCTGAAATGATGTTGGCTTGATTGAAAGGTAGGAGGAGTAGGAAGCGCTGTGACAGATGACTTGAGCATCAAATCTGTGGCCTACAATCAGTGATAAACACCCCTAAGGGAAAGGATGAATAGAGAACTGTAAGCCAGACAATGAGCTATCTGAAGACTGAACCTCTTGAGCAGAAGTAAGAGAGGACTGCGTAAATGACAATTCAAGATTGGCTATCAGGGAGGGATTGAATAAGTTTTGTCATTTCAAGAGGAATTTCTTTTTAAACTCTGAGGACTATTTAGGGTGTGTTGGCTTCGTCCAGCGTACCTCAGCATCGCCACTCTCCAGCATGAAGTCCTACTTTCCATATACTTCCCTTGAAGAAAATCAAAGTTAGGGTACTTACCCAGACCCCAAACCCTAACACTCACTGTCCAACCCTCCATTGCATCTTCCAAGAGCCTTACAAGATAGCTAACGCCACAAACATGTAGCACATTGTCCTTCATCGTCAGTCATCTTCGAATTCGAGTTCCGGATCTGGAGATGAGTTTCTCATGAAATATGTTAGGTTTGCAAATACAATCAAATTAACTGTATAAAAAGATTACAAAGCTTCCGTTTCCATGTAAGGCCAAACAACTGGATATTAATCACAGTATTTACAAAACCAAACTATACAAAAATCAGTCACTATCTATCACAATGTAGCTAAATTCTCAAGGTTATTTCTAAGCTTTGCTGTTCCTTAAGTGCAATAATTGACTATTAAATGAGCTATGACTATGATTCATGCGGGAGGAGAATACATAATCCTCTGCATCTCGGTGGAGATTTATAGCACGATGTGGCCCAACTGATGGCCATTTTATCTGATTGAATGTCATGCAAAGTACTCCGTCAAGTCAAGCCCAATCCGTCACAGACTGTGCGGGCTGAGCTGACAGCAGCTTTGTCCGTTTAAAATTCTTCAGGCGAAGTTATGACATGCCAAGCTGGCTGAACGATGGGCAACTAAATTTCGCCCACGTCTGATCCCGCACTAACTAGATGAAGACAATTATGAGTTGCATAGAAATATTTGTTATATTAAAAATTGTGGCATCCGTCATACTGATGCGCCAATAATGAATAGTCGCAGTGGTCACGTCATCTCCTTTGGGGAAGGTCAGAAAATGATGGGGCCAATTATCGTACATTTATGAGCGGTTTATGTTCAGGAGAGATTTGGAAGAATGCTTCTCTCAGAATTTTATTGGAACTGTACAAAAAGGGTTTTTTTCCCCCTGTGGAAAGTATGTTTACTTTCATTTTTCTACATTCAGAAATCTACACCTGATGCAAAACGAGCTCAACATGATTTAGAGGGATATAATTTGCGTGCAAATTTTTCACACACTCCAGGATTCGAACCCAAATTTGATAATATTTCAAATGAGTTACAATTTCAATTTCCTCTTGTCTGATTCTTTTGCTTGTAGCATATGAGCGCGTGGGTGTTCTCCTTGTGTCGAAGAGGCGACGGCTCCATCCATTATTAATCCTCCATATCTAATTCAGGATCCTGTCCTCATAGTTCGGGGACTGTGCGCGTCTCGTGTTGGCAAAGCAATGCCGTTCTATCTTAAATATTGTAGCTGGCGTTGTAGCTGAAATGATTTGATCCAAATACTAACTAATTTACCATTTAGATGCTAAAACCGCCAGACCGGATACGTTGCGTAAAACCGTTAAAACGTGGATTTTCACACCTACTTGCAACCCTTTGCTTTGGCTTCGATTCTCTACAATGATTGGTTCTAATAACATTTTGTTGACATATTTCAGTCTCCTTGTCTCTTCTTTCATCTCCTGAGCTGGAAATTGTAATTTTTTTTTTCCAGGACACATATTCCACCTCAGAATTACTGTAAATTCTACTTGCTATCTTAGTGAGGTGTTATCATACCAGATTGGTATGATCTTTGCTGATAAAAAATAATTTGAATAAATCTTTCAGGTTAGTTTTAAAAAGCAGACAGTACCTGGGGGTGAGTAGTGAACATGCAGTTTTTGTGTGTGTGTGTGTTCAGAAGGATCAGAAGAGTCATAGCGTGGAGCTTGAAGCACTTACAAAGTATTTCCTTTAGTGGATTATGTGCAAACGTAGAGGAATGTGATGAGAGTGGACTGGGGGCTTTAATTGGATTTTCAAAACGCTGACCATAGGAGGAGTCTGATCTCAAGATGGATTTGGACAAGTTTCTTGCTTGCAGCCACAGGTTTTTGTAAAGCGTATCTACTTTGGAGAGAGTCGTGTACTCCAAATAAATCCTTCATTGCAATGTGAGTAATAAAGAATAGTCTTGTTCATTAAAAAAAAAAAAAAAAAAAAAAATCACAATGGAAAATTGATAAGATACAATTTGAAGGGATGGACTGACATTGCCGGTAATAACAATATACTCATTTTAGCAGTTGTAGTTAAATAAATAAAACATGGGTGGTCATTATAGAAATACTACTACGGTCCCATTTGGATGGTAGTTTGTGAAGATATAACAAAAAAAAAAAAAAAATCCAGCAGCCATGGTAACCCAGAATGAGCTCTTGCGCAGGTATATGTCGATAGATTATTAAGTACAGCAGCATATACCAGATCATGTATTGAGTGTATTGTCTATAAATGTAAGATTCGGCAGCAATATAGGCAAGCTCTCAAATCTAAAGCCATCCATTTTATACGCTGTCGACTGAGTACTTGACACTCTACAGTTTGATTTTTTTTTTTCATTTTACTTTCCGTGATTGAGGGGGGGGACAAGATAATATCCCTCTTTTCATGCGCTGCTGGGGACAAGTGCGCTCGGGGAGACACGACCGCCGCTGTAAAAGAAGTATTACACACTGTAATACTGGTGAGCCTTCATCTTCAGTAACATCTATTGAAACATCAGTCAAGTCACAACCACCTTTTGTTTCATTGAAAAGGCTGACTGGCTGCCGTTTGGTAGCAGATGGCAGGGACATGGAACCGAAATCAGCTAAACGCATAACATAACGTCTTCTTGCAGCATTTGTAAATCCGAATCAGCAGTGATCGGTGAGATTATGATACTATTCAGAATATAAATGAAAGAGAGATGCACCTATGAAAAAACTCTCTTCAGAAAATAAAAATAGGTAGTCTCAATTTACACAGACTAAAATCGCATTCTAAGGTTTTATATACAACAATAATACCAAACTTACGTCATGCACACACAACTTTAAAACTTGTATCACTGCCGCAGTCAAAGTATGGCAGTAAAGTTTCCATATTTTGGCAGCACTCCAGTCCACCCTGCCTCCAATGAAGTTGACAGCGAGCCATCAATTCCATTAAGCACTGGCCTGAATCGCAAATCCAAACTTTTCTGGAGAATATGTCTGTGATGATGAAAAGATTGAGCCCAGAAATAGTCCTGTAAATCACAATCTATCCGCTTCTAAAACGTTGCATGTCCACCTTTCCCCTCAGTGATAACTCCTGACAATTCGTCTTTGGGACTTAATTATAGGCCTTGGTACATATCAGATAAAGTCATCTCTTATGGATTGTCACCATAAAATGCAAAAAAAAAAAAAACAAAAAAAAAAAAAATTCTTCCACGATTTGCCTTCTAAACGTATCGAATAGTTTCTGTGTTAATGCATCACCAAATTTTGCATGTTTGAATGGAAACAACATTGCTGAAAATCTATAAATCAAATTCCAGACAGATCCTGATCGTGACTTTATTTTCTTTTTATTTTTGTGTTATTGTAGTGTTGTTGTGGGAGTTGTCTCCCATTTCGTGATGTAGAAGATTAGAGCCACTGACATGGGTTGGTTCAATTAATTGGCTTATATTCAAAAATAATTTTGGCGGGCGATCAATTACAGTAAGTTGACGCTTTACCGCATAAGTAAGAATCTCTTCTCTCCTGCTGAGCTGTAGTTCAAGACGGTAAAATGACTAAATTAATTAGGTCCCATCCCTTCGGGATCACTGACGCTAATGGTGACTTCCATGGTAATTCTTAAAATTGCTTTTGGCTTATGTAATTGGAAAGATAATGTTAACATTTAACATTTCCAAAGGGAAAGTCAGCGAGCCCCAAACACAGTATAGCGCATCCTCCAAGGTCTATAAATTGTTGAGCGCACTTAAATTGCAATCAAGTAGAGGAGAAAAGCACTCTAGAAAACTGCTTATGGATTTTAGTCAATTGGATAAATACCAGGTTGGAACTGGAATAGAAGTTAAATAGTAGAAATGCTGTTCGGATTCACACCCACTTTTCAAGTTTTGCCGTCAAATTAACGAAAGGTGAAATGCGGGAAAATTTGGTGGTAAATGCGGAGCACAGTGTTCCCATCGACTAGAACGTGCACTTGGAGAATTCACCCTCAGCTCACCACCGCATGCCACTAATTGAGAAGGGTCGTTGAGGTGGCGTGGGGAATTTAATTGCAACTAAGTCCAGTTTGTTCAAAAACGTTAAATAGAAATGAAGTAATGTTTTCATTTGCTTCCGGTATACTGTACAGCGCTCACAAAAAGTTAGTATTGGGTTTTGCATATACGGTAAATTTAAATTTTTTCTCAAGGTGTGTTTCAAACCAGTTCATATCAAAATTGCATCCAAAAATCCCAACATCTCCAACAATTTGCGAGCATTATGTGTGAAATATATGTCACGTAGCATATGATACTGTTATTGTATAAAAAGGAGGCAAAACATCCCGTTTCCCTGAATAACACCAACCTTTAGTTTATCGTTTTGACTTTTTTATTTTCCCAAGCCATTTTGCAGCTGCTGATTCCGCAGTCCGTAATGACGGGAAAGTGAACCTGCTAGGCAGCAAAAGTGGGAAAATAGCAAACAGGCTTTTAATTACGGCAGACCGAATTACGGTAGCCGGATTCAGTGTCGTGTCTGCAGTTGATGGATTCCACTCGCACCCTCACGCTACCATTCTCTCATCTGTCAACTCCCCCGTGGCCCTTTGCTCTGACTCTATTACTCATTCCCGTCGATCGTCTGTCATTTCTAGTCACAGTGAAACACGGCCACATATCACCACAAAAGAGAGGGGGGGATGTTTCTTATTCACTCACCGGTCATAAAATTAGGAACAAGTCCACAAGGGCTTATGCACTGTGTGTAATCACTCGGGCCCCTGCCCGGATTCAAAAGTCGAATTATGTAAGATGAAGAGTTAATTCACCTCGTTGATGAGAGTTGGGCTTTGGCAAGGATAGTAAAATGTTGTTTTAAACAGACACAGACTTTGGGTCATCAGTGTGGTCATTAAGCAGACGGTAATGGGCCATGAGAGAGGCTTTTTGCTCTGGCTCTGAGCCGGCTGACCTACGGATCAGTCGGCTATTACCAGCTAACGGATTGCGCCATTATGTCTCTGACGGAGGGGAACGTGGCAAAATTCTGGAGGAGAGCTGGAAAAAAAAAATGGCCACTTTTCTGCAAAGTCGCATACATCGTGAGAAACGTTTGTCCAGTTTTGCCACAGAATTAACTTTTGCTGACAGAAAGTTTTTACTGAATTCATCACGTCCCATTCAGTGAAAACTAAATGTACTATCACAATTTGATGCAATAGATTAGAGAGTTAGCTCATTTACATAAGTACATTTTGTACTTATTAGAATTCAATTAGCAACAATGGAAAAAAATATATTCTCATTATTTGATGTAGATTCAAGAGTGAGCTCATTCACTCAAGCTAATTTTCCACTTATTAGGATTCAATCAACGACAAAGGCAAAAAAAATGATAAACTATTCACTTTAATCTTCTATAGCACGACAACATTCATCTTGCGCTCTATTTTAAAATTAAGTCAACATGACTAATGGCGTGTCAGCAGCAGAGATATGCTGAGGTGAAATGATCTTTCTCCAGGACAGACACGGCGTGCCCTTGTATTGTGACTTTTTGTCCAGTTCATCAATAACGCCACTGTTGTTGTTGTTTTCAAATTTATTCATACTGTACAGAACGCAGGATAGGCGGCGCCATGAGGGCAAACTCTCATCACATGGTGATAGCGCTTTCAGGCACATCTACGCATTCTCATTCAAAATGAATAATAACTCGATTTGTGTGGGTTCAGTCGTCTGTAAAGCTGCAGTCCGACCCAGGACTGGCAGCCCACACAGATAAGGCAACTTCTGTTGGCTCACAGCAAGAGTTTAGTCGTTTCTTGACACCGCTCAATTTGGTCATTGCAGTCGACTGCTTGAGGCGACGGTCACACTGCAAAACTTAATGCCTGATTCCAATTTTTTTTTTTTGGCAAATTCAGGACACAAAACAGGAGATTATCATAATGCCCCCTCATCCTGACTCATCGTTTTTTTTTTTTTTTGCTGCTTTTCATCAAACATGATGTTTTTCACCGATACCCAAATATTTGTGTACTTGTAAAAGCAATTTTAATGTCAGTTTTATACTAAATTGGTGTTAAACCTGTTGTGGGTCTTTCTCATTCTCCGAGTATAGCCCTTGAAACAAGATGGCCTGACACTAGAGGGCTCACACGTTTAGCCAAATAGACGAGTGTCACTTTCTTGAAGGACTGAGGGTTTTGTTCAAATCCTCCCACTATAATACAGGTGTCTGTCCAATATATTATTGATGCTATTTTATTTTGCCAAGGGTTTGTTTATAGGCAGCGGCAGAGGTCTACTGCGTATGAGAGATGTAAAATATGAAATTTTAACCAATGGGGGATCCCTCACGGCAGTCGTAAAATGAGGACAGGGAAAACTGAAGGAATTTTCAAAATGTAGATGCATAAAGAGAACAAAAAAAAAAAAGAGTCATTTAAAAAGAGGTAGTTTGTGCGTCTACTTGTGTTATCTGAGCTTCCTACGGTAAGTGTCAATCCAACAGCAGAAGTTGTGTATGCAAGATATCGTTAACTAAGCGGTTGGTCCACCCCGCGGGAGTCATTAGCAGCGAAGCTCATCTGTTTGTTACACAAGCCAGTTTGTGTCGCTCAGTCCTGAGCCCGACCCCGCGGCCCATCATGTTCCCCACACAGCTGGCTTTTTTCCCCCAGTTTTTTTCCTCTTGAGTATTCGGCTTCCTGACTGACTGCTCTCAGACTAGGGTGGATAAATAGGATAGGTACACAAGGTAATCAGGAAAACAGGGAAAAAGGTAAGTAGGTATCTAGAGAGACTTAAAAAAACGGTAGTAAAGCAGTTTAGAGGGTAATCAAGCACCCTTTTTTTATTCCATTTTTTTGTTTCAGGTTCTGATGATATGGTAGGTTAAGTTTGAGCTGGGCGACCTGTGAATTGTCACTTCCATGGTGACAACGCTAATGGAATAGGAAGAATACCAAATGTGGCACTCTAAGAGGATTCTAGGATTTTTGGATTCCTCATTTCAACATGTCTGCATAAGGATCAGTGCTGTCGGGTCGCAATGGTAAGAGTTACTTGTATCAGAGCTTCCCCCTCGCCGCTCCTTATTGTCAGGATGGCGGCGAGTCTGCAACTGGCTCATATACAAAGACCCCACTAGCTTGCTTTGGCCCGGAAACATCTCAGCTCAGCCAGCCTCACAGCAGCCCAACAAGATCGCCTTATGGTGGCTCAAATTTGATCAAACATAGTGGAGGTTTTGATTTCATTGGATTTTATTGGTTGGTAAATTGTACTTAAGCACCAACAGACGAGTTCACGGAGTGAGCAGGAAAATCACGTTTTAGAAATGTATATGATTGCTGTCTTGTCACTGATTTCGAAATGTTGCTGTGACCCTTATGCTGGGAAGATTAAATGCCCTTTCTTGGTATCCTTAATTGTCATACAGTATCAAATATTCTATTCACTTGGGAATTTGGCGGAGTCACAAAGGTCACCCCTCACAGGATTCGAAGAGAACCGAGTCTACTGGTGTTAATTAAGTCTATCCTATAGTCCTATATTCCAAATGAACGGTCTGACTTCTTCAGAAGGACTCCGACCCCACACACAATTAACCTGCCAAATTGTCACCTCCAGACAGATCCCTTGGGACTTTTTAGGAAAAAACTCCCATTTTTTTCACGTCATTTTCCATTGGCATGATTAGTTAGGGTAGAAATGAGAGATTGTAGGTTGATTAAAAAGCATCAACAGACAATTCATCGGATATTACCGCTTTCCCTTTTCATCGCTCCATCTTACAACAAACCTTTGAAATCCCCCTAGCTAGCCTCTAGGACTCATTACAGCTTTTCCTAAAGAATTACTCTTTAATGCCTTTTAGTTTGCAAAACTCTGGTATACATCGAGGAAAGACTGTCCTTGTCGAGCTACTTGAGCTCATTTTAATACGCTTCTATGATCTCTGTCTGTCCCAGATCAGATATCCAGCAAGAAATTTGCCTGTTCCAAGTGAAACTAAAGTTCTCCAACCAGAACAGGTAATCCGTCGCTTCCTTGAGGCTTTCCCAGGCCATCGTCGAGTCTATGATCTCAATTCTTCCGTCACTTGGCTGAATTATCTTAACCCAAAGTATCTGCAGTCTGCAAAAGTTCACTTCATGTTACAATAGAAGATTTCAAATAATTAACCCAATTCCAATCGTGAGGTGAAGTTGATGGGCACTCTCCGATCTCTGCCTATTCTGAGTGTATTTTCAGAGAACAGGTTGCTTGGATACCATTTCTGAAGGAAAAGAGATGGAATATATTTATAGTTAACACACATCATGATTTTTTAATGCACATGCTAATTATGTATTTGCCATCTGCAGATGAGAAACTGTAAAAACATCTCGGGCATCTAAGGTACAGAGGAAATGCATGAGAATATCTTGCTCTTTTTACATTAGACATGCTCAGATATGTACAGTTTCCTCCATTTAGACTTGATAACAGAAATTTCCATCTGTAATCTTAAAATGTAAACAGATTTTGAAGTCACTCTCTTTCAAACCACCAATCATTAGCCATTATCTTCAATAAAGATCATCTTCAGTTTCAGATTGATTTTCCCTGGTAAAAGTGAAAGTTCAAGTAAAGCATTTCAGGCATTGCAGATACTAGTGCACTGCGTATTATATTAAACAAGTTTCATATGAATTATGTGTCCATTTGGTGATGAATTTGACCGATATATACACATCGAATGTTGATTAGCTCAAGTACACTCACAGGCTGAAAGATAATATAATGAGATCCAATACAAAGCCATTTAAATCTTTCCCTCACAAATGCAACAAGAAGACATTTTTGTATTTTTGAATAATCAATACACACTCTTAATACCTTTGTCCTATTATAACTGGATATAAATACGAAGAACAATGTTATTGAGCTCCGTAGAAGCTTCACAAACATCTAACTAGTACAGCAGTCCAAAATATTAAATCCTTTTTTTTCATATTCAATCCAAATTGAGGCCTCGAGTCTTCTACTTTTGCTAATGTTTGATAAACTACTGGCATATGTTATTATCACATTCCATAGATGTCTGAAAATTGTTGCAATAGACTATCTTAATGTTTCTGGAAACAGTGACGCTGCTGCGCTGTAGGAAAATATGATAAGGGAATTGAATCTCAATCACCACTGCCTCTGGAACATTGGCCAAAAGCGAGAGAAGAATATAAATAGTACACCGGAGACTAATGAAGCTCATTTTAGGCAAGAATATGACCTACAGTATTTCAGAGAAGACCAAGGGTAATCAATTAAGAGCTCCTTTAGCAATGACATCAACTTTAATTACTGTGCCAATGTGATTATTCTCTCAATTGCTACCTACCACACAAGAATATGGAGATATTATATTTGCGGCATTAACATTTGTACCTCACTTGAGCAGCAGTCCAAAGTCAAGGACGCAGAAAGAAAAATAAAGCCATAGTGTAGTCACAGTATGTTCTACAAGATGCAACAAATGAGCATTTGCATGCTTAATTTTTATATATTGTTGTCAGGTTTAGACGCATAATTGCTGCTTTACTATCATTCCACAATCATGATATAAGTACTTCCTGAT
Source organism: Syngnathoides biaculeatus (assembly GCF_019802595.1). NCBI lineage: Eukaryota > Metazoa > Chordata > Actinopteri > Syngnathiformes > Syngnathidae > Syngnathoides > Syngnathoides biaculeatus. Next base: position 12,287,548 of record NC_084640.1, on the reverse strand, counting down.
GGAGGATTTTTTTTTTCCATTTCGCAATTTTATGCTCACCCCCCCAAAAAAACAAAAAAAACAAAACACATTTATGGCATGACTTTGGGACGCTAAAGCTTTTATCCAGTTGACTGAATTCTTACTGCTTCCACAAATGATTCAAGAAAAAAAAAAAAAAACACCCATGACCAGCCGACTGACTTGACAGCCGGTTTATATCGCTGCTACACACACTTTGCTGCATCTCACGGGTAGGAGTGTACGGAAAGGGGCGTGCGTTCACCATTTTCCGGACTAAGAAGTCCACAGCGGGCGAGGCCACGTTCGCATCAACTACTCTGCTATTAGGAGCCATTTGGGGGGAAAAGGCTGACTAACTTATTCTGTAATGACCTTGCATCTGTTTTGGATGCATGTGCGGTGGTAGTTGCGCAAGTGGTAATAAAAGGAAGGCGCAGACTTTAGAAGACACTTAAGAGCTTTAAGGTTAATTGCTTGTGGTGGCAGTCAAACTCAATATGCTGATCAATGGTCTGTGCATCCCACAGGTTCATTTCCTGATAATTACACTACATGCGCCTTGCCGACGCGCAGGTCTGTCATCATTGAAATCTTAAGAATGGGTGGGGGGAACAAGTGGGAAGCCTGCTGAGTGCAAAAAGAATGAAAGGTAATCATTACAGCAGTCCTCACACTCACCGTTTACGTGCTGTTTAGTATTCGTTTGTAAATGCGGTTATAGCAAGCACATTTTCACGCCAAAAAAAATGACCAATCTTTGCAAGTGAGTCGAAAATAAAACAAAATAATAAAATTGAAATGCATTTGTGATCATGTATTGGCATTGGAAAAAAAAAGAATAGCCTGTATGGAGAAGTTTAAATGTAATTACAAACTTGGAGCCACTTGACAGCAGATCGTGATCTACGGCGCAACGTCAATTATAAGTTATGTAGCAAATGAAATGCTATTATTTTTTTGGTTTTGTGCCGTTGTCAAAATGTGACCAGTTTCATCAAATTCAAATTTTCCATCAAATAAATTGAAAAGCTTGTTCATGACAAACAAGCAGAAAGAACCTTTCCAAAGCGGTTCAGCTCATTAGTTTTGCTTTAAACCTGCTAGACAGCAGCCCAACACAAATATTACAGCACGGGTGCATGGACACACACAAACACACACACACACACACACACACACACACACACACACACACACACACACACACACACACACACACACAGATGGTGTATGTTTTCTGTGGTGTGTGTATTCTAGTTACTGGGTATAATCCTTGGCCTTTACCGTATGCCTGTAGGTCTTTCAAAAATGTCAAATTAAAACAGAGGAGGGGGCAAATAGCTGAATGCACTTTGATTAGCTTGTTTTCACTCCGGCTCATGAAATGCACAACACACACTCGCGCTCACAGATTTATGCAGCAAAAGAATAGCAAAGAAGGTCTGTGCAGCAAAGATAATTGTTATAAAAGCACCATTATTACATTTGGCACATTATTTTGGTAATTAAAAAAGCCACTTTTGCAGGATGCTCGTAGCAGAGAAATATGAGAGCACATATATAATATATTCCATTTCCTACCTCGCCTCACATATTAACTTAATTTAGTCCAGATCTATAGTGTTTAGTATCACATCAGTCCACCATTTGCAGCTATAACGGCTTCAAAACTTTGGAATAGGGTCTCTAGAATGTTGGGTAGTGGGGTTGAGGGAATTTTTCCCAATTCTTCAATATAGTCTCCCCTCTGATCCGTCCCAAAGGTGTTCTACCAAGTTCAGGTCAGAAGTCTGTGCTGGCCAGTCAAGTTCATCCACACCAGACAAACAAACAAGCCTTTCCATTTACAATCTGACGGTGCACCAGTGCACAAAGCAAGGTCCATAAATATATGGATGAAATAGTTTAAGGCGTGGATGAACTTGGCTGGCCTGTGCACAGTTCTGACCTCAACTCGATATAGCACACCTTTGGGATGAATTAGAGCGGAGGCTGAGAGCCAAACCTTCTTGTACAACATCAGTGGGTGGGCTGACAAATGGACTTCAAGAAAAACGATCCAAATTTGGTGGATTTGGCTTTTAAACATCCATCGTTCATGAATATAACATGAGGCTTAATGTAGACTTTACCAGGGAAATGTGCCATGTGAATGTTTAATCTGAAACTGTACTTTCTGATTTGTCACCTTGTTTAATGACAGCTCTCAGTAAAAGCAACGAATTCATTGGACCAGAGCGTCTCGTTCAACAAACACATGCTGTACATGCCCCATATCTGCTAAAACATTATTAGTCAGGCCTGCGCAATCTGAAGAGGTAAAATAGGACGGAACGTATGAAAACCCAGTTATGCTCCAATTTGTATGACACTGAGGTACAGTCTGTACTTTACAAGCACCGAGATTACATATGCACAAGATCCTCTACCACGCCCCTAGGAAGAGCTAAAACATCATAACCACTGAGATTAGGTGCTAAATGTCATGATGGGACAAAATGAAAGGACTTTACCAGATGTTAGGCCTTTCTTCTGAAGGTCTTTCCCTGCTTTATTGGCTGGACAGTAGTTCATCTCTTCTGGGAAATCACCAAAAAGTATCAGCACGAGGGCCTCGACCTTTGAAAAAGACGTCATATCTTAAAATCTATTTATTTTCAATCTAATCCAAAAAACACCAATCATACTAGGCAGTACCAAGATACACATTTTCTGCATTTCTTTGTAAATCACAATTTTATATACCGGTTCAACCACTGTTTATATAGAGAGAATATTTAATCTGATTTGAGAACTCAGAGAGACCAACAATGTTGCATATAAATTCAGGTTTTCACAGTGCAGTTGGGGAGAGTTATGGATCAGACATGGCCAGACCTGAACCCCTCCAACTTTTGTGCCTTGCCAAGCTGAGAAAGCCATGCGGGTTTGACCTCTTCCCTCCCAGAGGACTTCTTCTGTGGTGGGGTGGCAAATGAATCTGTGGACAGTTGGTAACAGATGTCGCCCATGTGGTCACTGTCCTGCGGCGAGTCAGAGCGGGATCCAATCTCCTGCTTGCTTTGTCAAATTTAGAATAGACAGAGAAATCATAAACATAGAGGGAGTGGATGGATTCAAATGAACATTAAAAAAAACATTTTATTTATCCTGACATGACAGCATCTTGATCTTCATCATCCTAATATATAAATATATATGGATCTATAAATAAAAATGTCAGATGACAAGAATTCCCCACTCTCCTGGTTTTTATGAAGTGCCTGCTTAAGTGAGAAAAATAGAATTGTTCAAATCAGTTGTCAATATTGGGAAGTGATAACAATTTTGCGTGTGGGTGCAGTAGAACCCCTGCCGCTTTCCACAATTTGTGACTGTTAATGACGTTAGTGTATTGATTTGATATTTTTTATGAAAACGTTGGCGGATACGATCTGTTCGTTTTCATGTGAGCGTTGTTACCGCATGCTTTTATTCCCACGGTGACTCCAAACCGTTGAGATTGCACAAAAAAAAAGGTATTCTGTTGTGAAAGATGAAAAATTGTTTGAATTCCTCAGTGTGTGTGGGTCTGTACTTTGTCGACAAGACTGACAGCCACTCCCGGAAAACATAGCGGAGAACATCATTTTGGAATATTTATTGTTCAGTTATTCTTTTCATAGTCTGTCAAAGTTCAGTTGCATATACTGTACGTAGACCGCCTTGAAATCTAGAACATCTACAAATTAAGTTTGGGAGTCCAACAGGAACACTTGATTATAAAGAGGAAGGAAAAGGTCAGGCAATTCATCAGGCGCATACCTGGTCATTACAGCAACACCGATGGAACCTGTGACAAATGAACCCTTCTGGCTTAATGGAGTTGGCCTTCTGCTATTCTGAACGCACCGAGCAGAGTGACTCGAAGTCAACAAGCCCCTTTCATTCGGTTGTAGAGATTCAGAACAATTCTCGTAACCTCTTCAGCCAAGACCCGGGAATTAACGAGCGCCACTTAGAAGCGGCGTGTACGCGGGCTAATGGATGAAAATGTGGGAGGAAGTTAATCGCTGAGAGAATTTGTACTGTGTAACTAGACTAAATTGTAGATCATGACAAGATTGCGCAGAGCTTTGGCTTTTAATTTGTGCTGAAATGCATCTTTGTGTGATTTGCTGCATGTGTTTATCTGGAAAATTTACCTACACAACAAGAGTACTCTGCTTTTTCTCATTGACTGCCCTCTTGAACACAAAAGCGAGGCTTGCGATGAGATTAATGCAGCATTCAAACAAAATGACAATTGGAACAAATGTCACAAAGCCATGACTGCCAATCAGAACAGTTTTCACCTCACATGCATCAGGAAAAGGTGATCCTCTCTCTAACAGGCAATCCTAAAACTGAAGACATTTGTCACTGTGGGCAGTTCGTGACAGGTGCATATTTCTTTCTTTATCTATTATTTTTGCAGGAAGACTTTAAGAAGGAAAGAAGAGCCAGGAAATGAGACTGTCAGGAATGCAGGTAGCCATGTCCTGAGCAGTTGGGGTCGGATGCTGAACACTAATTACAATGACGAATAGTGCTGGCTGTGTGTTTGGTTAGCGGCGATTTATATGGCATCTGTGAACCGAACCAACACCATACACAAAGGACGAAGAGTGTAAAGACAAGGACAACAAAATATTGTTTATCTCAGGGGCGGGAGAAAAAATTTGATTCACTGCTAACAGGGTCAACTGTTTAAAGATGTTTTTGTAACAGAATACAATTTGGCATTGCATTCACACGCACAAATGTATATGCACGTAAGAATTTTGGGGCTGGTTCTCAAAGGAGTTCACGATGTTGGTGCTCTTTTTTTCCGCCTCTACCTCACTGGATAACTTTGCAGTAGGTATGTGTGCAAAGTTTCAAAGATGAATTGATTTGCACGAGAGATGCATTATCGGACAGATTATTTAACGGTGATCAAGTGTTAAGTATCACGTTGTTATGATAAACATTAAGAAAGTTGTGAACCTATCTTTAAAATGGATGCACCAATTTCTGGCCAACTTCTTAATACTAAGTAAGCAAATTTTAAGTCTAACCTTTTGATTACATATCTGACTTTCTTAGTCATTACCCCATTTTCTAAAGGTTGGCATCAATAGAAAGCTTTGAAAATACTGAAACTGACAACAAAGAATAACAGTTATCTGAAATCAACTAATTTCAGAGTTAATATTTTAAAATTTGACAATGATAACATGCACACAAAACTAAAAGTCGTGACTTCTTAAATTGTGCAGTCAGGAATCTAGTGCCATGGAAATATATTTGTAGTTTCCATGTTTTTCATAGTGCCAAGACAATCAGTTTTTTGACCGTGGTCAATATCTATTAAAGAAAGCAGTATTTATTACGTGAAATAATGCAAATGTTCATAATTTGTTTCATACCATCACCCTAATACGAGCAGCTTGTGAGGTAGATGCTGACAGGCATGACAACACTTTGAACCTCTAAGTGTTGGAATACTTTAGAATTATATTTCCCTACTTTGTTCAACTTTCCATATGTGCATCCTTAGGAATACTGGATTTTAGAGGTTCCACTGCAAGGTGTTTTTGTCATGTCTAGTTATAAAATAGTGAACATGAGGATTTGACTTGGGATAAATCAAATCTGTTGCAGTTTGAGGTAAGCGCATAGCTGCCATTTATAAAGTGTCAGAAAGGGAACTGAGGTGCACTCTCAACATCCGCATCATCAAAAGGAGACACACTGAGCATGAATACAATTAAGAACTCTCATCCCTGACACTGCAGTTAATCAAACGGTCCAGGAGAACAAGTCGAAATGAGGACTTTCGATTGCTGCATCAGCACTTTTCCCGATTGCATTTCTGCCATTCTGGAAAGGCGAGGGATTTCTGTACAGTGCAGGTAATTAGACTGGAGTCTTAAGATATAAGGTTTGCCACAAAACTTACACAACTTGTTTTACAAAAGATATACAGCATTTAAAACCCAATCTATAACTTTGCTCATTAACACAAAATATACCCTGGCCATTTTCTGTGTTCAGCTACCGAGAGGGGGACAGTTTCATCAGGAAAAATACCAAATTGAAGTCATTCAAATTTTCCCATCAGAACTAGTTACTAATGGTAGGAAAGGAAAAGGAAAGTAATCGGTTGTTTAATGAATGACTCAGAAAGATGAAAAATATAACAGATGACATCTAATTCAAACAGTAAAGTTGGCTATCAAGTACAAAATATGCATTATTAATCTGTTGAAAGAGGAGTTATTCATTCCAACATTTTGCACAGTTAAACATTCCACTGAGATGGACTGTGGACGTTTAACTAATGCAGTATGTCGAAACAAGCGTTTTAATATTTTAAGCTGCTTCCAAATTCCGAACAAAAGACTAGTCCACTTTTTCACATTTCCAAAGTAACATTGGCATCAATTTTCTTCTAAATATAATGCATGATTGTTCTTATTTACTAATGCTACTGTAAATAGCGGCATGTGATGTAATATTTTTTGGGAAGTTTATCTTTATTTCAAGCTAGAAAACAACATACAAAAACAGATGGTTAAAAAAAAAAATCAAGCACGAGGGAAATATGATGACTTTTAAAAAGTTCCTAGCAGATTTCAAAATGAGAAAGGACAGTTGTCGGCTCAGAAAGAGAAATATTTCCAAACAAAATGATTTGCAGGAAAATGGTGTTCATCTGAACAAACATGGATGATGAAGTGAGTAATTGATTTCAAAATTGAGATCTGGCAGCATATCGGGAGCATCATGGTCGGAAAATCATCCAGACAGAGGATGACAGTCACATTAAATCAGCTCTCAATTTCAGTGACACAACAGATTTTGGAAAGAAGCTGCACTCGCTTGCTCATGCAGAGGAAAAACGTCGCAGCACATGCGGGGGGGACAAGATTCACCGACCAAGCAAGAAATAAAGTTGGCACACCAAAGTCATACAAAACGCCTGTTCTTGATTTTTTTTTTTTTTTCAGGCAATAAAAATGTCTACTCAAAAATCAAAGAACCACTGAATATCATTTCAATAAGGTTTCACAGATTTTTTAAAAATCTTGCGAGGTTGCAAATGCAATTGTGTGCATATTATTAATAAAATGGCCATAGATGAGTTTGCGGCTGTGCGAAGTAACAACGGTGAATGTTAAATTGTTAAAGAGATGTGATTGTTACATTTCTTTAAAAAAAATCTCTGTAAAAGTAATTGCATTCTTTTAGGAAGAGAAAACTGACAGCAGCACTTTGGAGAGAAAAAAAAAATGTTCCTAAAGGTCACGCCCATAGAGCTAGATTCCAGTGTGCATTTGCAGCATTTTGAAAATGCCTTTTTTTTTTTGTAGGTTGCTGAATGTAGGACACTGTTCTAGTCTCTCTGACATTTAATATTTTTTTGGATTCTATGATATTTACTTCAACATCAGCTCAGTCGCCAGATGCTCCATGGGTTTGGCTCATCATCTTCTTCTCATCTTAGCCGCTCTGTTGCCGCCAGACAAGTTCTGCAAGGGGGAGGCCTGTTGCTAGGCAACTACACAGAGCATATGATTAAAACTTTGATTTCCAATCCATCACTTGAGATACTGATGTAGCTTCTTTTCCTGGATGAGCTGTAGAGCAGCTGCAGAGCACCTTGACCGTCGCACAACATTTAACCGGTTAGACCAAATTCGTCGTCACGTGGTTCACGGAGAGTTTAAAAAAAGCCTGTCCCGAACCCTCAGGGTGCTGTTTTGTATCAAAAAGAAACGTGCAATACCTGACATTGTTGAATTTGAATTTCCTTGAAGACGCCTGACTCCATTACTCTTTGAGTAAAGATAGGGGTGGGGGGAAAAAAAATGAGTGGAAGAGCAAACAGAGGATGCTTTACTTGTGTCAGGAAATTGAATGACATTGGACGCCCAGAGAAAGAGATTTCCAAATGGTTTCATCATTTTGACTGATTCTGATCTGTACAATACTCTCTCGTGTTCTTTTCTGAGTGACTACTTTTAAGATAGAGAAATGACTGAGGAGAAAATGGACAAGTGTGTGAAGGTCCCGCCGATCGGGAATGATGAGCAATCTCATGAATTGAGTCTGAAGTTCAAGGCGATACAAAAATTGCATATTTTGTCCTGACAATGATGGGAACTGGTGTGTGAGGCCATGGGCTTGCACATCAAGTTCTCAGTCATACCACCGATCTGAGATCCATCTAAACGGTCCCTGGTGGCGTCTCGACGGGAAGGAAGATTTTTCATCTCGAGGCCAAAGATTATAAAACGGTGGCACACGGAGGCAAGAAGAGAGGCTTAGATGAGATGTTGGGATAAGCTGGGGGAAGGAAAAAAGTTGCACCGTGGAATTAAAGAGAGGAATGGGAGCTATCTCCATCACCAGGGTGGGACTGGACTTAATTGGGCTCATAAAAATATGTTTAAATGGGAATAAGGGAGGTGATTAATGAAGCAACCAATCAAGGATTTTTCATCTGAGCTATGGTTTTACAACACGTGACTGACGGATGTGTTTTGTTGCCCAAGTGAGTCACATTAGATGATATTGGATGTAAATATTAAATAATGTAAAAGGAGTAATGCCATGGTTTCCTCTTTGATGGACAAATGTGCGTAACATAGCTGTTTGGAAGATAATTCATCTTGTGGCAAGAAAATGGCCCGAAACACTGCCTAAATGACAGAACAAAGACAGATAAATATGTGTTGGGTTTCATATTCATCTTTTGATGTCAAACCCTTCTCTGGGTGTGAGGTTTTTCCTTCCTTGATGAGTTACACGCCTTGAACAACAAACAACAACATCAATAGTCACGTCTGAAAAACAAAAGTATTTCTTAGTTGGTACATGACCTCTTCTTCTTCTCTCCATGTGCTGAATGAAATAAAACCAAAGAAACCACCCAACACTCTAAACTACACTACGCCGCGCTGGTGTTTTCTCGATTTTGCTACCCAAGCATATTTCTGCATTTCCTGCGAAAGGTTACCAGACCAGTAATGACTCCATCCAGCAAATGTTTTGATTATGAAATGAGCCCAAAAGTTAAAAGCCCTGTGCTAATATTTGCGAACAATCGGTACTTTTAATTGGCGGAGGGGAGCTCCCAGCGGATCCGAGTGGGTGTGCTGCTGCCGCTGCTATTATTTTGGGACTTACTGTTGGGCCGACTCAGCGCTTGGTTGGGCTGGGATGGAAGCTGAGTGACTGATTGACTGTTAGATTTGACAAAATACCCGAGGAGCGAATCCAGCAGGTGTTACACCCCCTGGGATTGATATCATTTGTATGTTCCAACCAGCCCTGTAAAGGGCTGACAGGGAGTGTTTTCTGCACTGTTTTTTACATTACAGCGAGTGCGGCTGATTGCATTTTCTGCAGCATTCTGTGTAGTGTGTAAACGCAGCTCCTATGTACTATGTACTACCTCGCAGTTCTGGCCTCCAGTATATGTGCATCCAACTATGCACTTTCAACAAACTGTCAAATGCACACCAATCACTCATTTATTTATAACTAAGAGTTTAGTTGGATTTTTACAAAATATTTGTAAATGTTTACAATATTGAAGGCTTTTTTTTTAACTCATTCATGCATTTTGTAACAGCAAAACTCAACGCATGAGGCAAAATATCATGCATTCAGCTTTGCTATGTATTGCTCAACCTTCCATGACGCTCTCCTACATCACTGCCACAATACAGTTGTCTTCTGTTGCGACAAAATATTTGCCGTGAAGACAAAATAACATGGGGTCATTGAAAGGGTACTACAAAAACAGAGCAGATCCCTTTTTTTTTTAAAGTATATATTTTTGGTTGAAATATGCACACTGACTTCTTTTACTTTCTTTTTAATCATCCGCCGCTGCCCTCATAGAAATGTCGTTGCTGCAGGGAAAGTCTTCTGAAATGCCCGAGATCAGCTGAATTTAATTAGGGATGTCTAAAATACCCTCCCTAAACATACATAAATAAGGGCATGTTTTATGGATGATTATCCATAATTCATCTTCCGAACAACTTGAGTGCTGCGAATCGCTGAGAAATCCTTCTCCAGAAATAATAATTGTGGTCATGTGATCAGTTTGGCCCACCGGAATCCTCGTGCAGATCACGTTCTCAAATGACGCAAGGGGATTAAAAACACATTTTATATTGTTTTATTTTCTGTCAATTAAGTCAACACGAATGTTTCTTTTTCTGTATGAAAATGTGCTTAGAAACAATTCGCTCGTCTGTCTATGGCATTCGCAATACTGTATTTGAATAAGGTCGGTCGAAGAAGATGCAACTGCATCTGTTACCTTGGCAACGCGTTTTTGTCAAATTGTCTTGGTTGGGGAGCTGCGGGGAAGTAGGGCGTAGCTGCTTCTGGCGGCGACTCCCTGTTGAGTGCTCATTACCTGTCGGAATGAACTCGCCCTCACCGTGTCACAAAAGCGAGGCCTACTGGTTCAGGGCATGGTGTGACACAATGAACCTATTCAAAAGTCTCGAGCGACGGTGAATGCATCAAGTAAAAAGTACTGGTAGCGGGTGCCTGCTGAGTTTGCAATCTTTTTTTTTTTTTTTTGCACTTTCAAGTATTTTCCTTTTTGCGGTGGGGGTAGAGTGGATTTTGTGGACAAGGAGCGCACTACTCAGCAGTGATTGAACAAAGCTGGCAGCCAGCAAGGGATCAAAGTCATGTAACTATAACAAAAGCTCAACCGATCGGTCAGAAAACAGCGAAAGCGCTAACTGCTACGTCGGCCAACGAGTGTAATAGACGGCTTTCAGAATGGAGCAGATGTCTAGCAACTGCTCGTAGTAAAAAGTTTTTCAAGAAGAAAAATAAACATATATTGAAAGTTTCTAACTTTCAATATACGACTGCCCGAAAGACTCCATCGAGGATGCTGTATTAATGAAAACTCGTCTCGCAATTGGCACTGACACTAGCTGCTTTTCAAGCTTGTTTACAAGTTTAAAGGCCTTTTTTTGTGTGTGTGTGCGCTTTCCCCCACCCCCCTGTGTGACAACTCTTTGCCTGTGTGTCATTTTGCTGACAGGTAAGCATTATATTTTATTTTGGTTTTTGGGGTGAGCAAGACTGAAAAAATCCAAAGTTGACAGACATTTATGAAACATATTCACTACCATGGATGAGACTTGAAGTAAAATATTCACGTTAACTAGCAAGGCTGGCAGTCAACGTTGGGTTTGGCTCCATATAAATAATGCAAATAAGAAAGCAAGCTTTGAAAACGTAATTACATAACATTCAACATGTTGAGTGGCGATAGCGGTCCGGGGTGTACATGGTTGAATCACGGCTTATTGCTGTGTAATTATTTCCCCCGCGTGTTTTTGTTGGCATCAAAGTCACAAACTGCATCTCCTTTATACGAATGTGCTCTTTGTTCCCCGCCAATCCCTTATTTTACTGTGGCGAGCTTGGACGTGGAAGGAGACATCAAAGCTGTCGGTTTACCCTCCCAAATCCCCCACCAGCAGGCTCGCCTGGGCCCTGGCTAATATCAGGCAGAATCCACACTGCATTCCCAGAAGACACTGGACCATGGATGAAGGGATTGTCTGATGAAACTAAGTATATATTTGCCGTGTCAGTTGACTTTGTCAGCCGGGATCTGGCTTACTAACTGGAGCGCCATATGAGACCCGACTTTGCGATGATTACAAATAAAAAGCAGCAAGCTGAGGCCAGTCTTACATTTACCGGGTCCAATATTGGACCTGTCATTTGATGTCGTTGTAAACCACGTGACCCTTGCAAATCATCGCCAATCATTCCCTATGCAAATCGATTCGTCTCCTTCCCCCCCCTAAAGTGGGGAGAAACGGCGGCTTTTGCTTCTTCCTAAATAATGTGCCGTAATACATATCATGGAAATATCTGTTAATGAGCTTATGGGATGTGAGATGAAAACTTAATTATCTTAGCTAATGAATGAGTCAAAAGAACAATCTGGCCCCATGATATGAGTCGACACCGAGTCTCCAATTACCATCTATGGCTTAAAACAAAAGGACAACATATAACAGCGAACTGTCAGCACTTCACGGGATGACAGCGAAATGACGCAAGCAGCATTTAAGATGGAGGATGGATCAATTTTCCTCCTCTGCTTTCCTTCCCCTTTCAGTTAAGTTGAAGAAGCAAGATTCCAGAGCAAGCCCGTCAAATGGATTAATTAGCACATTTGCGTCATAATGAAGTTCACAAACGCCCATTGCTCTGATCATTTATGATTTATTTAATTAAAATTGATATTCTCTGTTTGCGTTGACATTTCGCATTTTCTCCCTTGACCAACACGCCGGCAGCTTTTTTAATTCATCCTTTCATGGGATAAACAGAAGGTCTAAATACAAAATTAATAGTCGAGCATCCTCATATTCTGTGAGCGACTCAAGGACTCCAAAAGTTTTATTTTTTTTCCTTATTTTGCTGCATTGCTTCGGTGAAGAGCACCGCAGATTTAAGTGTTAATTAGATGCTTGCCCTACTTGTGTAACTTGCACACACAGGAAGCAAAGTATTTTAAAAGTCAGAAACATATACTAAATGCACCATCGTCATGATCTCACAAATGACCCGCGCTGTGGATAAACCATTAGAAAGTCCATTTAGGCAAAATCTGATTCTAATTTGATGACGAGGCAATTCTAAATGGCCACTTGTATTTCTGAGATAGCAGCGTGTGTTTAATTTGTCTGCTTGGAAATGAAATCAATAAATTCCGTTTTTTTTTCTGCATCGTCAAGTTGGTCGAAAAAGTAGCACAGCCGTTCAATGAATCATCAAAATATTTTTGTCAAGGCCACCTTTAAGGTAATTCACCCACTACGACCACTGATACAATACCACGGTATTGCATCAAGCAGAGACATAAAATAATAAATATGGTTGTGACTTTCGACCTGGGGTCGCCACAGCGAGTAACTCGCATGATTTATGTGGTACGCTCATGCTGGATGCACTTCCTGGTGCAGCCCATCTATTTTTAAGATGGGCTTGGAAACGGCGACGGCTGGGTATTAAGAAACTGGTCAGGAATCAGGCCAATGCTGTCAGGATTGGGTTTTCGGTTTTGTGGTATTGGAGTGGGGGCAAAATGTGGAGGAACAAAGTGGTGGGAATCTAGAAACCAAGCCGGGGGTGCACGACTCTCAAAGAGGTATTAAAAAAAATAAAAAGGCAAACAAGGACTATGGCGTAAAACACTAAATTTAAAGTAAGAAACAAAACACTTGCCACTAAGGAAACATGGAATATGGCGACAAAGGACCAACACACAAAGAAGGAAAGCAGAGAATTAAAAACAAGCAAACGAAAGAGACGACATGGCACAGCTGGTTATGGACCGTTTTAACAGCATTTTTACCAATTATTCATTCACTGTGGGACAGCCACAATTATAAGTGGAAGAGTACGGGCCAAATTGATTGATATTTCCATTTTTCCAGTTATTCTCACCATGCAGCGGAGTTGCACTAGTCGGGATCTTTTGTACATTTCGTACAGCAGAGGTCATGACTACTATTTTTCTCATGATGGCTAATCATACTTGAAATGCATCAGAAGAAGGCAAGCATGGATTAATTGCAGTATGTCCGCAATCAAGACAGTGCGGGACAAATTATACACCCCAACTAAAGTGATATCAAATATGAGGTACATTCAGTGTACGACTGAATCCAACTTTGCCGACCCACCACATGGTCAAATTGTCTATATTTCCTTTTGGGGTAGGAACTGGTGCATTGTTGCAGCTGCAGCCGTGAGTAGATCACGACTTTGGTCCCTGGGCAGCCTTCAAAAGTGCTTTTGCAGCAAGAGTGCAGAGGAGGGCTTCTCTCTTATTTGATGTGCGATGCGCATCATTGTTAACTGCTCCAGGAACCCCCTCTTCTTGTCTTGCTTATTAGGCATGCACGTAAAGTTGATCTTCCTGATAAACAAGTGCAATGTACGTGCTTGTATTAGTTATGTCACATCAGAGGTTGAAGAGTGGCAAGCCCCAGTCCGACTTGAGCTGTACCAATTACATTGCCTGTCTTACCCATCCCTCCTGTTTTTATGGCTCAGTCCAGGGTGATGGCTCACTAAAATTTACTGTCGGATCAAATGGACCTCATTCTCAGTGGAGGATGTGGCATATAGGCTATAAAAGAGTGGATACTGCTGTTTCTGGGTATGGAAAGTGACAAAACTTGTCTGGGGGTCTATGAAGAACGCGTTCTCTCAACTTTGTGCATGTTCGCTCCTGTTTTTGAACAGCTTCACTGAGGGAGCTCCGATTTCCTCTTACATTCCAAAAACTTGGGTGAAAGACACTTGATGGAGGGCATAGGTGTGAATGTTAGCGTAAGCGTAAGAAGGGCCACAGAAGTCCAATACTGACAGAAGTTGAAGTTGTGTAGCTTAAAATTGCGAAATGTAGCCCAATTAAATTCATAAAATGGGAAAAAAAATGTAAAAAAAAAAAACATGACCAAAATCCTAAAAGAAACACTGAGATGAATAGTAGTTTTTTCAAGTGTTTTATTCCAAAACCCCTTCAAAATAAGTTTCAAATTCAAGAAAGTAGAATAAGCTTAGACACAATGCAAAGCATCATATACAGACGGATAAAATACATTTATATATTGCAGACAAGCCATGGTGGGTCTTACATATGTACAATATTTATGTAAACTTTTATGTACACTCTTTTTACATATACAAAAAGCTTTTTCCCCCCTTTTTTCTTTGTATACATTTATATATAGATTTATTTAGATAATTTCCATAGACTCCCCACTAGCATTTGTACTACAATAATGGGAAAATGACATGTCAATTCAATTTTTTTTCCATTTTATATTACAAATGTGTTTTCACAAAAATATATCTCTGTACAAAAATGTATTTTTTTTTTCAATTTGTTAATATCTTTATTAGCGACACGACACAGACTGGACTGTCCATGTTTCTTTCATGTACCGCTTGACTTTATCTATCAGTCTTTGCCTTTTCGCTGTTTGACTGTTCAGTCTGTTAAAGAGCTACATGGAGCTCACTCAGGTGCTTTTGAGTTGTCATGAGATTTGGTCTCATCCAGTGGCCCGTTCACAGATTCTCCAAGCTTTTGTATAACAGAAAAAAAACCTTTTTTTCTTTTTTTTTTTTGAGAGGGTTGAGGGGGGGTGGTGGGTGGGCCTGGTTGCAAAGAACAGCACACAGAAAACATCCTTACACTGAAAATCAGTTCTTCTGACAATACTGGCAAACAACTGATTTTGAACTCTTAATATCAACAAATTCAGACACACAGTGAAATCAAGTACATTCAGACAAATTACCGACCCTTGAACTCAACTCAATTTTCTGAATCCGTAAGCGTCAGCATCTCTCCTTCTTTCCCTCTTGAGCTGGAGTCAGAAGGGCTTTGCTGAAAACTGGAGATGAAATGCATTTGCCATTGGGACTGAATAACGTAGCAGTGAGAGAGCGAGAGAGAGTGAGTGGCTGTGGCACAGCTGCCTCCAACACAAGGAGATAGTGGAGATACTGTAACAAAGGATAATTGACCCCAAATATGTTGATGGATTGTTTGGTACAAACAAACTGTTGCATTACAATGAGCAAGAAAAAAAAAAAGGTAGCTGTTAATCACCTCGCCGACTGACGGGAAATTTCGAGAACTCTACGGGAAGCAGAGCAGAGGGTCTGTTTCATTATAAACGAGATGGGGAGCCGAAGAGAGCTGTTCCTTGCTGATAACAAAAGTGTGTAGAGGATGGACAGATTCTATGCCTTTAAATATGCAAAGAGAACCAGGACTGTGCCGGATACCTCTTAAAGCATAACTCTAACTTTCCCATTAAGCTTCAGTGCACTTTCTTCAGGAAAAACTTTGCAGAATAACCCATAAGGTTACAAAATATTCCCGTGCACATGTAGCAATTCTCTAGTCATGAAACACCCAGTATTGATACTGAGAAAGACCTGGCCCCCGTTCCAAACGTGCATTATGAGTAGAAGTGATGCAACATTGACAATAAAAGCTGAACATGATCGATTTCTTTGGTTGATACTTCCAATCTTCCCAAAACATGCGACGACCGATCAAAACACATAGGCAAGCATATACTGCATATAAGTCAACTGAAGTTAGTCCCTCCACACAATAAACTACATTTACACACTGCAAATGACTTAAAACAAAAAGGCAAAGCTGAGTAAAAATTCAATCATCACAAATCTAAATTAAAAAAAAAAAATCTGTGAATAAGTTGCAGTTCCTTCAGTCGGCATGTAACTGTTGTAGATGCACTTTATGTTCAAGATTGGACAGCAAGAGTAATAGAGACCCCGATCTATGCCATTTCAAATTGGAGATATCACACCACTATAATGAGGTCATGACAAGGCACTATGATGAACATAAAGTGCTTATTAGAAAGTGGAGAGGGTAGAAAAATACAGAGGAGAAAGCTTCGGGTCTGATATTTTCGACTGAGCCCTTGTGTTTGCACACAAACAATCGCTGTATAGATAATCCAGAATTTAACCAGTGTCGTTAGAAAGTCCGTAGTCTAAACGCGGCTTGTTCGCCACTCGCATTAGTTTAGCGCTAACACAATTAATCTTGTGAAAGGGCATTATTATCCGTTCAAAGAAAAATGTAGTGGGGAAACTCAATTAAAAGGGAGGGACTACTTGAAAATATCCACGCTGCGAGAAATACTCTGAGCAATATTCCAACATAATAAATAAATAAAAGAACCCCCTCCCAACTTTTTGGAGAACTGAAGGGCAACGCCTGCTTAGATAACACGGGTTCTCCGCTCCCTGCGGAATCTCCGAGGGAATTCAATTGTTTCCTTTCCCATCAATTCCCCAGCAGACTGGCAAGGGGCAATATTCTATCTGTGGCGTTGCGATAAGTGAGGGCTGTAAAAGTAATAACATAGTAAAAGCAATTACCAGCTCACAGCCACTCTGATTCCAGGAACATTACAGTGATTGGTTTCAAAGGCCTAGATTTTTGGAGGGGAATTACTGCATGTATGTCGGTGATTAGAAAGACTTTGTTTGCTTGTTATGTCAAAGCCACTCTTCTGCATTCTGTTCTAATACTGCAGTTGTATAATCCATCCATCCACCCCGGGGGTAAAATAGATGGCTATTCACAGTCATCAATGTGGCAAGGCAAAATTACACCGGAATGCAACTAATGGCTCCATTTAGTCTGTTGAAAGTCAAGCACTCACCCCCGTGACGGCATCCGTACAGGTGCTAAGATATAAATAGCCAGGAGCCGAGTCACATCCAAACACATCTACACACAGAAAATGTCGTTTAGCATTTGTTCCTCCTATAAGGAATTGACTTCTCTCGACAAGTGTCAGCCTGAAAAAAAAAGAGTATCACAGATCTTGCTCTTTCCTTAATTCTGGGAGCCCAAATAATATTTACATTATTGGGGGAAAAACATATTACATCAGAGTATACCAGCAACTTGCCCACCACCGTCACAACTTTCAAGAAGACCTCTGCAACCTATTCATGCCAAGTCAAGACAAAACAAAGCAACGCTACATTTTATTTTATTATTATTTTGAAACGGAACAAAGCTGCCAGAAGTTATCTTACAGAAAAGACCACAACGGAATTCGACTGAAGTTACTCACTGATTCATCCGTACATCACACTGAAAAAAGTCCCCTTAGCGCAAAGCGTCTAGAGGTTGGAACAATGACAATATATTTTTTTGTGGGTGATGCTTTTGTTTTCTACAAATGTAGCGTATCACACCTGTACCAGTTGTGTGCATTTGTAGACCCTGTCGTGACTCACAAGCAAAAATGCTGCCACGCTGACAACACAATAGCTTTCCTTTTTTCCAAACAGAAAGGGTTTGGGCTCTTGCGTCTGATTTTCTTGGAACTAATTGAAGCTTTTTAGTAACCAAAAGCTTTGTTATGAATCATTCGCTGAAAAATCGCATCTTGGAGAGATGGAGGCAGAACCGAGTGGACTGTTTGGCTGTGACCAGTCGAGGTGCTGTTCTTAACCATTTGGTGGTCTCAAGAAGAACAGCATGACATCAGTTCATGAGCCAGAACATTTCAGAGAAAATGACATCTATGAAATAATCAATTGTATTTTTCTCCCTCGATTAATGATGACACTGATATATAAACCCCATACTTTTTTTTTTAGTAATAAAAGTAAAATAATTGTGGAGATATAGTTGTTAAACTGCATCATAATAATTGTGAAAACATACATTTTATGTTCTGTAACTGCTGCAGCTTCAACTCTTTGGAAACAGGAAAAAAAATATCTCAAGATACGTTTACATTGATGAGATTCTGCTTTTTTGAGTTTGTGTGAAATTTGTGTGATTTAAGTGACCGTGATGGCAGAGTGGTAAGCCACATTTAAAAAAAAAGCACAGAAAAGCGATGAAATTAGACTACCGGATCAGGTTGCAGATACCAAGAAAAAACTAAAAACAAATAAATGCATCGCCTCGGATGACTACGAGTGTTTTCTGCAGCCCTTTGCACCGTCAAAGCCCTCCACTGGACACCACTGCCCAGCATGATGAATTCAACACAAAAGTCATTAACAAGCTCAAAAACAGCAGGGGCCAAAAGTTTGTCTCCAACATGGCCTTCACTGCTTTTAAATCCATCCTCTGGTGGTGCAAACTTGTGGATGAAACCTTTTAACTGCCTCAGGAACAGATGGTTGGGGGCGTAGAAGAGTTCTTCATCACAGAAAGCAAGCAGCGTAAAGGGTGAAGGCAAATACAAACAAAACAATTGGAAACCATAGCAAATCATGAAATAAAATGTCTGCCAAACAGCTGACTTGTATGTTGATCTCTGGTCGCAACAGGTTCAGGTCTTTTGATCACAAAATTCCTTTTGGGTTTAGGCGGCATGGAGAGTTGTCACAGCTTTGCTTCCAGCATTACTTCCTCCTGGAATGCAGTTTCAGGTGCAAACATTTCTTCAGGATGTGGTAAGACGTTAAACCCCCCCCCCCCCCAAAAAAAAAAAAAAAAAAATACTAAAATAAAAATAAAGCATTTTGTTGTTGAATGTTGCTGCGTTGATTCTTTTTTGGGAGGATATTTTTCCACTGGAGTTGTTTCTCGACTGTTTTTGCACCACACAAAAATAAGATTCGTCTCGCCTTCTTGCTTAAGGAATGACAGAGGGATGGCCTCAAAGACCGGGTGCACCTCTCCTCCCTTGACTGACGGATTGATGCAAAAGGGGGGGTGGGAGAGTAAAAAGCAAGTCAAAATAGAGTTCGTATCTGGGCATGAAAAGAAAAATGAACCACGGGAAGAACTTTGACAAATGACGCAACGACGTGAAAATGAAAAGGAAACAGGTAACATTAGGCATCATATTCTCAAATGGTTCATTTGAAATGTTGCATATCGGAGGATCTGTCTGTAGTTGGTGTTGGTGCTGGAGTTTTCTTGGTCCACTTTGTACCATATGAGCGTCTGACAGCGTGCCGTGTCTTACCTTGAGAAGGAAGTGGTCGCTATACAGCTGTGCACACTGTGCTGACTGTGAACTCGGTCTCGTTGGCCATGATGTCAGTGGGCTGAATGTTGCGATCATACATTGGGTTCTCGAACGTAGCCCGTCCATTGGTGTTCTCATGGCCCACGTAGCCGTTGAAAGGGACATTGGGTCTTCTTCTGCAGTAAGGCAATGCCGTGTTACATGGGAGAATCCAGTTAAAAATATATGCACAAATGGTTCCCGGAATGGACTTTGAATAATTCCATTAACAAAACTTCATCTTGTTTATCTTTCGAATTTATGTGAGTTGTGCAAATTGAGTTTTATCACAGATCATATGTTCCACGCGGGGTGCGAACGTGCAAAACCTTGAAATAAATGTGCAAAGCGTACCTATGTTTGTAGAGGTACAGGGCAAAGCCTGCGATGATCATCGCTATAAAAGGCACTAGGATGGCTGCTGCCACTGAACTGCTGTTGGAGGCAAAGTTGTAGGCTGTGTTGTCTCTGCTGGGATCTAAACTCTCTGCAAGCATGCGATAACATTCCATCATTTAGTGCCCATTCAATAGACAGCGAATCTAAAAAAGAAACCCTCATGAACAAGGGAGATTATCCCGCTCAAACCTTTGCCAGTGACTCCAGTCCCCAATAATTCAAGGAAAATAAACCGAGAGGAAATAAATATGGTGATTATTATGGTTGGAGGGGAGCTGCTAGCAAATGCTTAATTTACATAACAGGCTGAGCAGACAAGTGACCTTTCAAAGTTTATCATGGTCCTTTACTTTAATTTTCCCCCCTTTGGGTACGTCAAAACCCATTGTGGGAAAAATCAGTCTGAGTTAAAGGCATGCGCTACTTGTAAGGCATTTTCTAATTTAGAAATGTGTGTGTTTGGTTGAGCGTGCGTGTCTGCGGCAAAGGCTACACCTGCAGAATAACAGCCCAGCTGTTTGCCATTCTGCCCCCTTTACCAAAATAAAGCTTCAATAAAAACAAGTGACACTTGAGAAGGAATTCAATTAACGGCTTACGTTGTACTTGCCAATCATCCCTCTAGCGGGTGAGTGCGGGCACATTCGTCCACGCCCACTGAGGCGTGCCGTTTGTCCAACTGCTGATTTCCAACAAATTGCGTGGGTTTATTACCAACACGTGCATTTCAGCCCCCTGACTTCTCATACGGGCTTGAATCCAAACACACAAGCAGAGGCCCACTTTCCAAAGGTATTAATAAAGATTTGTTTGCTGTGGCCAGAGCAAGACGGCACTCGTTGCTCAACTAAAAAAAAAAAAACCAAAGTCCTGACTTTGCATTTTAATCTAAACTCCTGTTGCGTGTGGTCATTGTTATTATTGAACATATTCGAAGTGGTGGTGCAATATATGACAAAATCAGCTCCTTGTCAGATTAACACAGCGGGAATACATTCGCAAAGAGTCATTTTTGTCATACACTTGACCTGCCTGAGCGTAGCTTGGCGCCTGGGGCGTGTTCAGAATCAGTGGTTAGTGAATAATTAATCATGATAATAAATATTCATTCACAATTTAAGTCAGGTTAAAGATTACATGGCTGTTGTTATAGATTAAAGGAAGACAGAGTATGTGTTTTGATATTGCGCAATTTTTGTCAGCTTTTATTAGAGTTTGCGAAACCCCCAAAATTAAAGTGATTGATGGCAAATGAATTCAAATGGTTTGTACTGTTAAGCCCATAAGTATTAATAACCTGGCCAAATTTGGAGGTACTGCATTTTTATTAATCATAATTTTTTCCCCTCATTTCCCACCAAGAGAGCCACATTCAAAAAATAATACGTTTGAAAAGATAACCCATTTTACTTATCTTGTATTTCAATTAGCTTCTTTTCCAATAATTAGAATTTTGCCAAACAATCAATGGATGAAAATACGAATCAATATTTTGTCTTTTTTTTTTTAAACATGAGCTTTCCTCATTTTATTATTGTGAGCAGGCCAATAAAAAGTACAGGAACTAGAAAAATAAATCTTTCTTGTGTACACATTGCACGACTGTAGCAGGCTTCTAGATTAATGGAGTGTTGGCTGGAAGGATTTGTTGCAATAAAAAACAAAAACAAAAATACAATGGAGTAATTCACGTCGCAGACATGAGAAAGAATACACGCTTAAGGGGATGAAAACAAATATTCACCTGGAACCTTCGAAGTATATTTACAGTGTCAAGTGCAAGATTGCATGGTAGAGCAAAGAGACAAAACTACAAACAACTCACTGGAGTCATTTTGTGTATATACACCATTTTGTATGGCCATGCTATAGTGGCTGTGATTGTGTATTTGACTATAAACTACAACATGACTATATGTGGACAAACTACACAATTTAAACCATTTCACACAAAGTCCAATGATTATTTGTTTTTAAAAATGCAGGCAGCTCGCTCACCCAGTCTCTGCAGACCAAACTGCCCAAAGCCTTTACCACGGACAAATCCCTGGTACACGAAGGAGTTGGATGAAGACATGTAGGACACCTACCGAGGGAGAATGAAAGGAAGACAGTAACATCCAATCACATCCAAGTGCCGCAAAAAAAAAAACACAAAACAAAAAAAAAAAAAAACAGCGCATCATCAAAATGTCGGCTGCTGGTGCAGGCGGAAGATGAAATGTCGAAAAGAGGGGTGACATGAAATAGAAAACTTATATAGCCACACAGGAATAACCTTTCTTTGTGAATTATAAAAAATATAAGCATGTGCTCCTAACACACGGACGGAGAAGGGAATTCTTGCTAATTCAGCAATAATTTAAATGACATTTAAATGATAGAAGAGACTCTCACTTACGTGTCCGTCTAGAGCCCAGTTGTCGATTTTGAACTTGTTGACAAATATCTCCACGGGACCTCGGATCTGGTGAACCTGGAGCAGCAGCTGGGCTTCTTCTCTTTTATAGGTACCTTCAGGGATATCAGATAAACAGGATTATAAAGTCATTTAATCTTTGAAGAGTTACAGCGATGGGAAATTCACATTTCACAGCACGCACCAGCCGTCTAGTATCGTCAAACGGGATCAAAAGAAACCACGGAGGAATCGGGGCAGCAGTTCGTGCTGCATATTGGACATTCATGAACATGCACATGCCAAATATTGCACAATCAGCGTTAACAGCTTTTTGTCAGTATTTTCTTCCGATACTCAAGACTCAATAACAGCATCATTCTCAAATGCATGATGATGTGAGTTGGGACAATCTTAGCCAGACAGAAGTGATCAGGCCTTGCATTTTGCTTATGCAAATTTGCTTTTCAGTGAATCCCAGCCAGACATGAAGTATGCCACAGGGAAAATTTGATTATTGTTTTTATTTTCCATAACAGTAGCAATAATCTACATCACAGCGATTACTTCTGATCCGCCTGTAAACAACATCTCAGCAAGGGTAGTGAATGACCTCAAATACAATGTAAAAGACAGAATAGGTAAGTCAAGCAAGTGTTGTTAATGCCATTTTTTTGGTTTATATTTTCTTTTCTGGAGTACCAACCGGCCAGTTTGAGCTCCACGCCACTGTGGTCAAGTAGTGTTCCATTCACCCGGTTGCTAAATGACTCAAAGGCAGTGATGCTGAGCATAGCTGGCTGCTTCTTCCCCAAATACTCATAGGATCCCCTCCAGAGAGAGTTCTTTGCAAATACTCCGCCGGGTACTGAGACAGGGGTGGCGGGGGCGGGAATGACAAGGAGCGACAGGTAGAAAAGTAAGTGACAAAGTTATCACTGGGACACACATTTTTTTTTTCTTGTCTTTGGATGTCCTGTCAAGCTATTCAATAAAAAATAGGAGAAATCCAGTGTGCAAAAGAAAATAGACACTCATGAAATGTAAACATGCAACAGAAGGAGAAAATACATTGTTGACAACATCTGAAAAAAAAATAGGTGCATTACAAACGTTGCATTTCCCTTTTGTTATTTTGGTATTTCATTTAAATAGAAACGAAGAAAAATATGTCGATCATTTTAAAGTGCGCTATACTGGAACTTTAAGAAGAGTTATACAGAGGGGGAATAGTGTGTATGCTAAAGAAAAATCTAAATGAAAAACCTATCTTGCAAAACAAAACCAAAAAAAAAAAAAAAAAATACCTGGTAATTTGGAAGGAGGCTCCTGCACTGTTCCCACGGGGCTCTTACCACTCGGACGGTTGTCAGCTAGGACGCATAACAACAAAATATCGGGTGAAAAAAAAAGTCATTTCTGTAAACAGAGCAGTATGTGTGATAGGATAATCTTGACTTTGAAAACTCAAAGAAGAGACCATTAGGGTACCCGTGTGCTGCATTAAGCCAGCGCCTCTAACTTGTGATTGGACAATACAAAAGCATCAAACGGGTGTCCCAGCTGAACTACAGATCCGTTAGACACACAGTTTTGTAGCTCCGAGAGACACTTCAATAAGGTCTCGCCACTCACAAACACTCCCAAACTGTCAAACAGAGACAGGATTGACATACGAAGACAGGTATAGCCCCGGTAGTTTATGACCAATAACACCTTGAGTAAACACGGCCACTAAGAAGAAGCGCAAACTCCTCCAGGCCTTTCTTCTTTATTAGCTGCCAGGATTTGACCTGCCAATCCATCACTGCACACAAAGGTGCTGTTAAAACAGCATTCCTAGCACATTCACGTTTAATAGCAAACCTTTCTTGGCTTTACAACTCATCTTTGCACATGGCAGCGCCCCTTAGCTCGCCTTTTTCCTCAATTTAAAGTTCCCGTTAAGTCACATTTCATGTGTTTTCTAATTTGACAGAATGCTGCTACCGACCCTGCCGAAATTTGAATGATTACAAAAAAATTTGGAAGTTGTAGCAAAGGAGGCATCAAAATTGTGAAAAATCAAGCCACTAAGCTACTTTTGAAAAAAAAAAAAAATCTTATCAACATTGTCTCGCTATGTATAAAAGCTGTCCTGCTAAGTGGATCAATGGCAAGCATTGTGCTTATCAGGTTATGGCCGCTTGTTAATGTTGCAACGCTTGCTTTCTGTGCATGTGTGTGCATAGACTGTAATTGTGTGATGGATGGACCTTCCTACCCTTGCATGTGTCTGATTATAAGCTACTGTTAACAAGGTATTTATCAACATTAGGCAAATCTGCTGTTTCACCCCTCTATACTGCCTTAGTCGTGGCCAAAATGGGGAGCTGATAAAAAGCATCAATTGCAAATTTTAGATGACTTCTCTAGTATCTTTGGGGGATCGTGCAGCATGTTTCAACAATTTCAATTCCAAATTATGCGCAGCTCAAGTTCACATCAAAAAGGTTATGAAACCTGTTCATATTTAAGTCGAAATGAGAAGTGTTCCCTAATGGAAAAATCATGAGAATATTTCAACCTGCACAGAGAGGTGGTTTCCCTGTCCAGCTCCCGTCAGACTTGCAAGTCCTGTGCTCTGATCCTCCGGCCAAGTAAAATCCGGGCTGGCACGTATAGATCAGCGTGTAGCCAAGGGATGGCAGTTCAATGGCTCGCACGTCCGTCTGGGCTGGCAGCTCGGGCTGGCTGCAGTGGTGAGCTGCAGACATAAAAAATGGGGAATGGGGCGGGGGGGGGGGGGGGGGGAAGATAGAGAGAAGGCATTTAAGGCGGTGAGGAAGAAGAAAGTGGCCTTATCAAGAGTGAGAATTGAAGTGAGGTTTAAGAGAAACCACAGCTGGAAAGAAAAAAAGGGGGGAAAAGATGTGCAAAATAAAGTGCTATAAATGATAGAGTTGACCACCAATGCAGTGTGGTTGTTTTTTTTTTTTCTATTTTCAATTGAATTTGAATGTGAGCTGACCTATGCACTCGGGCTGAAAACCACTCCAAGTGAGGTTGGGGAGACATGTGCGAGAAATGGAGCCCTGCAGTAGGTAGCCTTTTCTGCAGTTGAAGAAAACCGTGCCGCTGATCTGGAAGAGAGGGCATGTGAAAATATGGCACATATTGGACAGGAGTAGTTCGAGACTTCAAATAATGTATAATAAATGTCATATAAAGTGCACTTTGTGTTTTTAAAAGCCTACCATAAATGTGGTTATTCTGTCAAAGGAGTCTATAAAGCAACAGTCAATTGCATTCCTCTTTTCGAGTTAAGACAGAGAGAATTTTTATATTCAAATGAATTCCGAGAACTACTGCCAAACGGTAAGTGCAAACAAATGCTAATTGTGACAGTTTCACGGACAATTATATTCCTTAGTGGTGAAAATCATCAAGATTAGGTCATTTAAATAACACGAACAGTAATTCAGAAAAAAAAACATTACTTTAAATTAGCATTGTCATTTGAAAAGGAGAAAGCACAGCAAAGCTATAATGATTTCCATACTTTGGCAACATAATATAAATATTTTTTGTAGACTTTTCTTCATCCTTGAATCTAGTCATTCAACACAAAAGGACTAAGAACTGGAGAGTTTGTTCTGGAGTAATTGGAATGAATATAAAATAATACAACGGTGAAGGTTTATACACTAAATACGCATTTCTTCGTTTGTGTGAAGTGTTGTTGTCGCACTGGATACCTGATAGCCTTGACTGTTGTTCTGATTACCAAAGAGAGGGGTCCCCGGGTCCGTGCAGGTGGTGTGAGTGGGATCTGAAACAAAAATAAAGTTGGCTTCATTTATTACGCAACAATCAAGTGTCTCATCGAAAGGAAATGAGCAGTCTTCAGTCTTATATTAAATAATAGCTGCTGTGTTGTATACCCCATGTTAAAGGCTGAGGACTGCTGTTTTGTTTTACATCCACTGTATGTCTAGACCACATTGAGGCAGAAACAAAGTTAAAATGTTATATACCAATGCAAGAGGGCTGAGTTCCACTCCAGGAGCCATCGTATTGGCAATACCTCCTGGTAGAGCCCACCAGGATCAATGGGGGGGAGCATGAAAAAGAGACCGAGGAAAGGTAGGTAAAGCCTCGGTCTTCCCTCTTCCCTTGAGCAGGCAAGCCTGGGTCTCCGCAGAACACAGCTGCAAAAAAAAAGATGGAATAATACACCAAAACATGCGGGGATTTATATCAAAGAATTTCCCTAAGGGACATATGGCAAATGTGATTTGTTGGGTAAAACAAATACACGCATTGGACTGGAATTGAGCTGTCCAGCATTACGCCACTTACGAAAGCACTGTGGTTTCTCCCCGCTCCAATTGCCATTGCCTTGGCAAGTCAGCACGGTGGGCAGTGACAGCTGGTAACCTTGGTTACAGGAATAGCTGATGCTGGAGCCCCAGTTAAAGTCTGTACCAACAACTTGTCCATTAGGAATGCTCGGCGGAGGACCGCAGACAATTGCTACCAGTGGGAGAGACATTTTGGTTGAGTTCATGTTATCTGTTATTCACTTGTGGTATTTTCCAAATACTAAAAGTTATGTCAGATATTTGAACAGACTCACTACTTTACAAAGGATAAATTCGCATTGGATTATGCAAGAATACCTTTGCACAGAGGCTTGGTGCTATTCCAGGTGCGAGCCTTGGTGCAGATGAGGGTGGAAGCACGGTCGGCATCCATGGTGAAACCAGGAGAACACTGGAAACTGACCGTATGGTTGTAGATAAAATCATTCCCCAACCTCACGCCATTGGCTGGTACTCCTGGGTCACCGCAGTTGATTACTACACGAGGGCGATTGTAAAATATTAAAAAAAAAAAAAAAAATCATCAAGAGAAATCTGCAGCTTCAAAGCTCAATCTTGGTGTAACTATTAAAGATGTATTCCACCTTAAGATCTTATTTTTACCTACATGACCAAATTTGGCTAAGGAAAGGCTGTCTTTGCTGACATAAAATGACATTTCTGAAAAAAATCGGAGCTAAGTGATTAGCATGGCACGTGCAATGCAACTAAGCAACCTAAAAAAGCTGCTTTTACAAACACTCGTCCTGAGTTTTCGCAGATGATTAAACCCAAATTTTACAAATCCACAAAAAAACAACTAAATGTACTTTGGATTTAGTCCAGATGAGTTAATTTACCAGAGCACTCGGGCATATTGCCGGTCCAGGTGCCGTTTATCGTACAGTGTCTGGTAAGAAGGCCAGTAGAGTAGTAGCCGTCCCTGCATGCGTACGTAATAGATCTGGAAAAGGTTAGGCCATCGTGGACCAGGATCATGGCGTTTCGAGGAGTACCAGGGTTTCCACAGGATATGACTAGGATCAGAAAGGGAACAAAGAGATTTGGTTTGGTTTAGATACGCCAGGTTCAGTTGCTCGGGAGGCAATGTCATTTCTTATTGTTTATTCAATGCTTCCGTCCATGAACAGTTACTTTTCTCCAAATCTGCCACAACATATTCTGTGTTAATCTCATTACTAAATTGAGATCACTCTATCTATGCGACATCATGAGAAATCCAATCCATTAATGTGATGGGTAAGTGGATTTCATTATAGAATCTGACGTGGGTCTCAAGCTTTGACAATCAGACACAAGCAGAGGTTCTTTTCACCACAGTCACCAGCTTGCATCAGACTTTCAGAGCCATGAGGGTCTAGGTCCTCGATAATGACCAGATGTGGTCCGGCCTTTGAAGCCGGTGCCAGCTAGGAACAGGTGGGTGACGCCGGCTCATATGTACACACCAAAGAGGGAATTGAGCCAAAGGAAGGCAAGGCAAAGACTTGCTGACATAAGGAGATGTGTGTTTGTTTAAAGAACAGGAGAGCGAGTGAGTGTGAGGTTCCCGCTAAATAGCGAATGTAAGAAGTTGAAGTAGAGCCTGGAGTAGTCGCTGCAGTGGAAATTGAATTTTTATTTTAGTTTAGGAATCTTTAAGCATTCATTCACAATCTTGCTACGCATAAAACACTAGTTAAAATGCTCTGCCCATTTTGCCTCATTTAGTTTGAATTTTGATTATGTGTGTGTGATGGGCGCTCGATAAAACACAGGGGTCTGATTGGGATGAGACAGCAACAAATTGCTTGATATCATGACCGGCGATGACCTGTTTTCAAAAACACCGGTTGAAAGTTTTCCGATAATGAAATATCAGCGATGTTATCTGCTTCAATGAGGAAATATTACTTTTACTTTGCATATTTATACTGCATAAGGAAATCAGTGAATGCAATTGTCAACTTCAATAACCTCGCATGAACTGCAAAGCGTCTGTCAGATATTGTGCTCATTAATGACTACGCCTCCATCCGAGGCCTTCATTTAATTATACGCTACTTGTCAATATCTGCAGTGCAGTGGTTGCAATTCAAGCAGTCGTTTTTTTTTTTTTTTTTTTTATTCTCCTCAGTGTCCTCCACCTCTTCATTTCAAATCCTGAGGCATTTCCAGGACGGTTGGGCTGTGTAATCCCTCTATTGCCTTTTGGGTCTGCCCCTGGGTCTCAAGTCAGATGTGTCCAGAATATCTTTGCAGTGCATGCAGGAGTGCATCCTGAGCAGATTGCTTATCGACCTCCAGTGTCTGCTTTCGGTGCAAAGGGGAAGTTGCTCAGCTCCATACTCACATATAGCCAAACTTGGCAGCTGTTTT
Organism: Syngnathoides biaculeatus; assembly: GCF_019802595.1. Classification (NCBI taxonomy): domain Eukaryota; kingdom Metazoa; phylum Chordata; class Actinopteri; order Syngnathiformes; family Syngnathidae; genus Syngnathoides; species Syngnathoides biaculeatus. The sequence continues at coordinate 12,258,404 of NC_084640.1, read as the reverse complement.
GCCGATGTGATTAGAATTGTGATTTAACTTACAGGTTAAGAGTTAAAAACTGTCACGAAGTGATCAAGTACATCAGTTATAATGTCCATCATTGTTCAATAACATTCACATTCTGACCTTGAAATTTAGTTTCTATTAGATATGATAGATCCCGCGACCCATACACACACACACACACACACACACACACACACACACACACACACACACACACACACACACACACACACACACACACACACAGAGCATCGGCCGTATGTATTTCTTACCATGGCACTCAGGTTGGGTCCCTATCCAAGTCCCATTGGCCAGGCACATTCGCTCCGGAGAACCTTTCAGCGTGTAACCTGGCTCACAGCTGAAGCGCACCACGCTGCCCACTGTGAATTCATCCCCTAACCGGATGCCATGCACAGGAACACCTGGATCTCCACAAAGACCCGCGGATTCGCCTATGAAACGGAAAAGAGAAGAGAAAATATGAACCACCGTCAGGTTTGACTACTTGAGCTTTTTGTAGAATTGTTTAGTATGATGGATATTTTCCTATTCGAGAATAACATTAATACGAGAGCTGGAGAAGAGCCAGAAGCCCTTGTAAATGGTCCATCCGACAAAATTAGTACTTCTCTGTTTCCATTTGCCATACTGTTGATGTAAATTCTTTCATTGCAGTTATTTGTTAAACATGGAGGAAACAACCTATCCGATTAATATACAGTATTCCACTTGTAAAATAATTCAGTGACACATTGGTTTTTGCTGTCACATCCTAACTTGACCATTGTCAGGTTAATGCCATCTAAATGGTGCTACAAAATTTTGACAAATCTTAAAAGTGTTGTTGTTTTTATTGCCTGCCTCATTTGCTGTTAAATGTGCCATAAAAATGCCATCATGTGTCATCTACATGTGTGTTGTAATTCTTCTTAAATTGACTTTGTTGAAATACTTTATGGTCACATCAATTTTGATGTGTTGACATTTGTGGATTCGAAGTGAACGTCCGCAATTTATTCCACATGTGGATATTACAAGAAAATGGGGGGGGGGGAGTGGTAGTGCAGGGGCCAACATATTTACTGAGCTTCATAAACAAGCTACTATGTAAGCATCCTGGCTGCTTCGTCTAATATGAGAGGAATAAAATGATTTTATTGAGGACATTGTTTTTTGCCCTTGAAGCCTATGAAACAGAAAGGCAGCCGCTGCTTTAGTGCACCAGCTTTGCCCATTACGCCGCTAAGATCTGTCCGTCTCCCTGAAATGCATCTTTATTGTCCTTGTATTGAAAAGATTGATGTTTTTTTATTAGTTCCAATCTTCAATGTCAAGTTTGGACACTCTTGGTTCCAAATTTGGTCAAACGGGGAGTAGTCGGTACCAGAGCAGTGAGGCGGTGAGGCGCTCCATTGCGCATCCAGCTGGCACATACGCGTGGTGTTGCCAATGATGGTGCGCTGGCCGATACAGCTGTAGCGGATGACTGAGCCCACGGTTCGACGGTCACCTGAGATCTGGGCGTAGGGGGGTATGCTGGGGCGATCACACAAGACCACTGTTCAAATGGAGAGACCAAAAAAAAAAAAACAGTTAAGGCAAACAAGTGAAATGTGGATGGTTAATAAAAAGCCGTCAGTCAGTGAAAAGTGGCCAATGGCACTCCCCACCAGGAGCACTCACAAAGGCACTTGGGCAGGGAGCGGTCCCAGGTACCGTCACCTTGACAGGCAATAGAGCTCGTTCCTAACAGGTAGTACCCCGTGTTGCAGCGGTATGACACGGTGGTCTGGAAGCTGTAGCGATGTGGTCCACTGGGAATGACTTGCCTAACGCTGTTTTCTACATGACCTGGCTCTGTACAGTTCACAGCTGGAGAGGGGAGGACCAGAGAAGAAGGGAGGGTTGGGGGGTTAGGTGATGGCACAGGTTAAATCTGTTGAAATGTGACGTGATTCTCATTAGAAGACATTTTGTCCGTCTTCAGACAGCGCTGGTTGGATCGGTTCTAGTCTGCATTATCTCCAGCTTCAGTTACTCCTTTCACTATTCCAGCATCCATTCAACCAAGCATCCAACCCAAAACCAATGAAGAAGAACGGCAGATAGACTGGAGGTAATAAATTTTTATCGAATATATTAAAATTAGCTGGATATCAGGCTATTGATCATGTTGGCACAGATCCACTTTGTGTGTTTCATACAAAAATAATTATATATTATTTTAACAGAATCAACAACTCAATGACTTGCATTTGATGTTTAGTTGAAAAAAATGAAAATAAGAATTAAATAGACAACGATGCGAAATCCCTAAATGGCTTTCAAAAACTGTCTGCGACATCCAGAGGAGCCGTTATGCCCAACCGTGCCCTATTTGCCACATGAATTGAAGTCATTGTATGCTAATGAGCTATCTCATTTTTATGCTCCCAACACGCATCACTGTTGAATCACCCAAAAATATTTTTCTCCCATATGACTGACCAAATGACCGACCGACCTGTAGCTCATTATTAAAATCCAGCAAATAAATATCTCAGCAACTCATTTTTGACTCATCGGAGTACTTATTCCAACAACACAAAAAAGGTTCACCACAAACCTCCAAACTAGAGATTGACTCAAGCTTTACTGTATCCCTTAAGCACTGCCTAATGGACCCCTGCCAAGTAATGGCCTTGTAACCAGGACTTTTTTTTTTTCTTCCATCATGTTTTGCTCACCTTTTATTCATGAATGCCAACTAAATACGAGTAGCCCAAAGGCAGGTGGCGTTTTGGCTCTGTTGTCAAGAGTCAAATTGCTGGTGATTAGGGAGAGCTAAGCGCATTATGGATGGGCAAGCAAACACTTATAGCCAGCGGAAATCCTTATCCGTTGTCTGAGTGACTCATACTCTACCTCTCAGTAAAGAAAAGCTCAAGGTTCATGAATGCAAGCCGAGGTAAAATGAATCTTCAGGTCATTTTTCTTTTTTCGTTCTCAGAGCGAGAGCATAGCAGGGAGTGTACTTACAAAAATATGGCTGCAATATTTTAATGCATGTGATAAATTAGATTTTCGCCGAGACCTCTAATCTACTTATGGCCGCACAGGCAGTGAGGATAACGGAAGATCCAAACATCATCCCGGTGCCCTATTCACAGTGTCACACATCTGAAACTCAAGATCTAGAGACGACCGAGATCCAGGCAACTCAGAATAAAGAGATTTAAGATGTACAGCCATGGCAACTCTGACGTTATTATTATTAGCATGTATATGCAGCCGTTATTTTAAAGATTATAAACATTAACATTACAAATACACAGTGTCCCAATCCATTTATTTTAAGAGTCAGACATTGATGTGGGCTGCCAGTCACCCATCCTGCTGGTACACAATGTCCTTTGCACATTTGCCTTCATCTCAAAATTAAGACGCAAGCCACGGACGTTTAACCTCCCCACTGCTTTCGTAAATGTCTAAAAATGTTGTTTTTATCCTGCGGCAAAACAAATGCGTTCATTAAAGTCGGTCCTTCATTTATTCAGTCACATTTTGGACCTTAACTCACAAGAGGCCTTTTACGCTTGCCATGAAGCTTTCAGTTAGCGTTGCTTGGATATTTTGCTTTTATGCAAAAACACAACCCAATTAAATGTCCTTGCTTTGCTCGTACAAAGCACAAAATTGAATGACTGAATAATAGACGAGGTGCGGCTTTTCAAATGAAGCTGTCCTCTATACGAGCTAAAAGATGCCGTTATTGTCCTCGCCTCTCTCGGAGGTGAGCCTGTGAGCTAAATAATTCATAAACGTATTTGACCATTTACTATTTTAATAACTTACTGTTCTGTTTTTGCTGTTTCACTCCAATTCCCTGCAAGCGGAGTCATTAAAACACTATGCCTCTGAGTGTCTTGGTCTGGGCTTTGGGCGACTTTGTTTAGAATACATTTAATTATGTTCCATGTTATGGTATGTATGTGTTTTTGTGTTCCATTTTGTGATTTTTTTCTGTTCAGGTTCCCCTCTGCAGATATTCCTCGTGTCAACTAACCAGCTCCCTCCAGCCATTCTCGTCTTGTTCATGTGTGCCTCATTGTCTCAATTTGTTTTTATTTTGTTCCTTGAGACTGTTGACTCTGTGCTGGTGTATGTTGCAGTCAAATGTCACATCACCTTTGTGGTAACTCTTTTCACCACAATCTTCAGTGCAGAGGTTTTTGTTTCTCCTGTTTTTCTCATTTATGTAATGATCTTGGACTTTTAATTCAGTATTAATCTATGTAATCGATAAATATTTGGAGTACAACCTGCAGTCTACTGTCCAAACCTGTCTGACAGTTGTGAGGGTGCAACTGTGAATACAAAATCAAAATGAAATTGCTTTTATTTATAAAGTAAATTTCTTCGGCTCACTTTCATGTCACATTTGTAAAGGTTTGTGTTTTTGTTTCATTTTCCATTGACTTTGATTTGAATTTTCTGTATGGAATAGTAAATTCTAATTCTGATTAAATATTAATGTCCACTTGTTACTCACTTTTACAGCGAGGGAGAGGATTACTCCACTGCCCATTGGCCTGGCAGTTGGACTCAACAGCACCCTGAAGAACATATCCGGTATTGCAGACAAAGCGAACGCCATCATTTAAGCTGAACTGGTTTCCCTGTGTCATCCCAAATGTGGGGTTACCAGGATGACCACATGTGATAGCTGGGGAAAAAAAAAAAACAGGGGAAAAAAGATGTTAGTGAAGTCTGTGTCATTTGTCCTGTTAACGGTCTTGCCATACTCGGTATAATAATTTCAATTAATAAAAACAGTCACACGGTTTTCACAAAAAAGACAGGGGACCAGTAATTTCAACATGTAGGTACTTACGGACACAAACTGGGGTTTGTCTTGACCAGCGATGGTCCTGTTCACAGATCCTCACAGACACTCCGATGAGACGAAATCCTGGGTTGCACTGGTACACAACACTACCTCTATAGTTGTAGTTCTCTCCATTAATTTGCCCATTAACAATAGGCTCTGGGTTGCCACAGTGGCCAGCTATTACATGAAAAAAAAATGTATTCACATCTCATGCAGACGCATGTTCACAATTTTTTAAGACGTTGGTTTCGCACAGGAGCACTTTGTGAATTGACTCACCCAGACACTGGACTTGTGTTCCGCTCCAAAGTCCATTGGACATGCACTCCCGAACACGGGAACCTACTAAAGTGTAACCTGTATTGCAGGAGAAAATTGCAGTGGCTCCATACACAGTCAGTGTTCCTATCTTGTTGCCATTCGGTGGAGTCCCAAGATCACCACAGGAGATAACTTGAAAAAGAAATGTTTATTGGTTTGAGTCCAAATCCAAGCTTCCAATCAATCAAAACAAAAGTATGGATGGAAATACTAGTAGCTACTTAGCGCTTACTGTCACAGACAGGTTGTGGATCTGGATAGTTCCAAGTGCTATTGGCTTGACACTGAATGACCCTTTGACCCCTGTAGTAATACCCCGGGTCACATATGAGCATCATTATAGTATCGTATTGGTTCTGGGTTCCATAGATTAATCTCCATCGCCCATGTTGTACTGCAGAGTGGCCAATATCAGGGCAGGTCACCGCTGTATGATGAAAAATAAGAAATCATCAACTGTATTCACTTTTTTCTTTTTTTAAACTTCCGCATAACACTCCAGAGGACTTTAATGAAATACTTACGGACACATCTAGGAGAGGCCTCAATGGGACTCCACCTTCCAGATTCCTGACAGATCATCGTGGTGGTGAGAGGCCCGGCAAGTCGGAATCCAGGATTGCACTGGTATGTAGCCTTGGCTCCGAGAGAGAAGTCCTGGCCCACAATGCTGCCATTGACAGGAAGCACTGGCATTCCGCAGGACGTAACTGGCAAGGAAGGAAGGTGTTCAGAGGGAGGAGCCCAAGCTACATCATTTATTTTTGATATTGCATTTTTGTGCACTTAATATTCTTGATGAGTTGGATTGAAAGTCCTTGAAGATGCTTGGAAATAATCACAATTTGTAAGGATGTTTAACCAGCCAGAAAATACCAAAAATTAACTTAAATTGGGGGAAAAAACATTTGAATTAAATTACCATTTACTATTAGAGGCAAAAATATACTTTTTTCTCATCCCACGTGATTCACAAGAGTCTCACTTTTCCAAAATGATGTGAGCAGCAGTCTGGAATATCTTCAAGTGAGACTGTGTGGATAAATACCTCATTCGTGACAGCACAGTGTGATAAACTGTAGGGTGTTTTCATTTTTTCTGTCATTTCTAAATCTCCCTTATTGTTTGGTTGGACCCCTACCTTGGCAGAGCGGCACTGGTGCGTTCCACTGATAGATCCCCTGGGCATTGCGGGTGCAGGTGGCACTGCTCTGGCCAATGAGTCGGAAGCCTTGGTCGCAGCTGAAACGCAGAGTGCTTCCCAACTTGGTGCCTGTCAGGCTGTGCACCGTGCCGTTTACAGGGTTGCTGGGCGGGCTGCAGTAAGCCGCTATGGAGGATTAAAAAAAAAAAAAAAATGCAACAATATACGTTTGAATGCTGATGCGGATAAGCATATAACCCATAACAATGTAAAACGGTTTGAGTGGTTGCTGAGGGGGTGAGGGATTAATGTGCTTGCTATCACAAAGAGCCCAGGATTTCTTGTGCATCTGTCATCTCGGGATGGTGAAGCAAACGAGGATACATACAGTAGATGAAATTGGGAAGGATATACGACGAAGGAAGAGAGAATTGATTTGGAGTGTCTCAATACATGCTGAGGAGGGTTATAAAAAAATGATGGATACATAATAATTGAAGCGCAATGCATGTTTTTGTTTGTTGGCCTTATTGTCGGCTGCAATAATCGTACATCATTCCAAATGGTCCCTGCAACAGGTCTGAAAAGAATAAGAGACTCTGAGGAAATAATACCTCACTTAGTGAAAAGGAAAGAAGTTTATCAATATGAGCGCTCTACTATATAAATGCAATATTCATATTAAAGACACAGACAGGCTAACTAGATGTATACATTGGATGGCCATCTCCTGTCAGTCACCCTGAGTGACATCTTGAGAGCTTGTTTAAATTCTTCACTTCAATCAGTGTCAATCTCATTTGCCTGCCTTTCTGTTATCCTCACTCCTCCTCGTTCCCCTTTTGCCTCTGAGAAAACTTGTCTTGTCTCATCGCAATCAGCCCTGCAGCTCAAAGGATTCAGACCGACATGGGCAGGTGAGAGGATAGGAATAGGTAATATGGAGGCGGGAGCCACAAAGGGTGGGATATGAAGCACAAAAGAAATAGGAGGGGGGATAAAGCATAAGGCATGCGTGGCGCACAATGAAAGAAGGCACGTTAACCAATGGGGCCATAATTAGAAAGTGCTCCAGGACATGTTTCCCTGTTGCTACCACAATAATTGACGGATTGCTGAAGAACGCAAGGGGTATACGCCAAATGTGCTTGCGCCATCTGTTTCTCCCTAACCGCCAGGATACTTTCATGTTGACCATTGCAAATTGCAGGTTCTTGGCAATCAATCTACCCATCTGTCATGTAACCTGCTATGGCAAACTCAATCGTAGGTGAGGAGAAATTGAAAGGAAAGGAAAAAGCAAAAGGAATGACAGCGCCGGTACCCAGTTGGGGAGACAGAGAAGAAGGATTCGTGAATCTGCCCGTTGATAAAGACCTGGAGGAGCATTTTAAATATTTAAAGAATCGCAATTCATTACCAGTTATTCAGGAGTCATTTAGTACCACAATAAATCTAGTAAGGGAACTAATGAAGAATGGAAGCATCACTTCAAAGATTTAACTGATTCCCGGGAAATGTGCTGCAGATGTTCTCAACCCCCATCAGGTTGTCATGGAGATACAGTACATATGTGATATTTCCAGGTGCTGTCATGTCTCTGGATTCATAGGCTAAAATATGAACAAGAGTAACAAATTAAAATATGACTCCTCCTTCCCTGATGCTGTAAGGACCACAGGGATACAAGTTTGCATCATTAAAAATGCCCGTTCGGCTTTCCTAAAGACACTTCTTACCTGAGTAACGGATACGAAAGCCTTTGTGGCTGGTCGTGTGATCAAAGGACCAATGCAGGTAAACTTTGTTACTGGAGCTGGTGATGCTGAGCGGGCTGGAGTAGTTTCCACTGAGGGTGATTAGAAGAGGACTCTGTCTTGATTGACCTGAATCAAGAGACAAATGGGATGTTGAAGACAAAAATGTCCCGAAAATATACATTTTTTTCACGGTAGGAATTTTGGGGACGTCAATACTTCCAAAATAAGCAATTGGTATTCTCCTTCTCCTTAGCACCCTTTGGTTAGTTCTACTGGCCTCAATAGTAGTTTATTTGGTGCTGCTCATTGATTTGACGATTTTCTTTTTTTAACCAATTGTTTATATGTCAGCTTTCGCTCTTTTTATCAATTAATTCAAGAAGGTAGTAGGTTCTTTTCAATAAATTCATGGTTTAAAATGACTTTTTCCAATTAACACTGTTGCTGACATTATTTCGAATTTGATGCTGGAGCTTATTCTCTGCTACACTTTCATGAGAACAGGCTGACTCTCTCCACAGTTGTGCCTGGTTATGTTCATGAGATAATATAATTTTAGTTTCACTTGCAATAACATCAACATTTACTCTGCTCCTAATTGAGGAGGCGAAAAAATTAAAGTATGTTCAGTCATTGGTTTAGCAGCCCGAAGGTTAGCCAATATCTGCTCCTTTCTGTTTTGAAGAGAAAAAAAAAAAAAAAAATCTAATCAGTAAGTCTTGCATATACGACCACCATTTACTGCGAGAAGCCTGCCAGGCTTGCTGACTGTCGCTGTAATTATGTGGAAAAACACCACAAAGCAGATGCAGGAGCAAGACCTCGTGTGGCTCTTTGGTTCATTTTCTGCTTTAATTGAACATGCTGCTTTTGGTGAACACTGAAAGTAAATATGGTGAAAAAAAAAAAAAAAAAAAACAGCATCTCACCATCAAAGATTTCAAGCTCATCAAATTGACGGCTGGTCTGGAAATGCTCTATCGTGAAAGTGATATTGTAGCCGGGCTCAACTTTGACGACCCAGGAGCACGACTCAAAATGGGGGAAGCCGGTGCCCGGTGACTGGCTCATGATGACGCCTGTGGATGCTGTCAATACCTCATTCATGGGACATGTCACTGTTGAGTCAAGACAAGGGAGGGAGGGTCAAAAAGAAGGAACTCACAGCAGTTGAATTTGATATTGCTAATTTAGTGATCAATAATGATCCTAATGGATAATGTTTATTCAGTAGTATTTCAGTTGAATTAATCATGATGCAGTCACTTGGGTGGATCAATAATATTGTTTTTTTTTTACATTGGTGTTTTTCAAAGCGCTATGGTAATTCAATGATTATCATAAACACTAAACTGTCCACTTTTTAGTTTGTTCAGGGCTGAGTAAAAATCTCTTCTTTGTACATCTGGACACACTTCTCCCCATGTGTTTGTATCATGTTTACACTTGTATTTGCTTTCCAATACAAAAAAAAAAAAAAAAAAAAGATTATAAAGTCAATGGGGCAAAAAAGTTTGAGGACTGCCTAGGTTGAAATTGTGTTTACAAATTATTATAAATGTTGGCACTTATCATTCTTGGCGTGCAAACTAAGTGGGATTTATTGCATGAGGAACTCCTACAATGTCAAGTGTGTTGTTCGCTGAATTGCAAATGACTTCCAGTGAAATGGTGGTTTACGTTGAATACTCAACAGCTGAAAAACTCTAGGCAGAGAAAGGCGCGAAGATTATCATAAATCATGCAAATTGTTAATGTGTGTATGTTCCAAGCGATATGTATAAAACATGATGAAATCCAGGTGTACGACACAGATACATTCCCTTCACATCCGATGCGTATGTCTGCATGTCTCAAAACCTCTCCGGGGAGGCAAAAGTGATGGAAAAGTCTTCAGAGCATTTTGACAGATTCAAATGTTCAACCTGCGAGCCAATTACAATCTCCCAATCCAGGTGGTGCAATCTGATTTATGGTGCATGCCACACATTTAGCATATTGAACTTTGACTTCTTTAGGCTATTCCTACATCACATGTACTAAACAAAAAGATCTATTTTAACCTACCATCATATTTCTTTCCTCTACCAGTTGTTTTGCTACAGAATTCACCAGGTAGGTCTCAAAAGTAAAACTGCCTTTTGCTAAGGAGAGCAGTGGAGTCAACAGGGATAGCAACGTGTGAGACAACCTTCTCAAAAGAGCACACGGTCTGCGCAAAAGTAATTCATCTTCCCTTCACACAAATGCAACGGTTAGATGAGAGAGCGTGACTAATGCTAAAATTAAAGGATTCCCCTGTCTGCTTAGTTCTCACAAGCAAACACCGCAGTTTGTTTATTCATAGCACTACCATACAGAACGAGCACCCACGTACAGAAATCCCGGATACATTAAGCTTTTCGCCGCTGCGGCATTCTTTTCTCCTTTTCTTGAATTTAATTATCATAAGAAGAAAGGTGATAAGGAGCTGATTGAATGGGATGGGTCACTACATTAAGCGTTAGCACGAATCAGCTTGGGCCTAACCACCGTGAGAAGTCAGGGATGACAATGATGGCCTGAATACGGAGCAACTGTAATCCTTTCTCTGGGAGTTAAAGGAAGGGGGCACAGTTGAAAAAGAACAATCTATGGAATAAAAAGGAGCCTGATTAAAGAAAAAAAAAAGGCTACAGAAGGGCATACTGGAAGAAAGGTGGCTACAGCAGGACAATAAATGAGAAGGAAGATCTTGCTGCTACTATACCAGCCCAAAAACACCGTAGGTGGGTTGAGGGGCCATTTTATAGGGATATTTTAATCATCAGAGATGATTTGTGTTTAATTACTGACATCACCCACATTGTGGCATTGTTCTTATCAGGAGGGACTGTGAATCCTAAATAGCCTGCCCGACCAAACACAGTGCTGATTGAATAAAGTACAAAGTGAATGCTTTTAAAATGGCAGCAAAAGCCGGGGATGAAAAAGCCACTCATGTCTGGCAACAAGTCTCTGGACCGAATACAAAGGCGAAAAGCGAAGGTGTGTCTGTGTGATTGTGGCATTCATTTAAAGGGGCGTCAAGCGGGACACAAGGGCGCTGATGGGTGTTGAAATACTGTGATTTAAATAAGTGCCCAAGAAGGTAGAGAGCATAGATTAACAGGTGTGTTATGCAAGAAGAGTGAAAGTGTGAACTGTGTGTGTCGTGGGAGATGGGGGGCAGTCAAAGGCAATGCAGAGGATGAGAGACAATACTCAGGGGGCAAAAAGCACTGCAGAACAGGCTGGAAGCTTTGGCAGTGTTCTCTCGGAGACCACCGCAATGATTTGATGCACGACTTTGGATGCCACACGAGAAGGGACCACTTTGTTCGGCCTGTGTGTGTCTTCACGTGCAGGGGTGATTTTTTTTTTTTTTTGGGGGGGGTGGGTGGGCGCGAAGGGTTGCGCTCATGAGAGCCAGAAGCGATGATTTGATAGGTGCAGCTGCAGCTGGTATGTCCCGTGCATTTTAATGAGCTGTGCATTCCAACCTCAGTCTCTCCTTGTCCTCTCCTTGCTTGCCTTGGCTCTAAACTCCTCTCCCATCCTAAATCGCCATCCCTCTGCTTGGTAAAACCAAAACCTCCCTTCTCCAACTGCTGCCAAACCTCTCATTTTGTCCAGATCCCAAGAAAACTGCACTCTTTTTTTTTTTTTTCTCTCCATCTATGCATGCCCTTCGAGGCCCTGTAGTTCAGTGGTTAGAGCACTGGTTTGGTAAACCAGGGGTTGTGGGTTCGTAACCCACTGGGGCCTCCACTCCCTGAGAAGGGTTGCGTCAGGAAGGGCATCCGGCGTAAAAATGTGCCAAACATGTATATGCGTTCATCTGAGATGACACGCTGTGGCGACCCCGAAAGGGACAAGCCGAAAGAAACACACACATCTATGCATGCCCTTCAATATTCAGTATTTGAGCACTATAAAAAGTATCCTGTCAGAATCTTAAAATCATTCACTCAGCATGCCTTCTTCCATTGGACTGGAGCTTTTGTTTCTGCTCAGTCACAACTATTCTGTCATGGGGTGTTTTTTCTTTGGTTTTGCTTTGTTTCATATACTTCTGTACATATCAATGATTACCTCCGCTCCAATGAGTGTCCGTGATGTCACTCGCAGTGTCTCCATGGCAATCCAAACTTTGTCATTATAGTATTCTTTCTTATTTAACTCTAGTTGGATATACAAACTGCAATTTTGTCGCACTTTTTCAGACAATAGATATTTTATACTTTATACTTTGTTCTGCCCCAGGTTGTTCTGGTTAATTTCTCCAATGCTCTTTGTTCTTTACCTGAACTTATTATTTCCTACTCTTTTCTCACCCTATGTTATTTTACATATTTCTCCTTATTTAGAGCCACAAATTAGTTACACTCCTCACATTATGCTAAATCGCTGGAAAAACCACCGTGTGAGAAAGGTGGCAATGCAGAATGAAACACAGAGAAAAATATGTAAAAATATGTGTTCATAATATTTTTCAAGCAGAGTGGAAAAGAGCGACCTTTGTGCACCAGCCTCCTCTCACCCTGAGGAAAAGTGTTGAGCACAACATTGGGCATGATAACGTTGTTGGTAACAGTGCAACTATTGGGTCCTCCGGGAGGATGATTCGCAACACGATGAGAGCGACACGGCAGCCATTCTCAGTCTCGTGGGAGCTGAGCATCATCCGTGGAGATTAAAAGTTCTACCAAACCGATATGAGTCTTTTTCATTATAACTGCAGGCTTGGGCAAAACCCAAGAGAGTCAGAAATGTGGCCCAGCTCCATGTGCATGAATTCACTTGGTGGAGGGGGGAGGAGTATAAGACAACAACCACACTGTGATATCATAATTACAAAATTGATACGTTATTTTGCTCCAAATGACTTAAAATGCGGTGAGCTGTTTTTCTGAAAACTATGAGACTTCTGCATATTAACATTTTAGCTACACTTGGAATAAGATGGTTGGGGGTTAGGGTTTTACAGATGGAGCACGCCCATATTAATTCCTTGCCTCTGCCTTTTGCCTAATGAAATAATTTCATTAATTCCCATGATTAAACTAAATTTATAATCCGAGATGAGGGACTGTATCCGGGATTTCAACGTTCAGCTCAATGAAATTTATATTGTAAAATTAGGATACTGGTGATCTCAGATTGCATGAGTAAAAAGCAGAAATTAAGTTGCTTAAAAAAAAAAACAATTCTAAAATGTTGCAACATCCTTAACGGAGATGTGTCTGACTCACTCACCATCACATGAGGGCGGAGGCCCCTCAAACTCTAAGTGTGCCCCTAAGCGACACGTGAGGATGTCGTTGCCGCTGAGCTGGAAGCCTGGGAGGCACCTGTAGCGTACGATGTCACCTGGACAGAGTGAGGTGAAGGAGGACTTTTTTTTTTTTTTTAAATATTTTTATTGTGAGCGGTGGAGGGCTATAATGAAAATGATATAACATTAAAAGTAATTACGATGAGGCTAAATGTCAGTCAGAGAGTGGTAATCACTATCATCTGGTACTAATCATGAGTGTGTAAAAAGTGCAAGCTGGAAAACAGAGTAGTAATTATTCACAAGGGATGAAACATGATATCAAGCTTGCTGCTATTTGCTCTAACACAAACAGGAGATGCTTTTCATTGATGACAAATGAGCTTCTATGGACAAGTAATTACCATTATACACACATTTTTCACTCTTACCTATTTTAAACTCTTTGCTTGCCATCAGAATCTCTGCATTGGGAATGATGGTTGGAGGCAGACAGAACTGAAGCCTATAAGCTTAATTGACAATAAAAATATAAGATTTCAAAAGAAAAATCTTTACATGATGCAGGATTTACTGTGTTGAAAATAAAGAAGGTCTACCTTGATAGTCGATGCGAAATAATCCACCTTTCTCTGTGTTGCTACGAAAACGGATCAGGACCTGATTTGAAGTGCTACTAGGGGGGTCATTGGGCTCGCCATCAGTGAAGACACCTAGTTTCCTTGCCGTTTCTTGTGGGCCATCCCTAAGAGCAACAAAGCCTTATCAGTGTGTGTGAAATATTACGACACACGACAGGAAGGTAAACACTGCATCTGAGCACGGAATGACTGATCAGGATTGGACTGTGGTCACTAACTAGCATCCGATGGGAATGTCTTCGGAAACTGCGGCCCAATCTGAGCTGTCCCCTGACGTGGAAATGGCCGATTAAGCCAGCTCCCAGCATTATAGCACAACCATTCATCTTAAAAACCATCTGTCTTTGGCTGTCAGAGTGGGGATGGGAGATTACAAGCAGCTCTGGAAATGGCCGGCTAGGGACTGCTGCCTGACTGCGCTCCGGCCAAGTTATCATTACGGGGCCCATTTCCTTGGCTCAGTAGTTCAGTGGCTAGATACACAGTGGAGGCAAGTTAAAACTGGGGAGCATGATAGTCTGCATCTTGCATCTTTGGGAGCTGATTGAGAAACATCGATTCAGTATGGGCCTTTCATAGAAAAGTGACAATAAAATGGTGTTTTAACTTTTTTTTTACAACTAATTTTGTTTTTATCCTGTATCATTCTATAAGCAGTTATATCAGCAAGTGGTGGAGAAATTACCAGAATGTATTTAAACTGTCATGAAGTCATCATGTTGCTAAGTTGGCTGGCAATCAAAAGGAAACATGGGGTCTCTGGAGAGTGATTTGGGCAGAGTGGATGAACTAGGACTGAGTAGCCCAATGCATGCTAAATCCAGTCTTTGCTTGCATGTATAATAGTAATATATATAATAATAAAACTGATAAACCAAATTATGTGCAACTATTGGCTTTCTTTATAATGGAATGATCAAAACAGTGATGGAGGTTATTCCTTACCAAACCGTGATGAAGTCATGAGGCCCGTGAACATGAAGTAAGGTGAAGTTCAGCTTGATTCCAAAGCCAGGAGCCACAGTAATCAACCAGGAACAGTCAGCCGAGTTGAGGTACTCTTCTGGGTAGCGTGGGGAGAAGATGGTCCCGTTCTCCGAAGTGATGTTTCCACCGCAAGGCACTAACATATCGGCGATTTAAGAAAGAGTGGCACAATGTTCACTATGTATCAAATGGCCAGGAATTTCTTGGAATTCCAATAAGGCCTGAAAACAATGTATTCCATCTGAAACTTTTATACATCAAGAGTTTCATAGTGAACATTTTCCTTATCCCGAATGATGTCGATGTTCTGTGGCTCACTCAAGATGCGAGGTTACAATGTTAACACATTATTAGGAGGAAGTATCAGGGTAGACATCGAGTTACCATTCAGATGTGTGAAAACTTTACACAATCTGCATACATTCACATATTTCTCAGCAACAGACAGCTATACGATTGAGAAAACTACTATTTCCCAAGACGGGCAAAGCTAATCTTCACAACCGTGAAGGAAGATTCTTTCTCACAGTAATCACAGTCATTTAGACGTCTGGAGCTGCTGAGACAAGCGTTTCAGATTAACGACACACCCTTGGACGCCTGTGTATACAATCGTTCTCAAAGCTAAGATTGCTTTTTCATTTGTTTCTCAGAGGCACCAAAGGTAGTTTCTATACTTGCTGATGTGTATCAGTAACCCCTCAGCTAGTGTTTCACCTGTCAAATGAGTTATCGATCAGAGTGATTAAAAGCTGGAGACATCATAGAATTGTTCTCCACTAGCTTGAAACCAACGTGCTTATGAATGAAAATCAGTGTTTACTTGAAGCAGAACTTGAATTTTTTTTTTTTACTGTTTAAAACACAAACTATGATGACAAATATATCCTCTGTAGGGCTTTTCTTTTTCTTTCAGGCTAATTGCTTTATTTTTTATCATGTATATAAATAGTCTGAAAGCACTTTGAACCTACCTTCACATCGAGGAAACGGATTATCCCAATTACGGGTTGTGCCGTGTTCGCAGGTGAGGATGGAATGTCCCACGAGCTGGTACCCGGGCAGACACTCAAAGGATATGGACTGGCCCACATTGTAGCCGGCACCCACCACCACGCCATAGCGGAAAGGCTCTGGATCTGGGCACTCCTGAAGCTCATAAGCTGCAGGAAAGGCACACGGATGATGCGACCAGAATTAAGTCAGATTTGAGTTTCAAATGCAAGAAGGAAAAAAAAAAAAAGATGAATAAAATAACCTCAAATTTGTCTACAATATCCAGTTTCATTTCTATGATAACCAAATGTTTTAAGTGAGTAATGATAAAAAAAAAAGGCTATGTAACATGAAAGTTATGCTGAAAACCCTGTATTTATTTCTGTTTAAACTTAGTTTAACTGTCAAATTACCCACCTTAAAGCTGTCCATTTATGTTTCTCCCCTGTCCCTTCCCAGGACAATAAGGTGCATTTTTGGCTTGAGCCATTAAAATTAGTGTTCGTAAACGGCTCCCTTTCTCCCTTTGGATACAAATGTGGAGCAGGCATTGAGCCTCAAAGGGCCAGGATGTAAATATGACAGACGAAATAGATTTCTATGGATCACAGATTCCCTATTGTAGGAGATAACTCATGCAAATGCTGCGAATGAGGCTATTTGCAAATATAATGTTTGATTTATATGTTAATCTACATGTCGTTATGCAAATAACCATTGCTACTTTTTGATTCGCCCATGTTTGTGGTATCGGAAAAAATAAATACTGTATTTGTGGTGTTTGTAACAGTGGTGAAACTTTCCCTCTTTCCCGAAAATATATAGTACCATAAGTGATCAAGTGTTTGGTATAAAGTGTTTAAAAACATACTCACCTCATGTGAAATTAACAGTTACTAAATTAACTTGTAATGAGGTGAGAGAGATTTTCATATAGCATTTTGCCTTTTGCAAATCCTTATTCATAGCTGTGAAGTAATTTTTAATTATGATTTTAGCATTTTCTGGTCAACAAGCTAAATGTACTTGGGCTAAATTACACTCAAGTGATTATGGGTTATATCAAGCGCTGCAGCAGAAATTAACTCTGAATACTGAAGCCAAGTCAGCATCACAATTAGCCGAAATGAATCCTACTGATTATATCAATTGTAATGTGAACGGAATATTAAACATGTCAGTTGTAAAAGAATTCCAGGGGTATACTCGTGCTTGAAGTAAAAAATGACTTCATATCCAGGTCACTTGCCTTGGTACTCAAACCTGAATCCTGGTTTGTTCTGCGAATGATCACTATGGAAATAAACGGTAGTCTCGTGTGAAGTGGAGAGAAGCGAAGAAAAAACATCCTGCCCGCTGAATCGGCCAATGACGGCACTCGTGTCCAGGGGTCCGTTGCGTATTTCGAGGAAATCGTGGTTGGCTTCAGTGGAGAAATTTAGAAATTGGATGTGAGCTCCTGGAAAGAAGAGAACACTATGGACATTCAGCAGGTTTAACGGCACTTTTTTTATTACATTTTTGCCTGCCATTTTGTGCCTTAAAACTGACTGGGGACTCTGTTAATTTGACTAGTTTAAGTCTTCAAAAGCCCAAAACTCCAGTACACAATCCCCATTGTATTAGGCCTCCAGGAACTAGTTGCACAAAGACACAAAACTTCAACGCTGATAACAGGATAGCACAAACAACAGTGCAGCATAAATCTTGCCAAACTAGGGTGCACCAACAAACAAAACAACCCAGATTATTATTAACTAACCAAAGAAACTGAGATAATCATGGAATCATACACACAAATTGAAGTGTCTGAGCTGGAAAAGTGCCATTTGCAGTCTGGCAGTAATTATAAATAAATAAACAAAACAGAAAAAAATATTACTCGTTGTGCTCATCGTAATTGTCTTGGAGCAATTAGAATTATGAATGTGCATATTGCAGTGATGTTCTGTCAAAAGAGCCCCATTGTATTATGATTCTTTAACTCAAAGTCTACTCATGAATGAAGCTGTAAAGTAGTCTTAAACGGGGGAAAAGTCCAAAGACTTGAAGGAACCGTACAGGAAAAAATGTTCAGGCTCATCGTGTCAACGACCGTATTGTGGTTAATAATTCATTTTTTGCACCCTCCAAATGCTTTGTTGCATTTTAAAAAATGTTAAGAGCTGCTAATTCTTACCGTAACCAACTGGCAGGTAGATCCTCCAAGTGCAGTCACTGTTGCTAGGGTAGTTGCCAGGGAAACCGGGGCTGAGTATCATGCCCTCCAACTCTTCCCGGATTCCTCCACATTGGGCTGGCGGGAGACAGCAAGGGCATTATATTAGCATTTCTTAGTAATAGTACAAAATAAAAAAGACAGATTTTCTGTAGTTGGTTAAGCATAATACATTACCATTACTAAGACTAAGTAAAGGAAATGCTGCGCTAAAGAGTAGGGGGAGAAAAAGTTTTAAATTCCCCCACGCCCCATCTAAAAAATGTGGTCACCATGACCTGCAGTAGCCTGTGAGGAAAATGATCTTAAAAAAAAAAACGCCCTCGATGCCCCCATCTTGAACCTTTTTTTTGATCTCTAAGAAACAACTCTGGCTGAGGAAAAGCAACCAATCAGAGAGAGAAGGCGTGAGTGGACAAGTCCCAAAGGTGATAGATGTCACAAATATTATTAGCCTTATCATAACCTTCACAATGTGTGGGGTATTCATTTGTCGAGCACTGTATTTTAAACACGTTGCGTCAGCTAGTTGCTAGTCACATCAGGCACAAGGTTTTGTCAATCATAAGACAATAAAGATGTATGTTTTTTTTTTTTTTTTTAAATCAAAATGTCATAGTGGCATATTGTGCATATCTTGCTATTTTGTCAGTGTTACTTTCATCTTAAACCACCGGTGGATATAATTTCCTTGACTGAAATCCAGGACAAGGACTCAAAATAGTTAGACATAAAAATGATGATGGTATCAAGAAAGATGAAAAGAGCGAAGCCCTGAAATAAGACACAAAAAGATGAAAGGATGCTAAACTCATGTTAAACGCATCAGCTGACTCAAGCATAAAACAGTGAGTGGTCCTGGAACTGGGGGAAAACAAGAATTATAAGGAGGAAAGGGAAAATAAATGAGAAAAACAGCCTACTTAAGACAAAGGAGCGAGTCACCCCAGAGAGGAAAAAAAAAGGTGTGTGAGATGCCACTATTTTCCTCTTGGGAATAAATAATGGCTCAGCTTCGCATTCTGTATGGAAGGTTGGAAACAGGAAAGGTGGGTGCATGAGCCTCCCAGACTTGAAGCTATCATAGGCTGAGATGGAACTCGTTTGTCAACGCGACCCTCGCAAAAGTTATAGAATTAATCATTGGTTTCCAACCAAGCCGCCATGGCACACTAGTATATTAGGTGGGCCTCGTAAGAGCAGTCAATATGCAGAAAATTCAAAATAAGTCAATTTGCAAGTAAATTGGGAAGAAATCATGGTTATATCAGTATTCTCAGTCCATTTGCTTAGCTTTTGGGATAAAAAGAGTACAACCTATTGAGTTGTACTACCCTGAGGGAGACATAAGATGAAAGAAACTTGCTCCCCTTGAAACTGAAGCGACAATGTAACACTGAAGATGTCTCAGTGTCAAGATCACATGTCTTAAAACTGAGATCCTGGCCCTGTAGCACTTTCAATAATCATCTGGGGAGCAAAGGGAAAGAAAGATCCCTGAGGAAAAGTTGTCAGACTTGAGAACTAGGCCGGAAGGACAGGGGAAGAATGTAGAGCAAATAGGAAACAATTATTCTTACCGATGCATAGAGGTGGAGGGTAGTTCCATCTTCGGACAGTTCCAGGCATACAGGTAATGTGTGAATTCCCCTTCAAGGTGCACCGTTTGCAGAGACAAAGCGGAAAATGCAAAAAACTGGCTGTGAATTCATTTGCTCTCGCTCACATCTGGAGCGCTAATTATTTGGAGCAGCTGCCCGTTGTCTCCGAAAAGACTTCATCCAGCGACTAAATTACAAAATCTATCTGAAGTGACAAAGATCAATAGAGAACAAGAATTACAACGGTATTAAAATGAATGAGTGATTAGACGGAGGTAGATGTTTGCCCCATCCAAATTAGTACGAAAATGTAATCGCAGTCGAGACACGACGTGTACAGTACTTGTAATTAAATCATGCAGAAAGAAGCTGATCCATAACAAAGCGGTTTACAAATACTTAAATAGTTTTCCTTGGCTGTTGTGACAGAACAGAAAATATTTGATGGCACAATAAGAAAATATTTTCAAGCAGCAACTGTTAATATGTTCCATTGTGTTCTAGAGGGTTGCAAAAGTAACAGATCAGCGCAATAATCAAAGCGCTTCATAAGTTTACCTGGAGTGTGTATCCCGGTTCACACTGAAAGGACACCACGTTATTCATTTGAAGACGCTCCCCAACCTTGATGGCATTCATAGGAACCACAGGTTCGGGACAGCTGGTCAGTGACACAGCTGAATGGATAAAAGATAATAAATTCAGCATTAAAAGTGAGTTAAAAAAAAAAGAGCTCAACTGTGAATTCCCCTAGTTGTCTCCAAGGTATTGATGAGTTACAGGAATTATTATCCGAACTTACTTTTGTATTCTAGCCTGAATCCAGCAGCAGACACGCTAATATCGGAGAAAAAGTGGAGGTATAGTTGGTTGGAAGTACTGTTGAGGAGAGCTGGAACGGTGGTGCCTTGGGGAGAAAATAAATAGTAGGCATTTAGTGATGCTATCTCTGGCTTAGGCTGCCCATGACTAACTGCATCAGTTACTTACAAACAGTTAAAATGCTGCTTTCCTAAAATGTGCTTTTTTTTTCCCTCCCCTGAGGGCAAAGTTACCTCTTGCTAAAAAAGCGACATTAACAAAGTTACCATACATCATTGAACTTCACGGACCAAAAGGTGTGAGTAAAACAGATTTTCATTCAGACATATACAAATGTAACATTTTACAAAGGATGTTTTTGTTTGTAAGTTTTACAATTAAATTTTAACGTCAACACAGAATAGCTTTAGCTGTTTAAGAAACCACCGGCGCAAAAAAAACCTGAAAAAGATTACAAGTCACGATACAGATACCTGAGAAACTTCCGAGCAAAGTGTCAGTGTTGTCTCCTCCATCAAACAACTCCAAGGAGTCCCAGTTCTGTTCTGTGACAAAGCTGATGACCTGGATCTGAGAGAAGAACAGGATACAGGGGATGGTGAACATTAGTGGATTGATTTAAAAATAACAGATGTTGACAATAACAACATAGTACTGAAATGGATTGCTGCCACAGCCAAAAAAAAAGGTCGCTACCATGTTATAACGTGATGTTTCAAGTTATGTCGATGTTCCATGTTATAACACGTTTCACGTTATAATGTGGTTATTTACACGTTATAATGTGAATAATTTTATGTGGTAGTGACTTTTTTTTTGTTGATGGTGGTGTGGCAGCAACACGTTTCCATTGCACAGTAATGGAGAGAACATCTGCACTCAGGAAGCTTAGTTGTGACTGATTGTGTTATATTGTACAGTGCAAGGTTTTCGAAAGTAACTATAAACGTTTTTTTTTTTTTTTCCAATTTTGGTTAACATTTGAACAGACTTGAGGTCACCAGTTTTAGTTTTTGTAAGCATGTCATTCCATTGGCCAGAACCCTGACATTAGAGCGGCAACATGGCTCATGGCAAGAAGTTCCTTTCTGTCCATGATCCAAAATACATCATTAAAGTAGGCCGGATCTTGACATTAGCATAGTACATTTTATAACGTGTAGGACACTCTCAATGATTTTCACATTTCGCAAAGAAGGTCCATGTTGACTCAAATTTCTATCACCTTGCCCCAGCCTATCATTTGGAGGCACTTCTCATCCTACACTGATGGTTATAGATTGGTTACAGGGAGGCCAATTGAAGATGGGGGACGAGGGGGTGGATCTGCTAGGTGTGGTGCATCTTGAAGAGATGAGGAGAGAGATCACACATTGATCTTTCATTAAGAGGCCACAGAAAGTGTGCTGCTCGGGCAGTTAACTTCTGTGACTTTCCTTGATTGTGACAGCCGAATCTTATAAGATCCACTTGCCCTGCAAACGTAACTACAATGCAGCAGTGGAGACGGCAGCGACTGTCACATTGAAATGAAAAAGAACATCTAGATAATCGGCTCAGTTCCTTTTGTTTGACGAACCGAACTGCAACAGCACTGGCTTGCGGACACGTACAAGATAAATGTTTTACTCCATGCAGGACTCTTGCATCAGCTCATAGTGCAATGTTTTTGTTGTGCTGATGCACAATTGTAAACCAGCCTTTGTGTGTCTACCGGTAAGACTTGAAAAATGTGACAGACAATGAAAACTGGGACAATGACCCTGGAATACAAAAGAGAAGAAAATTACCGTGCATAAACGAGTGCGCATACAGAACACCAAACCCCCTAAATTGGCATGTCGATTTTCTGGAGCACAATGTCAGTTGGGGAAAGGAGGGCCTGCCTTTTAAAGGCTTTAAACAAGTCAACACACACACACACACACACACCGTATGTGTGTTGTACAGCAAAATTAAGGGTGTCGTGTCATATTTTCAACCAACATATATTCAACTGCAGTGGCGGAAACTAATAGCTAAGGGACAGCCCGGTGGCCATTAACCAGAGCAGCTAAAATGGACGGCGAGAAACTTCCCATCTGGCAGATCCCAAGAGACTAAGCGACAAACTTCTGCAAGGACGACTAAGTGAGCAGAAATGTGAATACACGTTTATCACAGGTGTATTGTTAACCAAGCCGGTTATGGTTATTTGAAAAATTAGCCGTTTAAAGTGTATAAATGGCCCTCCTTTAATTGACAAAGACCTGTAATTGTAATCATGAAAATTAACCGTTAATTAGTCCTTGGTCAGCTAAATACACACTACAACTGCCTTTTTGTAATGGTCCACCCCCACCCCCACCCCCCTAGGTTTTCAATGGTTAGAAGCTGTTTTCTCTTTGTTCAGAAGTGCTTTTAATCATAAAAAACACATTGAGTTACCTTGTGTATGAAAATCGCTATATCAATAAATTAGTTTTGCTTCACTTTGCTTTACCGGGTGCGTGCAGTGGTCAGGCCACTGGAAGCTGATGGCAAATACACAACAAATTAAACATTACTTAAATCTATCCACCGATCGATTTGCGGTACCACTTAATAATTAATATCTGGATTTGTCTCAAGTGACTGATTTCTGATCCATTTGCTGCATGTACGGCATATTTCCTCTTCCTGAAAGTTAAAGATTTCTTTGTTTTTGTTGTTTTTTTGCAGTGACTGTTCATGTTCCACAGCTTCCAGTATTAGTACTATACAAACCTGGATTCCTGATCCCTCTGGAACAGTAATCTTCCAGACACAGTTGAGGCTGTTGAGATAAGGCTCTGGAAATCCAGGTGACAAAATGGTCCCGGTACGATGGGTAAGATTAGCTCCACAAGGAACTGTAGAAGAGAGATATAGATGTATGTCCTCTAATTATACACAGCATATGTACATAAATCATCATAACATCTTAGATTTCAAGTGTTAGTAGCGCTCTTGTCAAAGCGCATCTCATTTTTTCACCTGAGTGAAACATCAGTCTTGAAACATTATTAACATCTGGTAAGAACATCTGTTACACTTTCCTGTGTGTATGTGTGTTTGTTTGCGGAATGTTCCGATTTTGAACATGTGAACTTCTTAGTGTGTTTCTGTCGGGGTGTTTACTCGTGACCTACCACCTCTGTGCTGCACGCCTGAATGTGTGTTCTACAGACAATGGCTCGCAGCACTAATCTGTGTCAGTTTAACGCCCGGCTCACACGCGAGGCTGCTTGTTTTAAGGACAGAAGGAAGAAAGAAAGATGAAAACCGGTCTGTGTCCTACCTATGCAGCTGGGGATGGAGCTGTTCCATTGTGCCAGTGCATTGGGCACTGTCAAGCATTCAGTGGCGCTCGATCCCTCGAGCACATAACCTGGGCTGCACTCAAAGCGAATCACAGCGCCAACAGCAAAATTGTTGCCCATTCGTCGGCCATTCCGGGGCTCGGGGACCGAGCTGCACTGGGTCGCACTGGTCCTCGGGACAGCTGTGTTGCGCAAGGGAAAGCACATGACATATTACACATTACACATTTCCCGTCTAAAAACAATATTTGGAACTCAAGTCCAAACAAGTTTATTATTGTCATATCATCTTTAGATGCTGAACATCACTGAGCTATCGAGTGAAGGACTCATGAGAGAATCAATTATGGAGTGCCAATTTGAGATTTCAGATTTGATGTACAATCTGCGGATGTACAGGTGTGTGCAGCCACCTGCGTGATATACCCTCACTCACCTTGGTAGACCAGGTGGAATCCCCTCGAGCTGGATTGGCTTTTGGAAGTGAAGCGTATCAGGATTTGGTTGGTGGTCGCCAATGGCAGTGACTCGCCTGAGAGATTGTGTAAAAGAAACAATTTGCAATGTTATAAACTAAGTGCCTTTAGTGCAGACTGTAAACGCGTGGGCACAGGACATTCTCATCTCTTCTGGTTTCACTCAGCTGAGTGTGAAATACAGAATTCACTTCATACTCGGGTTTATCACCGATACTGTGCGAGGCCCTGGGCAATGTAGACAGTATTTAAAGGACATTCTACACGTTCGGGAGGGATTGGAACGTCACCCGAGTCACGGCTCACTGGCAGGCCAGCTATACAAAATTAAGCTGCGCTCTGACAGCGTGCATACAAGGCTAATTGAGACACTGAAAACTGGAGAGGGTTAACTCACGTGCCATTTTTTTTCCATAAAGTGAAGAAATATTGGTCTAAATAAAGGTTGTGTTCCAGTTTTAACACATCGGTGGCAACGCCCTTTTATTAAAGCTCGGGTGTCAGTGCGTCAGCACGTTAGGATAAGCAAAGGTTATTGATTCTCTTTCATGAAATATTGATAGATTTTGATAGATGTTTGAACTTAAACCACCATCGGACTAAAACCTCACTGACTTAGGATTGGTTTTATAGTTTTGGTCCCACTATTGTTTATATCTTGGGGTGAAAACACAAGAATAGAATTTATCCAGATACTGGAGATAAATATTTTTTGACGGAAATTCCCCACTCACCCCCCCCCCCAAACAAAAAAAAAACAATGTGCTCACATCTTAATTAAACCCTGCAATGTTTCGACAGAGATGGGAGGCGCAGAACACAAAATCATGCTCGAGTATCTCTGCCTCTCAGTCTTTGGCGCTCAAGCTGCTGACGGCCTCTCGGCGAAGGATCTCATGACATGCTTGCTGTTTGCTGTCTGCTTGCTGTCGCACTGTAGTGGGGAGGCAGACATGCTTATCCCCCTTAGGAAACATCATACTATGTGTGTTTCTGTGTCTCTCCAGAAGCTGCACTGTCACTTTATTCTGCATATGTGTTTCACATCTTTCTCTTATCGTAGACACTGCATCATAAGAGGCAGAGCTGTAGAAGTGTCATGGCGATGACTGGTCGGGTGCCGCAGCCGGGACCCGAGGGCATGCTGGGTCGTTAACTGCAGGAAAGCCCCGCTGTATGCTGTCATAGTGGACGCTTCATAATTTGCTGTGCAGGGAACGTGTTCACCTTAACAGATCAGACATGTGTCAGCAAGTAGCTTATCACGACTCTGGTCAGCGTCGAGCTGCAAACCAGGTCACACTTTTACAGCTCCTCTGCACTGATTTGAAGGAAAGCCAGCGCAGCTTTGGCAGAAATCCAGTTCCCCCCCCCCCAAATAATTGATGGTGTTAGCTGGTTTGGATTCAGCAGTTATGGCTGAGATTAATGTTCCAACTGCTTAGCGATAAACAGTTTTCATGCAAAACAACATCCTTGGATCAGTTCGGCGTTTAAAAATGTGAACTCCATCAATCACGTCCCGAGCGATCTCGATGGCGAGCTTCCCTCCCTCGTACAAAGTCGGTGACCTCTGAATGCACTTGTCAAGTCAGGGACACACTTCGTGTGGAAAGTCTTTCTGTAAAGTGAAGCTGTTAAAGCTGCCGAGCACATTCTACGAAGTGTCTTCATTGAGTTCAAAAACGTAATGTGATAGCTTATCTTCTCATGATATGTTCAGCATTTTCTACTCCAACCTTGCAAATGATACATCATCGCCAATGAGCCCACGTTATCTTTCTTACTTTGGTATTTGAGAACACGGTGCCTGCGTTCTTAGGGGAAACCACCTTTGTAGACCTAAAGTCTGTCTTCCTTTGCCAGACAGTGTCAGCCTTGCTTTGCTCTGCATGCTTAGTGAGTTCTGTGAGTTGGCCGACAGTCCTCAGTTAATATAGCATCTTGTTTACAGAGTAGTGAAGTAGTGAACTCAATGGGGGCTTTTTTTTTTCTTTCCGCTGCCTTCCCTGGACAGAAACCAAAGTAATCATACTTGCTTTTGTCGAGTCAAAGACTGACCGAGATACAAAAATGCTGTAATTTCACACTGTTTCACACATTTTCACGTTGGCAAAATATCCGTCTTGTTGAAGTAAGTTGTTTAACATCTTTCGTGGCACGTGTTAAACATGGCCATCTATTTTACTACAGCATCGATGCTACAGCCAACATTCCATCTCTCTCTCTTCCATTCTGTTATTACTTGCAGTTGTTATATTCTTGTAGTCTAAAAATTATGTGCTGTTGACTGGTGTTCTGAACTTATCTGAAAACATTAGATTTATTGGAGCTATCTTTATACATTTTTGGATGAGCGCAAAGGCAACAGTAACACTTTGATAGTAATTATGCAAACATTAATTAGGAATGGATGTCATCAGTGAAATTCAAATTTGTGTTTATGCCTGATTACGTTTGTATTACTTGCAGGTGTACCAAATATGAGAACCAGATGTCTATAGGGGAAAACCAAAGCAAAGAGAAGATGGAAAACTAATCAGTCAAAGAATGTTTGTATTTTCTGGCATGGCTGTCCTTTACATGCTTAAAATATAAATAAAACAAAATCCTTTTTTTTGCTGATCTGTATAACTGCTCGCACATACACATTTGTGTCACACTAATACAACAGGTGCATTTCCATGCAATTATGAGCATGTCTAATGATTTGTTATCGTTGCGATGAAGTCAGACGTCGCTTATGCATTGTGTTACGGCTCAGTAGAGCCCACCTGCTGCTGCATCTTTGCCTCTGTCAGCAATATGTCAATCCAAGGCTTGTAATTAGGGGGAAAGCTTAGACATTTCATTCAGTTCTTACTCATGTCAGAAATAATGGTAATGAGATCAAACTGTCAATGAATCGTGTGTATGTGCGTGCGTTACCTGTGTGTGCTCCAGACAAAGAGCTAAGAACACGGGAAGACTGTGTGGGACCATCAAAAACCTCCACAATGTCATTCAGAGCTGTTTGGAAGAATGCAAACTGGCTGAAGACCACTAAAAAAGAAAAAAAAAAAAAAACAAGTGGTGGAATTAGAAGTTGTGTTGAAATATGGTTTAAATCGATGCGGGTATGTGACGTGTGAACCACGAATTGAATATCGACTGATCAAAGACCCTGTATGAACACGTGCAAGGTGGGTAACGTCGCCACCTGTGAAAACACAACCTCTAACTGATGTGACAAAGGGAATTTTTAAACTAGTGCTTTGGCTCAATGGTTTGGCAGCAGATAAAAGGGTTTCTTGCAATGGCAGCCAATAAATCTGTGTGCTGTCTTACCTCCATCAGTTCGCCAAACCTCCCAACTGTTATTGCTGGGACATACAGTATTTAACCTTTCAGATGTAATAATCTGCGTGAGGTTGGCAAGTGCAAGAACGAGGAGGGTATAGGAAACTGGTTGCAAGACCTTAACTGCAAAGAGACAAACAAGGCTCACCAGCTTCCATTAGTGGATTAAACCATGTAAGGCCTGAATGAATACCAGCGATAGTTATTTTTGAGCATTGGAATCGATTTCCAGGAAAATGCAAACATGGGTTATTGCGTACTCCCAAATCCGTCATGGAAACTCCAACAAGAGGGATGTGAGCGCATTCATTTGAAGCATTGCCCTTTTTTGTAATGGGTGCATTTACCGCACATGCGTTCTCAGAAGCAAGTTGCTGAGTTTGACTTAATGATACAATATGAATGCTGAAGTCAATGAGAAGCAAGAGAAACAATGTGAAGGGTAAAGAGAACATCAGAAGCAGAATGTGAGCAAGAAATAACTTTTTTTTGTCAATCGCTTGCAGCTATCTGACCACATTTTCACATTGGGAAGCTGAACCTTCTTAATATGGAAATTTCAAAAGGCCTTGATAAAACTTGATCTTCCACATCCCAATTAGGGGTCAGGTATTTTCCTCGCTGAATATGTAAAATAGCGATTACATTTCTCAAGTGACAGTCACAGTAGTTGGACAGCATTACAGGAGTTTTATTCTTCCAGGCAGTTTTACCATTACTCTAGGATTCTCACTCTCTTTGACAGTGAAAAATAATCCCTTAAAAGTTTGAAGAAAATCAGTTGAGACTTTATTGGGAGAAAGGTGACAACAGTAATCCCATAAAGAAAACTGCAGCTTGTCGATCGTTGATAAGGAAACTGTACAAATTTGACCCTATTCATTTTGTATCAGATAACACCCCAAGTTATTGAAGAAGCTATAAGAGTTTGACTAAAATATTAAAGGTTATCATTGAAAAGAGTTCTAAAAAAAAATTCATTCTAGTAATTTATTTCTTTTTCTGTATCAGATACCATCCAAACCAATTCAGGATAGTTTCAAGAAAAGATGAAGGGTTGCCAGTGATGGTTCTGAAAAGAAATCTCTGTAGCATTATCTCATCGGTTCATTGGAGGAAAAACATATCAAGGCTCATACCTAAATGAGCTCTTCAAGTAATACACTGTATGATAATCAACCGCAAATAAAATGATACGGGACATTACTTGTCTTACCATAATCTTGAGGAACCACCACAGAGTAAAGACATATCCTTGCAGTGCTGTAGTTGCCAGGGTAACCAGGAGACAGGACCACTCCTTCCAAACCAGAGTACTGTCCACCGCACAGCGCTAGAGTGACAGCCAGAATAATTAGTCACGATAGGCGAGACGATCAACAATCTCAAAGCAAGCAAAGAAGAAAAATGCACTGATCTTATAATGTTTGATTAATTTTCTTCGTGCTTGCCCAAGCCCCTCTGTTCCGTCACTCCCAAATTACTTTTCCTTGTCTGATCGGGCTTTGGCTGTAAGGTGTCACTGGTGTTTGCCACAGCAAAAGTCCAATGTTTTTCACGTGTCCCTCCGGGTTCATCAGGGTGAAGCGGGGTTTTAAGGTGCCTCACTCATTTGAAGATATTTGCAAATAATGTACGGTTGCAAGAAAATGTATGTGAACACTTTGCTATGCTAGATTTATGAATAAACTCATTATTGTATTAAACTGCAATCAGCTCTACAACTCAAGTCACAATGCAAATAGTGATTTAAGGTCATTAAATATAAGCAGTTTTATGTTTTGCCATGTACACCCTTATCCATGTTGTCACAGTAAACTACAGAAAGTGTCATCTTAAGTGTATGTTTACATGGGATAAATCTGTGAGCATTGCTGTGGAATGTGTGGCTTCTCTGGACTGTCTCCAGATGTCAGTGTTTACCAGTGCAGATGGGTTTGGGTTTGTTCCAGCTTGGCTTGCCATCTGCTCCCATGATGCATGTGAGGGTTTGTCCTCCCTCTAGTGTGTAGCCACTGTCGCAGTGGTAAGCGACGGCGGAGCCCAGCTTGAGTTCGGTTCCCACCCTCGACCCATTGCGCACCAGACCCGGCTCAAAGCAAGACTCCCGCGGGTTCTCTGTGTGGAAAGAGGTAACACAGTGGAAAATAAGGCATGGTTATAACGCATGTTGACATACTGTATATGAAATGATTTTTCCAAACACAGCAGTGGCTTGTAGCCTCCTACACTTTTTTCACTCGCATCGCTGCTTTTCTATTTTAAGTAAATCTATCTCATTGGCTGTCTTTTCTCTCTGGCCCTTGACGGCACCGTCTCATCTGCCGCTGCTGATGGTATGTGTATGGCTCTGGAGATAGACAGGCAGCTGATTGAGAGTGGCAGTGGTCAGGGCCAAGGTCTGCTGAGTACACACAACCGCTTCTCTCACATAAAGTTGTTGTCCATTCCCGGGAAGAAGACAATGGACAAACAAACGCTTACTTTTGTGCTCACAAACCGACACGAGTGTGCAAACATTATATCCAAGCAAACATGAGTCACTGCTTATGAGGCCGTAAGAACGATGTATTGTTCAATGTGGCACATAGATCTCAGGGGATGGAGACCAATGTGAGAGGCCACTAGTCAATTCCGTATAATTCACATCCCCTGATCGTTCTTAAGCACAGCTCACTTCCATATCTGGTGACTACCCCCCATGTGCGTCTAAGCAAATTATGCCTCAGGCCCTGGCATGGGTTCCTTGTATCTTAGCAGGGCTTCTGTTTCAATCTCCTCATTTTCCAACACCTGCTGTTCACATAGCAACATCCTCCTGTTGTGTACCATAAAGCTGATTTGATTCATCAAATCAATATCTAGATCATTCTCCTGATACACTGAGATCATCGTCATGATGCACTTTCTAACTTGGAGTATATAACATGGCTTATATTGAGGTCGTCCCCAAAGCAAAAGCTGTTGTCAGGATGGACCCTCTACGTTGGTGGACTTCAACCTCCCGACTCATTTCCCCTGTTCGACCTGTTACTCTAATAAGAAAACTTCAAATATTTAAGTTCAACAATCCAGAGCAATGGTGAGTGTGGTAAGGAAGTGAAGTAACGGGTTCAAGCAGGTTGGAATAGATGGCGGAAGGTGTCTGGTGTGTTATGTGACAGAAGAATCTCTGCTAGGAAGAAGGGAATGTTTATAAAACAGTGGTGTGGCCGGCCATGATGTATGGATTAGAGACGGTGGCACTGAAGAAACAACAGGAAGCAGAACTAGAGAAGGCAGAATTAAGATGTTGAGGTTCTCGCTCAGAGTGAGCAGGATGGATAGGATTAGAAATGAGCTAATTAGAGGGACAACCAAAGTTGGATGTTTTGGAGACAAGGTTAGAGAGAGCAGATTTCGATGGTTTGGACATGTCCAGAGGCGAGAGAGTGAATATATTGGTAGAAGGGTGCTGAGGATGGAGCTGTCAGGCAGGTTAGTTAGGAGCGAGAGGAAGACCAAAGAGAAGGTTGATGGATGTTATGAGGGAAGATATGAGGGCAGTTGGGGTTAGAGAGGAAGATGCAGGAGATAGGCGTAGATGGAAAATGATGACAAGCCGTGGCGACCCTTAACGGGACAAGCCAAAAGGAAAAGAAGACTAATAAGCAACAGTTGTAGTTGCATACTGGGGAGACCGTAAATTGCTTCTAAAGTGGTAGCTACTTCAACAAGAACAAGAGTTTTCTTGGGACCTTTTCTACATGCAGGAGAAAATTGACGTGAGACCTCATCCATTAAAATGAACAAAAACAAAAAGACACAAAAGAGTTTACATGATTCCATGTGAGCTGAAGTGAAAGAGTAAATGATGATATTGGATCAGACAGACACAAGAGCGAAGATGCTTGCTTTGGTGTATGTCTGTTGATGTCAGTCTGTGTTACTCAAACGCCATCCGGCCATGCAACATTTTTGCCTACATATTTCCCCGGAGAGACCCATCAGACACTGTCAGAGACATAGAAAGAAAAAAAGATTACTCGATAAACAGACTGAGAGCACCGCAGGCAGATTTTGTAACGCAATTTTCAATGGCAGGCTGACCAAACACTCACTGCGCCTACTTGTCAACTGGGCCCCACTCACCAAATAGCCCAACCCGTAGTCATATGAGCTTTTGTGCCATGTTGTTTGTTCACAACTGGGGAGCTAATTCATATTTTATCTGCTTATGGTTTACTGCTGTTAAGAATTGAAAGTGTGGAAACTGGAATTGTGATGAGTTTCATGCTGGCTCCACCTGGCTGACCAGATTGCCAATGCATTATGGCTCAATGTGTCACGCATCGTAAATACATGAGCCGAGATGAGTCTACCAGAAGAAGGTGCAATGAAATTATTGACTAAAATAAATCAAGACAAGAAACAGGGCACTTGGGGTGCTCATAAATATGAATATGGACTGAAAGAGTCTGTTATTATGCTATTGCAATTTAGTCTTGTTCAAAATAGTAAAGATTATTTTCGCGGGCGTTGGTATACACAAACTGCATTTTCTGTCCATTAATATCTTGTCATAACAGGAAACACATTTGTCTTTTGTCTAAACACTATTTTGAGGTAAGCAAGGCAAAGTAAAAAGCAAAAAAATGAACTTAAGCACTCCTGCAGTCACTTTTTTTTTTTCGACTGAATTCATTGATTTAGTCTGTCTCTAAGGTATGTCTTGGTCAATAGTTAATTCCATTCACCCCAGACTAGTCCGAAAAGTAAGTTAGAAGAAACAATGTAGACAAAGTACAAACCTGTGTACTGAAGTACAAATCCATTGCTGCTGAGGGAGGCATCGCTGCGGAAGGCCAGGAAGAGCTTGTTGGAGCTGCTCTCGATCCGATCGGGAACGTCTGTGCCGTAGAAGCTTCCGAGCAAAGGGCTGAGTGAGTCTGGCCCATCATAGATATGTAAAAAGTCATAACTGGGCTCTAAGCTGAATCTGGTTGCAAAAAAAAAAAACAAAAAAAAAAAACATAATACTTAATGATTATGTGATTTATATACCAGTACGAAAACAACAAAAAGGCATGCTGTGACTGGTGGCACAGTCCCTCGGTGAGCATACCTGTCTCTTCCGCGCGAGTTAGTTAAACTTACTGGTTGAAGTTGAGGGCGATGACATAGTCCTCTGTGACAGTAACAGTCCAGTCACACTCTCTCCCGTGAGGGTAAGGTTCCGGATAATCCGGAGAAAGGATGAGCCCACTTGGACCGCTCAGGTTGCCGCCGCATGGAGCTTTGAAGAAAATTCAAAAATTCAAATAAGTAGGTCAGACAGAAAATGGGACTAAAATTAATTAATATATTAAAGTAATAGTTGTTTTTAATCTTTTTTTTCCTCAAAGCACAGAGTTTGGTCACATCCTATAACAGCGGTAGGTAATGTCAAACCACTGAGTCTGTGTTGTTTGTGAAGAGGCGTTATAATTAGATATGTCTGATGCAGTGACTGTCTTGGGCAAAATACAAACAAATGAAGATATTTATTCAGACAAGCCACTGAGGTTATCGAGTCGTTGCTGGTATCATCTTGCTCAACACCTCACTTGTTCAACATCAACTCATTCTACTCCTTGTGTCATTATGAGCTACAGTTCACTTTGCATGCTGTGCTTCAAGTGCTGAGTACCTGTGCAAGTTGGAGGGTCTGGCTGCCAGAAGTAACGACCACTGATCTCAGTGCAGGTGATTTTGTTGGCACCCTGCAGGATGTAGCCAGGGTCACAGTGGAAAAAAACATGGTCCCCTGGTTCCCTGCTGTCACCGCCGCGGGTCCCATTAGTCGGCATGCCCGGGTCATTACATGAGGTGGCGGTAGAGACTGAAGGAGCAGGGGAAGTAAAAAGGAACCTGACTGAGATGAACGTATCATTGCTATAAAAAAAAAATGTTAACCTGTGAGGATTTGTGTTCTCTCTTTCAAGCAAAACCATCAAAACCCTCCCCTTTCATCATCCTCAGAAGCGTCAAGATCCTCAGCCTCACCGGAGAACTGCACTGCGAAGCCTTGCTTGCTAGTGAAGAAGTCAGTAGTGAATTGCAGGCTGATGGCGTTGAAGGTGCTGTGAGCATCTTGCGGCAACGCGGAGCCGCTCAACTCCCTTAGCAGGACCCCGCCGTCCTGGGGCCCATCCCAGATCCGAAGCACGTCGTGGATCTCTTCGGTGTGGAAAACCAGGAAATGCAGACTAGTTGAGGACAAGACATTTAATTAATAAACGGTTAGAGGCAATGGGAGGCGCTGCAGCTCATCTTAATAGTCTGGAAAGTAAACTACAAAAGGCAAAACTTTCCTTCTGTTACTCATACAGGACATTATAGGTACACCTACACAATCCGTTGAGGGCCGTTACCACAATAGAGACACCTCTGAGTACAATGTAGTGAAGACAAACAAAACCACCGCAACAGATATTATAAAACTAATCAAAATCTAAACACTGTTATCGCAGTAAAGGAAGACTTTTTATTTTTTTTGTTCCCCTCGTACATTTGTCAGCACCAAACAATTTGTTTGGTAATAAAAATGTCAAGGAAATAAACAAGCCCAAAAGGAAATTGACTATTTTAGAGTTTAAATGGATTGAAATCAAAATCAAATGCATTCAGATGAATCAGTGCACCAAAAACAGTAATGTGTTTAAAATAACAACAGACCAAAGGCCCTTCCTTAACAGATAAGGGCAGGAATCAAGCAGAGGGACAAACGGCATTTTTAAATATAATCACAGACACCAGATGCACCGCATTCAATGGATGTTTTGCAGTGTCACTCAAGACGCTACTTCAGCCCCAGCATTTAATTTCCAGCCTCTACATCAGAAAGATGTTGCTGTCAAAATATGTACTCCTCACTTTCACCAAAGACAGCCGTCATCCAGCTGGATGTTACAAGTGAGCTGGATGTGAATTTGTGTTTGAGCTTGCTAAAGTAGGCCAGTCTCAACGCAGCGGATTCTTAACCATATTCTCAATTGCTTGCAGTCTCGACCATATGCAAGAAGATATTTCAAACAAACTGGCTGTCAATGTGTAGTGTTCACACCTACTTAAAAGTGTGAAGTTTGATTTTTTTTTTTAATAATCTATACACCATGTCAGCCTTTATAACTTACACTACACCCCCCCCCCGCTGCTGCTGACTCAATTCTTTAAAAATTAATCAATAAATACACAAACAAAGAGCTGTCCTGGGATGAGATGAGGAGGCACAAGCAATTTATTTTTGAGCTTAGCGAGTAGATGTAAATGAAGCGTCAGTCAAAATGACACAGCGTTCTTTCAACCGGTCTACTGGGGCAATGCGACATCTTCCATGGATGGCGCAGAGGCTTCACCAAATCCAAATATTACCTACTATAGTTGAACCAGCAGGCTGGTCTTGTTCATGAAAAGGCATTTTTTTAAGCAGATATTAATGTAAATGTACATGACTACAGCTTCAATTGATTCATAACGGCATTTAATGTTACAAAAGTAAAATGCTTTTTTTCTGGACAAAGTAAAGAGTAGGCTTCAATAATACACTGAAGAAATCCTTGTTCATAAGAGACAGCTTGAGCACTCAGGGTTTGGAGACTTGCGCTTTAAAGTTTAGCTACTGAGTGATCCAGAAAACACGAAAAAGTACAATTTTAAATTCAACCGCACACAGAAATACTGTATCCACAAACACAAGAGAGCAGAGCCTTTGAGCTTCAAATGATGCATTGGAAAAACAGCAACCCGCTGATATGTTGACGTTTAGAAACAACTTCCTGCCGTGTTAGCATAATTGGTGTCAGAATCCGATTTTCACAGCGTGTGAGGCACGGGCAGCAGCCAGAGGCTACTCCGCAATGTTCTGTGAAGGCCAATACGGCGCATTGCCGATTTGTCAAGGTGTCGTGATTGTGAGCTAAGTGCATGCGGAACAAAGAGAGAAGGAAATTGCACATTCACAAAAATATACATTGATGGTGACTGTACTAAGCCACAGATATAGCAAGTAAGTTGGAATTTGTCAGTCATTTCTCCTTTAATTCGGGACACTAGGAGAGGCCACAGACAGTGAATCAAGACTATGTTTACGATACATCTCTTCATGAGTAAAAGGTGCATGAATTTGGTTTCACATCTGCTTGAGAGGCTCTCAAAATATGATGGGTTGCTTGCAAAGGCTCAAGATAATGATCAAATAAAATAGGACTTCTTTGCTGGCACTATGGAGTTCTTTACGCGATTGAACTCACTGACATGACACTATAAGCTCACCAAATATATTTATGAACTAATAAAGGACAATGGCTTCCTACAGAATTTGAGAAACTGAGGGAACTGCTTGTATGAGAGTCTAATTTGAGTTTAGACTTGGCTAGAAGCCAAAGTCCGTCCGTATTTCCAAATCCAGACTGTATTATTATAATTTCACCTCTTATTCTTAACTGTTTTCAATGTTGATTTGCAGCCTCCTTTAGTTTCTCCCACCTCCATCATATTGTTGTTTGTGAGTAATTGTTGCATATGTTTTTGGAAAAAGGATGCATGCAAGTCTTCTGAGCATGATTTTTTTTTCCCCCTAAGGCAACGTTCAGGATTGCCAAATATTGAATGACATCATGTTCTATTTTGAGATTTATCTGTTCACTGACACGTGGGTGGAGGAAGCTCATGGCGGGGAGGGATCTGAAATAAGAACACGGTTATTCATTGCTGGGTGTCTGCCTGGAAAAGGTGTTGGGATGACGGGAGTACGTAATGGTAAACATTTATTGCTGGTGAAAGAGGAGTGTCTGCTCTTTCGTTTGCTAAGGTTGTTATATTGTCATAGAAGTCATTTTTACAAACTTGGGTGAGATTTGTTAGATTCCATTTTAATGTTTTTACACTGGACACACATGATTGGGTGCTCTGTGAGGCAAAACATAATATTTCTTTAAGAAGAGTGATTTGTCATCGCCCGCGCAAATCATAGAATCAAGAAAGTTGGGTAATGAACCCTGATAACGCGGGGTTTTTATTCTCGACTCTTGTCTGCCTCTTAATGTGATAAAATAGTTCAATCACGTGTTATGTGTTCACACTAAGGAGAGAAGATGGGGACGGATGCAATTCGTTGGGTCTCTTTTGATTCTGCTTTAGCTGTTTTGTATTCATATGAGAGAAACAGAGAAAGAAATGGAGAGTGCTATGAATAGAAAATAGTCATGCTGCAATGGCAAATTCTGTGGGGAGCCTGATTTTGGTGTGGTGAGTGTGCATTGAAAAATAATTGATATTAACACGTGGTTAATTTTATATGCACTATGAAGACAGTGGGGCAAATTTGCTTTGTGTGACGAAATGGTACAAGGTATATAATACAACAACAATAACTGAAGGTCAAATTTTGACCGTGTCATTATTGCTTACGTCGGGTCAAATCGGGTTAGACAGTACAAAGCTCAAAAAGAAAGAGCATCTAATGCATCGTTTATTTGTGTGCTGTGACTTGATTATATAATATCCTAATTATAAAGAAAGATCAAGAAAATCTGGTCACAATCCTTTCATTTTCTATAGCACTATTCCTGCGCAGGGTCAGGAGGGATGGCTGAAGTCAATCACATGTGACATAAAAGGCGGGCCACACAGTGGAAAAAAGAAAAAAAAATGAACTCAGTCATAGTGCTGACATTTCAATTAACCCAATAGACAATGTTATGTATACATATGCACTTTTGGAAGGAAGCCAGACTGCACAGGGAAGGTGGACATGAACAAATGAAAACAACACCCAAGTACTCAGTCATGCTGTGAGTCTGTGGTTCAAACCACAGAGAGTATTTCTGCAATCAGAGGGCACACCACTAAATACCGCTTTCTTTTTCTATAACAGTAATCGGTAAGATAGGGTTAGGGTTCGCTGAAGGTCTGTTGCTACAGTCATAGTTTATATCTTCACATCTTGATTTTTATCCTGTGCCTCCCACCAGTAATCTATTTTTTTTTTTCAAGGTTGTCCTACACAGCTCACAAATGTTTGACTTCTGCGCTACCTTCACGAGTGCTATTTGCTATCTGAGGAATGCCAGAAATACTCCGCATCTTTTTCTCAATAAGGAATTATGTGGGCAGGATCAAAGGCATGTACATGAAGTATGTCTGACAAGGGGAATGCCAAGGAACGAGAGGTGCCAAACTCACGAATGAACCGTTATGAAAAATGGTGATGGACATTCCAATGTTAGATGTGCAAAATATGTTATATGGTGAGAATACATCAGCCAAAGAAAGAGCACAGTATATAGAAATATGCAAATAAAAGGAGGGAAACCATATAAAGCTATTCATGTACAGATGTAGAGTATGGCTTTATCTACACAATAGGTTTCAAACAAAAACTCACATTGTATCCAAGCTAAAGCACAATTATGAAATGAACGTGTCATATATTGACTGCAAAACAAAAAAGGCAAATTCCCTAATTCCTGTAAATACGCTCAGACCCAAAACACCGTCATTGTAAATTATGTTACATCACTTGTGGTGTAAGTCTACAAGTGTCATGCATTTCAATCATGACCATGTTGAGATGCCTAGCACACGTCTTAAAATGCCTCCAGGCTATTTTCCCGAATGGCAGGAAAATAAGGTTAAGACTACATTTCAGGCGAACGCAGTTAAGAATGCATTCAGATGCATCCTGCATAACTCTGTCGAAAAGCTATATTATTTTACATGCATCGTGAGACAAAACTGGATACTTTGCATACAAATATTTAGGAGTGACTTGAAAGAGGTCGCTGAACCATTCCGAGGGAGGGGAAAAAACAAACAAACACACAACTAATGTTTATTTAAAACAATGAACACCAACACATTCAATCCTGTCTATAAATCAAGGAAATGACAATATGACTAACATTGTATGAGCATTATAGGAGTATGTGGCGGACACTAGAGGAATTTCTGAGACCACTACTTTCGTTACATTGAAACTGACAGAGCGCCTAACTGTAGGCTACACATTTTATTCTTAGGATGCTTGGGTTTGTGTTGATAACTGTGTTGATGCTGGATGTCTTCCGACGGGGATGTAGCAGTCATGGATCAACTGGTAATGTCCTAAAGCTGCTGTAGATAATATTCTACACGCAGACAGCCCTGGATCTTTGACGTAATATGTCACTATGGGAAGCCAGCTATACAACAATGTACAAAGTACACGGTCATATCTTGTTCTCCACAAGTGAACCCGAAATATTTTTTTTTTCCACTCAGTAAGAAGTAGTATTTTTGCCACCTAGAAGGAAGTCAACTACAGGCCAAGATCACCTCGGAGGTGATCCTGTGCGTGTGATGTGCACCACTGCACAAATGGAAGTACATTTAACAGAAGCCGAGAACGTCATCAAACTAGCAGCAAGTCCACCAAAGGAAAATAAAGAGCATTGTTCAAACCTAATAGTGCTCCCAGGAGCGGCCTCGATGGTCCACACGCAGTGCAAGTTATGTTCATACGGAGCAGGGTACCCAGGAGATAAAATCCGACCGGTGGCCTCATCCTTAATGGTGCCCCCACATTCAGCTGGAAAGAGAAGGAAACATTTGTGGGTCAAAAAAAAAAAAAAAAAAAAAAAATGCAAGCAGTTTGTACATATTTTGTGTGCCATCTCATCTGACAAGGATGACAATGTAAGTGCTTTTCCTCTGAGAGCATAATCGCTCCTCTATACAGGATACAAATGGAGATTGAAGAATTATAATGCTTACGGGATGAGGACAAGACGATTGCGATGAAATACAGCACCCGGCTATGAGCCAAGCACATGAAAACAAATAGGCCGAAGCTAAAAATCACAATATATTAAATCAGCCATTAATATTGGGAAAGGGCCATCAGAGAGTGGAAATATCCATATCTTTTCAATAAATTGACAAATGTGCATATTTGCATTTATGCACTCAAACAACAAACACCCCAGGTCACATATAATCATCTCCTGTCATATAAATACAGCAAATCCGGCACACTAATATAAAATGAAGTTTGTCATCTCTGCCTGTGCAGTCTTAAAAGAAAAAGAGTTCAAAGACAAAAATGTTAGATGAATGACTACAAAGTATATTGTCAGTGACGTTTATTTCGTTATTTTAATGCTTCCTATAATAATCTCTAAAATATGAACTGTCCGTGAACCTAAATGAACCAAAATAGATTATTATTGTGAGTCCTTCCATCATATCTGCTGCCGAAATAAAACACATTTATGAGAAAATAATTCAAAAGAGCAAAATGCTTGCTTTCCACCGGCAGTTTATTTCAGAACTATTGTGTAATAACGCCACATATCTTGTATTTTATAACACTGACTATGGAAATGCGACCAGACCTTTGCCTGAGGGATGCCATCTGCACATATTGGCAAATAAAGTCAAACTTTGTACAATGATGATCTTACTCACCAACACAAAGCGGCAAGGGGCTGTCCCATGCCCTCCTCTCCCCCCTCAGGCAAGTGAGCACCTCGGGGCCTTTCAGGGTGTAGCCGGGGTCGCAGCTATACGACACGGTGCTCCCTGCAAAATGACCCTTGTCTTCTCGCTTGTAGCCGAACTGTGGTGTGCCGGGATCTTCACATTTCACCAGTTCAAAGCCTTGGTAGGAGGGAAAACGTCAAACATGGATTGGAGGGAAGAATAAATGGATTGATGAAGGGATCCCTGACCCATACTACATTTTCTTTTCTGTGACAGAGAGATTTTGACTTACTAGTGAAATGTAGCTCAAAGCCTTTGCTGGTATTGTCTGCATTGGTGATGAACTCCAACCACATGGAGCTGGAGGTGGAGTTCAAGGTCGTATCGAGCATGTCATTGCCTGTAAACACTCCGAGCAGACGAGCCGAATTACTGCTGCCATCAAACACCTGAAAAGTGTCATAATAACGGAGGGGAATATTTATTTAGGGTGATCAGTGGTGAGCATGTAGCTGTATCTACACAAACAAGACTGCAAACACACAGGGAGGGAAACTCCTTCCCATCTCTCACTTTGAGTTTGTCGTCCTCCTCTAGTCGGAAGTCTCGCGCTCGGAGCTGGATCCCTTTGCCCGACTGCGTCTGGATGGAGTAAATGCACTCATGGTTGTTGCCATAGTAACTGGGGTAGTTGGGGGAGAGAAGCACCCCTTGCATGCCAGTCACGGAGGAGCCACATTCAGCTAGAGAGAAAGAGAGGGAACAGGGAGAGCAGGAAGGAAGAGTAGAGAGGGGGAAGGGGAAGGGTTTGGCGAGAGCACAGAACAAGTCAATCGCTATATGATTGGAACTCAGCACATACAGTATGTAGTTATTCCCTCAAGCAGCGGGAAATGAGCGGAGATGGATGAGATGAGGAATGCGGTCACAATCTACAACTGTATGCTGATTGGTCCATCAACATAATCACAGTGCCATTTGACTATGATTAACAGTCATTTTTGCTTAAAAAAAAATTCTCATTTGCCGGTCCACTCAGGGGCCAAAGTGAAGGAATGTAACGACGTGTGGAAAACAGCAGTCAAATTTGAAATGACTTCAAGAGTAATGATGGTGGTGACTGAGAAGTATATTCAAGGTCCAACGTTTAAGTTAAACATTATGCATAAAATGTGTAGTTAATATTATGAATGCATGGGAATCAAACTAGCAACTGGATTGCATTTAGATTAACATTTTGGGGGGTATTCAAGACTTATAACTGTCCAGAACAAACATTTGAAAGTAAGCATTCTGTAGATGTTCACAGTACTGACTGCCAGAGAAAAATTCCTTGTGTGGTTTTACACACTTGGCCAATAAAGCTGATTCTGATAATTAAACTAAATGCATACTGCAACTTTTTTTTCAATAAGATAAAAAGTTTCAAGAATTACAAGGAAGGATTAAACTAGTGTAATTAAGTGCATGCGACTTGCCTTTTGTGGAGACATGACTATGTAAGGGTGGACGGGAGGTGACAGGCTAAAATAAAATATGTGACCACCTACCAACACACCTTGGCAGAGGGGAACTCCAAATCCGCCTCCTGCCCCCTAAGCACACCACTCTCGCAGGACCCTCTAGTCTGTAACCAGGGAAGCAGGAAAAGATAAGGGCATCTCCCACTCCATACTGGAGCCCCTTCCTGGTACTGTAGGGGGGGATTCCTGGATCCTCACATGGTTCAAGATCATATTCTGGGAAAAAAACAAAAATGAAGACAAAGAGTTCAACATATTGTTCTAAAAGCAAATGTGCGTGTCACAAGCTTGAAACCGCTCCAATTTACTACCACATTCATTAAAAAAAAAAAAGAAAATCAAAGGCTTATACAGCATAAAATGTAAGATTAAGACATGTAATTAACAATTTGATTATGCATATCTGGGTTCATGTAATTGCATGTTGCTAGTGGTAACACAGTTGGAACATTTTATCCCACAAGCTCAGCACTACTGTTTGTGACAATAGCCCATTTTAATTAAAATGCTATTGACTGACTTGAGTTCTGATTTCAATGTGGGACATTTTGAGTGTTTTGTGGTTGTTAACCCGTAATAGTTTCTAAAATATAGTTTATGGCAATGAGGTAATTGGATTATTTAAGATCCTCATACAAAACCCAAAACATACCAGATGGACGCTAAATGCAAGTAGTGTGTTTGGAAAGCAGGGAGAAAGAAAAGCCTTTATTGAGCAAGAGGTGGATTATACGCCGTTATTATCACAGGGGTGTGTTCTTTGCATGCCAGGCATGTTTTTGCAGCGTATTCATGGTAACATTTAGACTTTTTTTTTTTTTTTTTAAAACAAGAGGAAGTGCAGCTCCATATCAATAAATGTGTCTTTTTACATTGGTTTCTGTTGACCCCTTCTGAAATTGAGGGGCCAGGAGGAGAACCATTCTCAAAGGATACGGGATTTTATGTCTGGAAGTGTGGTATTAAGTTGTGGCAAGTATTTAGCATCATCAACATCAGCAGTACAAAATCCATCCTTAGACAAAACTCAGTTTTTTTCATTAAGTGCAAATATAAGTAGATTGTGCTGTTGTCATATGTTGCCCTGTAGCAGGCAGTAAGTACGTTCCAGTACTCCTTGTTCATACTGGTTATATACTACAATGTATTCCAACCTTTATTGAACCAAGGAGCTCATTCCACTTAAGAAAAATCTCACGTCACACCACCACATAAAAAAAAAAAAAATCCATTTACTCACAAATTAACTTACTAGTTACTTCCTTTGCATCAGAACATCCCACCAGATTACGCTGTTCGATTGACAACATGACTAAACAGTCTTACAGAGTGACACAAAGAAGACATGCGGTCTCAACTGTCTTATAGAGTGACACAAAGACATGCTGTACCGACAAAGATCGATTTTGAGAGATGAACTGAGGATTCTGAGCCACAAACTGGCTTTTGCATGAAATCGATGATGTTTTTATTTGAACAAATTTTTTGGAGAACTGCACTCACTGTTTTGCAAACATAGCAAAGCTAATAAAAAAAACCTAATAATTGGTCTGCCAGTTACTATATCCTGGAGGCATAGCTAGAGAAACAAAGATATAATTTTAATTAATAAATGTTGATCATTTGCCGTGACACCCATGATGATCTACGATTGGAAATCATTGATGATGCCGCATTGCATTATGGACTTTTACATTCATGTACAACAAAAAGTTATTCCTACAAACAAATGTGTACCAAATGATGAAATCCATGC
Source organism: Syngnathoides biaculeatus (assembly GCF_019802595.1). Classification (NCBI taxonomy): domain Eukaryota; kingdom Metazoa; phylum Chordata; class Actinopteri; order Syngnathiformes; family Syngnathidae; genus Syngnathoides; species Syngnathoides biaculeatus. The sequence continues at coordinate 12,214,854 of NC_084640.1, read as the reverse complement.
TCACCAGAGAATGTGATGTTGAACCCTTCGTACGAAACGGAGAAGTCAGAAAGGAATCGAATCTGAGCCGTGTAGTTCCCAAAGAGACCGGCGCTCAGAGGCGGCGGCAACGTGGAGCCTGTCAATCTCCACAGTGGCTGTGAAAAGCTGCCGTTCTCTGTCACCAATAAGTGGTCGTGAGGGCTCTCCAGATGGAAAGTGTGGAAGTTGAACTGTACACCTTAAAAGGCATGGGGGGAAACAGGGTCAGTGGTATTTTATTTATATTCATTAATAAGGATCAGTATAAGAAAAAAAAACAGCAGTGTTCATTTGATGCTGGCACTATTCCAACGGCGATATGACTAGTGAGTCTTCACCTGGCACTGCACCCCTAGGCTAGCCTATCAGTGCTCCTCTTTTACAAAATGACAGCTTCTTAGTCAATGCATAGAGGCCATTAAGATGGGCGGTAGATGACATTGTAAGGTGAAGGAATTCTGACTGCGCTGACATTGCGACACATAATTTGTTCTCTCACCTTTGCCGTGGGAGGTCTCGATGATCCAAGTGCAGTTGAGGTTGTGCGGGTAAAAGTCTGGGAAGCCAGGAGACAGAATGGTGCCAAAGTTGCCCTGGATGTAACCCCCGCACAGTGCTGGTGTCAAAGAGAAAATGGGAACAGTGCATGTGCGTGAGGAGATGAAAAGAGACAATTCAAAGTAGAAAGTCAAAAATTATAACACGACTATGTGCATTTGTAAGAAAATAAAACAAAAAAGAATCTGACAGTACTATCATCAATATTGTGTGAATAAAAATCAATAGTCCTGAAATATAAAAAACATTTACAGCAGAAGAAAAGTTCACTGCTACCTGTATAAAACATGACAAAATCTAACATTTTTAAATCTAAAACAAAATCAGATAGAAGTAATGCTGTTTGATTTTGTATTCATCACGACTGACATATTTGGTGCTCTAAATACGGTTCCTAATGTTTCATCTTTAAAACAGGAGGCAAATCTGGCACGCGACTTGATTTTTAGGTCAGCAGTCTGGAGCGTACCATCACAGCTAGGCAGCGGGCAGCTCCACTGAAAATTGGGTTCGCATTCTAAAGGCTCCGGATCACTGAGCGTGTACCCCGCGTCACAGCTAAATGTCACCAGAGCGCCCACGTAGAAGTCATTGCCGTGTCGCAGTCCATTGACAGGTATGCCCGGGTCCACGCAGTGATCGGACTGCAGCTGCAAGGCTGCAAAGGACGACAAGCAAAACACATTAAGAGACGTGTACAACAACTAGGAAAATCCCCTGACTTTCATTAGGTCAAACAAGGGACAAAGAATATTGAAAATACAGCTTAATTTTTTTTTAAACCAGCCCTGATTAATTATTTACTAGAGCATCCCTTTTTCAACAACGAATGAGAAGTTTTAGTCCTCTTTCCCACTCCGCAGTATTTCCACTCGAGTGGGACTCATAGTAAATTATTCATGGTTCGCAAAGATTTACCTACAGAGGAGTTGCAAAGGGATACCACAGTGAGCAAGACAAGACAAATTTAAGACAATCTGGTGACCAAATGTTTAAGCATAGAGATGAATGTTTGATTGATTTATCAGTTGATGTACTTTCTTAAATCTTGGCCTTCCAATCACAACTTCTTACTGGATTTAAGATACCGGGTCTTTGAGTTCAAGTCTTACTGCTGCTTGGATTGAATTTGGGTCTGTCTAAGACAAATGACCATGCTACATTTAGCCTTCACCCACGCAAATTCTTACTTTCGTAGCGTATTCGGAAGCCGATGTCAGAGTGACTCTTGTCGGTGGAGAAGAGGAGATACAGGAAACTGGAGGTACTGATGAGGAACTGAGGAACTTGAGTGCCCTGGTAACTTCCAATCAGTGGTGAAGAGGGAAAACGGCCATCACGGACCTCGAGGACATCGTAGTTGACCTCAGTGCGGAACCTGAAGGTGCGGAAATGCCTTTTAAAGTGGTGGGGGAAGTTGTATTTCAGAACTTAGCTGGTTTCAATTCACCATGTTGAATACAGTAAAACCAAGAAAAATAATAATTGAAAGAAAGCCAGAGACAATTAGCACACGTATAAGTTTGATTTCGGTTAAGTTTCTAAAAGTTTAAAGAACAAAACAGCTCAAACCAGATGAATTATTCACAATTTACAGATGTATTTTAAGGTATTTTGCATGCTTCCCTGAGTGTGTTTGTGCGACACTGCGTGTGCACACTGCTCGTTTGTCTCTGCCTTTTGTAAGTCGAAGTACTTCATCTTCAAAAGGCCCGAATAAATTGCTCTCACTCAGAGCTCTGTTATCTAAATGAAGTGTTTTGTGATATTTTATTGATGTTACATAAAAATGATAGAGGAACAAACATTTATGTTGTATTCATTTTTCATGGCGTGCTATCAAGGCAAGGGATGAGGACATGAGAATGAGCCTTGGCAAAACGTTAATGTTGCGTTTGATCCGACAACCCCCTGTCTCGCTCTCATTCTCATACACTGTTTCGGTTTCTCACTCCATCACACAACCATCACAGCAGATTACATTCTTCCATCTCGCCAGCGTCCCCTGACAGACGCGAGCATCGAAAATACAAGCAAACTTCTTGCATGTCTTGAAGGGCTTCTTTGTGTGCATTTGGTTTCCCGTTAGTGTCAGGGTGTGCAAGTCCCCCAGGAATTGGCTAACATAAAAAGGGATCAAACACTCAGATGAGGACTTAATCAATAAAACATGGCATCCAAGTTGAGGAGGGTACAATATATGCTAATGTGTGTGTACACTGACTGTTATGGTTCCAGAAAGGGGTAAAATATGAACAGAAGAATTCTCCATCACACACACACACACACACACACACACACACACCACACACACACACACACACACACAAAGTAGGAATGAACACGTTGAGAATAAGAGAAAAGTGGCACCATTTGCTCTCTGGGTGACTCACTTGTCGAAGATGATTTTGATGGGGTAGCCTGGAGGAGCTTCAATGATCCATTCACAGTTAAGGGCCTCCTTATAAAGTTCTGGCCAACCAGGAGAGAGGATGATCCCACTGGGAGCCTTCAGCTCTCCTCCACAGGGGGCTAAAAGAAAGAAGGATAAGACAGAACACACTAAGATATATGATAGGATACATAAATGGTCCCATCCCATTTCTTTTACTGCAAAAGTACATTGGTGACAGTTCACTTCAAGGTTAAACATTTCTCCAAGGAACATAACCCCCATCGCACGTGTCGTGTGCTTATAGCAGGGATGAATAAAATGTAAATCCATGTGTTTGCATATATTCGCTCCATCGAATGTCTGTAGGCGAGACGGTGGATTAGCTGGTAAAGCGTTGGCCTATCAGTTCTGAGGACCTGGGTTAGATCCTGGCCCCGCCTGTGTGGAGTTTGCATGTTCTCCCCGTGCCTGCGTGGGTTTTCTCCGGGCACTCCGGGTTTCGTCCCACACCCCAAAAACATGCAACGTTAAATGGACACTCTAAATTGCCCCGAGGTGTGATTTTGAGTGTGGCTGTTTGTCGCCATGTGCCCTGCGATTGGCTGGCAACCTTAACCCTTTCTCACCTTCACATCGAGGAACAGCGTTGTCCCAAACCACATTGCCATCCTTGAGGATGCAGGATATGGTTTGCGAGCCGTGCGTCTTAACAAATCCCTCCTCGCACAGGAACGAGATGGAGCTTCCCAGCTGAAGGCTTTCACCAAAGCGCTTCCCATTGACCGGGACTCCTGGGTCGGGGCATTCATTGTGGCGAAATGCTAAAGCACAATGTGCAGAGGAGAGGAGCATGATGAGATATAAATTACAATTTTTGGATGACACCAGAACAACTTCATTTTGTTCTCTCAGTCTCATCTCCGTCACGAGAGTCAAACACCTGAAACAAAGGCAAATCGACTTATACATCACCTGCACTACTTTCTCACTCACCCTAAGGCATACACGCAGCAAGGTAATGCGTTGGTGTTGATGAATCCCCCACATGGATCCATTGAACCCGAACAGAGTGTGAGCCACACATCATCTATCATGCTGTTATTTATTAACACACCCAAAATGGTCTCAATGCAGTTTGGCGCTCCCTTAATTAACGTGAATGAAGGGTGGGGGTGGGGGGGGGTATGCCGTCTTCTAGTCAGACGACATTGTCCTCTGGAAATAAGTGGCACCTTCAATTGACAGCTCCTGTCACCAGCCTGTATTAGTTATATATTCACCACTTGCAACTTTCTCATTAAAATGCATGAGCCGCCATGTGCTTTTCACAACGTGGCTTCACTGGGGAGCCCGTTTCTGAGCAGGGTGATTTGTGTCGCCTTTGTTAAGGTCAGAATTATTTTGAAATAGTTGTTAAGTATATAACTTTCAATTCCTTAAATCAACATCAACCAACACACCAGATGGGCTGTTTGTCAAGTATTAGAAACTGTTTTGGGAAAAAGGAAGGTGAGGTGGAAAGATGGTGACAAATTTGAAGGTGAATGGACAGGTGTGCTTTCAGCCACATCTGTTCCAGACCAATCACATCAACAGAATGGGAAATCAAAGACGAGCCCACATTTCAAAGATAGCAGCACAGGAGTATGTAGATACACCGATTTTTTTAATTTGCTGTGCAATTCTGATCAAAATGCCAATTCTGAGCCCATACTTGGTTTCTGGGGTGGCAAGTTGTTCCGTCACAAATGAACTGATACCTGAGGTCACAGGCTTTTGCAGCAACATTCATATTTTGGGATACAACATTCAAGCGCGTTACATACTTGTGCATTTGCACTGCAACAATCTTCTAGAAAAAAACAAAAAAAAACCAAATCACTATTGTACAGTATAGCCGTGAAACAGGTTTACCAGCATGTACAAACCCATCTGGATTTTTCCTCAGAAGTCAGCAGCAACCCAGAATAGAATATAATGAGCGCTGCTGCAATGTGTTTGTCAGCTAAGGATGGTTCCCGTTTGTTCTAGATTTATTTAGATGTCAAGCCTCTATATAGGCAAAAAAAATGAGTTTGTCATTTTCATGGAGTCGTTTGCAGTGTCACTGTGCGAAGACTATGTCGCATATAGGTAGAAGAGATTGCGGGAGATAGGTAGCTCATTGTTATAGCGCTTGATTTATGAGATTCATTTGCATATGCATTGGCAAACGCACGGCCTAGGACATAAAACATTAATTCCAGCCAGGCTTCCCGCTAAACCGTTAATGCAGTTTATCACCTTTGGTACTTACTCGTAAAAGTAATGTTAAAGCCTCTGTTTGTGTACGTGTGGTCAGTCAGGAACTCCAGGCGTGCGACATGGGCGCTGGTTGTTATGGGAGGAGGGAGAACATCACCGGAGAAGGTGCCCAGAATGGGAGACTCGGCCTAACAAAAGATCAACAAACATTGTCAGAAGGAACTTTTTTTAAAAGTTGAGAATCACGAGCCAAAGTACCTTCCCCCCGTCCTTAATCGAGAGGAAGTCAAATTGTTTCTCCATGCTCAAGTCGTTGAAGGCCAAATTAATTCGGCTCTCCGGGTTTGTGATGATCAGCCAAACGCAGTGCATGTTGTTGCCATACTCTTGCGGGTAGTTTGGTGACAGCAGCACTCCTGAGGGTGTGGTGAAGTTGAAGAAACAGGAAACTGTGCAGAGGTAGGACAAAATGTGCAGAAAAGAAAGCAATGAAGTGCCAAATGTGAAATTGAATTATCTTAAGTGTAATACATTCTATTCAGTCCAGAGTAATCTTTGCAGGAATAAAGGGACTGGACCGAAATGAAAGAATATTCATAGGGGAGCCCAGTTTTCAATGAGCTCTTCACTTCTGATTTTTATTCAGTGAGTGCAATGAAGCTCATCAGCTAAAATAGAAAATTAACTTTTTTTCAAATATTCGATTAATATTTCACTCCGCGGACATGAGATAATCATTATACTTGAGCGCTGATGGCAATGCCTGATTGTGTAGAACTTCAGATCATGAAGAGTGATATCTTCTGGACAGTTTGTCTTAGTCTATAAACGTCAAAAGACGTTGCCTCAAAAACAGTATTTGCAAAATCCAGTATAGCGAGAGAAAATGTTTCATGGCATGAATGCCATCATTGGATGCCTAAAAATAGCAACAGCACTGGTGAAAATGAGGATCTGTCAGTGTTAATTTGTGTAATTCTTCCCCACCTCCCCAAAAAAAGACATCATTGGTTTTCACTTCACAAACTATAGGCAGTAAACAAGATTAGGTGACACTCATTCTGTTGACATTGTCACTACTCTGTGTCAATTACAAAAGGATGTCTTCATTATCTAAATCGTGTTTTTGTTTTTCAAAAATGAGTTTGCAAATGTTTATCTAGATAAGAGAGATTACCAAACTGTTATATTATCAGTGACAGAACAATGCAAATGATTTGCATGGTCAGCTCTTTGTTCCCCTCACGCCGACTCCCTCTGTTTGTGATCATTAGAAAATAAAGCGGCGTATTGTTTCAAAATTCACATCGGCTGCCTGCAAACGGCGGAGCTTATCCGACCATTTATTATGCAACAACCATGTGTTTGTCGGTGCCCGTCATACATATTAATGCGCACAAATTCATTGAGCTCATGCGAACTTACAAACACAGCTGGGTTTCTTGGCGGACCACTGGTTGTTCTTCTGGCAGGTGATGTTCTTCTTTCCCACGAGCTCGAAGGCAGGCAAACACTCGAAATACAGCTTGTCCCCATGACGGAAACCTGTCCCCTCTCGTTTCCCATAAGCCGGGATGCCAGGGTCGCCGCAGCTGCCTTGGTCAATTTCTGTCGGAATAATTAACCAGACAAGACGGCTACTTAGCACGTGTAGCTAAATGAGAGGCAAAATTACTTCGCTACACAATAGACTGATTCCCGAATCAATTGGTCACTCTGAATATAATAATAATATATTATAAATACGCTTTTCTTCCTGACATTTTCACTAATAGGCAACCATTATGGAATTCATGTAAAGATGTGTTTCCACGAAGCTCATGGTATTGTGGTGATAAAAGTAATATAGAGATGAAAACTAGGACATCCTTACTCGACTTCGCATGTGTATATTAAAAAGAAAAAAGTAGTTTGTTTGGCATATTAGATGCAAAAAAAGGCTACTACAAAGTGTTGCCCTGAGCAAATTCTGACAAGATAACATCAACAAGTGATGGAAAGATTCCGTGCATCACATTAAATTGCCATGCGGATGATTTTGCTTTGAGGCAAATACCGTATATAGAGACATTCAACTGACAGCAGAGGATGGCATGTATTTTGCATTCAAGTCTAATCGTACTAAATTTATTTTTTCATAGTCACCCTATAGAAACACACTGCAACCTCCTTTCAACTTATTCATTTAATGGAAACATTGTATCATCTATTGAATACAGATCAGGCGATATCCTATTAAACTTGACTTGATCATTGAAGGAATGCTCACTATTATAGACCACTCCATACGTTGTGCTCCCTCAAGGATAGAAAATTATGGATGTTTCTCTCCCAGTTTCTTATTACCAGAATACAACGTGTACTGTATGCAATCACAACAAAAAGACGAGCAAAGGGGTGATTTTTTTTCTTAATATGATCGTACGGTTTCTGTCCTGTACATAATCATCAACGTAATAAAGTAAATGTTCTTAAGCCAAAATCACACCCAGTACGAATAGGAAAGTAAAGTGTATGCAGGAAAGTAAGAAGTCATGTGAACAATTAATTGCATTTTTCATCCAAAATGTTGCATTGTCATACACGATACACATGCTGCATGAGTGGACCGTCTTTTCATTTCCACAAACTGGCATCCATTATTATTGTGGACGTATTTTTTCTGACAACAAGAATTTTCTTAATTGACAATTGATTCGACTTGCATTGGAAGCTGATTGGGAATCAAACAAACATGGACCCCTCTCTATTCCTAACTGTGGTCATTCCATATTTTTAAAATGTATACTGTACATGCCACCAGATTGCATATAGGAATGCTGGAATTATTGTCTGGCCTAAAATGATCGTGAAATACACGTGGGGTGATGTTGGATCTAAAACCACACTCATGTTGATTGTGATAATCATTTACATGTACTCATAATGAATATTTGTAATTCAAGTTATATTGTATTCTTCAAAAAGATATGTATATGCTCCCACTGAGACAGCCTTATTCACAAGGCAACACATGGATCTTACATGCAAGTCACTTTAAAGGGAGGAGAGGCATTGCAGGGCATTTTGAGATGATGCTGAGACTGAAGAAAAAAGGCAGTGAAAGACAGTGTTGTATTTTATCTAGAGCCAAGCTAAGTAAAATGGAGAAAAATCAATAGATATTTCAGCAAAGAAAAACTCCACTATAGCCCATTCAAATAGTAATCCAAATATCCTTGTCTTTGATTATGCATGTTTCCAGGTATCTCTGCGTCAAGCATAAACAGTATTTGCTTGCTATAAATAAGGGAAGGGCCTTAATGGCATGCTTGTTGCCCATCTGCTTGGCTTTACAGAGCTACCCGAGCGTTCTAATGGGCTCTCAAAAATACATTACTGTCGACACGAAACCGATGCCATCTCATAAGGTACAAAATGATGAAGGGGTTTTGCTTGCCAAATACCCAAATATAACCAAAATGGACATGGCTGCACAGAGGACTGTATAGGTGCGTTAAAGCACTTCTGATCAGAACTGATTAGTAATAATGCATGCATATACCGGGAGTTCAATCTAAATGAACACAAAAATGCATGTCAGTATCAGAGGCAAACACAGACGTTTCTCTAATTAACTGTGGAAAATGTAAAGGTTGCAAATGGTCCAACCAAATTGTGATTATTAAAAACAAAAAATGCTGTAATTTTATCAGCATCCAATACCACAGCTCTTTGAGCATCATAAAAGTGAAAACAATTAATAAAATATATATCGAAATACAAACAAATCTAGAGTTGCAGCTTGTAATGTGTTCGTCTTTACGGTGCCACAATATTTTGTATGCAGTAATTAAGTGACGGCAGAAAATGGGTGACATGGGTGTGCAAATGTGTACCAGAATTGACTTTATTGGTAAATATTATTGATAGGGTTTAGAAATAAAAAGTGAGGATGCAAATTAGACTTTGGAGTTGAAGGGATTCAAAGCCTATCTTCCCCTTCATTAAGTAGAGCTCATTGTTTTAATTACATTTGCTTTCTGCATAGTGTTCTACTTTCTGGGTTATTTTTACTGATGAAAAACAAACATCTGTGGGCCAGGGAGACAACTTGCTACCCAGCTAAAGGTAAACAAATTCATATAGAAACAGAACTCTCGCTAACTCGCACATCTTGACCTTGATGAGCCTACATGAGGATGTTGAAATAAGAGCTCTTGCTAAATTTACGTTTGATAATGACGGGCAAATATCCACTTTACACAGCAGACACGCAATCAACGTGCATTTTTCAAGCAGCCCTTACCTTCATAAGACACCTTGAACCCCAGAGAGCCGCTAGTGTCGTCCGTTTTGAAATTGAGCCACATCTGGTGACTAGTGCTGACCACGAGGTCCGGAGTGGTGGTACCTGACAGGCTAATAAACACGTTTCTTAATTTTCTTCAGCAACAAGCTCAGAAAATTTAAACATAAAGCAGAACATAACAAAGCAAAATGTTAAATCAAATTATAATACAGTATAATACATACGGTCTAGAATGAAAACCCTCTCTTTGATGCAAGCAAATAAAAAAAAAAAAAAAAACAACAAAAAAATCTAAACAGTTGGAGTCAAGTGAGTGGCAAAAGGAGCCAAGATCAGTCAGTGGCACAGAAGTAATTTCCTCCAATCGGAAAACTAATTTCACTCAATTCTAATTAGGAATTCCAACATGAAGCATTAGTGATTAACGGTTCTAATTTTAGTGATGGCACATGGAAGGTGGTTTGAATATAAAGGAGGCGGTGTTCGACGACTGTCTCTGGCAATTTAGAAAATTCCAGTGGTTGTTATGATATTGGACTAAATGGTGCTGTGGCTGCTTCACATGCACCCGTCGCATCAAATGTTGGGGAAGAAAGGGAAGACGGCGGGGCATTAGCCCTGAAAACAAAACAACTAAATAATAATAAGCAGAGATTACAGAATCCAAGGGGCAACAATAAAACTGGTCCTTGAATACGATGGCATCAATTTCTTTAAGGGCATATGTAGAGATGTGAAGCAGAGAGAAGTTCAGAGGTGTCACTCACACGTGAAAGATGGTCTTCTGGTCGCCCACCACGTCGCCATCCCCCACTGTCAGCGTGTCATAGCCTCGCTCCAGGTCAAAATCCTCAAAAGTCAGCTTGATCACCTAGACAACATTGGGGACAGTGACGGGGCCACTTTACACAACAGATGCTGAAACAGATCTGACAGAGGCCTTTTTGTATCTGTCACTTTGTTCTTCTTATACTGTATCTTATGTCTCCATCCATCTTCTTTAGGCATAATTTCAGTCAAACCTTTGACCTTCACTCTTCAAATCTTTAATCAATGCATTGTGCGTTCAACGTATTAGGAGCTCATGCCGTAATATACTAGTCATGATACCACGAATAATTTTTTTCATAAAGGTCATCGTAAAAACTTAATGGGAACACCAAATTGAAAATTACTTGCTTTATGTGAAATCATTTCAAAAAGGAACGCAAGGGCGATCTTTGTCTGCAATTTGAAATTGGCTGCCATTCATGTCCAGCAAATGTTTTTGTAATATCATTAGAGGGCAGAGAGCATAGCTTAATGAAAAAAGCTTATACTAAGTTCAGTAAATGGAAATTGCACTCAATATAATGTCAAACTCACTGCCTAATGAAAAATTACCATCATGGAAGGCAAAATGGTTTGTGCTGAGGTCGGATCTATCAAATTTCAGACCTAAGACTTTGTGTAAAATACAAGGTGAGGATAGTATAAGCAATCATGGGGCAAAAAAAAAAAAAAAAAAAAAAACACATAAAGATAATGCAGTTTGCGGTTTTCGATGATTTAGCTAAGATATTTAGGTTGTCTGGAAACAGAAAGTCCTCTTAACATTGGACACAAGCTTACATTTTGCTCATGAAGTGACAAATTTGGATTTTGCTTGTGCTTGAAACCCAGTACCTGTTTGTGCGCAAGACTTCTCACACAAGAAAGTTTCCTTACACTGATCTAATGGAATTAGGATCTGTCAGAAGCTCAATACATAGCATTGCTCACTAGACAATCTGTTATTGTGTCCTGCACGGTGCAACCGGGGCTGGGCTCGAATCCCCACGCCACCTTTCTCACCAGTTGAGAGTAATCGCAAACCGATAGGCCAAAGATCACCAAACATTGAAGACATCAGGGGAGTGAGGTTCACCAACACAGCACTCACTAGGCTTTGTTACACTTGCAGTACAAGGGAGCAAACAGTTCATCATTTTCCACGTGGTTCCATTAAATAATATCTGTTTGGCTGGGTGGGCTTCATAGTGGTTGTAAGACTTGATAGTCTGAATACTCACAAAGCCTCCCTATCTCTTCTGCTTAAAAAAAAAAAGAAAATCTCTCTTCACCACTAATGGCTCAAACAAGTCCATTTGTCTCCGAACGGCTCGTTTCCAGTGCGGCCTTATCCTCCTCTCTCATTTTCCTTATCAGTAGTGTTGTTCTACAAAAGAAGTGTGGCGAGTTGGGAAAAGTCTCCAAATGTTATAGCAGCAATTGGCTAAAGCACGAAATGACTCAGATGTGTCGGTTAATGGTGGCCGATGAAGCTCATTTAAAAAAAGTGTAGATCAATTGGGCAACATTTTTCATCTGGATTGCAATTAACAGAAGCTTTGCTCCAACCGTGTCACCTAAAAGCGATAGAAGCACCCAAATTCACACTGCACCGTAATGCATTCTTACCTTTAACGTGTCCGTCGCAGTGATGACCCAAGTGCAGTTGGCGTTGTTGTCGTATTGGACCGGGTAGTTTGGGGATGTCAAGACACCGCTAGGTCCTCTAAGTTGACCTCCACACATTGGGGCTAGAAGACGACAGAGAAGCGAAAGACTTTGACTCTCATTTGAGAGTTGATCACATTGGAAACTGCAGTCATCAGCTTGAGATCGGAAATCCCTAAAGTTTGGATTCCGATTCTTCTTGACCAAAGTGCAGCCTTTGATAAAGTTAATCGTGAGACTCTTCACTTCCTTCATTGAAGGTTAGGCCTTGAAGGCAAAGTTCTAAATTGGATTTCTTACAATCGTATTAATACTGTACATCACAATCTGGTTCTCTCGGTTAAGTTGAATCAGCTCCATATGGACTCCCTCAGGGGTTAATTCTTAAACACACACACACTATATATAGTATTTATATGATGACACAGCTTTACATTCTGTTTTTACTGATGTTAAATGTACGATGGACAAAATCTGTACACGACAAGAAATCCAGTGTCTTTTTATCGGTCTCCTGTCTGTGTAAAATCCTTGAAACCACGCCAAAGAGTCTAGCATGATTTATGATCACAATCATAACTTTGAGAAATAAAACTATGTGAAAGCGCCAAGACTCCCGTTTATAATGTCAGACACAAGTAAGATGCTTCCCTCCACAGTCGGGTTTCTAAATGGAGCTTCAAGGTTTTGCAACACTAGAAATACAATGTGCGCAGCAAATGATTCAATGAATTTCCAGAGCATTAAATCATTCCTTTTCACAGAGAAATAGTTTAATGTTCTGTCTATACGGGTCATGTCTACAGAGAACCGTGAACAGTAATAGCATACCATACTTCGAAGAATATAGCATGAACCTTGCTCTGCAGAGAAAAAAAAAAACATTTGTTGGCTGATAAGATCTAGTTGTGGCATCTGCTACAAGTTAGTATTTGAATGTAGAGTTATAAGTTGGAGGTACACTATTGCAGTTCTATACTGTACTGTCGGCGTTCAAGCGTCCACCATGGACTTGATAAACTTGCGAAATGACCTCACTGCCTTACAAAACCAATAATTGATTTATTTGCATCAATAATAAAAAGCATATGTACTACTAAAACCAAAAATACTAGTGGTAATATTGATGTTTATCTCTGAACGGTAGTGTACGAAAAATATGGGCTTTGCCAAAAAATGCTAGCAAATCTAAATCTTTGGAAGGAAGGGTAGTTTTGACATGAAGACATTTCCGTATATGGAATGCATTGATACAATCACAAGAACCCCAAACTAATGTGGAGACAACAAAGCAATCTGTTGGAACAACAATAGGTCCTCAGTGCAGAGGGACTGTGAAAACTTTGAAGCAACCCATCCTTCAAAGGACAATGTGACTTTTGTTATCAAGGCCTGCGGGGATCTGCATGGTAGAGCTGTTAAACATCCTTTCAAATTAAGGCAGAATTTCAATGAGTGCTTGAAGGGAATTGTGTGAAATGTGCGTGTGTACGTGTGTGTGTGTGTGCGCGCCGAGAGTGCCTAAAATTATTCAAAAGGCCATGGATGTGAGGCCTGGCAAAACACTTTAAAAAAGCTGCTGCAAAGCAATTAATGATAGTTGTTCTGACCTTGAAGGTGACCCTTTCAAAAATAACAGTGGAGAGGAAGTGCAACAGTACATGTGTTAAAAAAATAAAAGTAAAGACCATGTTAAATCATCGTGGACAGCACATTCTTTTGAAAAGTGAAAACGTTTTGATAATCCGGACCGCATGCTAATGATGGCGCTTTCATTGTAACGTTGACTAATGCTGATGTAGGATACAGATCTTCAATTATTCCTGGATGAAGTTTAATCATCATTTAACCAAGTGAGGCAGAACAAGGCATGTGACCAAAGGTTAACTCAGGTAGATGAAAATTAATAATACAGAGCAATGTTGCCAATATTGCTGCGTGTGCTCATTATTTTTTTTTCCCCGTTAGTTGTAAGAAAAAAAAAAAAAAAAAAGAACCCGTAACAAAGAACCTCCGACCAAAAATATTTCTCAAGAACGTTTACCTCGCATTACATCACTGAATGCTTTGATTTAATTGGATCACTCCAAAAGAATGAATAGGTAATCCCATTGGAGGGATTGGCGCTCACGTTTACAGAGCTGGTTTATTTTCCCAAACGGAACTACATTTTGGAATCCTGAAAGAAGCGAGCCTTTGCCAAATCCTGTGTGTTATGCACAATAAAATGTCAACGTATGACAGCGTGCCATCAAATTCTAATCGTGCAACCTGTGTTGCACAGGGGGGGCTTGGCGCGGTGACCTCCATTTCTCGTGCACCGGCACGGTTCCAACGCAGCGTCAACACTTGCCTCTGCAGATGGGCCGCTCGTCACTCCAGCCCACGTAGCTGTCAGTCACCCGCAGACAACTGATGCTCTTGGAGCCCTGCAGCTCGTAGCCCTCGTCGCAGGAGAAATGCACGGTGGCTCCTCGCCTGCAGTCGGGTGACACGCTTTGCATTCAGGGACAACGCAGCCACGGCGAGAAAACGCCGCTCCCACTTTCCACCTAAATATTTGACAACTCTTTCATTTCACCTGAAGTCTGAGCCTTTTCTTTTCCCCCGATCTGGGATGCCAGGGTCAGGACACATGTTGTGTCCTTGTGCCACACCCATCTGAGACACTACAGTAAAAATACACCCATTTTAGTATTCTCATTATTTTCACATGGAAAATGTTTGATGCTGCAAAACAAAAAAATGTATATACTGTCTGGCATATCTAAATTTCTCATTCTTGAGAATAACTAATCACAAAGGATGATTTCACTTTTCATGGTTAAGAAACTCAGTTTGTGCATTTTGTTGGTTATTATTGGTAACCAAAATAATTTCAAAGGAACAAATGTTTACTTTGTTGACTTACACACTGATATCTTGTGGTAGTTGTCTTTGCTTGGGAGCATCTTTACGCCTCGAGACTTCAGCTCAGTCATCTTCTTAACTGAAGAAGGAAAACAATTGTTTTTTAAGAGAAGTATATTGACTTGCATTATTATTAATTTACTAGTTTGGAACAAAGGATGTCAGAGGATAAATACAATGCATCATCTACACAATTAAATATCTTTAATATAAAATCCAGAGACACACAATCATGACATAGAAATTAAGAAAAATCAATCTTCAATATCTGATTAATGAATATTGAAAGATCAATTTCAAAAACATCATCAAAACTATCTGCTTCTTTTTACACTAATTTAGTTTAATTATTTTGTCACTTCCTAACGGTTAACGTCTGTGCGTCCTGACAGGTAAAGTGTGCATTTGTAATGACGCTGACGATAAATACAAAAGAGAATAAAGACAGTGTATTCAAGAAATACCTTTTGCTGCTCTCATAAAATAAATGAAAACTGAAAGTGAGACTTAATGAGCGCAAGTATTCTTTCAACAGTCTGAAAATGTGTTCAGAAAAGCTTTCTGTGGATTTATGGGAATTGTCAAGCAAATGGCAGGTGGTGGTTGGGTAATAAGGAGAAAGAACGTTTCATTTTATGTAAGTGTGAAGTCTATATTTTCTTTGAATCTTCCTAAAATATTTATAAGTGAACATTTAATCCCAACCCTTCCTTCGCTCCCCCTCCACATCCTGTACGGTTCTATCTCGCTTTCCTCCTCATTTGTCTGTCTTTTCCCACTGCCTCTGAAAGCCAAACACCTATTTTTTATTTTTTTTTTTTTGAGGAGGAATAATCCATTTCTCCCAGCTCATCCTTTCCGAGACTTGGCCCTTGAACCTCAAAGAATAATGGGATGAGAAATGGCAGTGGTGGAAGGAGGGAATTCTATTTGGCCGTCAAAGTCCGTCGTGGTGCAATGTACAGTGGCTATACAAAGTGAACACAATTGTGCTGAGGATTATATTGCAAATAAATCAAAAATAGTAAGAGCAATGTTACCTACGACGTGCTGTGTTAAGTTCAATCGAAATGGAAACATGTTTTAGAGCAAAAAGAATGCCTCTATACAGATATGCAGGATATATGTGTGTATATATATTTAGCCACTGCCTTACGATATCCATTATACATATTCACTGCCGTATAAGAATGATTTTGAAAAG
Source organism: Syngnathoides biaculeatus (assembly GCF_019802595.1). Taxonomy (NCBI): domain Eukaryota; kingdom Metazoa; phylum Chordata; class Actinopteri; order Syngnathiformes; family Syngnathidae; genus Syngnathoides; species Syngnathoides biaculeatus. Next base: position 12,198,753 of record NC_084640.1, on the reverse strand, counting down.
TGTCCAACTGTATTTTTTTTTCGATTTTTATTTATTTAGTTTTGCTCATTTTCACTCAAAACAAGAAAACATCTTGTCATTGTAGCAATCAGATTTTCCTCCACTAGGTTTGACATCATCTTTTCTGTTCGGCATCAACTTGAGTGGAATAAAACAAAAAGCAAGTTGATTAACCTTTTATTTCCCTGGGAAGAGATTTATCACCTTCTTATATTATGACTTATCTTTCCACACAAGTTCACTGGTTCAGATTTTGCGCTTGAGATGCGGCTCAATAGGCGAGGAGCCGAGGAGTGTCCAAAAGAGGAAAAATGTGCTCTCTCTTGATGTTTAACGGTTGTAAATTGCACTTCACTCTGTGAGGACTTTAACCTGCTTTTAATTTTCTCCACAGTGTAATGTTTTGGGCAGATTTTAAACACTTCCTTGGTCATAAATATTAATGAGCTCCTTTAGAAGGATGCCAGTGACATAAATGTGCATGTATGGCGGCTTTTCACATCATCCTATACCTTGATATTGAGCACTGAAACCTTTCAGCTTGTGGTTGCCGTCAGATATAAAATGCAGACGAAGCCAGTTTTTGCTGCTAATTATTGGGGAAGGGAGGTTCGGCCCAGTGAACCTGGAAACAAAAAAACACAGAATGGACATTAGTACCTTCAGTTTGTAAGACCGGAGCATTTCCAGTATGGAAAAACTTTATGAATTGAATACAATCCACACAGTAGAAACATTAGTTTGCACATCCTTTGCATCTGAATGCGTTTGCAGAAAAGGCCCAGCGCTCCCAAATACACTAGCATATAATTACAAGCACTTCAATTGTGTCAGGAAAACTTGGAATTTTTTCAAAGCTTCTTATCTTATTTGATTTTTTTTATAATTTACATTACTTATTCTTTTGGCTAAGTGTTCTCTAAAAACAAAGATGCCCATATTTTATTCAGTCCATTCTTTTAAGTGGCTTTACTGCAGTCCGTCAAAATTCAAATTTAGTCAAGCCAGGAGGCATTGAATATACGCTATCTTAAATGGCGGTGGAACCTGTCAGTGGCTTGCATTCTTGTTTCGTTCGGTTAGTGTTTATCCAAATATTTCACATTTAATGAGAACGCATAATGGAGATTTTGAAGTGCTACCTATCTAAGGAAGCCTTCATAGAGGATATTACGTGTGAACAGCATGTCACCGTACTATTGGCCAATAAAAATTGAAGTAGTATTGATATTTTCAGGAACAAGACACTTCTTTCCCAGGCTTTGGGGGGGGAAGAATTATGTATCGTACTTCACAAATACTTCAAGTGTCCTCTGATCTGTATAATAATGAGGCTTCTTGCTTACCAGCCACTTCTGTCCTTATTAAAAAGAAAGTCACTTGGGAACACACGATTTTATCATAGGACGCACTAACTCAAGGGCGGGCGGCTTCTCTGCCAAATTACCTATTAAAATTGATAAGGTGTGATATACTTTGTGTAATATGCATATCTAAATATTAATATAAGATTTTGGTGTAAAAATGAAAACGGCTGCCCAAACACTGATTGTACACTAATGTATGCTTAATATACTAGAATATATCATGAGAACAAATATATACAGTTAGGATTGTTGAGTCAAATTAGCATGTAGCAAATGAATGTGGAGATTGTTCCCATTCATACCAAAACTAACCAAAGACTTTTCATGTAAACATACTCCACCTTATGCCATGTACAAAACATCTTTTTAATGTTAGTTAGGGGTGATATGTTTTAACATTTAGGAGGAAAAAAAATAGTAACATCATGAGCACACTCATGTCATGAACGACACTGAATGATCCCCACAGACCACCTGCACACTCCAAGATACCAACATAATAATGCATATGCATATTTCTACATAGAAATATCATGCCATAGGGAGGAATAAAAAGATTGATTTGTCTCCCATGGCAGGTTGAGCACAAAATTACTTTGACCGAAGAAGAACCAAAGACTGGTGACCAAAAGGTTTATGCAAGCCGTAAACTATGTCAGGGATTGTTTAACTGTTCATCCCACCTTATCATGGACACATTTGGCAGGTTCGCTTTGGGTTTCACCATCTTTTCTTTCTTTTTTTCCAAGTGACATAAGTTCAAAAATGAAGGAGACGACAGGGAGCAACACATTTAGCGTGGAGCAGACTGTTGGAGGTCTTTTGAAGGATGTTGTTTTTTTGGTGTGCTTTCAATGGTTCCTTTGCACCTGCCTGGATGAGTTTATTATTGTCTTGAGAGCAGAGCCAGAAATCAGTTTTCTTTTGCTTGGGCCCACAGCTCCCCTGGCTGTGAGATTTTTTTTTCTTAATGACTTCCAATCCAATACTATGTTTTGTTCAGGGCAATTTGAAAGAGGTGGATGATTGAAGGCTGAAACTGTACGCATTCCATGATGTGTTGCAACATGTTGAAGGTGCTTTCAAAACTTCATCTTACTTTTTTTGGTCTGAACATTTATGCTTTGACAATGGGTTTGGTTGCGTAAACGCCAACAAAGATTGCTGTACAGAAAAGTGAATGCCACACCACTAATGAACATACTATTGACCTTCAAAAACATTAATAAGGATACTCATGAAAGACTGGCAAGTAGACAAGTAGATTTACAGAGAAAATCATTATCACCTTAAAAATGGGAATATGCTCACGGTATAATCAAAGAACACTTGATCATTAAGTCATAACTTTTGTAGTTTCATCACATGAATGAGAACCTTCTGTTCCTCTAACGTTTGGGCGATTCTTTGCAATGGAAGTTCACTAGATGGAAAACCTATCAAGGCAATGTTTATCGGCCCCTTGATTGGCTTTTTAAAAAGAAAAAAATTAAAGGTGCGAGTGTGGAACACCCTAAATGTTAAATACCTTTCATCTGCAACCTTTTTCAAACGTTGCTTTGCGTACTAAGAAATGAAAGGAGTTCATGTTGTCAGAGGTGACTGGTTTCACAGCAGGATCAAACGTGTCAAATCACAGTTTTAGGGCATGACTGCATCTAATGAACATCGGTCATGTTCACATGTGGGTGTTTCCATGGTTAGTTAGGTCGAGGGCCATTCCGGGACGGCGCAGACGTCACTTGTAATTGCAGATACTTTAGAAGATCAATCAGAAGTCTGCTCTGTATGCAAGCCTGTGCGGTGGCGTTGGGGTCACAGTGACTTTAAAGCACCAAACTAAACTTTCAGCATTTTAATGATGTGCATTATAGCACAGGACAGGCTAATCCAGATAAAGTACACAGTATCGTGCAAGCCGACACACTGACATGGCCGTCGACCACCGATAGCCACACAAAATCCCCTCTGAAGTGAAAGTAATCAGTGTGGAAGTCTAGTGTGGCAGTATTAGAGTGTCAGCTGTGACCTTCAGATGTAGCAGAAATGGGCCAAACACTGGGGGTTTTAATAAACCCCTCCAAACATTACCGAACTGCCAATTCAATACTTGAAACAGCCTCCTCTCGGGAAACAAAAACCATCAACCAATACCAAAGTTTTGCGCAAAACCCTTCAGGGCATTCACGTCTCATGTAAGGGAGTTTGAATCTTCATCATGCCAACGTGTTCTTTTTTTCTTATACTTCCCGGCTATGATGGAAAACAGAATCAGCTTTCTTCTATTTCAACACCTCCTCTATAATTTAAAGGCAGACTGCTGGTCTTCGCAGGGATTCTTGTTAAATCTTCAGAGGGATTCCTGTCATTCCTCTTCTAGCCAAATTTTCTGCCTTCACCGAGCATGTAATAATGGACACCAATTGAAAGACATTTCCTTACGGGAAAAACAACATGTCATAAGTTATCTCCCTTTCTTTCATTTTTTTCTGTCTTTCTAGCCACTCTTCTTCACATATGTCACATGCATTTAATCTTTAATAAATACACAGCCAGTCTTAAAACCACCCAAATCCAAATAGCTCTGTATAACCAATAAAAAAATACAACATTCCTCTTATGTCAAAACCAGCAAAAATGGGGCAGAGCTATTCACCAAAGCATCTCAATTTGTCAAAGTAGAGAATTCATTGTCACTTAATTACCAATTTATTTCGGTGCCAGTGAGATTAATAACAGGCGTTCCCAAAAATCTTAGGGTGTTATCAAATTCCATGATGTGTTAGAGCTCAGTTAGCATCTTCAGGCCAATAATTTTGCACAAGTGCGTTGACGCATGCAATTTAGTATGGGACACTTTCCCTCCTCTGGTATGCTTGGAAGAGGTGGAAGAGTCTGCACAATGGCTCATTTATTAAAATGTATCGCTTGACAGTTATTAATAACTCCAACCTTGCATAAAATGAATAGATCAACAGAACAGAAATATGCACGGTCACATGTAACTAACTACTGCACATATCCATGACCGTAACATAAACTTGTCATACAGTTAATGTCACACGCTCATTCCTGGTGAGTTAATCATGCTAATCGCCATCTTGCCTGAAGTATAATGACAAAAAATATGCATGGCTTTTCCCAGAATTACTTTCATTACTCGTCTGTCAATTGTTCATGATAAACGCCGGCGTCCGCAATTGTAACCAACAGAATGACTAATAATAGTTCAATCAAAGAGTCTCAGCCATACATAAACACATCAATCATTACATCATTAATACAATCACTACATATCATACAAATGAAACTCAGACGCTACACAATCCTAAAACACTCGGTCAGATCCAACGAGTCACACAAACACATCACAGAAATCAGAGAACACTGAATCGCTTTCTTAAGTCCTCACTGTAAGTGGTTGACGAAGAATATGAAACAAATGAATTGCATTTTATTTCATTTAAGTTCACACGTAAAGATGAAGCACTCACTAATCCTTTCAATAGCACAGAATTAAATATATCTATATATATATTATCTATTTATTTATGTTTGTCTATCGAGGTGGAAAATTGTCTTTGGCTCACCAACAAAGATATGCAGCACTAATATACAGATATTGACATATTGTAAAAATGAAGCAGAAGACAATAACCACATTTAAAAACAGAGGTAAGATGTGTTGAGGATAAGAAAAATAAGAGTGAAAAAGATCTAGTGGTGATACATAGCATAAAACAACTTTTAATGTAACAGACAAACACCAACATGGAGATATTTAAATACACTTATGGAAACTAAACTGAAAAATAATAAATAAATAAATATTGAACCAGTCGCTTATGTATATATTTTTTTTACTTTAACTTGCAGTATGCAAGGACATTTAACATCAGTATTTATTTTGTTTCTTAAAAACAGCAAAATGTCAGATACTTTCACTTCAACTCAATCTATTTTCCGTTAATGAATTTGTCACCTTTAGGTAATTTATACAAGAACAAACATAACTCTAAACAAATGTCATTTTTAAGGACTGATTGCATCCTTCTATTTAACTGGCAGCTTATCAAAAAACAAACAAATACATCAGGAGCGACAACGTGGCATGCAAAGAAAACATATGCAGAGCTGCAACGCAAACAAAGCAGAGACTGTGAAAATGCTTCAAGGTTAATGACGTGTTTAAAGTCTGTTGATAATACTTTGAAGGACTGTACGTACCATAACCTGACGTTTTTTATGTCATATCCACCGATGCATGTGTGGCTGTCAGGGAGGCTTTTGCTGTTATATCATGAAAACATGACCGCATCAACAAGTCTATGGGGCTTTTTATTATTTGCTGTAAAATGGACGGGACTATTTGATGGAACTGAGGATGCATTTGTGTCAACATATCTTTATTGCTCCCGCGAAAGAGAAACAAGCCATTTTGATGTCAATCTTTTTCGGGTTGTCCACCAGCGTAGTAGCATCAAACCTTTGTTCATACTCTATCCTAATAAGTAATCACCGCTTGAACACCCGACCTACTATCAGTTTTACTCTCAATAGAACCGTTATTTTATGAAATAAATAACTTGCTCCATTGACAAGCTGACTTAAAAAAAAAAGTAATTGGGACAAAAATTGTTGAGAGAATGTTTACCGAGGAAACAAATGAAGTGAGAAGCAAGGTCACTCTATTCCAGTAATAGAGCAAAACTACAGTAAGATAAATAGTAATGTGGGTATATAATGATAATGATAAAATACTACTGCAGATAATTGTTGGGATTGTTGTTGTTGAATTCTGTGACAGCTAGAAATATGAGAATCTTTTAAAAAAAGATTTTCTGAGGTTGCGGTGATCATTAAAAATGTCCCTGATTTAACAACATCCCATTAGCAACAGTAACTTACTGACATTCATAAAATTATACGGCATATAAAAGTGTTGCCATACAATCTGTTCATGTGCACTTTTTATAATGGACTAATAGTGCCGAGTCAGAACTTTCCCTTTTTAAAGAATACGCCCCGACAAGGAAGCCAACGTATTAAACGGTAGTACAATACAGAAAAGGTCAATATAATGCATGAGGAAAACTAATTAACTTCAGGTTTGTGTGTTCTAAAAAGTAATGGTGACCAGTTAAACCTCCCCGAATTCTTTTCAAGTGTGATTATTCTTACTGTGTTCTTCACCAATGAAACAAGATGATCATTTCCGCGAGGCTTTATTCAATTTCAGACACTTTTATCGCCTTAAACTGCTTACGACTGAACAATTTCATTCGTGAAAGTCAGACTTAATTTAGTGATTTATCCGGGATACAACCCACGAGCTTTCGTCGCATTCTAAATCACACACGCATGCTTAACTGCTATTATAACGCAAATAATTCTGCGGTGTTCTCAATGGCCGCTTTAGTATTTCCATCGCTCTTGCGATAGCACATTCAAAGCCGGCCTACAAATACTCCTTCAAACTAAGTGGGTGGAATGCAACTACAGACTTGTAATTATTGCAGATGTAGAGCCAATTTGAAACACATTCAGCTGAAACATTCTGCCAACGTATCCACCAATTTCTAACTACAATGTCCAATGCATTTAAGTTTATTACTGCGGCAGTCACCAACTGCCTTCCTCACAAGGACACAAAGGCATCATTTCCACTCTTTAAACCATATTAGGAGATTATAATTGTCCCTCACGAGTGTGGATTCAAAGACAACAAGTTGCTCAGAGGAACTGGTGTGGTTTTAGGCGGGCTCCCACTCAAGACTCTTTTCACCTACGCCGAGGAGACCGTGCGCTTTTGCTGGCCTATTGTTTGATTTTCCGCTTGACTGCCTGTCAACTAACTGTTAGCAGGATTAGCCAAAAGCAGTAAGCTGATTTTCAGCCAACGTTGAGCGTGCAGGGGGTTGGCCCATACAAGAAACTATTGTATGTACTGTATTTGACTACATAAAGTATGCATTATATAGTTTTGAAAGGAATTCTACTGAGGGAGCTGAAGAAACACTCAAAACTCAAAGATAAAAACTTGGAACTTTTGAAATGGGAAGGCGACCATTTTGAAAGCTAAACATTCCAATGTGCTGAATGACAATTTTCTGTGACTGAAATTCACAATAAAACTTCATGATTATATATAAGCCCCAGTACATAAAAACATGCCGGACATCAAATTACTGGTACGTTACATATGAAAAGTTGCTTTAGTGCTCAACGGGAACACAGCTTTGCTGCTTGACCTGGAAGAAAGATTCAAAATTTGTGTACTAATTTAACTCGGGAGAATATCAACTATTAAAGTTGAGATGTGAAATTTAAGTTTTAAAAAAATATATCAATTTTGAACATTTTGGTTGACTTTTTAGCATCACCAGTGGCGTAATTGTTCAAAATGAACCAATACTCCCAATTTACACTTCACAGTTGCCTGTCCCTACCATTTCATTTAAATTAATCTGCAACTTTATTTTATCGGAGAAGGTCATTTCATACATTTTAGGTTCTACTGATCTCACTGAAAGAATTGATGACAGATCCGTCAAGAAGCCCCGTGGAACACAGATGATGCCACAAGAGTAACGTCACACACACTTGAGAGATATCCCAGTTCCACGGCAACCGCGCCAACCCAGGTATTGAGAACTACCAAAGATTAGTCACAAGGTCCACTTTTAAAACTTCCATCTGTATGATCGGCTGGTGTCCACCCACTTCGGTGGGAGCACCGTGTAGTTTCAGCTTAATTGGTCAGAGGCCATACTATTGTTCATGCAGTCACTTTCATCCTGAGCCATTAACAGAAAAGTATGTAGTGCACAAAAGATAGACAATCCCTCAGTTCTGTTCTTTTGTGTATACTGGCCCTTTGTCTGACTTTCACAGTTAGTTTTAATGAGATTGACTTCTCTTTTTGCATCTTGCCAATATTCTCCACAATCCATTTCTACAATTTTTCCGATCCACACGTTCTGTGTGATGCAGGCACATTTTCATTGGGGTAAGAATTCTTGTTTCTTGTTTCACCCTAAAAATTATAAATAAAGCTGTTTAAATAAGTATGTCTATTATTCTAAACATTATCTTACATATTATTTTATTTACTATATTATTTACACAGGACTGAGAACACAGTTGAGAGCATTTTTAGTTTGTACACAGTTAAGAGTATACAAAGAAAGCATACTTACATGTGGGCTCAGTAAATATTATCAATACGTTAAAACAAACAGTTTCACACTTGCTCCAAAGACCCCGCCTCTTGTTTCGTTAACCTTCAATTCTGTCAGGGTTAGTGTAAAAAATTATTCAGATGTTAGGCTTCATATGAATATAAAATCCATCTAATTAAATTCCAATTAAGAAAAAATATAACAAAAGTGGAACAGTGACCCTACAGCAGTCATTCTAAACCTATTTGTCATGAGCAAATAAATATATAAACCTTCCAATTAAATGGCGTCTGTGCCTGAGTCAAGTCAACTCTGACCTTTAACAATGATATACTATAGCCACTCTTTCTGCTCACTGCAGGTGTGTTGATACAAATGATAAGAAACCTTATCACTTCAACGTCTTGGCTATTTGTGTCAGGAGGAATTGTTATTTTGCACAACTATACTGCCTGAGAATAAATAGATATTCACACAGAAACAATAATCAAGCGCTATTCTTTCTGTATGAAGATTAATGATGGCATAATGCTGCATGTTATTAGGATGGGTGGCTACTAACTCACTATAGGCGGTAAAACCCTCAAGATGAAAAGGTATTCATATATACTTCGATGAGAGGCTCTTAAAAATGATACTTTTGCTTTGTCCTTGTTCCCAGGATAATTGGAGAAAAAAAAAACTGTCACGTGAAAAGATATACAGTATGAAAACAAACTTCATTTCTCACACATATATACAGAGGAGAAAATGGCAGACAATCATTGGGGAAGAAACACTATCTTACATTCCTTCAAATTACATAAAAAAATAGCATTAGTAAAAATGTGTTGAAGCAGAATGCACCATTATGTGGTGCATCCCTGCCCAGAATCTTGTATAAGAACACTGTCACGAAAGATTGCCAAGTACTTGTTGTTGTTTGTGAAAAAAACCCAGTGCTGATCTTTTTGCAAGAATTTCCAACTCCATTCCTCAGATTCACAGAATAAGTTCCTGCTACCCACACTAAATGACAGTTCAGTAGCTTTAACTGAGACATTAAGCAAACATTTGCTTTCCTCTAGAACGTTTGTAGCGGCGCGATCAAATTATAATGTACACGGCCATTCTGAAAGAGAAGAACAAGGCCTCCAGGTGGCTCAGCTATCCCGGGTGAAAGACCATCGTTTGAACTTTTTAACACTTTTCAAACACGGGTCAGTTGCCCACATGGCACTCCTACCTAAAGTTCACACAACTAATTATGTTCTCATACATTGTGCTATCCAGGGGCAATTACCTTATAGTATAAATCACATTAAGTGATTTAGCTGTTCATTTTAATACACATATAACCATCTGTCTGCAACCCTAAAAATGGAATATTTCACCAAAGCAGCTCTTTTTAGGCGAAATATGTCTTCAAATAAGCACATGTACACTGCGTGTAGTATACTAATTTCATGGTGTATGACTCCTGAGTAAAATTGTTTTATGCAACAAGTCTATTTTGCTCCTGGCAGGTGTATTGGAATGAAAGTACACACGTAAAGTGTTTTTAAAGAGTTTTTGCCATTTTATTAAGCCAAACATATTTTTTTTTCCTCTGCTGCTTTTTCACCCTCAAGTGACTTGAATGTCTTCATAATATCGTTTAATTGAATTTGTTGAGTCCCAATGGAGCCACAAAGAGCATATCTTGGTTTCTCAGGGCACGATTCCGCTTCTGGGATGATATTTGCATCAAAATGACTCAGCCCGTGATCATTCTATTACCATTTTGGACGTTTTATGGTCTGAACAAGAAAGCCAGCAGTCTTAGTGTGATGTAAGTAAAATCGCTTTACATATAAATACATTTTGGAAAGTGATAGCTGTGATATCCTATTGTATTGTGTGTGTGTGTGTATACAATATATATATATATATATATATATATATATATATATATTATATATATATATATATACATATATATATATATATATATTGGGCAACAAAACAATAGTTAAAAAAAAAAATCTGTTAATAGGAACATTCAGTTTTTACCGGGGACTTTATTTCCTTGGCACATTTAGCTCCTGAATGCTACTGTGTACATGCCACAAGTGTGTTGTTAAAATGTCAATAATTCATTACTCTTACTTGAATAACTGTGTTGTACACTTTTGTACTCTGGAATTCACTAGCAAGATGGTGTAAAAAAATTAAAAACAAACAAAGAAAAATATTTGCTGAACCAATTTTCAGTAACATTCCCGTCAGCCAAATCCTCTACTGGTTATCATTAAAAGGAACGAAATCAATCAGATTTTGACAGGATGTCGATGCAAAGTAATGAGATGCTGCTGCGCGAGCACTATTTGACCTTGCTGGAATCTTAACACATGAGAGCCATGAATCTGCTTCCTCATTTTAATCATGTTTCAAAACTATTTCCTGCTGTTTCCATTACCCTCTTGCCTCTTAATAGTGAGGCAAATATTTGAAACGTTGCTGTAGAACAACGTATCTTGAATTGCATCCTACTGTTGCGATGTTTATTTTGGCGATGACAACTTCTCCACAAATGGCTGAAGAGATCCGGTAAGAATTGTCGACAGCAAGAGAGCTGAATTGCAAAGAAATGTGGATAATTCCCGACATTACTCTTCCTATGTTTCCATGAGTATGTACCGGAGCTTTGTGCAAATAGTCATGTAATCAGTAGAGAACTGACACTTCTGAGCGTCAAAGTCTAAAGATTATAAACTAACACAAAAACCTTTACATTACAGTTGAATATACACTTTGAAATCCCGCCCTGCAAAATCTTTGAAATCCTGGAGTGTAAACTGCAACAAGCTGTGAAAAACAAGACAAAAGGAAGAGAAAGTCCAAAGTAAAAGACTGTGTCAGCAGATTTGATGCAAAAAAGAAGGATGATGACACAGATGAACTCTATAGGTATTAACTTTGGTAGAGCAAATGCCATTCTTCCCATTCCCTTGCCATGGCTTCCGCATCAATTGGAGGAAAAAAAAGAAAAAGAATAATCCCAAAGCAGTTTTTTTTCTTCCTCAGTCTGTTGCTACTATTTATATCACATTGAGTCTGTTAAAAAACACTTTGCCTTATGCACAAAAATACCTGTTTCACTTAAAGTTGAAAATGATCAATAGCTGCCTAAACAAAAGAGTGATAACAGAGATGGCTTGTGAATATATACATGTATAAAGGGATTAAACTGCTGTATTTCTAATAGCACTACACGATTTTTACAATTCTGTCCAACTCAGTGCAAAACGTGCTTTTGTGTCTCCATGACACAGGGTCCCAAAATGTACTACATATATATCATGATATTGATGTTGGAGGTATAACTGACCTGCCCCCACTACAAGTACAAAAAAAAAAAAAGATAACAGTTCACATTTGCAACACACCAACGACATGCTTGGACATGTCCTTCTGTGTCGCACATCCAGCACCGGACTCCAAAAAGCTGAGCTCAGTGTCTGATCCGTATCATCCATGCAAACAGTGCGCTAATTAACCATGCTATGACAAATCGCACAGCTTTTCCCCAGTTCACTGGACACAGCACCTTCCATAATCCTCCGCTATCACAACAGGCTGCGAGCATGACAGTCAAGCTAATGACTCCATGATATTAACAACACTGATGTACGAAAATGATAAGAGCCATCCAGCAATAATTCTGCCTGTGTGTGCCCCAGACCAAATTAATTCTTTTTTTTAATCATCCCTCCTGACACCCATATTTTGCCAATCTACTCTAATCAGAAAAGCCATTTAATAATATATAGATATAGATTTTTTAATTAAAGGGAAAAAAAGTGGTGGCAGGGTGCCAGAGTGTACAAACAGATAGAAGGAATCAATGCAAAAATGTATTCGGTTGCTGCACGATACTGCATACATGTAGTCTAGACCATTATAATTACCTGTACTTGAAATTTCACCCAGCCTGAAATATTTGGATTTTGGCGCAAGTCATGCCATGTTCCAACTATTAGATCAAAAAAGGTTTTTTTTTAGGTTGTCAGCCAATCTTGTCATTGTGTCACAGGCTGAAGTGAGGTGAAGGATCAGAAAACCGACAACGCTGACACCTTTCTGACACGTTCCGAAACCACCAAAGAGCAAAGGTCCTTTGCGATATAATTCCACATGCATTGCCCCAACTTGCTCATTACACGCTGTAACTTGATTCTGAATTTCCCAAACATTCTTCACTATGAAGTATTAAATTGTGTGCTGTGGTTAGCATTGATTAGACAATATCAAAAACACCTTTTACAATGTTTACCTGCTTTGACACCATAACAATAGATTTTTTTTTTTCGTTGTGTCATCCATAATCCATATTAAGTCTCAAATCTAAATTTAGGAAAGACATTTTTTTAATGTCATATGTAGATAAAACTATTAAAAAATACACAACACAATAAAACACTGATACAGTAATTATGGAATTATTTATTTGCATTTTGAACTTGCCTGTCATCCACAGGTGGTTCATTTCAAATCACGATACGTCCCCAGTAGAAGCAAAACTGGGCTACCTTTTACGTTGAGCCAGTCCTGGCTGTTAGCCTTGGGCTTCCCACATTTATTGATGCAGTTGAAAAAAAAATAATAATTATTGGAGGCACAGTGCCATGCAGCGCTAGTAATTGCCGGTCAAGGCATTTTCACCCGAGTTCATCGATGTCCCTCTGTAAATATATTCAGGTTGCCCTAAATGTCATTTCAAATAAAATAAATAAATACAATAAAAAGGGAGGAGTTCAACACAATTCTCCGGCATTACCAAATTAACATTCAATCCTGTTATTCGGAAGAATATTCATATTTAAAAAAAATAAAAATAAATCACAAACAGGATAGGACATCCTTTGATAATATTTAATAAATCATAACAGGCGAGTGCTTGTGTAGGAGGATCCACTCAGTGTGAGTCATGTAGACCCAAAAGGTAGACATGACTCATTTTCTGTGTCCACTCAAGAGTGCGTCATCAATAATGTTGAAGCAAAAATAGTTTGAGATTGATGGTCTGAATCTTTTCATTATTGTTGCCGTTGGACTGAGCACAAACTATATTTTCCATGAAGAGAACACCCCTTTACTAATATTCCAGTGCAAATTAATTGAACACAACAATGTGATTGGAGTTGGCATGAATGTGGTACGTCTGATGCTCTTGGCTTCTGTTGTCAAGTTCAATTACTTGGCAAAATGGTTATTTTTGCTAAAGAAGTGACTTTGCATAAATTGTACAGGGCTTTGTGTGCTCATAGCTCATGTTTTTGTCATGTGTTTGGATTGTCCTGTGAAAAGTGGAGGAGAACAAAATTGGGGAGCGTTGCTGTGGCTGACTAGTGACTCGGATCAGACATTGACATCTTGTCGTTCTCTAGTGGTTAGAAAGTGGCAAGATGATGTTCCGTTTTTACTGCAGCATGGCCACACAAATCCATGTTAACATTAATTTGAACACACATTTGTCTGCTCTGAAAGACCGATGGGATCTTTTCATTGTGCTCCTTTTCATTTATGCCACACACCAAAAATACGAGTTTCACATGCGGGTTTACCTTGTCTGTTTCTCAACTGAGTGCTTTTGACTATTGTATCCCTGCACTCATCACCTGTGAGAGACATTTACGGTACTTTTCACTTCAGTGTATTTGTTCCTCAGCCTTCTCCTACCTTTTGTTCCATATCTGTTAATTGACTATGACTGACAACTTGACAGACGTTACTTTGAACACACATTGTCCTATGAAGTCGCCTGTGTCGCTGATAAAAACAGGTATACGTTCCCATCACAAAAAGCAGGACTAAACCACATTTTGGAGCTCAAGTTAGCTCTCGGGTGATGAGTTGCAGTACAGTGTGATGATTATGTGCGTCAGATACTGGAAATGACCACTAATCTAAATGTCATTTTAACGATAGTGGACATTAGAGGTATGTTTGCAGAACACACACGTATGAAGATAGGAGCACAATACAAGCACTTGTGCTTTTAAATGACATTTCTGAGTGATGTAGGATTTCAGAAGGCTGGCAGTAAGGATGCCCTTACGGCTGCTTAACTTTGCATTTAATTTCCAACTACATTCTAGAGCTTATGTTGAGTTTGTGCACACAAATCCCAAGGAAAATCCCAAAAGCAGTCGTTTCCGAGGCATCGGCGCGTGTACTTTGAATATATTTGTGTGTACAGCTCATAAGCTCATAGTGCATCGAAGGGACCGTTGAAAGTGACAGGTTGGATCCCAGCGGTGCCGTGTAAACAACTAAAAAGACACCCAGTCAGGGTGCAGCGATGTGGCCCATTGCCTTTCACCTCTGCGTGTTCTGTCGCTCTCGCTGGAATAAGGTGTGCAGTACCACATGGCTAGACTTGCTTACACAGGCACATTGCGATCCAGGCTGCCCGCCTCCGGGGAGCGAGTTTGCCCGTTAGACTAAACATTGCAGAGTAAATTGCCTCTCCTGCTGTTTCTCCTTAACAAAACACAAATGATCAACAGTTAATTAATGATAGATGCTAATCAGGACTTCCATGCCCGCCCATCCGTTGTGGCCTACATAAGGCCTCGCCTTGAGAAAAAAAGCACTACCGACTTTATAAAGTTGATGGAATACACAAAAGGGCTTTGATTCATTTTGCTAACCTTGATCTCTGTCCACCACTTCACGACTGTACACCACCTTGCAGTTTTAGAATGAGCAATGAGACAGAGAACGGATGGATTAACGCTTTGGAGGTCTAAACTGTGCCGATCTGGAACAAGGCGCAAGGTTTTGGAGATAACATTGTTGACTGATGACACATTGCAGATTGAGTCTTCAAGCAAGAGACACTGCGAAGAAATCTTTACTCTGACAAATGGGCTTGGAGGGCATTGGTTGGCAGACGTGACAACACCTATCGATCCATTACTCGGACACATTCTGAACTATAGAATTATAACCCAGCAAAGGCTTTTAACTGTTCTCAAGAAGATTGAATACATTCACAACGAATGTCACTGCGGTTGATACATTTGAGCTCAACCATATAGGAACACGACTTGTACGGGCTTACTTCGGTGGTAATTATATCAAAGTCGGCAGTGAACCAAGCATTTGACTTTCAAACACCTCTGCAAGGTCCAAAGTCGTCTCTTCAGCAAGGATGTAAGAGTCTGTCGAGGTAGGCGACGAAAAAAGATAATTGTACGATAACACGGAAGAGAAAGGGATTCAGATGCAGTGAGATGAGATCTGTGATAGTACGTGTGTATTTTATATAACTCGGCGCAATCTGGAGGTTGTTTGACGCGATGATCCTTGACATCCCTCGCATTATCTGTCACATCAGCTTTCTTCATATCGCATATGCAAAATTGAAAGTAGTATCATTGAATGCGCAGAAATCTGAAATCTCAGATGTCTTGTTCTTTAAAATACTTCACAAATCAATGTGAGATAGACGTGACAGAAAATGTTTAGAAATATTTTTAGAACATCTGATCACACATTTGAGGGCAAAACATAGAAAATGGGATCGAACATGGCTCCTGCTTAGCATTCATGCTAATCTCTGTGGTATTGCATTTCAAGTTTTGATATCGGTATTGCGATTAAGCATGCAAAAAGAAGTAGTCAAGCAACATTTTAAAAGACAACAGCACCAGAGTAAAAATAGTCAACATATATAACTGACTGCAGTGTTAGGTTGTCTTTTTCCCTGATATGATTCGTTTGGTTTTCTGATGAGAGAACCACTTAGACTAAATGACTATAGAATATGTAATGAAAGTGTATAGGCCTTCATTAGACAATCAGACAAAAACGATCCGCTCAAATGTTTTATGACTCGCGCATGCTGGATAGAGCGCGGGAGCAGGAGTAATGCCACAGTCGAGCCCTAGGAGACGTGACCGGACTCGTGATGCTGCAGTGAATTACCAGCAAAGCTCTGAAGCAAAGAGCTTCCGATCCCGCCAGTCGCTGTTATGAGAAACAGGTCACAGCATAACAAACATTAAACCGAAGCGTACGCACCCAATTCACAACCAGACCAAAGAAGCCTCCATTTATCCATCTGCGAAAGTATCCGCCGCCTGCTACGCTGACACTCAGTCGTCTTATGCTGAAAATAACTGCCTCTGTGCCATTTTTTTTAATGCAGGGAATACTAAGAAGGCGAATGGGGGACTATTTCAGTAGCTTTGCAGCATGGACACTGCAAGAATATGAGGCTGGAAGAGAATATTAAATTTGGGTAAGAATGCTTGCGGCATTTGAATGTAAAAGCTCGAAAGTGAATAAGATTGATGCAAATAGCGACAGCAGAGCCGCAGTAAAACTTAAGACCCATGAGCCTCGCCACTTAGAAAAATCACAGAAGATCACAGTGGAAAAACTAATAGTGAGACACACCACAAATTTTCTTTTGAATGATAACAATTGAAAGAGAGAGAGGGGGAGAGGGAAAATAATCCAAGATACTGATCTAGTATGACAAAAATTGTCGGGAAAACAAGGTAAATTATTAACAACATATTATTGACATTAAATAGCCATCCATCAATTTTTTCATACCATCTGCCCTCACTGGATGGATGCATGGCTATTTGGCAAAATCTCAAATGTAAATACCAAAGCAGACAACTGATGGGATGTCACTGATTTCTTCTTCTCTTGTTGTTTTGAGTAGCAGCAGGAGATTTAAAGACATCAAACCCTGTCGTCTGTCAGATCAACGCAGAGCTGTGTTCATTGTTTGATCACGTTTGACACAGTTTAATGAACTTTCCTGCTCAAGGCACCTTTGAACCATGTAGTGATTTTCTCCTCTGCAGTTAAACCTCACGTTTGAGGATTTCCTATAAAGACGTAAGCCATCCATGCTGTTTTATGTTCGGCATCAACAGTGGATATCACAAGTATGTTGTGTTTCTAGACCACATTGTCATCGAAGAAGTGTGGTTCTAATGTCCGACTCAAGCGTATTTTCATTGCCGTTCATCGAACGAAGACTATGACGGGACTTATGTTAAACATCTCGAGTACTGCTGGGTGATGAGAGTGCATTAGGCGGATTTTCAGAACCCAAGAAAAATGATCAAATATTTGAGCTACACTTCCTGGAAAATGGCCCAACAAGTACCTGACAATCGGTGAGTGTTGATTATTTATTATATATATATTTATACATTGCCGACGCAGTCCCCGTAATGGGTAAAGAAAATCAATGTGCATGCAAACATTGAAATCGTTAAGATATACGTTTCTTTGGGCAAGTAGCACACACCAAGACCTATTAGGCTCGTTCCTTGTGGAGGATTTCTGTTTTGGCTAGACCATTCCACCGTGGCATTTAATCAGCATGCACATCTCTGCTCTGGAAGGCAACTCTCAAGGTTATACTTTCGATGCTGCCTTCTCAGAATCCTAACTCTGCTCGCCTGCCAATCAACATAAGGGTTTGTGCTCAATAAACAAGAATGTGAGAGGGCAAGTGACGATTCCCATCTAATGACAGTCATGATCTTGATGGTAATAGTCTGTGATAGAGGGTTATCCTGGCACATCGCACCGTAAAGGTTGGAGACTCTTGTATGCGATAATGTTCTGCCTAAGTAACTTATATTGTGTTGGGGAACTTAGTACTCCATTCCATTTACCAGGAGTCCCCCTCCCCTGTATTTTTTTGACAAGAGGGCAATGACATTGTGGGTTGTGCAAAAGAAGCCCTTCTTTTTGCACGTCCACCTCTGGGACTCTGCGAAGTGCTCAACTCTCAATCAAACAGGCCGATATCCAAAGTGACTTTCATATCGAGCAGCTCTCTCTTGTTGGGCAGTCCTGAGTCAATGCCCTTATATCCAAGAAGTGCTTATGCTGAACCACTTAATGTGTTTACCGGCTGGATAGCTTTCATCCTTTTGTTTCCACATAGTGCTCTTAGTTCAAAGTATTCCCTTGTTTAAAAGAATAGCTCATCCCTTGCATAATCCTTGACGCATACCTGCTCCTATTAGAACACACACACTGCGAATGCTTTGATGGTTGCGTCCGTGCATACATCTCCAGCATACGTTTGTGTGTCGAGCTCACTAATGACTTCCTGTGCTGAGAGGGTTGTCATTGCAAGTGGGAGCTGCTACAGATGGCAAGAGGACTACGCTGACATCGTGCTGTCCATCTTCATTGTTAGATTTAAGCATGTGAATAGTCCTAGACGGAGTAATTGAAAGGATATCAGAATGCTTGTGTGCGTGACTCAGACTTTAAACCATTGTCACATGCAACACACCAATGGGAGAAAGCTGTGAATGCTTTACATAAGGATCAATATTTGATGCTTACAATTGATGTCATCCCATTTGAATGATATTCAATGGTTATTTCGCTAGATGGCTCCATACAACTCAATCTACAGTATTTCGCCCCCTTGTCCACTTAAAATTCACAAAACATCCCATATCCCAAGTTGTCCACACAAAATGCTGACTACTCACCATTGCGATGAGCCCTCTGTACCGCTGACCTCCAGCAGGTCGTAGTCATCCTCCAGATGAAAGTCTGAGAACACCAAGGCAATGGTGTCTCCCGGCTCGGCCAGGACAGTCCACGTGCAGTCGGCGTTATTGTTGTACTCGGCAGGGTAATTGGGAGTGGTGATCACCCCGCTCTGGCCGCGAAGCGTCCCGCCACACCCGTCGTCTGCTGCGGTCAAATAAGGAAAAATAGAACGTACTTTCATCGGCATACTCAGTGTTTCACTGATTGTTTAATCACTGGCATCAAATGGTTGCATCTGACAGAATTGAACTCCTCAACCATTTTTGGAGCGGCCAGTGGAGCATTCCTTTATTTGGAACCTACATTATTTAGGCTATATTTTGGGTGCACACACCAACCGTAAAAAACCTGAAAAGCACACTCATGATTAATTTTATTCGGGACACATAAATTAAAGGAATTTTATTTCATAATAGTTTCTGGGGGAAAAAAAATCTACTCTGTAAAAAGGACAAATCCATCTTTTTAGAAGACTTACTTCTGGAGACCTGTCTGCCATGCCATGTTTTTTTTTAATTGATTGCTATATATATATATATATATATATATATATATGCAGCCATATAACCCCATATAGAAACACACTGTAAATTGTAGTTGCACTTCAAACATCAATAAGCAATTTGACTATTCTATTTTATTTTGGGGGCAGAACAAATCATCTCTCTATCGACCCATCAGCGTTTGAGGAGTACCGTAAACATTCCCACGTGGCACCACTCAGAATTCCAGAGCCAAGTTTCAGTTTGCTGTTTAAAAGATAAATATTTCACAATGATGAATAACTTCTGACAGTCACGCAGACCAAATATTTTTAGGCTGTACGCGACAAAGGTTGGATAAAGACAACCACCAAGAAATTTGGGCTATAGGATGGCAGATGGATTACAGCAGGGTGGGTGTCTGTTGATACTGTATGTGTTAAGCGCTTTCACTTTATTTTCTTCCAAATCACGTCTTCCGAGTCTCGGTATTTAGCTTATCATTATATCATCTCACTTATTTCTCGTTCACTCACTCCATTCCGTGCTGTTTTAGTTATTCCGAGCAGGTTTCGAGTCGGCAAGAGCGACCGCTCACCAGTCAGCACTGTGTTTTTGTTGCCTGGTTGCCCAGTATTGTGCTTGCTCACGTGGGGTTCAATCGGTTTTATTGTGTGAGGGTCATGCATCTGGACCCGCTCAATATGTAAAGTGCCTTTAGGTAATTGTGCCTTTCCATATAAATAAACTTGACCTGACAGGACTGCAGCCTCAATGACTGCATGAGGCTTCGCTTCCAGTGTATGGTTCAGAGAACTTAAGACTTTAATTCTAATAATCCTCCAGGAATCTGATGCCAAAATAGTGTTGCAATCTGTTTTATTTAGATTTAGTTTCACAGTTAAGTTGAGTTTGTTTTTTTATGCATTTCCTGATGGGATAGGATACTAATGGAACACAAAGGTGCACAATGAGTGCATTGTTCCATAGTCCTCAATGATCAATGTTTGTCAGCGATGATTCAATTGATTTTAAAATGTGCAAGTAGGGTATAGTGTATGATGCAACGTAATGCAACTTGAGAAGACTTAATTACATCCTGATTAATTCGTATTTGTGTTACTCAAAGCAGTTATTGTCACTGCGAGAGAAACCTATGGATAACAATATAATAATAAATGTGTTGACAAGAGAACTCCCCCCAGTTACTGATGTGTTTGTCACGACTGGCAACATATAGGGTGAATATAATGATATCATGTGTGTATATTACATGTACAAGATGTGAACGTAGCGCTTGTGCATTTGCCTCAGTCTGGTGTGGGACTCATCAATGGGTGTCCAGCTAGACCTGCCCGTCATCCATCCTACTTGTCACAACGGCAGCCCCCCTCAGGGAGGGCAAGAGAGTGTACAGACAGGCGGAAACCTGTGAGGTGTGAACTTAAATAGGAGGGGAGCCAAGAAAGAACGGCGCTGAGAAGCAGAAGACGGGTGGCGGAGAGAGAAGTGAAGGCTCGGGGATGAAGAAAGGCAGATATGGCGGGAGGGGTGATGAGTGATTGTTGCAGTGGGAGTGACAGTAGATGAGGGAGAGCATTGAAATTCTACGCAAGCTACTTTCTGCACACTTGAAGGGCACCAAAACTGGCTCCAAACTTCACCTCTGCATTGTTTGCTCCATTCTGCATCTGCCACTAGCAAATGAAAACTGTGGAAAACTAAATAGAGACATACTAGGCCTCATGATACCCACGGAATGGTAACGTTAACTGGGCATATATATGCTTATCTTCTAGTGTAGAGGCTGAATGCTTCCTATGGTCAATAAAGATTTTATGTTTTTACATGAAGGGGGAAAAGATACTTCAGCCATACTGTAGAAAATGGCACCTTTTGTTGAATACAAGATACAAAATTTGGGACATATCTTCCCTGAGAAAAGTGATATCAAAATAGTCTGTCTTTACGAAGATGAGAAAAAACGGAGTCAAAACTGTGGGTAATATTTCACTGCGTATGGCGAAGAGCTGTATTAGTGTGGATCTTTCTTTAAAATGATTTACAATTTTAATAGTGTCCGAATGGTGGTTGGGATTTTGCTTGTGAAGTAATTTTCAACCAAGGTTTTTCAAAGTGTTTTTACAATGTATCCTCATTCATCTCCTGGGTGTTCACGATATTACTTGAGGATTTCGACAAGGTCATAGGATTCAACCAACAACCTTCAGGTTGTGTGAAAAATACTCTACCAACAGAGCGATGCTTCTGAGGACATACAATAGAATAAATATTGTCACTAAAAACTCTTAATCTAGAGGTTGGTGCACAGAGAAGATTCTGCAAGTCCATAAAAAAATAAAATCAATTAGTTGAATTTTTGGGGTACTTTTCCCTATAGTGAAGGACATTTGGTCAAAAGTCCATCCCAAACCTCAGCAATTATAAGGTTCTGAGAAATATTTTGGAATTATGTCCAGCAACTCATCTTTCATCCAGGATCTCATAAAACTCAGAAGTCACATGTAATGAGGTGTCCAGTGACACACAGACACAAAATAAAAGCTATAAAACACTGTATCACTCGATAAATGCCAACAGTGGCTTACCCTCAATTATAGGTCAACTGTCCGAATCGGGCAAGAAGCATTTGGCAGATGCTCCAAACAACAGATTGTGAATTCCACACCGACACAAATGGACAGCCACTGCATGTAATTGGAGTGTCATTAAAAATTCTCTTATGCTTTGTGAAGACGCCCGCAGGCGTACATGTTGAATTTTATGTGCTACTGGGAAACTCAAATTAATCACCAGGGAAATTGCCAGCCTCGACAACTTGTATGTAATTTCGGCGGCGTAGCTGACAGAATCGCATCCTTGAGTGCCCGAGGAGTCTGGGGTGAGCGTTGCGGAGGAAAATGAAATCGCAGATTTGGGTTCTAAAACGCCAAACTCGTGGTGAATAATAAACAGGAACATTTAGAAATGAAAATGAATTCATTTTGACCAATGGCCATTAAAAATCCTTGCATGCTAATTTCATGTTGCCCAGGCATGTGTCTGCATGTTCTGGCACGAGTGCGTGCCCAGCCATGTGTGCTCACGTGCGGACTTCCTGAGTCCTGGCTTGGATGCAGATGGTTCACTGTCTCGGCTCACTGCACGTAGGGGGTGCCGACATAAGCTGCATATTCAGGTGCAGAAAATGTAAATGCTGAACATAATGTGCATGTAAATGTGAACGCATACAGAGTGAACGCCTTTTAAAATGATGACTGATAGCGGGATAATCACCCGCAGTGAAATATATGCCAAACAAAAAAAAAAAAGAGAAACCGTCAACTAGGCTCAGGCGGTCCAAACCGGCAGGTGTTGCTGCAGGGGTACCGTCTGACAGTGAGGAGGGGGCAACGTGCTTGTACGCCTGACTGGGAGCGAACATATGAGGTCCTGTCATGCTAAATAAGACATCAGCATAAGCACAGAGTGGAAGCTAAGCAGAATAGACAGTATAGCGTACACCTCTCACCGTTTATCGTAATTATCCTAATATTTCCAGGCTCCCTACCTCTGCAGTAGGGTAGGGGGAAATCCCATGCAGCAGTGCCCGCTGAAGTAGCAAGACAAGACAACGTGGTGTGACCCTCCAGCACATAACCCGGGTTGCAGCTGTAGCGGATTTTGTCTCCGATGTTGAACGTGGCCCCTTGCTGGTGACCGTTGAGGAGCACACCGGGATTTCCGCAGTTGTAGCTGGGTAAAGCTGGAAGAAAAACAGGAGCCGTTTAAAACGTTCTGATGATGTCTTATGTGAAGAGGAGGATATACAGTGCATATTTATGAACAAACAAATCAAACAAATTGTAGTGGTGCACAATTTGTGCAAAATTGACTGTCTTGAAATTGTTTTTACATGTGAGTCTTTTCTTTTATTACAAATTGTGGTAAAAAAAGGACATATATGGTCAAGACAATCTGTACTTCCTGGACCTCTCTTGGCTTCAGATGTTTTATTCTACAATAAAAAACGAACAACAAACAGATTTCAGCTTTCTAAGCACCATTCAGTGGCTGTATAATAACAAACTGGAGGTGCCTACGGTAAACGGGCTATTTTAGTAGGAAGATTGTGTCTTAGCTTGCTGAGTCTTGAACAATGGGTTTTTGGAGTGCGTGGATAAAACACTGTGCACATAAGCACGTATTGTGACTTTCGGCTCGAAGTCCTAGGCAGTTCCACACAAAGCGAGTGAGCTGGCTAGAGCGTGTGCTGGACTTTGGATGCAACTCAGTGTCTCTGCAGGGACTCAGTAGCGGACAGAATGGCTTTCATGCAGCTACACAGTTTATTGGCATCTCTCCATCATCGTACTCACCTCACGTTCATTTCAATGGATTCAGTTGACGAATTGTTTTGTAAATTATGGCTAAATCCTTTATTTTGCCATCCTCAAGTGTCTGTCTGATTGGTTTCTAATAAGTATTTTGGTAATTCTGGAAAATCTTGCTTGTCTATTTCACAATTTTCACAGAGAAAAGCTTTCAAAGTGACTATTATGGGGAGCTTATTCCAAACATTTTTTTCTGTGTAGAGCATATAGTATACAGATTGTTCCCCAAAACTGCTTTTTGCTAGGATTATGCAGTGCACGTAAGACACTTATAAATACTAATTGTCCCATTGATGTTTATGAAACTAAATATGCAAAGTCTAACAAAATTACAGTGGTCAATGTCAGTGCAGTCCATTAGTAAGGCGAGCTGAAATCTGTGCTCAACATTATCATATCATGTATTACAATTATGTTTTATTATCAACTATATTTAAAAATACATACAGATAAATACTATAAATGATGTATTTGATTTGAACTCACTGAATGTATTTGATATGAATTATCCATACACAGCACCATCATTTGCATGTCCCACATTTCTTTCCTTGCTCACGTTATCTAGTCTGGTTCTTGTGTGGTGTAATGCAAGCAATACAAAAGAAAAAGAAAAAAAAAGTACAGCGTAACGACTGGTAAATCAAAGTTAGTAGAGTACATTCCCATTGCCAGTAAAATAGGAATATAAAGCTTAATCAGCGACAGAGTAATTGCTGGCCAAAACTAATATAAGCATTCAAGTAGCCCTGAAGAAGAAATAAGCTACTAGTTACTAAGCAACCAACAACAGATGGGTAGAATGACAGCTGTGGGGAATCCTAAAACTTTTTTTTTTTTTTTGCATTTGCAACAACCTCCAAAGGGCCATGAACATAAAAAAAAAAAGTACAGCTGCCATATTAAAGGTGCAAACCACACATTTGCATAAAGAACAGGAAGGTTTTCGATGGAATATGCCCGAAAAATTCTGGGATAAAGTCTTCTGGACTGACTATCAAAGTGAGGAAAAAGAAGAAGAAAAAGTTGTTGGGAAGGATCACACACAGAACAAAATACGCCTTGTACAGTTCCAAAATCAGTGTGCTGACCTTAAAATGATTGAGATCGATGGTGTGACCTTAAAAGTTATTCAAATCAGATATATCCCAAGACTACTGCTGAACTTAAACAGTTTCGGCTAAAGTAAGGGTCCAAAGTTCCTGCTGAGCATTGTGTCCCTTAGATCTGCATATACAAAAAAAAAAAACTTATTTGGTTCGCAAAACAGGCTCATTGAGTCATTAAGAACTTTAAGAACTTTCCTAGCCACAATCTTATGTTACAAACAATACAAAAACACATAACTTTGACTAATCGTATCCAAGGGTCTACCGCCGTGAAGTTTTAGATTCTAACCCTCAAGAAACGCCTCCCACCCTTAAGTACTATCCCCCTCAGGGAGGTGAGTTGTCACGGCAGCTGAATAATTCACCAGGATGGGAGAGAGTGACATGTCTTGTCCCCGGGGTCAAGACGCTTTATACGCTTCTTCTTGCTGAGACGGCGAAGGATGCTCCTCGTACATCAACGCATCCCCGTCTGCGGAGCACGGAGAGCCCATGCAAAGGTGATCAAGTGCCCACAAACCTGTAACACACACACACCACACACACACACACCACACACACACACACAACACACACACACACACCTATCCACGCACACAAAGAGGAACCTTGCCATCCATCACAACCTCTGCACGTCTTTATCACTTTTCCTACCAATTTTCTGCGTATTTCTGGTGACTTGGACAGCATGAAACCAATCTCTCAGGGTGACCTCTGGACTTCAGAGTGATGGTCTATTCCTGAATGTCTTTAAAAGGCATCTCTCACGCAGCAAATATTGACATTGCAATCGCGAACTATGAAATAAATATCAGTTCCCGCCCCTAAATACAGTATACCAGAATTAAAATGGAAGGTGCTGGATGTAACGCCATAACCATCCAAACGCAACCTTGCATAACTAATGCCAATCTAATCAGCCGAAACCATTAAAGCTAATTTTCTTATGCAAATACATTTGTGTAGACCACAGATTTACATAAAAAAATTCACTATTATGTTAAACTAAATACCATTGGGTGGGAGACGACACTAAATGTTATATAGCAGGTAAGTGCTCACTCTTGTTTTTTTTTTTCTTTTTTTTTTCTTCAAGTATATCTCAACAGGTACTCTTGATTTCTTTGGTTAAGTGTCAACTCTGTATTAATAAATGCTGCGACTTTCTTCTTCCCCTTCTAGCTATGAGTTCCGAACGACATTGCGCGATTGATCGCAACGCAGCTGCTTTCACTCAATAGGGAGATTTTGCCTTGACAGGCAGTCAATTCCTCCTGTTTCTCCACGTGAGGTGGACAAAAGCTCGTGATTCGCATTATTTGAGCAACGCAGAAATTAACTGGCACTGTACTGCTTGAAATCCTAACAATAACGAACAAGTCATATTGAAATAAAACGCCACGATGACCTATAGTTATTATATAAATTTAAATGTTTGTTCTTCTTAAGTCTCTTTTATGTCAGTATTTTATTACAGTATTTGTAAATTGTCTTTGAATACTCTGTAAAACTACTGTAGAAAAATGTGTGTTATATATAGCCTGCATAATATTTTCTTCCAATTGGCAATGGCACAGACACACACACACACACACACACACACACAAATGCGCGCGCACACACACACACTAAAAAGATACCTTTATTTGCTATACATTTGATAGCAAATTCAATACAAGAGCAAGGTGACATGTCAGGCTGCTGGGGTGAGACGTAGAGATCATGCAGATATGATGTTTGTACAAGGGAATATCAAATCCAATATGTGCTACGACTGATAGGGAACCAAGGGAAGCCTCAAGCAAAGTCACAATCATCACACCATCTGTGTTGCGTGGACTCATGTAATTAAAAACAAACGAAAAAAAAAAAAAAAGAACGTAGATCTCATGTTCTTTGTCGGCTCAGTACGGTCGTAAACGTTGTCTTAATTGGTGTAGCTCAGAAATAAAATGTTCACTGATCATACAGAATATGATGAGTAAAAATGACCCAAAAAATATTGCTACTGGTAAAACAAAAGTACCAAACTACACATGCATCACAACACACTAAGAGGGAGTCTGATCAATTCTTGTACTGCTTTGTTTTCTTACATATTGTCCTGTTTTGCCCTTCCCTTGCTCGGCAGGTTGCCTTGGAAACAGCCGAGGCACACCAGAGAGGAATATGTGAACAGGAAGTACCAGACCATAAACGTGCCGAGGAATATGAACCCAATGAAAATGCACCTATCTGCTCAGAATTCAGTAAACCTGTAAACTCTCCAATATCTAGAATGTTCTAAGCTACTCAAAAAAAAAAAAAAAAGCAATCACCGTTCTTACATTTAATTTCTACCGCCTGTCATAACACTCTGCAGTTGAGGCCTTCAAATGGAGAGATATCTTTCTTCCAGTCATACAGAAATATTCCTGTCACATTAACAACACAGGAATGTCAATAAATAGTGTATTAACCATCTCGCCCTAATTAAGTTAAAAGCAACACTGGCTCGAGGTAGAAAAATGGTGGAGTGGATCGACTGATCGGTGCCTTAAGTCAACCCCGTCGGCTCCCCGAAATTCCACACTTCCCTGCCTTCCTTTCAACTCTTTGCTACCCGCCGTGCGGCTCAGTGGAGTGAATTTCCAGGTGCGGAGTATGCGCTTAAATCTTGTTGATTTGCACTGGCATATGTTATTAGGGCGATGTTATGGCAAATTATTGTGGATTAGCAAGCGCCACAGTGCTAAAATTTGTATTGGATCTGTAATAACCAATAAAATGTGATGTTGTTTATGACCATGTGAGTGCAATGCAGAGTTTAAAGTCAAGCTGGGGTGATGAGAACATTATTTTACTTTTCAGATTTGCATTAGGGTTCATTTCATATATTCGGTGTGGTGGTAAAACAAGAGTAATATGATAAGAGAAAATAGTCAAAATGAAAGATTAGATCACAATGCTGATGCCTTCAAGCACTGCAGGTTTATTCAACGTCAAGGTACATTTCCTAATTTTTTTTTTTTTTTTTTTTTTTTGGGGTCATATGATCAGGTATTTCTGACAAAGATTTCATACCTTGTTATACAATAGTACCTGATTTTGTCCCTCGGATACGTGGCAATATCATCAAAATTGGATCCACTGTATGAGCCAGTGAAAAACAATCTTTCTGATTTTACAATTACCAACCATATATTAAGTATCATTGTTCAATATTCATGCATTTGCTCAATGATATATCTGGGGTTAGAAGGGAATAGGGAATCAATCACAGTTTCATTCATGACTTGCGCTTTGAGATACTGTCACTTTCTCCAGTTCAATCAAAACCCGGAACTGCCACCTTCCCTGTGGCCTTCCCAAATTCACACTATCCGAAAAAGCCAAGGCCTTATTGATAAAATGAGGTAGTTTGCTGGCATTGCTGTTTTTGTTCTAGTTTTCAACTCCAGCGTGAGTTCTCAAAGATGTGATCCCAGATCGACTAACAATCCTTGGAGACTTAACAGTGAGTTTCTCCTTTAATACACTGCTTCCATTTGATGCACTTCAGCTCACTGATCTCTATTTATCTGCATGCCACACATTTAGTTACTTCGAGGCAATGCGGCAAAAATCAACAACAATCTAGTCAGAGAAATCAACTCAATCGGCAAGATATACTGTCGTATATTAGTTGTGAAAACCCAAAGTGTATTCTGCTGACCTCATGACTGACCTTCGATATTTAGATGGCTAACGAGCGGCTATCCTAGAGGCAATAAGGTCCGAAACGGACCGGAGGAAGGATGAGGCGATGCTCGATCGATAACTCTTTCCTGGTGCATGACTAGTCATTAGAATAGTAGAGCAGTAGAGTGTGGGTAAATGATTAAACAGGGAAGCAGGGTAGGCGCTCGGTTGTTTGATATCAATTATAGTCCGGGTTGAAAATGCACTCTTTCCTGTTCATAACCATCTGGGTATTTAATCACAGAAGATAACACGGCTGAAATTTTAATTGGATTTGTTGTGCAGCTGCTTAATTATAAACAGGGGTTTACCAAAGCTGCCTATGCTGCTGTCTCCTTACACACTTGATGGGGATGCATTGGAATCAGTCAACGTGAGGAAGTCAGCACTCACTGCAATACCGAGAGTGCAAAATAGCGGGATTTGATCGAAACCTGGAAACGGGGAACTCGGGAAGGGGAGCCTTAAGCAGCAGTGAAGTCGGAATGCTACAAAACATACTTCCCATAAATGCCTTCAAAAAAATCATCAATTTAGTCATTTGGTAGAGAGGAATATGATAAACATTTTAAAAAAAATCTCAAAAGACGAACACATTTATAGCAGCACGGAATATAGTAGTGGGTGATAATTTATGGCCCGGCCCTGTGCAGGTCCATGGGAACCTCTATGCAAAAAGACGCATACAGAAAAAAATAAAAAAAC
Organism: Syngnathoides biaculeatus; assembly: GCF_019802595.1. Taxonomy (NCBI): domain Eukaryota; kingdom Metazoa; phylum Chordata; class Actinopteri; order Syngnathiformes; family Syngnathidae; genus Syngnathoides; species Syngnathoides biaculeatus. The sequence goes on along the minus strand of NC_084640.1, from coordinate 12,169,220 downwards.
AACCTACCTCGAAGATGGACTGTATCAATCTCCTGCCAGAAATGAATATAAAATGATCCCACTCACAAATCACCGACTGGTAATTGGCACTCAGCATGCTATCTCGGTCTCACCGTGGTGTTATGTTTCTTTTAATTTCTTGTCTTAACATACCAGCAAAGCCCCTGTTGCAACCTCCAACAGTCAAGCATCTCCGTGAATACAGGTATGGGATTGTTTTTATTATTTATTGTTTTTTGAAACTTGCATTGAGCATGGGCATGGATGGCACAACGGATTTCAGGGCTTTTCGGTGTGCAATCTCGATGTTTTCTGCATAGCTGCATGGGATTTTCAGTTCTGAGGATACATTTTAGATTCATAGGTGCGAATGTTCATTGATATTATTATGCCCTTCTGTGATTGGGTGGGAACCAGTTCTTAACGGACACGTGAACATTTCAATAAGCATATTGCATCAATTCATTCACTTAATCATCCAATTAATCAATCCTATCAACTGAATGAAACCATTAGTTTAGGTTCTACTTTGCAGTGGTCCTAAAATTTCACCCATATTCTTGGGCATTTCTAATACATAACCACTGAAAGAAATTGGTGGGAGTTTATATGCAGTGGGAAGTTCCTACCTTATCGCAGCCTGAAACAATGACAACCTAATCTGAAGACAATACAGCCACAAATCCACGCAAAACAGGGATTGTGGACCGGGACGAAGTTGAAACGTGGGAGAAATGGGCTGCTGTGCTAACGAGCAAAAGCGGCTAATCCTGAGGAGAGAGAGGGCTGGACGAGAAGGGATGAAATTACTTTTAAGGGGACAAAAAGCGGGATACTGAAAAAGCACGACAAGTGAAAGAAATGGGTCAGAGAATGACAGTATTTTTACAAGGACATTGGCGTCCCCATGCCTGACAATAATGACTATAAACTATATTGTGCTGTCATTTTAAAGTCTGATTGGCTGCTCACAAAAAAAAAAAAAATAGCCAAGTTATTTATTAAACTTCAACCCATCCTAATGCTACCCATTTTCTTCTGGTGCAACTATGCAAGTTGTCCATCAAAGTACTTCATAGTCCTTGAAACAACAATTGAAAAGATGTGACCGGTTCTCTCATAATCACAGCTGATGAGGGATGTTGAACGGGCGGGGGGAAAGAGTTTGGGGGGGCGAGGGCTGCAATTACATCAAAAGCCTACAATCCTGAGGGGAGGGAAGATGACATTTACAGGAGGCCAAGCAAGACTGTTAATTACACACTTATGTAAAGTTGCAAATTTGATATTGTAGAATGCTGCCACATGGAAGAACTAATGGATAAATGCACTTGAAACATTTTAGAGATATCTAGATAAGGTACCATGCGGGTGTGGCATGTGTTGCATGGCATGCTCCAAACAGTTCTCAGGTACTTCTTGGTGTACACCATTTCTAGTGCCCCCCCCACCCCCTCCCAAAAACCAGGACCTGTTTCATAGCAACGTGTTCTATGCTTTCTACTTAACCGTGCTAATCAACCCCAAAACAGTGATTACTTCTGACCTTTCACCATTTGGTGCTTGCTCGAGGTAATGAACTGGAATGTGAAGAAATAAGAGCATTATTTGAGATTTTTCTTTTTTGGGAGGGGGGACAAACGAGTAAAAAATGCATGGCTGCCGTGGAGGGCGAGCGTTGCGCAGGAATAATGATGCGAGAACAGTGCCGCTGGGCTTCAGACCTGCTCCTCGCATTGCCTCGCAACTGTGAGTCACCCTCGTCTACCTTTCGGTAAGCTTTTCACACCTCCCTTATTTTAACTACTATTCGTCCTTCTTTTTCAGTGGGCTTTATGCTGCAGTTTTCACGCCATTTGGTGCCCTCTAACCCCAACCCTCTCCTCTTTGTAGGTGCTCTCAGTCTAGTCAATCATTACGGAAACAGTAGGTGGCACCGTGCGCCTTTCAGCAAAGTAAAAATAAAAACACGGCATTGACAAAAGTACTTCATTGTCAGTCGCTTTTAAAGATAGGCCGAGTGTCGCGCTAGGCTAAACACATACCTCTTGGTTGTCGCTCATGAATTTAAACCTCACAACGTTACAGTAGGACTACATTGGAGCATGTTTTTTTTTCCACGTGTCTGAATTGGGCGGGAAAAAATAGGATGTGTGTGGGATTGTTACTGTGTGATCTCGAATCCAGTGAAAGCTTATCTATGTCATAGGTACTGACATTCACAGTGCTGGTAGCCCCCAACTGCCGTTCACATTTCTGACTTGGACAGTTTTATGTAGTCAACCCCTCGGCACTGTAAACTAGATCTTGTAAAGTCACAGATAGAAAGATGACCTTTCTGTTCTTGCGGCACATGACACCAAGCGATCGCTTATTTGAACACACGCGCTTGAACGTCCGCTTGGGTGCAACTACAGTGTGGAAATGTACTTAGCATCAGAGTGGAAACAACCACTAGTCTCTAGCTCGCTGTCCATCCACCCAGAAAACAAACAATGTGTCCAGAAGGAAGCGTAAAAGAGTGCACAAGCCCAAAATAAAGAATTTCAGCATACTTTCTACCACAACATTTTAGTTGGGGAAAAATATAAATGCTTGATTACACTTGAAGCATGTCAGAGGATAAGGTGGTCGGCTTCACTTCACATCACATAACATTTTTTTTTTCTTCTGAGCATGTCACGGGAAATTTGTTGACTATGTTGCAGTTTCATCAAACACGCACGCCCAGAATGCTCGCACGATGCCTGCAAGTGACAAATTTGAGTGAGCGTTAACAGCCGCAAGAATAAAATGAAAATATCTATCCTCCACAGGAGATGACTTTAAACCCTCGGAACAAACATGCATGTACATTCTTGCGAAGAGAAAGGCCACGTGGCTGCTGGGTCTTCACTGACCGTTTGAGATGTATTATGATAATTTGTTCATTGTTTCTGTTGATTATTAATTAATATTCCATGCTGCAGGGTGAAAGTCACATTTGATATTGGTGGACTAGAGTTTTCAGCGAATAAACTTATGAGAGAGCTGTAGTTTTTACACATTTCCTGAAACTCGGAAGTACCCTATCTCATGTATTCCTTCTTAAAAAAGATTTGGCTTCCTTAATAATCCGTGCATATGTCCCTATGGATTGGAAATAGAAGTTTAAGATGGCAGGATTTAAACGCTGTCCGCGTCATCACACATTCATTTGCGACAAAATGACTTCAAAGGAGTGAAATATTTCCATCAAGGGGGATAACCTGGACCAGCCTCGACTTTCTCCCACTCCACTGCTCTCCTCCGAATATCACTCCAAAATATCATTAATAAAATAATGCCGGCGCAATAAAAAGAAAAATTAGGGATATAAAAAATATGAAATGACTTCATTATACAGTAGACTGCTTCTAGTCGTGCAGCAATGTTTATTTATGCATTTCCTCTTTGGCTGACCCAGATGGGAGGCGCATCGTCTATACAGCTGACGAAAGACAACGTCTGCAACACATAACTCGATAATCATCACCTCACTTCTGGGAGCGCTATTTAGGAAAGAGTAATCTTGTATCGGAGGGCCACAAGATGAGAAGGGAAGAAGAAAAGAAAAAAAAAAGAAAGAAAGAACTGGAGTGCACTTCCACAAAAACTAACAAACAGTATCCAAAAGATATCATAAGAAACTTCTGAATTCCCCTCTGTCCATTATCCACTTTCTCTCTAACAACTGATTAAACACGACTAAATAATTTATAAAGAGATGTAAGAGGGAGATGACAAGAAAAGTGAAGGTTGTCATGGTGACCAGAAATTCTTGAGTGGTCTCAGCCATTACTGAGGACCCGGGCTAGTTTACCACATAGCGCTTGGGCTAATTGATATGTGGGCTGAAAGTCACGGATATGTAATACAGATTACATGAGTTTAGACCCAAATTGCGCTTGGGAACAAACATCCCAAAAAAAAAAAAAAAAAAACAGCTCACCAGACGTGACAGACAATCATATTTTTTAAAATGGAGGCCCATAAAGAACATGCACATAAGAGCCGCTAAATGATACAAACAAGCGGAAAAGTGTAACCAGACTTGCACCCCAAAATTTGTTTGTTGGTACTGCTGGGCCTGATAAAAATACAAGCGTGGTTTGTATTTTGTAATCCAATCACAGCTGTCAATATAAAGCCACTTTCTCTCGTACTACAAACGCGCCAGTCATATTATTGGAAGTAATCGCCCACATACAAATTCGTCATTCTTTACTTTATATAATGTACACTATGCAAATATTAAGTCTCCCTTAAGCAAATACAACGTACAGTACATCACCGTTGGCCCCGCTTCCAGAGGGAGTGTAGGAGGGGAAATGAACTTCAGCAGTCTTTCCTTCCTTATAATGAACCTGCGCTAACACTAACGCGAATGTAAAACTTTGCTAATGACGACTGTTTACCATACAATTATTTATACCGAGTGACCAACACTGACCTGCATTTGTTTTTAAATATTTATACACCGCTACTCAAGTAATTATGAACCACAGAACAGGAACCACAAATGTCCAGTCATCCTCGCATTTTTTTTATCCCTCGTTTATTGTGGGGGTTAGGTTCCGGACCACCCCCGCAACCATTTTTACCACCGTTGCGACCACAATTTTTTTAAATTTAATTATATATACATATTTTTTCAAGGTGTATGAACCTTTCCGGGCTCTTATTAATCTTGCCCACACTCCTATTAACGTCTTACATACTCTAATAAATACTTACTTTAGATAGAAAAATGAAGAAAAATGAGACTTGGACATTCATAGTTCAAGATTATAACTTGACTAACTTATCGACACTCGATGACTCATAATACGTGAAACTTTGCCTCTGAAATGTGGGGGTTGCCTCCTCTCTTGGACCTCTTGGAACTGGGAAGCAATCACAACAAAGCAGGAAAAAGGCTCAAATCCAGTGTCCTCTGCTCAAGCTGGCTTCTCGAAACCAGAGACCTAAAGCGACATTTCAACAACTCACTTCTTATGGTCTTAAGCGGGATTTACACTGCTGGTCCAAGTGCACCACTTTCAATGCCATTACCATTTAACTCTTTATTCACACATTCATTTCAAGCGACGCATATTCAGTATCACCGTGTCAACATTCACAGACCACATGTAACATCCCACATACACAAACGCGCAAATATTAGGTAAATGTCTACACAGGCGTCAACACCGGGCATGAAAGTAACCAACAATGAATAACTAACACAAATATTAAACATTGCTCAAAAGACGTTAACCTTCCTATTACTCCCCCAGCTACTCATAATTGCACTGCCATTGCACAGTTCCATATTTAGAGCACTAAACATGGTCTGTAAACATGTTTGTTGTAAGATTTTGTAAGATCAGATACAAGAAAAAAAATGTCTACTCTGTTTTGGTCTTTGTTGAAAGCAAACATGAGACCAGTTGCACCCCGGCGGAGTAAACATTTTCTTTGCTCCTCGGTTTCACGCAGTCACGCAATGTGGTCTCCAAACCTCCCTTGCGGCTTGACGCAGCTCCATTGAGCCACATCCCGACGTTCACGGTACCTCAAAAAGACTGACAATCCCTCTGTCAGGTAATTAGCCTAATTAGTCGACTCACTCGTCTTCGCTTCCCCTCCCCGGGTTCGCTGTTGCACCCGCACGGGCCTGAGGTGTGCAGTCATTAATATCATTAGCGCATGGGTCATAAAGTATCCCGTGTCACCATGATGAAGCCTCACACCCTGCTCTGTGAAGGAACCGATAATAACCCGACTAGATGGAGTGCTTTTCAATGAAAGCACGCAAAAGCAGCTACTTTATTGCCCGCTGCTAATCAGTCATGTCTGAAGACGTTTACTCACGGCCTTGAAGGATGCTTCAGCAAAGGACATCTCATCCTAATGTTTTCCTTAACAAGCCATCCTCGGATAATCTTTTTCCGCCCTTGGAGAGCGTATTTTCTCGCTTTTAGCACCATCTTTTACGAGCGGTCAGCTGGATGATATATAGCATCGTTTTGTGTTCTAATGGGAAACAATGAAGGAACGTTACCTTCATAGGATGCTTTAAATCCCTGGCCGCTGACGGCGTAGTCAGATAGCAGCCACAAAGTGAGTCTGGAGCCTGTGCTTACAATGGGTGACGGCACCTGGAACCCAGTTAACCTGCAAACAAATGAACACAGAGACCATAACAATCACACACAAAGTAACAACAACAGGGTTGGCTGCAAGGTCACGCATCTGGCCAGCTGCTTCATGACAGCATTGAGGGCTAAGTTTTACTTTGTGTCTGTTTTTAATGAGATCATGAATCATCAAGAAGCTACTTCAAATGACAACTCCTCAAGACAGAGGAGCGCCGTGGATTTTCTCCATCAGCACAGACCGAGGGACCGCAATCATGCAGTGAATCAAACACCGTGTAAGAATGTGCAAACAGTTGAGTAGACAAACATAAAACTGTCAAGCCCTGAGTCAACAAAGCATCCCTAATAACCACGCAGAGCATTTTAGATGTGCGAGTTAGCCAAAACAGAAAATATGTTTGCGATTTAGGGAGAGAAGCAGAGTACATATACAGTGCAGTACAAACTCTACTTCTGTAAGGGAAAGATGGAAAATGCAAAATGCGTAATGAATGCACGTGGAAAAAAAACAAACCAAAAAAAACCCACTTCCCCCATTGCACTATTACAGTTTCCACACAGACCAGCGATATGCGTTATGTATCAAATTGAGCAGGGTAAAATAGATAAAATACACTTATTTGTAAAGGTAACAACACAATTACATATTTGTTTGGTTGGGTGTATTTCGTACTCAGTTAACAAGAATTATTAAGAAATGGGGATTTACTACCATGACCTGGTGAGTGTTAATTTTTGCTACATCTCAAAGACGCTTTATATTATGATCACTGTATATAAGTGAAGTGGCAAAACTCAAATGTGACTGCTACAACAACAATTAGATGTATAATTCCTGTATTAATATGTTCTGTGTAGAGCTTACATTCTTTCTTTTTACTTGTTTGCTTTGCTCAAGTTCCAAAAATAAATATATAACGTTTATGAGTCCTTTATGACTTCTTGTGCTTTTATTGAATTGCGCTTTGCTTTGCTGTGCTAAAGGTCCACCGTGTGGAATTTGTGAAACACAAATTGAATATTATATTTCAATAATTAGTTTTAATTAGCGTGCATTGTCCTGGAAAAGGCAATCATTATGTGTGTTTTTTTTTTTTTTTTCCAGAGACTATTCCCTTTACAGCAACTTAGCGGGCAGATCCTCGTCTCTTTCGGTTTAAGATAGACTTTATATGATGATGATGATATGGTTATAATTGTTCACTGCAGATGCTATTTTTAAGCCTGGGTATTGAAATACCCATATATTATTATACCGATTGATTACACAGATAGTGTGCGGAAGGAGGCGGCACCTGTGTCAGTCATGCCAAACACGTTCATAAACGTTCACAAGGTCGAAACGCGGACACGTTTTATTCAAGGCGGAGCCGGAGCTCACCCAAACAAACCCGATCTCATTTTCCAACACAGTCATCCATCTCTGTCATAAATCATAAATATCAGCGGGGGACATCATTCTTACCCTTTTACCATAAACCACGCACCTTTGTATGACAGGCAGACTCGTCACGGCGCACGTGCACACATGCACACCCTGTTTATCATACATGAAATATAAAATATTCCTTAATTTGTGTCGTTTTTATATACTCGTGGGCTTACTGGCGATGCAGTAGGCTACTGTGCCAGTGTTCTTTATCTTACACATCAATTCCATCCTGTTGTTAATACGGACGTGATTCACCTTCTTGACTAACTAATACAAATTCACAAACATAATTTTTAATCGAAATGCAATGCCACGTTCTTATAAAACTACTGCACAACACCGACACTGAGCCCAAACAGTGAAGTATAATGGTATAATAATTCATTTTTGGGTTGCTTTTCTCCAGGTATATATACAATGCAATTTAATCCAAACCTTTACGCAAGATTGCAATACTGCACAACCTCATGACTGCTTTCTCAGAAGACTCTTTCTATTCTGTCCTAATTCTGTTTGGCTTTTATACAAAGTACTTTCCCATTTCCTGCTCACACTAGATTTGAAATGCTACTCCATTTTTGAGGAAAACGCAGACATTTTAGGGTGTTTAAATAGACTTATTTGATAAGTATGAGACTGAAAGAGGCTGCAATAAAAACATACACTTGGGCAGAAATAACTCGCGTAGGGAATGTCTTTTACTGTAATGTCATCCAGGAACACCTCTACTTATCATATTTTCCGCACTATAAGGCGTACCTAAAAGCCTTTCATTTTCTCAAAAGCCGACGGTGCGCCTTATAATCCGGTGCGCCTTATAAAAGGATCAATATTGAGCCTTTAGTGCAGCTCCATCTAATGGATGCATAATGTAACCCCAGCCTCTACTGTAGTGTCTATTCTATGAGTCTTACAATGTGGTTCGCCTTATAGTGGAAAATAAGGTGATTGTAACGTAAAATTATTTTTTTGATCAAACCCGAGCCTGGAGTGAAAACTATAGACAGGAGTGATTTGTTTCTGCATACAAAAATCACGACTCATAGATCCATAAGCGAATGCTGTCATATTCGATTTAGCTCTTGCCCCCATTTCTGGGGGTGCTTATCCTTCTCTTTGCACCCCTATGTCTTGATGAGAAGTCGCCAAGTGTTTCACTTAGTACCACTTAGGATATGAGGATGAACATTAGAAGCAAGAGGAAGATGAATCAGTACCAACAATTATAAAGATGCATAATTCTACTCCTCGCGGCGGGATGTAGCAGCTCTATAATGGGACACGTGTTCATGCAAATAGCCTCTACGCTGACCACAAATTGAATTGGAAGGTAGCCATCTTAGTTCAGCGGCGCACTGCGGGGTGAGAAGGGGATGAGAGCATGGTGGAGGCAGCTAAAAGGAAGCGGATTGTCGCTGCATCAAAGTCAAGATCAACTGGCACAAGCGGGACACCAACCCCGAATCATTTACGGCCAACAAAACTATGCGGACGCCGTGTAAAAGCACAAAGAGCCTGGCTCGACAAGAGAGAGGAGATTAAAGACTGTGATGTGATTATGGATTGTGGACATATGAGGCGGGCTGACTGCATGGTGGCAGATTGCCCGCCACCCGGGTGGAGATGCGCAGCATGATTGCAACTGAGAGGCACGAAACATCGGCCCTAAATCACGGCTATCGCAAGTGTGTGGTGAATAGATGACAGTGGGATGAAAGATGGCAAGAAGGGAGAGGAAGTAATCCGTTAGGAAAAGCCAATGACGTCCTGCTTGCGCAGTATTGCGACCCAGGCGTGGGACAATACAGGACCGTCATTATTGTACAACGCTTTTTGGGCCACGTTCGGTACATTTTCAATACGTGTTTTGTGCGCAGAGAGAAGAACTCTTCTTATATATGTAATGTACTGAATAAAGGAACTTATTTCAAGTCAACCATTATTCAAACACAATAGTTTCCAAAGGAAAACTTCCTTCTACTCCTTTGGGATATGTTTTGACAAGCAAGAAAATATGTAGTCAGTAGTTTTCACTCCCTCTTCAATGGATTCAACGGTGAAACCGAAATAAATTCACAAAGGAGATTTAAATGATGTCAGTATGCACTTCAAATTTTCTTCTCTCAAATCCTCAACACATCCCAGTGGCTTTACGTTTTTAACTGTGTCCAGGAGCTGCGCTTTGAAGCCGGATACAGTTGCAACGCAAAGTGTACTGCAAAGCAGAAAAAAAAAAAACAAAACACAATCTACATTTATTATGATGTCCCCCACTGAACGCACGCAACGGTACTCACTTTTACCTAAATTATTTCCTCCCCCCCACAGGAAATTACACAAGAGAATGTGCTGCTATCATGAGTTGTATCAGAATTACAAGATGTTGTTTTACTGAGGCCGAAGAACAACGCATACTGTTGCTTTAACAATTGAGGCCAAAGTATGTAAAACCATTTGATGTTTTTGTTGAATGCAAGGCAAGATGAATCCTTCCTTAGTATGCAAGCGTTCAAACAAGCAAGTACATGCACATTCAGCAACATATGACTCAAATGCATTTGTGTGTGAGTAAGGAGAGTCTATTAAGAGAAAGTTTCCACCTGACTGGCTTCGGCTTCATTTCAACGAGGAGCCTCTGCTTCCAATTATCGCGCCGCCACCCACGGGATGGAGGAAAGACAGACGGACCGAGAGGACACATGATGATAGCGGCAGAGGAGGAAGAAGCACCGGAGAGATGGCAATAATGAGGGCTTGACGACGTGCCGCAGCTATTTGGAGGACGGGAATGTTGCGGGTCCGGCCAGGAGGAGATGAATCATCATTCCCTTCATTAAGCATCGCGGCGACTCGGATTTGAACACCTTCTCTCGTGCACACACACAATCGCACACTTTGACTCTTTTGAGTGTCTCAGTGCGAGCATGTTTGTGATCTACCTTGTAAAATTTATGCACGTTGACAGCTGTAAACAGACAAAGACTGAAGGAGGTCATTCATCCTTTAATGTCATCGTTCAGCCTGTGTGTGTGCGTGTCTGCGTTCAGGATGGAAGGATGGAACAGAGTGCTGAAACAGCCGATTTTCCTGGAAAAAATAGAAAAATAGATAGAGCGGCAGGATTTTGATGGCCAAGTGGAAAGGAAGGTATTGGGCAATAAATGATGGATGAGCTGATACACAGGGATGAGTGTGTAATTTCTGTTGATGTGTGTTTGTGTGCAGCTAAAGATTTTGTGTGGTCTGGGAGAGAGTATAGTGCACTGCCGGGCACAAACTCTCAGTCGAAGAACTTCCGGAAACAAATGATAGATAGACTGATGCTCCATCCATCCATTGAGGAAAATTAATACTGCACCATATTTGATAGGACAAGGACAGGGGTAGCAAGTTAAAAAAAAAAAAAAAAGCAGGGTTGACAAACTTGTGTACTCTAATAGTCTCATGCAAAACTAATTCATGTGCTGTAAAATGGAAATATTACAGCGTTATTTTTAAAGGCATAAGAGATGTAAAATAAATAAATAAAGACGAAGCTGAAGTTCAGTTTGAGTGCATTTTTGTGTGACTCATCACAAGTTCTCCAGTTGAATGCAACTGTTGGAGGTTAAACTTAATTCATGCAACTTAATCACTGCGGCTTATAGGAAGAAATTCGCACGCAATTAGTCTGGCTTTCTTTTGACCCTTATCCTCACATGTCAGGGCAACTGTGATGTATCAAGTCACGTTGCCAAAGACCAGAGACCAAGAGAATTATTTCTACTGAATAAGAAAACTTGAGCAAATATCTTGAGACTAATCTTTTATGGTCCTGTCAAGTGTTAATGAGTTTCTGTGTTTGAATTGCTTGTTTCTTATTGTTTTAGTGCCCCTCGTCATCACGCCCAAAAAGTCTGGTGGGTGCACAGATCAACCAACAAAGGGGAAAGCTGAAAGCGAGAGGAATTTGTAAACCTCATGCACAGGCTCCCCAGCCATTCCACGACACGTCAATGTTTGGACTATTTTTCCAAAAACAATTGGCCTTTCTTTCTTTCTTCCTCCATCAGGAGCGGCTGGCTGTCGCGTGCACGCAGCGCCTCGTCAATATTCATAACTACGTGACATCACAAGGTGTTTGCGCCGAGCAGCAAGTGCTCGCTGACTCTCTCCGATGTCACTGATGCGGAGTGCCGATGGTGAGATAATCAACCGTAGTCGGCGCCCACTGAGAGAAGAACTGCAGTGAAAGTCATTAACGAACTGGTTTCTCCAGAGTGAAGGGGTTGGAGAGTATAGGGGGGATGTTACAATGATAGGGGGGGGGGGGGACAAATGTGAGAGAAAGCAAGCTGAGGTGTGACTTTAGAGCAAGAGTAATTCACCAACGAGCGAATTGTTCACAAATGATATTGTTCGTCTATGTGGCATCACACTACAGAGTATTCTCCATTTGCTCTGCAGAATGGTTAAAGTCATCAGCGGCTGAATTAATGGAGTCATACGTGCATGCCAATGAGTGGAAGGGTTACAGACGACTGCACGCAAATGGCGCAGCTCCACCAGAGATAACTTCTCTACGGAGTCTTTAATTAGATGCCTCCCTCAGTCTCATCATAATTCTTCGAAATTAAAGCTGCAATCATGGACAGATTTCATCATCATGACAGCCACATTCACTTCCGACAGAATTACGCTGCATCTTGAACTTGAATTTCACATGGGGTTAAAAGTATTGCTCTCTCTCTCCATCCATCCATCCATCCATCCATCCATCCATCCATCCATCATCATTTCAACAGTCTATACATCTATCCATACTTTCTAACAATTATTAATGCCCAGGATTGACGATTTATTTGAAGGATAAATGGCGCACACATGCACAAAATCTGGCACATCATATGGTCAGCGTCGTGAGGTTTCCTTGCAAATTAAACATCTCACACTGAAATCATGCAGCAAAAAGTGCAATGGATTGAGTCCATCGTTGTGCAGACATTTCAATTAATCAGGCGGCAAACAAATCCAAGCTTTCGCGTCTGGAGCATTTTTTTTTTTTTTTTTTTTTTTTTACACCAATCACGTCACAATCCATAGGGGAAAACAGTTAAGGAGGAAATAACAGATTGAATGAAGGATGACTCATATCAGCAAGTAAGTGACGATGCTCACAATAGAGATGTGCTGAGAAATATGCCACCTGTTTTTTTTGGGTTTTTTTTGGGAGTGGGGGGTTCAGCATGGCCTGGGCGTCAGTCAGTGCAAAGAGCAGGGAGTGACTATGATATATGATGATTCATCATGTGAACAAGGTGGGAAAATGAAGACAAAACTGAGTTGATTAAGAGTCAAGAGACAACAGGCGAGAAGCACGGATGAAGAAACATGACAGCTGTTGTGCATTTAAACTAATAAGGAAACTATGTTTTTACAACACGTATTTAACAGAAACTAATGCAATAAAACTGGCACACGTTGCAGTTGGACGCTTTGTGAGCATAATGAAGATGATAATGCTGGTGGAAATATATTCATTATCGCACTATAAATCACAGAAAGCATGCAGTATTGTATTGGATACATGCAAAGTGATCCCACTGATATGATTATTTATTTAGTGTGTTAAGGTCTTCCAAACTAGTTGAAATTTACTTAAAGCTATATCTTTTTGTAGCTTTCATTTCGATATTTATTCTGTTAACAGATGAGATAGGACATACTGTAAGTACTGAATAAGAATAACGGGGGCAACCTCTTGCATGCCAATTAGTGAGCTGCATTATGAAAAATGTATGATTTCAAATGCTTGAAAATTACTCACGCCATTGACTACTGTATATTACATAAGCAAACGTGCATGTTCCTTTTCACCACGGACCTGATTTAAGCATGAAGCAGGCTTTATTGTCACATACGAGTATGTCATCAAATCACATACGTAATGGAGCCTTTTGGATTATGAGCAGATGAATATGTGAACCCCACGTCTTTCAGGTCTCCAACTCAGCACGGAGCCAGGAATCCATATTTTGAATTCCGCAGTTGGGATCCCGCACACTGTGATGTTCGGTTTCACGTCGCAGCGGGACGCCAATAATAGACTCCAAACAAGGTTGAGCATAAAATCCGATTATCCAGCAGGGATAAGAGGGACACAGTGACCGATGGGGTGCCCGAGCACTGCTATTTACTTTCGGAGTGGCGCACTTGTTCGGTTCCGCGGGTGCCGCTGATCAAACAGCAGCAGAAGAAAGGAGACACCAAATTAAACGAGGATGAGAAGCGCTAGCCGAGCGTACTTATGTACGCCATAAAACCAAATATCGCCACTGACCTTTAATTGGGTAAGGGCACTCGAAAAAAAAAAAAAAAAACTGAAAAAAAAAAACAGCCATTCCGAGGTTGCTTTACAAGTCTCTTCATTAGAACTCTTAACTTCTTCATCCCTTCACAATTCATCTTTTGTGGCTTAGCCGAGATAATCTGATCTATTTTGGTCCTCAACTTGTCGAGCCGCCGCTTTTAGGAATGTAAATATTCAAAATCCTTGCCATGTTTGCAACGGAGTACGCTGTATTAATCTTGACCTCTGTCTCCACAAAAAGTGCCAGACATATCCTTTGGACACAGTTTAGGCAAGTGGGTGTACTGGCAGAGCCATTTATACTTGAACCATTATCACATTTCACGAGGTGTTTAAATAACTAATTAGGAGGATATGCTTGACGTTTCAAAGAGCAGAGAAAGCCAAAAGAATGAAATCAAAGGGAAAATTGTGACTGCTATGCTGCAAAGGGTGGAAGGCGGGGACAACAAGACCTGCGAGAAAATATGTTTAATAAAAGCTTCCAACACTTATACCAGAGACAAAATTTTATCGAGATATATACACGTCTGAAATACCGTTTTATTATTGCATAAAGTAAGAGTGGTTGTAAACCAGATCAAATATGGTACAGTCAAGCTTTTAATAAACATCGTATGAATCGATTGCTTGATACTTCAAGTGTGCTGTGCATTGTGTGGAATTGACTTCTGATTCATTTTGTCTTGGAGCTATTCAGCGCTCCACTTGGCTGCAACTGGCAGATCTCGCTGGTGTGAAGAAAAACAACGTGGCTTCAACTGTAGGCTGAATGAGGATAATGCATTGACTTACAGCTCCGGGTATCAAATACCGTAGGCCATGCCATGTTATTCACTAGTATTACAACATTGTTTTTTATGCACTAATTTGCGGCAAATGTTTTGATTTTCATGAAACCATTCTGAATTTTTCTTTTAAAATAAACATTGGTTGAAAACTGTTTTCCATGATTGTCCTTTAAATCCTCCAAGAAAACATTTCCTTTCTCGCTGCAGCTGAAGCGCATCCGGTGAAAACGCTTTCCCGGCCTGGGGACGGGAAGACGTCAATAGCAATACACACGATGGGGTGCGCACGGGATGTGGCGTGTAAATTCCCAGCCATCTATCTGATTACTTCTGTAATCTGAGCCCAGTAATTCTCGCAAGTGCGCTGACGTGGATAAATCCCTGCATCGTTTCACTTTTTCCTCCCTACTGTGAGAAGATGAAAAACAAACTATCATTCTTTCCCCGCCCCTCTGTTTTCAGCGGCCTGCCGTTAAAGCTGGCGTTGATAAGTGGTAGCCTTTCCATTAACATCCGAGCTCTAAGGAACCATAAATCCAATAGTCTGTGTTTGTGTGAGTGTGTATGAATGTTGTGTGACTGTTGTTTTTACATGGGTGTGTGTGCAAGTATGGAGAAATATATAATTATATACAATTAGTGATTCAATACTTGGACACAAATGCCACTTCTGCTTGACAAACATTTGGGTACAGAAGGCGTGGCAGCTGTGTGACAACATTTAAGGCAAATGGAATTGGGAACACTTTTAACCGAGGGAGGCGGCCAACACGCAAACTATCGGCCAATTGGACGGGGCACCGCAGTGTGGCGCCTCGTGTAACATAAAGAGAGTAACATTACCAAAATCGTCCCGAGAGTTTTAATCCATAGCTTGTCGTATTTACAAGAAGCAGTATTGCATTTATTTTTACTCTTTTTTTTTGTAGTCAATGCACTGAGATTATATAGAATCCTAATGTGTCTTGAGCCAGGCTGGACCACGTCCAAGAGGGCCGTGGGCACTGGCCTGGCTGGTGTCACCGCTCACAGCTGTTTAACATTGGGACTGTAATTAGATGGTGTATTTAAGTTGGAGTTTTGGTCACTGGCATTCGCCAGTTCATTGTGCGTTGTGCCCTGAGTTCGTGAGTTGCATTCACTGACAGCAGGAATCTTTTTCACTGAAAATAGTGTTGTGTTTAGCTATCCTCATCACAGTGTTTCTGTGCCACCTCAGCTTGAATAAAACTACGCCTAACATCATGTCCTCATCTTGGAGTCCTGCATTTGGGTCCAGCCCCGCATCGGAGGTTTGTGACAAATGGCATTATTCAGTATTCAGTACTTGGTACTCAAATGTAAGTCCTGATAATCAGTCTTAAAAGAAAAAGAGGTACTGATGCATACAACATATACAATCAGGCAATATCATAAATGAATGCATGCCCCAAGAAAAAAATTGTCTCCATGTAATTTGAAATACAGTATGTACACATTTCTGGCAGAGGCTCATGCAGTGTGTGATGAAGACTCACACTGGCAACACGCACATGCGAATGCATGTTGAGTTCACGTGCATCACAGTGTTTAACATACGGAAGTCGTTTTCCAATGCGTGTGCTGTGAGAGATTAATGGCAAAGGCCTTCGCCAGGGTAGAATTATGGCTCAGGCAAGTCTTCAGGCAGCAAGTGTAGTACGTCGCCTCCCTTCTTCACCCCGACCGGTCGACACGAGCTTTTTGTAAGATGGCATCATCCAATGACATATTGCATTCCCAGGAAAGTAATCATGGATTAAATAATACAACCACATTAAAATTCCGCAGGAGAAAAGAAACAGGAAGCCATGTCATTGTTATCATTGAGACACTATTGACTCTTCATCTTTGGTCATTGAGACAATCAGCAAAAATATTAATAAAGAGTGCTGGAGGGCTAGTCCGGTTAAAAAAAAAAAAATAGGAGGGGGGGGATTTCACTGATAGCCGTAGTTAGGGAAAGCATGTTTACGTTGAGGCTGTTTCCTTGAAATTCTGCAGAAATGTATATACAGAGACAATGTTGTGAACTTTTTGTTTGTATTCCATCCACTGATACATTTCTTCAGTCTGTCAGCTGGCTAGGATGGCCCGCAACCTTGCAGGCATCCCCTATGGTAAACACACCAAGTATCTCTTTCTCCCACATGCTCTTACCAGCTCTTATTTTGACAGGCTGCACTCACAAAGCTGAAGGCTGACTGGAGCGTCGATGCTGCTCCCAGCACCACGCACGGGTGATCCTGACTTAGGTCCACTCCAGTCTCTAAAAATATGTCACTTCCAATGACACTGCCGTCTCCTCTCTGCCACTCCACACCCCAAACAGACCAGGAATTTCTACTTCGTCGCAAATCTCCAAGAAAACTGTTACAAAATGCACCATTTGGCAATATTTTCTGATGAACAAAATGAAAACAATGGGAACATTGATTTGGCATCTTATACATCACTGCATAATATCTATAAATTGTTCAAATTTTCCGACTTCTCACAACTATCTGCCTCCGTAACGTCTGTTTTCAGCAGCAGTTGGATGAAGAGCGTCTGCAGCAGACTGACTCCTGTGTGTTTCCTGAGGTGGCACTGTGACTCACAACGGCATTGCTGCAGGAGAACCACCCACGCCAGGGAGAACAAGCAGGAGCGCGAGCATTCATATCTCGCTTCCATAAGAAGGGAACATAAGCAGACGTTTCAGCGCATCAGCTGTGACTACTGTTGTGGGGGTCATGTGAGCACTTATGGGGACAAATGTCAAATGTGAGTCATTGTCTCTGTTTGCCACGATGCGAGACATCAGGGTCACAGTAGTCAAAGTGTGTCTGGGTGTGAAGTCGCCTGGGGGACAGGACCTTTGATGTTGTAGTCCAAGCGATGGATAAAAGGTGTCGGAGACCTTCTTGTCTATTTAGTGACAGTCGCTTTAGTGTGACTGTGTCACTCCAGTTTTTTCACTCCAGCCTACTGTGCTGTACACTGCAATCCTTTCCTGGACTGTGTTTTCCCTGCACGATCAATCTTGCTTTGACGTCAAAGTCATTACATTTTGGAAAAATCCAATTGCTTGAAATTAAATCATTTATATTCATCTGGATTTATATATATGTCAAGTACGTTTCTCAACGGGTCTTGCCCAGCTCGTCTGTCTAATTTGGATTTGTAAACCACGCTAATGACTAACAGATCCCAGCAGATGGCAGTGTTGCATCACTTAGCATTTGAGATCAGCACAGCTTTTTGGTAGAAGATAAAGTTTAGGGGTTGAGTTTGGTCTTGTCACATCAATTATGATGGAGAGAAATTTCAACACGAATGTTGGTCAAGTTTAGACACCTCACATAGGAACAGCCTATTTATAAGGATGGTATAAACTCACTACTTGTCGCTATAGTTAAAAGTATGTCTTGTGATTGAGAGAAAAGATGAGGCAGTTCATGGATTGAATGAAAAATGGCTTGTGCAAAAAAAAAAAAAAACCCCACTAAAGTTCACCTCCAGCCATGCGATGGAGTAGCGTATACCATTGTCAGTCTATATTCATTGTTAATATATTATTTCAGCATCAAAAGCGCTTTCTCAATCTCTCTATTGTTGCTTTATGGTTTGAGGTCTTACAAAATATGGTGCTTATGGTGGCACAGAACAATATTTTTTTGTTGGTCTTTGAGATATTAGGCAAAATACATCTGGTGACCGCTTTGATATACTGCCATGTATGACAGAGCATTACAATCTATACTTTCGACGGCATCCCTTAGCATTCACAGGCACTGTCTGTGTAAGTTTAAAATGTATATCATTTTAATATGAAGGAAGCAATACAATATTCATTGACAACCACTTTCAATTTAAGCAAATATGTGTATAAAATTAATCCAAACCAACACTGCACAGAACACTAGGAAAGGCTTTAAAGGAGCTTGAGAGGGATACGGTGCAGATTGGATTGAGAGCGTGACAGACAATTTACAGAAAAGGACACATGAGCGATGGAAAGAAAATTGTATGTGGCACCTACAAGAAATGAGAGGCGAGGAAGGGCAGCGAAATTATCCTACTTGTACATTTTGACTGTATAGAAGTATAATGGCAGGGTGTGAAGGTGAAATAAATAATTTGGACGTAATGCCACTTCAGTGGGTTAGCACAAAGCCCGAAACCTTGACTATTTGGCCGAGAAAAGAAAATGTTTTCAACCTGGCCATTCGGGAACCGCCAATGTTTTTGTTCTCCTTTTGAAATTCACAATAAATGACCTCATTCTTACACACCTGAAAAAACTGAAAGCCAAAAACCAGTAGCTGACCGTGAATAGAAACGCTTCTTTCACATCATGTACACTAACAACTTGTCCTCATGGAGCCATCTTTTGAAATACTCTGCAAATGTGCAGATATACTATTTTACTGTAGTTTCCTCAATGCTACAATAGATAATCCAACTGGATATCTATGGATGAGCTTTAGGTTTGCGCTTTGCTCAGTGTGATTCTTGCTGGGAAAGCTGCCGGCAAAATCCTTGACATGAACCCAACAAAACCTGCGATTTACTTGCAAACTCAAAACTAATGTGATGGTTTTGCACAAATGACAACATGCATACGTATATAAAGACCCAGTGTGCCCTGTAAATTGCACAGTACAGCGAAAAGCACCACCCGGGAAGCAAAACGGCAAGCCACACAGTTGAGTGGCTACTGGTTCGATGCGTTGAGGGAAAAAAAAAAAAAAAAAAAGCCCGACAATTTCGAAGTCTCCGCGCACCAAATCGATGTGTTGAAGGCCTCAATCTGCAGACCTTTCTAAGCTGTTTGGACTGAGCCTGCTGAACACTTTCTCCCACTGGAGTATCCATCCACAACAAACTGAAGAGGTCAAAACAGGAGAGGTGCTAAGGACAACAGAAGGGCACGAATCCATAATGTCTTTCTTCTCAAATTCCTCAGGTTCCTGCTGAGCCAGCCAGCCAGCAAAGGCAACAGCGGCACACAATGAGACGAGGAAGGAGAAAGAGAGCAGGGAAATATTGACAACGAGTTCCACTGTGAACCAAAACATTGTTAGAACTGAAAAGATCAATTATTCCTTACAAGTTTTTAGATGGCTCGTATGACACAGAGCGTTTGCGGCCACTGTGGTGGAGGGATAAAAGACGAGAGGTGTGTTTATTTGCTAGTGAGGAAATGGACTCTTAATTTCAAGTAATGCCCGCGCATCGTGTACTGCCAGCTCTGCGGGCAATAATATCGCAAACAGCTTTAGTATGTCAGTGAATCGTCGGCCCGTGGATGGATCTTATAATTGCGGCTAATATGGGGAAAATAGAGATCATGCAGCATAGGGCTTTTGTCAGCTTTTGAAATTGTGGGTGTAATGATGTTTCAAACGTGAGCCTACATGCGGCACTTTGGCACTTTGCTGGGCCTTTTACTGCTTTCACACACTTCAGTCTTTTCACCTCATCAGCTCCGCAAGTCGTTACAAACTTTTAAATTTGTGACGGTGAGATGAAAATGAAGAGACGTGTGCATATGTGGGACAAAACATGAACAATGCAACATTTGTTTATTCATCTGGACAAGGATTTTTCTTTTCCTTGGCAAAAAATAAAATACAGTATTATCAAAAATGCTAAAAAAAGCTTTTAGTGTCTTTGCCTTCTTGCTTGTATGTTTAGATATAAACGATCTTGATCAAATGTTTACAAGGTGATCTTTAATTCTCATTTTCCCGCAGGAGAAAAAAAATGCTTATCTTTGGCAGTATGAATTGATCTTGGCCTCCAGTTACAGATTGATTAGTTTTTCAAATGAATGAAAGGGCAAATGAATGAGGGTTGCAAAAACAAAACATGAACACAGATAATTGCGTCTACATCATTTCATTTGGAAAAGGCTTACCTTTGTTTGTTTTTGTTCCTTTTCTTTTTCTTTTTTATTTGTTCAAGATCGAACATCAGAGTGTCAAGGGCAAAGCCTGCAGATACAGTATCTCTTCCTCCCACTCCTCGGATTTTAGTCATCCCTTCGCTAATCCCTCAACCCATTCCTTCCTCTCAATATCGATGCTATTTATTCTCTTTGGTAAACAAGTCCACCTAATTTTGCAGTGGACTTTTTTTTGTGTGAACCGATAGGAGTTAATGTATGTATGCACCCATGGTCAGTTGAAATGAAGGGTTTTCATTTAGTCATCTTCAAATATGACTAACCCTGTTTCTTTTTGCATATGCTAAGAGTGTGTGTGTGTTTAAATCAGGTCTGCATCTGTATCAGAGCTCATCAACTAAGCAGGTAATCATCCACATGATGTAGAAAACAGATCCCCTTAAAGTCTCAAACATACATTGTTTCAAATGGTAATAGCTTTAATTGCAGCTACCTTGTCCGCAGGTTCCCGGGACTTGATGGCCCGTCATAAATGGACAAGATGTCAAAGTCTTCCTCCAGGGCAAAGCCTTGAAATACTAGCTGTATCCGGTTGTGCTCAGCTGCCACGATCACCCAGGTGCAATTGGCATAGTTGGGATACCCGTAAGGATAGCCGGGGCTCTCTATCGTCCCGTTGGAAGTTTGTAGTGTGTAGCTGCAGTTCTGAGCTGGAAAGAGAAAAAGGACGGGTTTTAAAAAGTGTATTACGCAGGTGTCATAACATGGCAGTTCGCATCATCTCGCTCTTATTGTTCCAATCTGAAAGAAAAAGGCCTGAGATACAATACGAAGGCTTTGGGTTGTCATCAAGTTAGAAAAATTGAGGAAATATTGCAACTATATTTTCTAAAGTTCATATTGTCTGAGTTGCAGTTTGTGTTTGAATCCACGCAAGTGAACATTTCTTTACCACACTGTTCATGACCAGTTTATCATGAAAGTGGTTAG
The DNA here is from genome assembly GCF_019802595.1 of Syngnathoides biaculeatus. Taxonomy (NCBI): domain Eukaryota; kingdom Metazoa; phylum Chordata; class Actinopteri; order Syngnathiformes; family Syngnathidae; genus Syngnathoides; species Syngnathoides biaculeatus. The sequence goes on along the minus strand of NC_084640.1, from coordinate 12,147,586 downwards.
GTTCATAGTATCTTTTGTGGAAATAAAAACAAACACCTTTTGTTAAAGCATGCAATGTTTATAGCTTTAAAAAGGTGACAAAGGAAAGTTTGACGTCTTAATGAGAGAATATTTTACACCCAAGTCATGTACAGTAAAAGTGTGGCCATGGCTGCACAGCGGATGCTGCAGTCAGGAGATGTCATCCCTGCTGGAGTAAATTACAAAGTCATGCAAGAATCATGCTATTCATAAAAATGCAATGTCTCTCGCTTTGGTTGCTAACGCCACATCCCCAAATCATTATGCATAAAATGGAATTTGAAGAAAATAATTGGAGGACATCTGTTATCTGTAGAGCTGACATTTTTTCAAATGGAACAAACAAACACAAAATGTGGATTTGATCTTAATTTTATTATTCTGAAGATCCACAAAAAGCCTGCAATTCTTGTTTGCGGCCAACTAATGCACATACATATCCAAACTATTTGACAGCGGAAAAAAAAAAATTCCACCGAGCAACTGCTTTTTGATAGAAACCAGTAATATACACACTATAATTACTGTATGGCCAAGTGTTGGAATGACAGTGGAGGTGCAAGGAGCAGTATACTGTTTAAAACTTTGTTTCGCGACTATTTCTAAATGGTTCTGTTTTGTGGAGGGGAAGAAAAGGGAGGGATGAAAGCAGTGCAGAAAGGTTGAATGAGCATCAGCGGATGAAGCAATACAATAGCACACAGTCACAGTTGAATTCCTGGGGAGGGGGGGGGGATTCTAGCGAAAAGAACAAGCAGGAGACAATCAGACATCCTCTTTTGAGGCGGTGCACATATGCCTGACCCCATCCAAAAGCTGCCTAATGTGTGTGAAATGCATTTCAGGTGTAGAAACCTCCACTCCAGGAGGAGGCTGGCACCGTTTTGATTATTTCTTCAGAGAGCTTGTTTATTACTATTAAATGTAATTAAAAATAACCAATTTGACTTCAGTTATTGTGAGATAACCATGCAACTGTATTTCTTTTCATTTCACCGCCTGTCATTTAACCAGAAAAAAAGACCAAAGAAATCAATCGTGTTTTTTTTTTTCCCCCTCCATTAAATCTTTGAAATGGACCCAGCCAGTCAGCAGCTACCCTCCCATTAGCATCAGGGTCAATACTAATATCCGCGTAAAACCTTCACATCCACCTCTACCTTATTTTTATACACCCGGTTAGGTCAGTAAGCTGCCTTCATTACGAGCTTCCATCAGGCCGATCCATCGCGCATACACACAGCCTGATGGAGATGGAAAGGGGTCAGATTGGACACTGAACCTCTTGTAACAGTCAACAGGAGATCCGGGTGCGAACGGCAAACAGAATAGAAATCCAGAGATGGACAATTTAGGTATTTATGACAATGGTGCGTGTTCGCTCGCACGAGATAGGTAACGCTGCACCTGTTCTTGCAGGTTTCGGAAAAGTGAAAAAGGATCATAAAGATATTTCAAAGCATTCATGGCAACTGGCCAGTTTTAAAATCATTACTGACAGACAATGTGGGCTTAAAGATGAAGGAAGTGCTTTTCAAGTGGCCGCTTGCTCACTTATTTGTGGGGAAGAACATTTCGTTCCTCTTGAGAAGTCAACAGTTGATGAACGACTATATATGGGGATTAGGACAAAAAAATGTATTTTTTAATAATATACAACACAGACTACTTGAAAGAGCTCTATGGGTGACACTGAGGCCTATGTGCCTAGTACATCTGCTTCAAGACGTTCTGGGTTTGAATCTGGGCTTGGATCTTTTCTGTCGAGTTTGCATCTGTTCTCCCACAGCATGTGACCCTGAAGAGGATGGCTAATTTCAATTAATGACACATATTCGGAAAATTCTTTGTTCCGCTTCTTGTCCCATTAATAATCGTTTATTTAACACAAAACCTTTTTAAATCGAAATTCGTCCTGAGTATAATTTTAGTTACATGTAAACCGCAATTATCCTCACTATGAGTGAGCTTGAGAGGAAGCGCAGTCGTACCCATTTTCTGTGTGTAAATAATGGATTGTTTATTGCAGTTTTTTTCTTTTTTTTTTCCAGTGTGTTCAATGTAAACTGAGGCACAAGCAATGCTACACTGTGTTGCTTTGAAAGCTCAGAGGCTTTGATTAACAAGACCAGTTCTCGGGGCATGCATGAATAATTGAAACTTCACCTGAGGTGCATTGTGAAATTAGCTGCTGGGGGCTGCTGACCTACACTGAAGCTCCTCAGTGTAGATTTAAAGGGAAGCCCCTGGCCACCAGTCAGTCCGCGTAATATGCCAATAAGGACAGTCCGGCTCCGTTGAAGAGTGAAATGTCATCGTTTCTCAAGGTGCAAAAAAAAAAAAATTTACCAGTTCAGCCTCAACGATGCTAAGGGAACAATGTGTTTGGATTGGAGTTGCTCACACTGCGGTGCAAATGTGAACTTTCAACAGATAGCGGTGAGCAGTGTTTATCATTCACAGCGTTGATCACTGCGCCGCGGGCGACTCTGCAGCTGGCGCTAAACTTCTCCAGTATTCGCACCGCCAAATGGGCGCACAGGGAGCGGTGTGACCTTGTCTGAGAAGCACTCCGGGCCTTTACTTGTATGTTTATTATGTGTGCGAGGACAGCTATAGTGTTTGCTCTGCAGCGTGCTGCGACGCTGATGAATTTATAAGCACTGTGCCGCACGACCGTACGCCAGGACGCGGTGAAGAGAGAGAGAGCAGAGAACGGGGCTGTGAAGGCAAGCAAAAGGTGTCTGAAATCGTAGAATTTCGAGTACGTGGAAGTGGGAGGTTGTATGAACGGACAAATCTGGAGGCAATAGAAAAGTGGCAGACTGGAAGAAATGAAAGTGGAAGCACAGCGCTTGTGTGTGCTTGCGTGTGTGAAGGTCAGCGGCGACTGGAACAATGTCCGGCAAGAAAGAGTACACTGAAAAAGAGGAAAACACAGACAAGGGTATTTTTTTGCATTGTGCTGGTACTGAGGTCACAGGCGAGCATGCAATATTTGCAGCAGGACTGCACTATGATATCGGATATCTTGGTCTATATGACGGTACGGAAAAACGATGCCATGTGATGTCACTTTACCCCAATGTCTCTGTTATGATATTGCATGAATTAAAAAAAAAAACTTGAAGAATATATTCCTTCAGTTCCTGCACCGTTTATGTTCAAATATCAATTTTTTAATGAATTATAACACCACCACATTCAGTAAATACTACTCGCTGCTCCATTGATGCTGTTTTGCATTGTACGTTAGCATTAAACTAGCAGACATTCAAAGGGTGGTTATTTGAAATATGCAAGGTGCTCTTATTTGAACAGTATTTAACTATTTGCCAAACTTATTTCTGTATGCTATTATTTTAGAATATTATGAAATCGGGTCACTCTTGATTCAGGGTACCACTGTATTCGATGTTTCTCCTTGACAGACGTAACAGCTTTCCACTCTTCCTGGAAGACTTTCCGCGAGTGTCAATGGGACTGTCGGTCCATTCATTCAGAAAAGTAGTTCTGAGGTAACCGGTGTTCACACAGGTTTCGGTCTCATGCACATCGAACTCATTCAAGCATGTCTTTATAAGCTTTAAGATGAGCACAGTAGTACTGGAATAGATAGCGCCCTCAGTCAAAAGTGCAACAAAAAAAAAAAAGCATTGAATTGTACAAAAATGTCTGCAGGAGAGTTCCCTTCACTGGATCTAATTGGGAACCCCACAAAAACAGCCATTTTTCTCCTCACTAAACTTAACAGGCACAATGCAGTCAGGCAGGTAACATTCTCCTGGCCAAGGACAAATTTTGTCTATTGGATTGCCAAATAGAGATGCATTTGTCAGTCTCCCGACCAGCTTTCACTGCCACAGAGTCCAGTGACAGCGGCCATCCAATACTTGGCGTTGCGCTTGCAAAGCAATTACACTCCCAGATCACAATGCCGATGCCACATAAGGATGGAATTGTTGCATTTTCACTTTGCAGCAATCGCTGATTTGGGGTTTATTTGACAGAAGAAATTTCTCGACCTGTCTTTTTGCCCAAAAGAAGTCTCCCATTACCGTGTCACAACCTGTTCTTGTTCAAAGATTTTGGAAATCAAACTGCATAGCTTGACTTGATGAATTGTAGATGCCAATTGTGTGTAAAACAATGATAGGGCGCAAGTCTCACAGCATTTTCTGGCACACATAGTGAGACTTTTTGTTGGAAATTTTACATGAAATCTACTTTTAGGTTACTAATTAAGTTAAACGGTTACCAATCTGATACACATTTAGACATGCAAGTATTAGCAATGTGCTAATGGAAAAAAGCAAAGAAAATATTCAATTTGTAGCTTGTTTTCCTAGGTTTGTAATGATTCATAGCTTCTAAACTTTTTTTTTTTTGGTTGGCCCAAAGAAGCACACATTTGAAGAAAATACTTTTGAAGAGCTACACATTAATTGCCAACATGAGACCTTGCACAACACCCTGCCTGTTTTCCAGCCTGGTAAAAATAAACCACAATGGACCACGTGTTCTCTAAACTGCAGAGCGAAAAAGAAAAGCTGGCGGTGCAGACTGGTGGCCTCTTCCTGCTGGGTCATTTTTTTAACTAGCACTACCGGCGAAGAAGCCCATTTCTCAATTTACAAAAGAATTGTACTAAGTAGAGAACGAGTCAATAGAAGTATTATTTCTCCTCATTATCCCACTCGAACAGCACCATGTTTATTCTGTGCGGCAATGAAGAACGCTGCGTCTCGGCAGCCCACGCGCCGAGCTTAAAGATGATGAACCGCAAAATACCCCTTTCAGAGTCAAAGGCATGTTATACTCAATGATTCCCCCCCCCCCCCCACACACACACACACACTTTCACAAAGACTCCTGTTTCTGTGGGAGTGTTTCCATCAATTTTGCACATGATAAATCCTATTGAAAAAAAAAGATACGAGCTCAATGCATGGTGCTGTTCAAGTAGCATCATTAACGCTTCGGCTTATTGAAGAGGTGTGTTGTTTCCGTGGCAACTACACTAAAAAGCAGGAAACCACATAAAGACAAATCCCTTCTGTCAATTATTTATTATTGCTGCAGTCCCCCTCAACAGTTAATGTGGCACACGCACACATTTGTGCGACCAAATGCACATTCGCGCGTTAATTCCATCCATTTGTTTTCCTCTCTGCTCCTTGGCACGATTTGGTGTGACACCTAAGTTAACACTGGAAGTCAATTAGCAGCTCATTTTCCCTATTCACACATTTAGTATAATCACTGTGGTGCGAATACAAAGTGAGATATATATATATATATATATTTATAATGAAAAAAAAAGCATTGCAAAAAAATCCTATTCGGCCTTCCACACGAATAAAAGTAAATGTACAGACGTGTTCAGTACAGCGTGACCCCGCTTCTCAATCACAATCTTGTATACTGGACTGTAAGCAGGGACATCCTTGTAACTGTTATCTATTAAACCCAAGAGGGAGATGTGATCCAAAGGCCGGGTCGTGCGAGCCCCAGTAGGACTATTTCATCTACCACCAAGACATGGCTGGGGAGCACATGATCAATCAGCTCCTTTCAATTGAGTGTGGAACGCTTTAACCTTTTGATTCTGATCCAAAGTGCCCCCAATGAAGGCTTGTCTGTGCGTGTATCTGCGTATGTTTGTCAGCAGTAGATAATCTTAATGAATCTGCTGCATCAGCACACACAAACACCGTTCCATTGGTTTGGATTTTGTTACCATGAGCAGGTTTTTCTTTCTTACTAATTACAATGAACTTAATTTACTTGGATCTATATTAGACATCCATTTTATATATACAGTTCAACTTTTATGTCAAGTAATCATTTTCGTTGTTTCTTTGTGCAGGTAATGAAATGACACTCTTTTTCGCCTAAAGTACTGCAAGTACAGGTAGATAAAACATGCAGCAATAGTTTTCTCTGCACCATTCAAAAGAAAAAAAAAAGACCTCAGACAGATTGTGTCTAGCTTGGCTATAAAGTGAAATGACAGAAGGGAAAGTAACATGACAAAGACAAGGACAAGTTACCTGCTCTAAATCTAATCTCCAATCTCCCGGATCATTGCAGTCAGATAAGACCAGCTAGAATCGGGAAGCCAATGAAAGCCTTTCCCTGATCTTTGCGTCTTTACAAGACAGCCAGGGCATCTACATCAGACCCATTCTATGGAAGGATTTAGACAAAATTCCCTTGTCTGACACTGACAGGAGCATAGGGAGGGTACAAAAAAACTTGGCAGGTCTCTTCCATATATGGGGATGCAATGTGCGTATTGATTTATTTTTACCTGAAGCTGGGGAATTAAGTTTCTGAAGTATGAGGAGAGTTGCAGGGGGGTTGCAACGGTCACACACGCTGACATCAGCCAACTGCCCGCAGCAACCAAACATCTCCTCTGGGAGATTGCGGTAGGAAAGGTGGACGTTGTATTCCAGCACGAATGCTTAGAGAACACAGGGGTGATTGCACTGAACTCATGTCATACAATGTAATACCATATATGAATCTTTTGTAGGATGGGGAAAATCCTACCAGCAATCAAAGTGTGGGGACATAGACAAAAGACAAACCTCCAGTATATAACCCAACCAATTTTAAAAAAAAAATCATTTACATCCACTAGCTTTATGATAACACATAATGGGAAATGCCATAGACGGGCTAACAAATGGCATCGGTGTCTCAGCAACTGATATTTGAACACAAATAGCAGAAAAATACATTTGGAAATATTAGCAATAGGAATATTACTGAGGCTTACTGTTATTAGTTATGACATCTCTGTGGACTGAATATCCGTATGTCTGTATTATACTCCGTCAAGCTGACCAAGGCGCACATACCAGATGAAGTAGCAAAATATCCATTGAACTAAAGTAAAATATGCGGTAAAACAGTTTTCTATTGAGGTATGCTAATACTAGATGTTTTTTCTAAAGCACAATTTTATAGAACTGAATTTTAAGTGTAAAAACTTTTTAGGGTGGAAGGGATAAATACATTTCTATTTATTTCAGTGGGTCACGTAACAAACTAAACGTATTTAGTTGGCTGTATTGCTCGCCATGTTCCTTAATATTCTAGGGAACATTCCTGAATTCAAATGGAACAAGATATGAAGATGACTAACTTGGTGTCGATCCAAACTCAAATTGTTCTGCGTTGGGGCTGGTTTGTGTTCTCCTGAGCACCATTCTCCTATGCAAAATTGACTTCTCTAAAACGCTGTCTTACCTAATGCAACACTTCAAGGAAAGGCTTTCATTACATTTGTTTTTCATCACTAAACTTCCGACTTGCATCCGCACAGGAATGTGCTTGGTTTGACTGCTGCGCGCATATTGTTCAATAATAATAAAAAGTCTTTTACTGAAAATACCATTAAAGTCCAATACCGTTGTTTAGTGCTTAATAGGGAGAACGTCTGAAGGAACAATTGTATGTCCTCCTCCTCCAACTCAGTCAGTGCCACTTTAAATCAGTCAATTGAAAAAGGACATCAGAGTTTTAAGTTCAGAAGCTTGAACTTTGTGTGTGTGTGTGTGTGTGTGTGTGTGTGTGTAAAAGTCAATGAGCCTCTGCACACTAGCAAATGGCTGCATGAATGCATTTATGAATATTTTGGGGAGAGTCTGAGAGCGTGCATGAATTAGTAAGCGAGCGAGAGAGTGTGAGTCACCGTTGTGGCTGAGATTAGTGCTCGGCGACAGAGCTGAAGCCATCTGGAAACGGATGACAGCGCGATGGGGAGGAGCGAGAGAGGGCGGTGGCGAACAGAGATGACAAACATCAGCAGGTGGGATTAGGACTTCCAAAACGGTACGACTCCAGGAAACACTCACGGGCTCTTTTACGCTGGCCCATGACCTGACGTCAACACTTTGTTCATGTGAGATTGAAGTAAGGTGACAGCTCACAGACACGAATAAGCATCCACACACTTAGCATTCACTGCTATTTGTCCGAACAGGAGTCTCCCTAATGACCGATAAGAAAACGAGCACTCCAAATTGATTATTTACTATGTGGCGGGAAATCAGCCAACACTCCAAAGGCACATAAACCCAGAGCTCCTCTGAATGGTTATTTCCCATCCCTGCATTTGGCTTTTCCTTCTCCTCGGCACAATCTTCATCACAACCGTCACTAACCACCTTCACACTCTCTCCCTCTCTCGGCCACACTGACATTCTGTATTCCACAGACTCCCTGGTTTTGAATAAATATGCTACGTTATGTGCTTCTCGGCTCGCTTTCACCATTTATTGCTCACCGGTGAATGTGGAGAGCAGATGGGAGATAGGAGGCAACAGAGCATGCGGCAGATTAGAGATTGAACGTAGCAGGACGACAGGTGGGAGAGAGGTGAGATGAAGCGATGGCAACGTTAATTGCATCGGACATATGGGAGTGGTTGTCCAACTTTTGGGCCAATATTTCTTCCAGGGGGTCAACGGTACATTCCTTTATGGGCCTCCACCCATGAGAATGTTGTAGAGTTTGTATTAAGAGTAAAGCTAACATAAATATGTTTAGTTTTAGTTGAAGTCCAGAAGAAATTTCTGATCATTGACTTCTTGGGAAAAGATGAAAAATTTGTGTGTCCAAATTTCTGCACAATTACTTCAATGTGATGTCAGTTGTGCTTTATCACATTTAATCATTAGATCATTTAACAAAGGTGGTTTGGCATTCAAAATGTACTTCGTGCAGTGAAATGCGTGTGGAAAAAAGCTCACAAATTTTGGGTTACTCACATTGGGGCTCAGTCCTATTCCTCCACCAATAGTTAAAAAATTGCTTGTAATGGGGATGCGCCCCTCTAATCTGATATTCATATCTTAAATCAAAACCCCCAAAATTCATCTTAAAACATTCTTCTTTTTTTGTTTTTTTTTAATAAATGGCCTACAGATGATTTCATTGAGGACAGTGGATTTGCATCTTTGTAAAAAATATTTACACCATTTCCATGTCACTGCATTTTGATTCGACTTAAAGCTGATGAAAAAAGGAAAGACAGTTGGTCCTGATGACATACCAGTGGAGGTATGGAAGCAATTTGGAGAGGTAGCTGTGGAGTTTTTGACCAACTTATTCAATTGAATACTATCGGGAAAGAGGATGCCAGAAGAGTGGAGGAAAAGTGTACGAGTTCCCATTTTTTAAGAACAAAGATGACGTTCAGAACTGTAGAGACTACAGAGGAATAAAGATGATGAGCCACAAAATGAAGTTATGGGAAAGAGTAGTGGAGGCTAGACTCAAGTCAAAAATAAGTATATGCGAGCAACAGTATGGTTTCTAATCGGGACAAGGCGAAAGGAAAAGAAGATAAAGCTGATGGACCTGATATCCCAAATGAGATTAATAAATCCAACAGTAACAGTAGTTGATAATAATTGCAAAAAAAAAAAAAAAAAACATATTGAATGTCAGTAAGACTGATCGAGATTTGCCTACAGTTCACTTCCACATTTCCTTCATTTAAAAATGACTCACATTTGCCTAATTTAGTATGAAATTAGACGCAGAGATCTGATCAGATCTTGTCAGATAGGCTTTTAAAGTGTGACTGCGCCTAATTGGGGGTGCAAAGCCATGAAAACATTGGAGAAATCCCAATTTCGAGAGCTAGCTTGCCATCCAGCGAGCAGCAGCCGCTTGCTGGGGACGTTGACTGCTTGAGCTGTCCTTGGTTCTGAATATCAGCAACATGGCAATGGAAGAGGTATCGACGTTTGCGAAAAGCAGTGGAACCTCCACTTTTCCAAATTAATCTGTTCAAAAAGTCTGACAAAAACCAAAGCCACATTTCCTATTGGAAATAGGGCAAATTCAAATGATCCATTCCAGACACTCCAAATAATTAATTAAGGGGAATCATCCATTTTTCTACTTTGCTATGTTTTCCCCCCTCAAATTCGATGGTAGTTTCCATCTATGAATCAAACGCATGCAGAAATAGAACTTTATTTGGCCCCAAGTGGGCCTGTTAGACAGTCGCAGTCAATAAATCAGCACACATACATACACACACACACACACACACACACACACACAAAAAAAAAATCCAAATGCTTCTGTTGGAGGCGCAAGGTGACGATCACTCAAAAAGAGAACACTCAAAGTTGCACAAGCGACACGGAATGCTTTGTGTGGGCGCTCCATCGCTGGAAATGAGTGGCTAAGTCACAAAGGCAAGCAAACGTTTGGTGCAGACCGTTTTCAACTCTTTGAAAACCACGGGGATGTACGAAAACTGGGACAAAAGTTCGCAAACCCACTTTCCCCACCCCCCAAAAAAAAATCATCAAAAACTGAATCTCACATAAACTAGGGCATGCGAAAACTGAGGTTCTATTTGACATCAGTGTTGGATACCTTATAGCTCCTCACGAGTGATTCAGTACATGACACATATTTCACACTATGACGCACTGCAGTATCCCCAATGCAAACTAAACAACAAAAACTAGTCATTGTTATCCTCATAAAGTCACAATCAGAACATTCTCATCTAATCTCTTTTTCGTGGATAACTGGAGCATAATGCAACCAAAAAAAAAAAAAATGACGTTGCTATGAAGTTCAAGCAAAATCTTTTAGACTGTATACCATTACTGTGGGTTGCATCACCATCGTTGTCATAGCAAAAAAATAAATAAATAAATATGGTGCGGAAGATAAAGCATGATCCTACAGCTCTCCACAGCCAGAACCAGTCTGCAGACGTCATCCTCTCTTGAGGTCCCCCACTCCCCGTCCGTGTCCCGTGCCGCCCTCGGGTTCTTTCCTCTGTGGGATTGAGCTTGATTACCGCTTATTGAGCGACAGGTCCTCCGGGAAGGTTGTTTTTGATCACTCGGAGCTCTCTTTGACACGTCTCCATCTCGGCACCTCTCGGGAGACGCCGTGAGAGCTCACAGAGAGGCTACACTGTTGTTTTAAAGTCATCCGCTGTTTGACAAATGAATACCTCTTATGCACCCGAGGCGAGTTGACTGCTGCTTGTCAAACACGACCTGCAGATGAAGAACATTTGTGTGGTTTCAATCAGTGAATCGAGCCCAACTTGGGACAGGATACATGAGCTACAGGCCTCATTTCTGAGTCACTCCACCTCTCCGTTTAGTGCAGGGCTCTGGTGCCCCTTAATGGGGGGATGGGGCAACTGCTGGTGGCTCCCGTGCAGGAACGCACAAACCGCAATGGTCCGCTGACCTCCGAGAGAGGTGAGGCACTTTCAGTAAATAAAGAGCTCCCTGGATACCAATAAAACATCCTGATGAGCATTTCCCCATTGACTAATACTGAAGACTTGAGAGTGGGAAAAAAATTGCTTGATGACACAAGTTTGGTCACCTGGTGGGTGGAAGAACATTTTAATAAGAGAATATCGCTGAAGCTCAAAAGCACATTCCCACTCACTTGTGGAATTTGTGCCAAGAGTTGGAGTGGGCGAGAGCCACGATGTACTGCCATCAGATCCACTGTGGCCTTGTTACTACAAGGACTAAAATAAATATAACTACCAAGTCCAATATAGGAGTTCGGGAAGCCAAGACACTGATGCAAACGTTGGTAAAGGTTATCTACTCTTTGTCAAAGATTTCAAATGATCTGTTGAATGTGCTGCTGCAAGACTGTGTTAGTAATTAATGTGCGCGAGGAAAAAAAAAAAAGTGGGGGAATCTTCTGACGTCTGAAGGCGAAGGGAGGATTCAAACGAAAGACACCCCCACCCCCTCTCTGCGCACACATGCAGACGCATTATGGATGCTGAACGCCTGCTTGCACTTTTTTTTTTTAAAGATTTCCCACCTCCCCGCAGCTCTGTGAACTATTTAGAATCGCTGGGCACAATCACCACCAACACCAGCTATGTCATTAAATCATTTGTAAGTCACCCACCCACCCCCCACCTTCCTACGCCTCTACACTTCTTGCTGTTGACGGGGGGGGGGGGAACCTCTTGTTGCAATTCATCAGTTTCCAAAAAAGGCATCAGGCTTCCTATTTACATAAGTGAAACGCTTTTTTTTTTTTTTTTTTTTTTTAAAAAACTAATTTGTCAGATTCCTGCGCTGGCGCTTCACATTTCACAAAACACTTCTATAGTTAGTAGCTGTTGACGCAGCTGCCACCTCTTGCCATGTTAAGGTGCAACATCACAAGGCGCATCCTTATGCGTCTCATGAATATGCGTGTGCGTGCGCTGCAGATTTGCATTCAGTCAGTGGTTGCGGGGTGGTCGTGGGTGGTGGAATTGATAGAGGAGGAGAGACGAGGAGTTAGGGAGGAAGGGGGGGGGCAGTGGTGGTGAAGCCTACCGCATTTTACATGACTTCAGCTCTTTTACGGGGACTCACCTTTTACCGACACGCCGAGAAGCCCCACGTAGAGCACGAGCATCACGCGGCTCCACTGACGCGCTCCCCCACTCATCACGGCAAAAATCCCAATCCTGTCCGCTCTCTGGCGTGCACATTCCGCTCCCCTCTCGGGTCTGGTTGCCTCGTCCCGACTCGAAGCGGTGTCCATGGCGAAAGCTTCCTCTCTGGTTCTACGCGACAGTGATAGTTCTCAGATGGTCAGAAAAAGGCGACTGACTCGGTGTCGATGCTGAGACAAATCCCAATGCATGGAGGATGCTCGCAGCGAGCAACTGGATTGAACCATGTCTTGCAGGCGCCGAACGGCTCAGAGTCTGTTTGAATGGGGGATATATTTCACACCTGGGGAAAAAAGAGCGGGGTGGGGGGAGTTGGGGGCGAGGGAGGGGGTTTGGGGGGAATCACCAAACCAGAATGACACGCTTCAAGTCGAAGCTGGTCGACTCCACGCGCGTAAAAATCACGGTGATCCCTTGTCTGCTCCACCTAAAGGCACGAACCGCGTCAAAACCCAAACGTTCCCCTTCCGACTTGCCGCGCAGCTAAATATCGATCCAGACAGTCACCATTTGCAGTCATGATAATCCAAATTAAACTTGATTCACATACAAATGAGGCAACACCGGTGGAGGATTGTGATTGTGATCCCAGAACAACGGAATAAAACCCCTTTCGCAAAGTTCTCGGCTCAGCATCTGTGTCTCCCCCCCAAAAAAAGAATTATAATAAAATGAAAAAATAAAAAAAAAAATGTCGGGGTCTCGATGTGCGGAGAAAAAGATGCAGTTTGCAGTTATTCCCAGGTTGGTCAATGTGGCGTCTGACAGCGTCGTCTCGGCTCTGTGTGACGCCAAGACCAGAATGCGCAGACCTCCTCTCTCTCTCTGTCTCTCTCTCTCTCTCTCTCTCCTGCTCTCTCTCGCTCTCTCTTTCTCTCTGTCTCACTCGCTCTCTCGCTCTCTCTCTCTCCCGCCACCTGCGTCTCTGACATGTTTTTAAGTGACTGTACTAACATTAAATTACTGTCCCACTGAGCATTGTTCAAATTTAAATGATGGGTGGTGCAGCAGAAATGCCCCCCACCCAGAAAGAAAATGTTTAAAAAATGGTTAGTACGTCACTATATACCATACCAATCAACAGACAGCATTGCTTATCAGTACATAATTGTATAGTACATACTCGTATATGCTGCAGTATATACAATATGTACATACATTCAGTTTGATGTGGTATAGGCACCCCATTCCATTCCTTTGAAAACATCGCTGCAATAATCTACTTCTGCAGCATATCCAGAGTGTTCATGCATACTGCTATAGTGGTCAAATTATTTTCTTATTATTATTAGTGTTGTTGTTTTTTTTACCTCATTCAGGTTTGAAGGAAAATGAGTACATAAATCTTGCTCTGGAAAGACAGAAGTCACAAGCAATGAGTTCTGGTGACATTGGTGGCTACAAAATATCTGATCATCTCATCCAGCACGGAACATCAATCTGTTTCTGTGAGTTCTCCCGATATTAAGACAGTGTTGAAGTGCACCATCTTACTGATAAAAGCAGCCCCCCCCCGTTATCAGCAGCTTGTTGTGGAAATATTCAATTTTTTCATCTTAAGATAACTTTGGCCACTAACAGGTCATCCCTCAAAGAAGAGGCCATAAAGTGTATTGCAGTATTCAGGGATTTAACACTGAATATAAAATAAAATGTGATTAATAGAGAATCTGTGGCCTCCATCTTTATCAAATATATTTGGATTGGATTCAGAAAATTTGACGGGTTTGTCATCAGTAGTCACAGAGGCAGTCTGTCAACAAAAACACTTTCAAATAATGTCAAAGTTTTGCGGCACTCACACAATAATTCTATTTCAGCAGTAACAATAATTGATCATTTGCATCATATAATGGCTCCACCTGTGAACACTATCATTCAGTCAGCGGATTGGAAAACAGTTCAACATAGATGCGTCAACGTCTGGTTCACTAATCGTGAAATTGGCGTTTAATAGTCTGGAACGTCCACTGGTGAAACTGAATGTCATTTCCACCTCTTGCATACAGCTGCTATGATTAGTTTCCCGCAATGCGCCGTGCAGGATAATGAAATGTGCACTGGCCTCAAACCTCTGCGATCATAAACAGACCCACAACACTGGATTCAACTTTACAAACACCTTAAGCTGCTCACATATTTCGCGCAGAATAGGGAAAGATGAATTGCAGGAATTCACGTGAGCCAACATTTTTTGCTCAAGTAAGAAAAACAATCAGCACCAGTGTGTTTTAAGTCTCTTCAGATACTTGGCCTTCCATGCCGCCACTTAGAAATATAGATTAAACAGCGAGTATGTAAACGTGACATTAACGCTCACTTTTATGCCAATACAAGAACGAGGACATTTCCCTGTTTCTCCAAATTGTGCGAACAATATCTCGCTGTCTAAGTGGAAAGCAGACGCGGGAAGATGTCTTTTAGGCTTGAAAGCCAATGATCTCCCCATTGTCAGTGAATCTTGATTATTATAAAGTATTGCCTCTTCTTGTAATTTTTGTAGTTAATGCACTAAAGTGAACAAAAACGTCAGTGAAATTAGCAGCGACAAGTCACCTTTCATCACTTTGATGCCTGTTGAAAAAGATCTGGAGTTGTGCAAGCAACCCGTAATTCTACACAGAGCAAAATCATATTCCGTGCGTGTTTTCGTGCTTTATATTCCCTCGTTAATATTCAACTGACGGGATACATACAGACATGCAATGCAGACAATTTAAAGCACGAACAGTAAAGTACATCTATAGTAAAATATTCCTTAATGGCTCACCATTTGAGAGGAAGATACTAAGGGACATTTTGTACAAAAAGTGCTGTCGACGGCAGTCATAGATATGACCCTATGGAGGCGGCTACACTTTATCTGTCCTTCTATTTCTGCTACTCACTGTTGGAAACGTGTACTGCAATTAGACTAAAAGGCAATAATGATTCTGTTGACCTGCACCTACCAGGAGTATGATTGTGTTCAAAATTATTATTGATAAATGTGACCGGCCAACTGATGTCATCTCACCACCTTACATCATTGCTCAAGCTAATAAAAGCACAAAGCAGTCACATGCTGATTGGCCAATGTTTGTGAATGGAAAAAAATAGTACAAATAAAACCTATAAATGTTGTCAGATGGGTTGAAGCTTATTTTATACTGTTTTAAAATCAAAACTAAAATCATATAATTAGCCAAGAAAACTAAATATTGAGTTCATTTGCGCAGTACAAATACACAGTTTGATTTCCACTCTTCTCTATTTGTGTTTTCCTAATTCTTTTTTTATCGCTGCAACTCTAAAATTTTTACACTTGATTTGAAGCTAACCGAGTCATACGTGTTCAAGTGGTCTCGGTCCACTTGCTCGGTGCGCACCAGGGTTTGCATCGTCCTGTTCACACTTGACAAGGATGACATTTGCGCCTTCACACATGGAACACCCACTCACATGTAATTACCTTCGCTTCCTCAGACTATCACCGAAAAAAATTCTGCCGTTTAAGTTCTAGAAAAAGAGAGTGAAAGAAAGGCCGAAATGAATTTCGCAAAGCTGTTTTCATGGCACCGCGATGTTGGCATACATCAGCAGGCAGCAGGGATGCCGCAACATCCGCAACTGAAACCAAAAGAGAACAAATAATAAATTGATAATTAAAAAAGAAGAGATCCAGTCTTGGCAGGAAGAGAAAGATTGCGGCCAAATAGTTTTGTGTGGCGGCCTGATCGATGGGCCGTTCCAAAAGCAAGGCTGTCGGAAACGAAGCACGTTCGGGGGCACGGGAGTGGGGCGGCTTGGAGAAATTGGACTTACGCATCTGAGCCCATGTTCCTTCTGACGTCTGCTTGTGTAAATGAGTAAGTGGCACCAGCAGGCCAAATATCTTCCTCTTGACATTCATCTCTCTTCGCAGTGCTAATAAAGCCCGTCTCCGAGCTGTTGCTAGGCTACATAGGTTCGTTTGGTTTCTCGCAGGTGGTGAATGACTCCATGTTGATGTTTGTGTACGTCCATCAATGATATTGATATAACTGGGGCAAACGGGGACTCAATGCGACGACACGTACTGGTATCACCGTTTAATGCTTCCCAACATTCTGTTTTAGAAGGGATGAAAAATATGTAAAAATACTTGCAGAAATTAGTGTGTGTCAATTTCTAATTAAAGGATCCAGTGGGCCATCGATAGATACTGTTGTTCATTAGATAGCTGGGACCAAGTAGTCAGTGATGGGAGCATCTGGATAGTTTTTGAGGTGGTTGTCAACTATTGCGGAGGACTCAATCAATTAATCGACCATATTTGAACCTTGGCGTAGACATTGAGAGATGCCTCAAGTCTGTTCAAATGTCACATTAATATTTAAACAGGAAAAAAAAACAAAAAAACAAAATAGCAGCTGTTAGATTTTTAGATACAATCAGCGGGAGTTTTACTGCACAAATTATCATAATCTGTTTGAGGGAATTAATTGTCATGCATTACCGCTGAGTCAACAGCAAAGCGCCAACTGTTGAAGATTTTGGCTTTAGGAGGGCTCACATTTTGGATCAACATTCAACATGGCTCCATCACAGCAACGGCATCGTTTAAATATGAGCAAAAGAGTTTGCAACTGCGACGCGCCTCCCCCGTGCTGCTGTGACAGGATGACAATTGGCGTTGGCATCGCTTTCGATATTGCCGAGACTGATATTGCAAGGTGCTCCTCGCAAAAGCAATTTTCACAAATGGATTTTCCTGACAATATGACTGCGTTTTAGCTCTCCGCTTCCCTTCTATACGTCAGTTCAGTGAGTTTATCTTTTTATTTATTCATTGGGGTTGCCTCGGCACAACCTCCCATGCAATTTCCAGAGGAATACCTGCGAACTACACCTCATCGACACTAGCTTGAGTTTAAAACCAGCAAAGCATTGATTCCCATATTTTTTTGTGCCTCTGCAAAATGACTTTTACTTTTCTTCTCCACTTCATGGGTCTTTTCAATGTTCAATCACTTTGTGGCCTTCTAATCCCTTGTTTAATCGCTCCTTTCCCTCACTTGAAAATTAGAACCGAGCACTGAAAACAAACTTTCTTGAGGATACAACCTAACATTTATTTTTGGTTAAAAATGTCCTTCAGGAAGAGCCTGTTCAAATGTAGACATTCAATTGCATTTAATGCCAATATTGTGGAGTACTGTCGGTGCTTTCAACCCATGTCATTTTCAACGAAGGATGGATTGTAATTGGTTTGCCCATTATATTTGAACAATTCCATATTCTTTTGAATCCACTGTCAGTAAAAGCCATAGCATACACTTTCAGCGTTAATTTTAGAGCCAATTCCAATATGAGAGTTTTATTTTCGTGAGTGTGCAGATGGGACTGAATCCTCCACTGGCTCTTATTTTTATTTCAATAACATGCAATATGCACATAAGTGCTGCCCGTGTATAATGTAATATATATTGCATTTGATTCAACAGTTTCTGGAAGAAAAAGAAAAAAACAGCATGCTAAAGTGAAGTCTCACGTGCGCAAATGTTATTTGTTTGTTTGCTCTTGATGGATTCCCTTCATAAGACAAGCACAATCAGGGATCATTCTTCATCTCTCCTCCCACAAAATGAACTTGGTCTCCGTCATTGGGTTCCCTATTGCCCCACACATTTTTTTTTTTTACCTTCTTTTTGCTACTGAGAGACGGAGTTGTTTAGTCAGTGAATAGAACTATAACACCCAGTTCTAACAGGGTGTGCACACTTGTGCAACCACATAATTTCACATTTCTATAATTATTTTTTTTTTTTACTTCTGTCTAAAATAATTGTTGCTTCGTGGCCTAAAACAAGATGTCAAATACAGCAGCATAACGTGAACCAATTGAACATGGACTTAATACATTTGAACACTTTTATCGGTCAGATTGAAATGTGCAATTATACTTCTTGTGTTGCACATGTATTTGTAGTCCTATACAAAATAAATTAATCTTAAATCAGGCCAGAATTGTTGTAAACCTTAAATACTCTCTATTTGGGGAGACCAAAAAGCGTCAGAATTGTCAACCTGACTGGTGATAAAAGGTTACATTAGCATAATAGTTTTAGCCCGAAAGAGCAGGGGGTGAACTTTGACTATTTTCTTCAAGTAATTGAAATGTATTTGCTATATTTTTATGTACCGAATAAAATCGATCTCAGACCCCATTTGGTTTCACGTCTGATGAAGGATTTGTGTTCCTCAATTCATTAATTTTCCGTACCGCTTAACCTCACAAAGTTTGCAGGGTTGCTGGCGCCTATCTGAAGTAATTCTGATTGAGAGGTGAGGTACACCCTGAACTGCCAACCAATCACCAGGCACATATAAACAAATAACCATTCACACTTACACAGACACCTTCGGGCAATTTGGAGTCTTTAATTAACCTTACCATGCTTGTTTTTGTGACGTGGGAGGAAACTGGAATACATGGAGAAAACCTACGCAGCACGAGGAGAATATAGGTTAAAAGTTTCCCTCTCTGGGCCTCTGAGGCCATGAATAAAACTTTTTTTTTTCCTGGTAAAGCTGGAAAAAGTTCCCTCTTCTCATCCAGGAGCTGAAGAGGAAGAAAAGGTGGTTCATAATATGCACTCCCATTGGTCTTGATACTTATCCAAAGTCTTTTCTATCCTCTCAAAAAATGCAAAGGAGGCGTCATCGCCTTCATTGTGCTGAAGGAATTTAATTTTTGTCAAAAGTAAAAGGCTTCCACTAAGTTTTGTCAAAAAAGTGCATCGCACCAAGGGTTCACATCGGGTGGCAAAATAATAAATATAAAACGGTGCGACAAAGTTATAAATAGTAGGTAAAATTAATGATGCTAAGTGATGGCGAAGTACTTGAATGATCATTCAGACTCGTCGTACTCACAGACATGTAAAAGAGGCAGGCAGCCTCATTTCTTTTCAGTAAAAATGTCAATTCTGGAGATCAAATGTTTGATTTTGTGAGGATAAAAAAAATGTGTAAAATTCCTCTGACGTTATCTTTTACACTTACAACTGCCACTCGAGGGCCGAGCTACATCACGGGATCTAGTGACTTCTATGTTATGCTGTGATATGTGCGTCAGTCTATCATCCCTTTTTTTTTTTTCGTCTTTCACCTCTGCAAAGACATCTCACTGCGTGTAACTCGAGAAGGAATGGCAATTTCAGGTTGAAATGCCATCATTCCTTCCCAGCTCTCGTTCTGCAACTCTGCCAAGCGAGGATCGGGACAAAAGAGGCCGACGATGAATCAAACTCAACAACAAGCGCGAGGGCGACTGTTTGTGCCAAATTGCGCCGCCCCGATCGGTGTTAGGGTGAGAGGTGAGTGCTGCAGCATTTTCTGGTTCAGCAGTACCACTTTGGGAACACAACAAAGAATAAGAGGACGAGAGAGTTAGGGGACAGGGCTTTCGACAACCATTAGACTCTTTTCAATGTCTCCTCTCTTTTTTTCCTGTCACTACTTCCCTGAGACCCGCTGACCCTCTTTTCATCCGACACATTTCACACGGTGCCCTTCTATCGGCTTTTCAGTCACACTGCACACCTCGCATGAGAGGTGCCAAATATAAAACGCATTACCAACCACGATGCAGTGAAGTCCTAAACTACTACAGTACATGGAAATTGTTGCTTTGGAAAAATAGAAATCCACCACTCGGCTGCTGCCAGAAGAGACACTGATTCATTCTCACTTGGTTTAGTGGACATTTCTGCAGTCTCATGAGATAAAAGTAAGCGACATTGCCATTCACCATTTAAGGGGAAGGTCACACTTGATGGAGCTTGCGTAGAACCTTGACGATGATGGAGAGACTGTGGGTCAACCCACAGGTTTGTTGTCATGGGACCAGTTAGTGGGCTAAATTGTAGCTAGCATTCCCGTGCATGAAAAAGAAAAGAAAACGTTTGTGGCCTACTTTGGAAGCATGAACGTTGCGCAGCTAGGAAAAACTTTAGCAAGCTAAAATAATCGCAACGCATATTATTAATGCAAATACATTTACAGTAATCCCCCACTTATATGGCGGATAATGTTTTGCGCTCACGCTGCGTCACTCTATTTTTGACATAATTTGTACAATACTTTTGTCCATTGCTATTGATCTCTCGTTCTTTTACCATTGTTTAAAATGTTTGCATTGTTTTAAAACTGCCTTTAAAGACCTAAAGTGATGTAAATATTACAAATAAATGCCTAGGGAGTATTTGAATAGGGTAAAAAAAAAAAAAAAAAAAAAGAGAGAAGTACCATCCATATTGGCATTGCATAGCATTGCAAATATGACAAAGAATACTGATTTCATGTCTACTTTTTCAAAAAACAGATGTAATCAAACCATCTTTGTCTAAAATCATCTATTTCCAAGCCACAAACATCTTCATTTCTTGGTTAACATTTCCACACTGAAACACAATATTCTGTAATTTTAAGGGGCCTGGGTTTCATGAGCAAAATGTGTTTTTTTTTAAGCAAACAAGAGCATCCTATTTTTTTTTTTTTTCCCCAATCAACAATAAAAGTGGCAGCATAAAAGGTGCATCACGGCCAGGCCAATATGTTTCTGTCATCCAAACGTCATCCAAATGTAATCCCCACCTTATTACTCTTTTTTTAATTTGAATGTCAGTGATGCAGTACCCAATGTTGTGTCGGCACACAAACATTCACACACACACGCACACCTCAGGGGTCGACTCACAAGAGTGTACACATCGAGCTAATCACTCCTACAGACGTGCACAAGTGCCTGCAGGATAGCACTACAAAGCAAATTGGCATCAGTGAGGATAATCAATCAATAATCTGGCATCCCCCTTCATTTCTAGCACATTTTCCCTTCTTTTGCCCTCAAGTGCCTTCTGGGTTTTTTTTTTTTTTTTTGACAACGTGACATCAAATGCATACATGAATGTCAATGAGGCACATCTCAGTCCCGCTAATGTCACACACATCATATACACCCCCTCCCCCAGAAAAAAAATCTCAGTCAAGAAGAGCCAGCATGAAGGAAGCAACATGAGTCAAAAATAATTCCCCTTAGAAGGAGAAGTCTGCGTGTTTAAAATGTTTTTAAGAATGTGTGGTTGTTAACTCGGAGTCGTTGTTTTGATGGATCTTATTGATAGTTATTCACACATCAGTGATTTACAGTTTTATCCTTGAACCCAAATTCAGGCGCAAGAATGAACATGTTGCGTCTTTTGTGAGTGTGAAAGTTATCATGCTGGGCAGCGTCATATTTAGTCATTCACAACAATACTTTAACATAGCAAAAAGGTCAATTGAAAACACTTTTCCGATTTAGATGCTTTTAGGAAGGTGATGTGTTGTGTTAGAAGTTCACCTTGCCAGTCCTGTGTGTGTGTTTTTTTTGGTTTTCTTCCGGGAAGCTCCAGGAAGCAACTGCAGGACAAGTTCATCATCCAGGTCTGTGGGGGAAGCAAAGTTGAAATCAGACGGTGAAAAGTGTCACCCTTGTAAAACATTGAGGAGTGCACTCGGGATGGGAGAGCCGGCCCGGAACGCAGCCTCGTCCACGGATAGACCTGCTACATCGAATTAAACTCCTTTGGCCTCCAACCGGCCTCAATAGCAATGTTTGTTTGAGCTCCCAGCATCGGATTGTTTGCGGTAATTAACGCTAGACGGAGGGTGCATTATGAATGCTAAAATGTTGCCGTATTTAAAATTTTTCATTTGGATTAGATTGAGCTTTTTCAACCTCAGCTACCGTACAAAAGTACAAGGACAGCTGTGCTTTGGTGTGCGACGCAGTGAGTTTTGAAATTGAAGTGGAAGCCATTCATACTGTATCAATATGTGGTTTCAAACTTTCATTTTTACCATTACCTTTGCATGGACTGAGATTCATAGGATCATGCTCACTGTCAGCGTTTATTGTTAACTAAAAAGTGTATCTTGTGACAGCACGTTCAAAAGGACGTATTAGCATAACCATATAATATATAAATTGAATTTTGAAAAGGAGCATTATCAATTCAACTTAATGTTAACTGGTAATATACCATTAACGTCATAGTAATATAGTAATTGTAACACTATTTTCACCACTATTGTCTCTTTTCTTATAATAATGATGCCAGCAAAAACTAAAAATTCATCAAATTAAAAAGATGGACATTTGATTGCTTCTTTGATTGACTACAGGAAAGAAAACAATTATATTAATTAACCTTCAATCCATTTTTTTCTCATAACTGCTTCTCCACAGGAGGATCCTACACCAGATGACATCAGGCTACAAATGGAATACCAAAATATTGTTCCCTTCCCTAGTAATTACCAATTTGTAAACACATTTGAGGAACATTTTCTTTCCCAATTGTGGTTCAACCTCTGCAAATATCACTGCTAGATAACTTTTGTATTCATGTCTGTTGGCCATATAAAAATGCATAAAATTACAAAAAAAAAATCTCATTGGTAAATTTTAAAATGTTCATGTGTATCCCACGTACATACACTCGCACTGCATAATTAACGCTACGATTTTTTTTTTTTTACTGTACTCTAAATGAAGCAGAAATTTGCTTCAACTCATTAGGCAACATCTGGATGATGTGCAACCTTAAATACAATTAAAAAACGGAATCTGTTTGCACTTGAGTGATGCGTAACCGCAACAATATCTCACTGTGCTGCAGTCATGGCCAAATACTGATTATTTGACAGTGCAGTGTCATTTTTTTTCCTTTCTTTCTTTCTTTCATTTTTTTTTTGCCAGCGGACATTTCTCATACATAATGCATCCAAATCATTGCATTTTCCTCTCTTCTCCATTCTGGGCTAGAATGCATATTTCATCAAGCCAGTGAAATATTAAGCAATCTTATGATTTGATATTCTCTTCCAAAGAGGATTTCAATTTATATATTTTTCTTCACATCATTTTGGTTCATTCCCGGGGGGGGCAAACCTCTGGTTATGTCTCTGTTTGCTGTTTGTTTACTCCAGTTGCGTTTGATTAGTTAATGCTGGCATAATGATCAATGAGGTGAGAGATCAATGCGAGAGATTACGAAGGCTCAGAGGTCATTGATCCGATAGAGGCTTCAGCACATGCTGTGCTGAGCATGAAACCTAATTTGAGTGAAATTAGAAAAGCTCAAATTGTGGGGGTAGCTCCCCCCCCCGTCTTATTTATGTGGAGGCGGAACACTTGGGTCAGAACGCAACATAGTTTAGATCTCATTAGCTTGCATCATTTTAAAAAGATGCTACATTTGGATAAGCGCTGTGAAATTAATCGCGTTATGTTACTGGGTTAGAAAATATCTCATTTTGCTAAGTATTTAAAAAAAAAAAACTTCTTGTTGTCACAAAGGGCTTGGGGGGGTTGGTGTTGAATGACAGTAGCTGCAAGTTGTTCACGTTTGCACTTTTGCATCAGAGAGGATCAAAACCAAAAGTAAACATTGTAACCTGAAGTTAGAGCGAGATTGTTTGTCACTTCGAGCTAACCTCAAACAGCAAAAAGGCCAGCAGGATGTTGGTGGCGTCAACGCTTTACCTAACTTCTCTTACCCTATTACTCGTCGTGTATAAAAGTTGTGAAAAAAAAGATACCACTGTAATGTATTTCTTTTTAGAATGACAAATTTAATATTTTTTAAAAAGTGGTGAGAAAATGATACTTCTTCCCATCAAGTATTTATTACACATGCTAGAAATAATGCTAATCTTTTGGCTACATTGGTGATGTCGGTATCAAACAGGTCTGAATGTTCAACATTTACTGTATATTGCGTTTAATTTGATACAAAATCATCATCTTCTTTTCCTTTCGGCTTGTCCCGTTACGCTATCCATTACTACCGCAAACAGGAAGGGGCTCAGAGCGGATCCCTGATACAGTCCCAGCTCCACATTAAATTCTTCTGACACACCTACGTACCGCTATTCTGCTGCCCTCATACATGTCCTGTACTATTCTAAAATATTTCTCCGCTACACCGGACTTGCGCATGCAGTACCACATTTTCTCTCTTGGTACTCTGTCATAGCCTTTCTCTAGGTCTACTAAGACACAATGTAGCTCCTTCTGACCTTTTCTGTACTTTTCCATGAGCATCCTTAAGGCAAATAATGAATCTGTGGTACTCTTTCTAGGCATGAAACTGTACTGTTGCTCGCAGATATACTTTCGTCCTGAGTCTAGCCTCCACTACTCTTTCCCATAACTTCATTGTGTGGCTCATCATCTTTATTCCTGGATAGTTTTCACAGTTCAGAACATTGCCTTTGCTCTGAAAAAGGGGAACTAGCACACGTTTCCTCCATTCTTCTGGCATCTTCTCTCCCGTTAGTATTTAATTGAATAAGTTGGCCAAAGACTCTACAGCCACCTCTCCAAATTGCTTCCATACCTCCACTGGTGTGTCATCAGGACCAACAGTCTAATTTGATGCAAAACAATGCACATTTATTTGATACAGAATGATGTGGTGGAATCAACATCATCAAATTTTATGATAATAGCATGCTGCTAATTTCAACGTGTCGTTCGATGGTAGCACAACTTTTCTGCGACGTCAGACTCAATTCTCATGAGAAGTCAGCCCTGCAATTAAATGAACTCCCTTAGCGCAATTATGACAATGCGTCAACGTGAACGGGAGCGGGAACAACTACAGGCACGTCAAATTACATTTAATTGAGGCCCGTGATGTTTGGGATCACCTGGGATCTGTTGCTTCACGCTCAATTAGCAGATGTCGACGTAATTGCGTCGGAGACAAGCGTGCGTGTTATTCAACCTGCTTTTTTTACTCATTTCAGGTCACGCCTTCATGACTGCTGCAGCGTAAACTCGTCACCAACTAAGAGAGACTCAAAAATGGCACATTTTATTCAGACTAAAAAGACTTTTGAGAGCAGGCTTGCTTAACGGCATAATGCCCTCTAATTATCGTAGTTTCCAAAGGCGCTCTTATGTATCAAGATCACTGCCGATTTTTCACTCCATTTTCGTGATTGCATGTTGACAAATAATCATGTGCTAACCGTCAATTATCTTAATGATGCATGCAGCCAGTGTCTAATTAGGGAAGTGCTTGAGACAAATTGATGGATTTGTGCAATTGTGAAGTTCGGCTGAGGAAGCTGAAATGGGATATGTAATTTATAATGAAAATTACTGAAAGTGAAAAATATCTAGGGAGGATGGAACGATTACCATTGCATGATTACCGTTAAATGCCGAGCTTTATAAAAGAGTCGGAAAAAAAATAAAACTTTCAGAAAACATTTTTAGGCAAAAGCCACATCTTTTAAGATAATAACTAATCAACAATGACCCACTGCCATATTTGTAGAATTTGTCATAGTTTTTGTTTGATTTAAAAAAAAAATAATAATAACTTTCCCTGCCCTTGAAGATTATTTTTATTGTTACATTTTCAGTCACCAGTCCGTTGCATCCATTTTTGTGACTTTCATATTATTTTTCAAATATGAATGATTTTTAAAAAATAAACGACGTCCTTAATGGCATTAAAACTCTCATTGTGAATTAAATTAAAAGGAAGGTGCATCGCTTGTTGTCGATTAAAAACGAAATATTTGCACAGAATCCCTGACAATAAATGTATATATAAGCTTGTAAAAACATACATGTTAAAAAAATGGGACAATTCCAAAGGTAAATGCTTTTCCAAATGAAATATTTAAAACCTATTTAAAACACTGCAAGTAGGATTTCTTGTGGGTGAGGTGTATTGTAGAACAGGCTGTACGGCTAGAAAAAGCCCCTTAAAACGTGGCATTTAACTATGTTCATCGGTGACATTTTGAAGCACAAAGGGACTGTCACACTCTCCTAATCTGCATTACTTTCTTGCAAAACTATTTATTTTCCACATGCACAGACAGTGTTTGCACTGTCTGGAGTTTGAACGGCAGTTTACGGTAGACAATCATGGCGCCGAGAGGCACTTGGTTTCTGATTCCTGCCCTTCAGCAAAGGCGTTGGTTTAACACCTGCGCAATGCAAATCTGTCACAGCTGGCCTTTCAGTAAAATGACGATATAATCAACTGGAGATCACAACATGCTTAAAGTCCTGTTTAGTAAATTGTAAGTTTTCACCCATCTATACATTTAGTGTACTGATTAGCGTATTCAGAGACAGCTATGTGAACCATTACTGTGAACTACTACTATATACTGGGATCGAAAAATAATTACTACCAACTAGATGTCATAGCTATCCATATGACTGCACTGTTATATTATATTGTTCAGTGAATGTCTCCATGGGAAGACGAGCCTCAAAACGAAAGAGCTTCGTGAATTGTAGACATTTTATCACCTTACAATAACAAGTTTGAAATAAATACACACCAAATATTACCTCTGGGTATGAGCTAAGCGCTTCGGAGCTGCCTTTTCTTCTCTCAAAGTAAAACAAAAAAACAAAAAACTTCTCGGCTGCATTGACCTTGGGCAAAATACGACACTGTGACAGAAAGTCATCATCTCTGTCTTTCTTTTGTTTGTGTGTTTTTCACACCAAAAATATTCTACATTTTTAGTTGGGCTTAATCTATTTGGAGAATAGAAAAACATTATTAATTGAAGGCTAAATAAGTTGAGGAAGGAATGTTTGATTTTCTTCAGGCTGGCACTTTGGGGTTGGACGATTTGGATTTTTAATGCTATCTGAAAACGAATCAATAATTTAAAACCTTAACTGTCACCGATGTAAACAGAATTGTAGATGACTGATCCCAAAGGAAATATTTAAAGCGGCTTGCTGGTTCACATCGGCTTATCAAAGTTTTACCGTGGGTCAACAAGACAAGCGCCAACAATAAAAGTTACTGGGTGCTTCAAAAACTTACACAATGTTATTATGATGAAAAAAATAACCTTTTCTCTATATACTGGACACATATTTCCATGTAGTTCCAAAATGTAGTGAAGGCATGCAAAAATATTTTATATATAGTGTTACTTTACGTCTAAAACTGGCAAAAATGAAGACCCAAAGAGACAGAATGCTTTTTGGGTCTTTATTTTTATCCCCAATATGTAGTACTGTGCAATAATACGTGTAGAAGAACCGCTTTATGTGTGCGTTTCTTTCGGCTTGTCCCTTTCGGGGTCGCCACAGCGTGTCATCTCAGATGAACGCACATATGTTTGGCACAATTTTTACGCCGGATGCCCTTCCTGACGCAACCCTTCTCAGGGAGTGGAGGCCCCAGTGGGATATGAACCCACAACCCCTGGTTTTCCAAACCAGTGCTCTAACCACTGAGCTATGGGGCCTCCAAGAAGAACCGCTTTATGTAAAACGCAGAAATTGTTATCACATATTCTCACAAGTTCAGAATCACATTGGTGGTGTTGTGCAAAACAAAATACCTCGTTGAAAGTGAAGCATTACATACCGATCTTGGGTGTAAACAATGAATGCATAAGGCTGAAGAATTGCTAATGCGTCGCTATTGCAAAGCGTGAAGGGAATGTCAACAAAGTCCAAGTTTACTCGACAGTCCTGATCATCCCAAAGGCAATTACTCCGGGGTTCAATGAGCAGAGCATGACCCCCAGCCCTCCAAATAAATAAATTACTCTTATCAACATCCGAGACGGAGGCACACATATTCCCCCGCACGCGCATCCCTCCCAAAAACGAAGTCACTTAATCGAACGCTCATCTACTCTGTTTAAACAGTTCACTGCCAAATTACATTATAATGGCTTCTCTCTCCTATTAGCACCTCTGAAGCGTCTCTGAATGGACAGAAACTCAAGAAGCTTTTTTTAAATTATTCTCCATTTTTTATCTGTTGTCACCGTACCCATGATGTGATAATTTGCTTTGTGATGTTGAAATCAAAAGTGATTTTTGCTCAGGACCACTTGAGTATACAATATCTTGTACTGTAATGCTACAACCCCTCCAGGATGGCGAGAGTATTGCAGCACAAGTAAAATGTGGCAGTGTATTTAGCAGTCACTTTTGAAGATGGCAACTAAGAAATGCAGCGTGCAAAACATTCAGAAATCCACCAAATCTCTTCATTCTAATTGGTTCTTATACTTCAATATCTCAACAATAATTCAGATTTAAGCATCTGTGTGCGCATAGCACGGCAGCGGGATATACTGAGGGTATTTTCAGGATCTTTTGAAATAACAATAAATAATATCAATTTGAATACTTTTTGCTCTTTCAGTGAATGTGGAGCCCAACTTTAACCCAATAATTTATTTTCGAAAATTCACATTGCCACTGTAGCATGTAAGTTGCTTTTTTTTGTCATTCACCCCAAATAACCTGCCCGCCGAAGATGAGGCAGGACAATCTCAGGAGAATCACTTATTTTAATCAATGATGACAGAAAATCTAACGAGAAGTCACCCGGAATGTTCGTTCAATAACATCTCACCTCACTGGTGTTTATCCTTATGTACAACTTCAGGAAAACGGTTACAATAATGTCATTTTGTCTGCTTTCTTTCTTTGTAATTTTCATCAATATGTTGTAAGAATATTATGTACAATCACGTAATTAACAGTATTTTTAATTTTGAAAAAATAATGCTGCTGCTTACAGTAAATTAACGCTGAATGTTAAAAATCAAACATTTTCACTACAGCGTCTTTGTCCTGTTTGTGTTGTTGTGCTTAATTTTCATAAAAAATTATCTTGAAAAAAAATGTTTTTTTTATTTTTTTTTGCAGCGGCAAAGGAGACGTGGTTTCCTCATGCAAATCAAATGGATCTGTCATCAGTATGACCGAGCTGTCGCGTACACGGCTTTGCCAAGGGACATCAGAGGAGTGTGTTGTTGTGGGATATGTATTGCTGCTGGGAGATTTAATGGCAGGAAGTACCATAGGGTTTTGTTTTTTTTTTTTTTAAGATATCACAGAAGCAGATGGGAAATGTTTCCTCCTTTAGTTTTCCTTCTCATTTCATGGTCTTTCATCCCAAAGTACAGACCAATAAAAATATATTTTTCATAACGACACAGATTCAATTGCGGAACAGCATGTGCATTAAGATAAAATAATAAATAAATTTACTGTGCCTGAAGAGAGCAAATGATCAACATGAGATTAATATTTATGAATACGACATTTCTGAAAACGTCCACAGTGGTAGCGTCTGATGACTTGGAGCAACCGTAGTTCCATCCTGGTGCATTTAGTTTACAGCGATACTTAGCATCTTCTCCCCATTTTATGCGCAGGGCAGGCGACACAACACATTATGAAATAAAAAAGCAGGTGGGAGTGGATCGCGCCGCACAGGCCTAATGATAGGAAAATTATCTCATGGCAAACAACACTTTGGCATCGTCTGCCACAATAGAAGAGATCGATATTGCTCGGAGAGGAGCGGGGGAGGTTGTGGGACGACGGGGGTCAGGACCGTGAGGGTGAAGATGGAAGAACGTCAAGAAGGACACGATGAACATTGATGAATAGGACATCACTCCCTAGGGATGAAAAGACTCTCAAATGCAGTTTTGTTGACTGGATTTGAAATATCTTTTCTAGAATGTTTGTGTGTATTTCTTGATATATTCTGTTTGAGTTGCATGGTTCTCCTCAACATCCGGCATACTGGTCTCCAAGACTATAACTTTTTTTTTTTTTTGCGCAAGATGAATTCTTAACAAATGATTCCCATGGTTGCAGCATAACGCCCAGTCACAAACACTCAATCCGCAATTGTGTTACTGTACATAGAGTATAGAGAAAGATGGAGATAGAGACACGACTGCGGAGATGAAGCCTATAGAATAAAGCTGGGGGCTTGAAAGCTTGCAATACAAAGTACAGTTGATGGCTGCTGAGAGAAAAGCAGGGATAGAATATCTTCGTACTACCACAAAGTCCAGACCATCAAGACATTTTCTCTGGTTGAGATGGACGCATACTGTGTAAGTTAAGAATTAGATGAATTGGTAACACCTTCATGCGGCATCATTTGCTTTCAAATGTAGCCTTTGACGGCAAGATTCAAAATGTTTGGTAATGATTGGCATTGCCAACCCATTTGGAATAATAACAATGCAGTGGCAGATGAGGTTTAGGTCGATCCAAACCACGCAGGTTCAGTATATATTGTACTGATCATTAACATTGGCTCTGCATCACATGACAGTGAAATCACTGATAATGTTTTTTTAAATCGTCCAGTGTATTCCCAGTTCAGGAAGCCAAGAATCCATTAATATCACAGCGGTCTACAGGCTTTCATTTGAAATACAATATTGATAAACAGACTACATCTTGACTGCATACTCAGCACTTTAATTTGCCTCCTCAAAGTCAGTGTGATGAGCCTTGAGGAGACACCATTGTAATGAGCGAGACTAATTATGAATCAGATCACCCAGTCCCCAAAAGGATTCAGCACGTAGTGTAATCCTTAAAGTAATTCATCCGAGAAGGTGTTTTGTAAATGCTGCCATTTCCGTCAGTCAGGATGTTACTGAAGTGGCCTCCACTTTCATTTCCATTTATTACACTAAGTGTAGTAAGTAACAAGTCACTTGTCTTCATCTGCAGTTTCTTCATGTGTTTTAGGGTGGGCTATAATACCGTATTTTCCGCACTATAAGGTGCGCCGGATTATAAGGCGCACCTCCAATGAATGGTATATTTTAAAACGTTTTCCATATATAAGCCGCACCGCATTATAAGGCCCACCGGATTATAAGGTGCATAGAACAGACGCTACAGTAGCGGCTGGGGTTACGTTATGCATCCATTAGATGGAGCTGGACTAAAAGCTCAATATTGATCCAAATATAAGGCGCACCGTCTGCTTTTGAGAAAAGCTTTTAGGTGCACGTTAAAATCCAGAAAATACGGTACATTAAACATAATACAAATAATGTGCTGCTCGTTGCCACAGGATGGATGGAGAAAGTGTTGAGTGTGCTGCTGACATTCACAATGGTTGAAAGAGTGACCAAAGCGGGCTCCCACCCCCCGAGGGGCACTATGCACCTCTTAAGTGGATCACTCTGCGTTGTCACAACGTTTTGCTGAAGCTCAGTGGGACGGGGGCTCTGTAGTCCTTTCATCACCAGCAGACCTAAATGAGCTCTGTCAGCTCGCTAATGCAACGCTGGTGGCTCTGCGACTTCCGGTGAACACACGTCTGCTTTCGCATGCGTGTGTGTTCCCGAAAGCTCCCCAAATAAGTTGGGGGGAGGGGGGGGGGATATTGTACGACGCTCACCTTTATACGCAACATGCGTTCGCTAACATCTCCATCTGTTTGCAATGTGCCGAAATCGAGACAAGGGCAGAGTTTGGCGCGGCACGTCAGCGGCATTAAGTGCTGCCGGTCACCGGTTAAAATGTTTCCCGTGTTCCTCTGCTGCGCGGAACTCCGACATTATACTAATGAGGGGAAAGGAAAAAAGATGTAGGAGTGAGGCAATGAAATCAGGAGAGAAAAATAGAGGCGATACGGCAATGGGGAGATTAAATTGAGGGCGTAGAGGTTGATAAATGCATCAGAGATGGAACAGGGAAATGGCATTATGGTGACAATGGAGCTTTACTAGCTGGAGATGCCAACATCGCCATCATCCATCCATTCTCTGTACCGCTTATCCTCATTAAGGCCGCAGGGGTCCTGGAGCATACCCTGAAATGGTTGTCAGCCAATCGCAGCCTTGTGAAGCTTAGCAGGAGTAAAAGCATCTTTTTGTAAACGAAATGAGTAAAATGCAACCGTTTGTAGTTGCACATTCTTAGAAAACAAGTTTGACATAAATTCAAAGTGTTAAAGGAACGAGGAATGACGATTATGAACATAGACTTGATGCATCAAATTTAAAAACCCTCAGCTTTCGTATGAATAAAAAAAAGCAAATGAAAAACATGCATCTTGGCAGGAAAAATTATAGTCTTCAATGTTCAGGGAAAAATGGACAGAATTGTCTTATGATTGACTTTTATACTATATAGTGTGACTACGGTGCTGTTTTCCAGCCTGGGGGAACATCAAGAAAAAAAAGGGCTTATCCATTTTAAAAAGCTTGAAGAAAAATCTACTATTTACATTACAGAGCTTTTTGGGGGAGAAAAATCTGACAAAATGATCTTGTGTGCACACTACCTTATGATATAATTTTTCTTTTCTTCGAGCATGCTACTGATAGCAGTTTTCAAGGCACAAAAGCAACTCATGACTCAGCCTTCCCACAAAAAGAATACAATGCTGTGATATCCTTTCATATATGAACGGAGGTCTGGCAAAGTGATTATGATGTGCAGAAATTGACTTTATAGATCTGCAATGTTGACAGGAAAACTGATGGAAAGTGAGGTCAAAAGTCAATTCAAATTTTGCTATTCCAGTCATGCACAGCAGGCTAAAACTGAAAGGATGCCACAATGATTGGCAGGTAATCAATACGTTCTAACTGAAGCGCATTTCACTGGGTTCTGATGATTGCCGGATTGCAGCATTTTTTTTCCCCCTCCAAGATTCATTGAGATGAAAGAGCTCCCTTTGATTATTATGCAAACAAGTTAGCCACAGCGCATCACCTTTCATTATTCAGGGCTTCTCCATATTGTTTTTTGTTGTTGTTGTTCTTATGTCCAAAAATTATTTTCTGTCAAATAGTTGTCGGATATTGGACTAGAGCGGCTCCAATTTCCGAAGAGAAAGTTTTTGCGTTATTGACATAATCGGCAAATAAAGATGATTCTGACGGTGATTATGCTCGAAGGACTCCATTTCTATCGTGACGGTCTTTGACATTATCACCATAAACATTTGCACCAAACATTTCTCAAATACTGTTTGCGGAAAGCAGTCTGAAGTCATGACCTCTTTTTAACAAGCACAAACCATAAGCACAAATAAATAGCAATCAGGAATTTAGATTTGCTCCTCACTATGTGGCGTTGGTGTGCAAGTCAGTTTATGATCCTGCTAATGGCGTTTCTGGGCGCACACACCAGCCAGTGCCAAGTGGATGCACATTATATGCACATTATGTAAATGCCGTGTTTGTGTGGCCTGATTGTAAGAGGACTGCAAACCTCGCTGCGACGTCAATCAAACAAATCCCTGCAAGGAAATGGTGTTGATGTTGCGTTGCGATAACTAGTCGTACTGACATTGAGTGTGTCAGTTTGACTTAAGAAGACTGCGCTTCTTGGCCTGCCGAGCAGACGCACGGCTGGTGGGGATAATTTTAGCTTTGCAGACAACAGAAGAAAGCCCTCTGCGCTAACTCCATTCTTAATGTGTCCTGACACAAACAAGCAGTTTTGACACAATGCCATTCCTTCACAATTTGTGATCTTTCCTTCCCGCACTTCAGTCAAGATTTTTTTTTTTTTCCCTCATTTGTCAGTCTATTCTTCAGCTCTGTGCACAATTAAAAAGAGAGGTGTATAAATCGCGGCTCATTCGAAATGGGCATTTTGTGTCACACGTGGGACTTGTATTAAAAATGTTTGTGTGTGTGTGGTTGCTACAAAAAAGAGGGCACTTTAATATATGAATTATATAAACCGACAACAATATTAGTAACACCTGATGAATCTTACGAAGGTGTCCTTTGACTAACAACATGATCAACGACATATTCCTCTGTACGCACCGGTGAAGACATGCGTCTGAGGACAGCTGTGAATTAATTAAAGATGTTCTAATGACTGCAGACACAGCAAAGACAAAGGAATGGAGAGATGTGGCTTACTCAGATTGATTTCAACCTTGCTTCTGATGCCCCTTCTTTCAACACCTGTGAAAGGGGCGGCTTAATAACACAGTGGAAGACTATTGACATAATTTGAAACATGAGTAAGTTATTACATGTAGAAAAAAAATGGCTTAACTTGGCTCAACATGTTATATTTGAGGAACTAGTCGAGGTGTGAAATAATTCTGAAACCTTGGAAGCTTGTCGTAGAGATAAAGCGTGTCGTACAAATGTTTTTAGGAGACCTATTATTAATAGTACATATATTATTATACACCTACTAATTAGAAATGGTCATGATATTAAAAGCCTGTTTATCAAGTTTCTATTCCAGAGTTTAAAAGCATTCCAGGCAGCATGGTGTACAGTAGACTACAACCAAATGTGATTTTCTACTGCTCAGTATTGAAGTGGTAGGAGCATTTCTGTAAGGAGTTTATTATGGAAAGAAACTGAAACAGTGAGTCATATGTTTGGGGGTCACTGTGGATCACTTGAGGACTAAAGTATGAAAGTTAAAATATATCTAAGATTCTGTGCTTCCTGGTTACTGCCGAGGTGCACTTGAACTTCTCAGGGAGGGCGAGTCCATTATGCCAAGGAATTGGATGTAGAACTGAAGTTGGACTGCTCAGTGACCCAAAATTGAAAAGAAACTCCTAAACAGTTTTTTTATTAATTTATTTGGCTTTATTCGTGCCTGTCGAAACTCGCCTCGACTGTTCCTGCGTATCTTCTGCTTCGTGGTACCACTGTTTTGTCCCATTTTGGAGGAGATGAAGAAGAGGAGGAGGAGGAGGGTACAGACCTCAGGAGCGATTTTGAGCGATTTTGAGCGATTTCAAGCGTTGCATGGAGCTCCCCGAGAGGACAAGACCTCTCCTTGACCTCTGCGCGCGCCTTGCAGTTCACTAGATTAACTGAAGCACAACTGAGGCCGGCGCTATCGTGGTTTCGCAGACTCCTTCGCTAGCACCGGCCACGCGAGGCGATGTTACCCCACACGAGTCCGCGCGCGCATCGAGCTCTTTGTTACTTACAGCTTTAGATATGATCCCTCGTACGCACAAGCGGCAGTCACATCAATCCACGCACAATACGGTCGGCGCTCGCGTCGGTCGTTGTGCCTGGAGGCTCATTAGTGACACTGAACATACTTCAATAGGGGATGCACTTTCAGACCACAATGGCCACACAATTCTATACACCCTTTTCTGCTTATATTCATAACTACAGTATGTGTTCATATGCTCTCGGCGCATATATACCTTTGAATTCACTTACATCAAGGGAGTGTTTGTTTTGCCTTCATCATAGCACGCACGTGACGGCATGCACGCCGCATGACTCTGAACTGCACATTAGCCAGCAGGACCTCATAATATAAAAACTGATGTCGGGATCAACAATTCAGCACCTAATTAATTCAAGGTCGATTGCATGCGAAGCTTTGAAGTTTAGCAACAAGCATCAAAAGATCCCCCCCCACCCCAACCACATCTCTCACCTCAGGATTTCAAAGCTTCACAACGCTGACGAGTAATGGAACAAAAAGGGAGCTTGTGCAAGTGAGCCAAGACCGTATAGTTACATGATTTCAATGCTGTGGGGGTTCATATGGAAGATTCTGCAATCATTTATGGGATGCTGCACACCACTTGTCATTTTAAGATTAGAAGGCACTTTTGATAGCATCAATCTGTAAGAATAACTACATTAAAGGACCCATATAATTGGTTGTTTTAATTACCACAGTTATTTTCTGCTTATGTGAATGGATATGATACAATTCAAATGCTTGTTTTAGTCACCAACACGCATTCATCTGCAGAGCACACCTGAATCTATGAATGAGACTGTAGTGTGTTGAAACATTTTGTTAGGTACAACAATACAAGTACAGTGAGAGTTGCCATGTCAATTACCCACGGCTTAAACCACCCACTTAAGGCGTCCTCTGCGGAGCTTTGAGTTTGACATCTTGGGAAATTAAACAAATGACACGCCACCTGAGGACAGACGTCTCTACAGTTACAATTGCCAGTTCCCTGTGCAGAGAAGTCCCCCAAATAATTGCACCTAAATGACATCTGCAAGCTTGGGAAACCAAGGATAATATGGAACCCTGGATAAATATGTACACCACATTACCATTTTTTATTATCATCTCACAATCAAAAACAATTTCCTGATCTAAATCATAAAGTAACTCTCCATAGGATGTGTTTTAAAAAAGATCCTTGTTTCGAAGGCCATCAGCGCAGGTATTTCATTAACGTCAATAAATTTCTGTTCCCACACTTAATTGGAATTTTAATTCAGCCAATCTGATGGCAGACATAATAACCACAGTGAATAAAGGAAGAGGGATCGGAACGGTTATTACAATTATTGTTTAAGTGCCAAAATAGACTGGAGTTACTCCTACAGTATGTAAAACTAACTATAATATTAATAAAATCAGAATAAAAGAACCAAAAGAAAGAAATTCGGTCATCACAAAAGGCGATACAGGCACACACTGTGATGATCCTTCCCTTTTAATGTGCAATTGCTTTTGAATTGTGTGCCTTTCCTCCCCCCAACAGCAAACTAGACCCAGTTGATTGCTGCACCCCATATATTGAAAGGCGTTCTGGCTTGGAGGTGGCCCCGCAGCATTCGCCCTTGATCCGAACGCCCTCGTAAACCCACTCGACATATTCTCTCGGCTTCGTACCGCCATCGTATATGGAGTGGCCCTGTGACACCGACATGGAAAGTGCAGACTGTCACCTTCCTTTTCTGACGGCACAATAGTTTTTGTGACATCCATCAATTCGGAACTTGGGAAAGTGTTTTCCCACAATGCAGCGGCGCAAAATGAAGAAGCCTATTTTGGAATCCCCGCCTGCCACACGACTTCAAGCCAGATAATGCCTGGAAGATTTTTGCTAAAAAATATATATAAATGTGTGATTTCAGTCGCGATTCTCTTGCACAGAAAGAAAGTTGCCATAGATGATGAAGTTGGCTGAGTTCCACAGCCAAACTAAAATGGGAATAAACACTTCTGAATGATCTTTGTCAAATTATTGATTTAAAAACAGAATGTGCAGGCTGTGTAATAAAATGAAAAATGATGGGCAAAACTTTGAAAGAAGTCTTTGTTCAAGGGTACCAATTGGGAATCCAGTCACATCGTGCCACAAATCTTCGGTAGGGTAGCCAAAGACTAAACAGCCAGGCAGGCACGTTCCAAAATCCATTAAAAATGAAATATTGGTGACATCTCTGTTAAGGTGCAGGATGTTGGCAATCCCTTTACAGCAGTGGTAGATTTTCTGTTCAAGGTCTGCTACTTTCCCTGTAGTGAAAACAACGCTGAGATTACGGTCAAAGAAAATGTTAGGTCAGTGCTGTCTGGTTCTGGAACTCAAAGTAAAACTAACTCAGTCGGGTTTCACTTTTCAACGCACGAGCCGTCGATCTGCGGCATCTATCTCTGACACACCTTTACATAACCAACTGCACATATCTACACATTTGCATGTCGGCTGGCATGCACGTTGACCTTCTCTCTTCACATTCAGGCCGCAATATGAGTTTTTTTTTTCCTCCCAGATACAGCAGAGTTGCTTTCAGTATGAGTCGGGGAGGTCGCCAGTTCCCATGCATTATTTAACAGAAGAGTGCGGGGAGCAGGTCGGAACCCGGCGGAGAAAAAGTCGAAGCTCTTTTCAAAAGGTGCTGCACCGGCAATCAGCCTGCCATGGACAGAACCGGCAAAATAGGAATTGCTTTCAAAATTCTCATTTATTGTCGCTCTGTTTTGATGTCAGTGGGGTCGCAAGGTCTGAGTCACTTGGGCCCAAAAGGTTTAGCCTCGAACATCAAATTCTATTTTAAAGCTCCAATAAAATGAAAATGATCATATATACAAAATTTCAGTCACACAGTCAATGTTAGAAACTACCAAACTCCATTAAAGGATCCAATTAGAATCAAAACTATTTTCTCCCATCAAACATAATGGAAATTATAATTTCCAGGAACTAAGTGTTGTTATTGTTAAACTTTGAACATGAGCATGCTGGCAACGTTAAGAACAAGTTAGCTACATAAAATACACTTATTAAAATCCACACAAAAACACTTTTTGTTGCATCCTTAAGTGCGAGTGTATTATAGCATTTATGGCAACAGTGGAAAATCAAAGATTTTGCTCCTTGTGGTTTTATGTAAAACATAGAACACTGTTTTAAACTGAGAATGTTTTTTTTAAATATTTTGTCCTCCTCACATAGCTTAATATAACAAATAATGACAAAAGAGTTGTATTATGCCCTACTCACATAGCTTTTTAAGATAACAGACTGACAAAAGACTCAGAATGATGCAGTGCAGTGTTGCTATTAATGCCCACTGGGCTCTTTTGAGGATACACCCCCCACCACCACCACAGTATTTTGGTGATCCACAGGGCCACCGGGTTGTCAGGTAAAACTATAAAAAGATTCCTCTGTTCTGAAGCGAGATTTACACAGAGGCAGCAAAGCTAAGCTTGTGTCAGGAAGATGGGGGGGGGGGGGGGAACCTGAAGGAAAGCGCAGCTCGTGATCCAAAGCACACCGTATCATGTCAACCACAATCAATTCAATGGAGCAGTGCATTCCAACTAAAGCCCTTTTAATTATACTGTGGATATTTTTTGTGGCCTTGAGGAATAAAGGCTTCAGGTTTATAAAGTGGTACTGTTAGATTTGGGAGGGGGTTTTTTGTATGAAAGGAAAAAAAAAAGTGGTGCTCTTTGAGAAGGTGCGCTATAAAAGGGCACAACACCTTCCACAGGAAGATAAGGGCTTGTCAGCTTGTTTCCCTTAATGGGTGTTATAAGAATGAACACATTCAAGAAAAAAATGTAAGTTGTATGATGAGGAAAAAAAAAAATCAGGCTGTAAGGGGGCAAGAGGTGCTACAAGGTTTAAAAGACAAGAAAAGTCCAAGCTGAGGCAACATGCAGCAAAAGAGAGAAAAAAAGGTAATCTGGTGGAGGCAATGGCGGTGTACCGGCGGGGGTTGTTAGTTTTAATTGGGCCTCAGGCTTCGGGACAAGCAGTGACAACATCAAAAGGCCAGATATACATCAAGCACTGCTGGGAAATGTCGAAAGACGTGGGGAAGGGCCGTGGGGCAGGCAGTCGCGGAGAGAAAGGGCATTGTTAGATTGTTACCAGACACATTTTGCAAGAAGTTTTCATAGAATTGATGAGAAACGGTTTGCTGGGAAAGAAGATGTGGGTGGTAGGAATTAATTTGAAGGATGAAATGTCATTCTTACGTTTGGTTAGTCAACACAGTCTGACCAAAACCCAAAGCAAATAAACCTTAGAAAAGACAGCAGGGCTTCACTTTTCCTTCCTCCGCTCAAAAGTTATCTTATTTCTTCTTCTTCCCTTATTTCTTACATTTTAATTCGTGCTGCATCTTGCGCGGGTTCACCAAATCACCAACTACATTACCATTCTGCATCTAGGATAATAATGTACTCATGAGAGTCAGGACTACACCACATCACCTAAACACTATGTGCTTCAATAATTTGGGACAAAACAACAATCCGACGATATCTTGCAGTAATCTTTTTCAAAATAAATGTCCGAAAATGTGCTTGGTGTTGAGCAGTGCTCAAAAATGTGCTATTTTGTGAGCAAAATGTGTTTTACCTTCCAATCTTTCTGAAAACTTCAATAAAGATCAAAACAATGAAGATGTTTCATCACGAGCTGCATTTCAGAAACGCATTAACTCTAAGTGCCGCAATTATAGAAACGATTACGACGTTAAGAGTGCGTGAACTTGACTTGCTTCGAGTACGGCTGAAAGGTTTTTGTTCGGTAGTGATGTGTCACTGAGCAAACAAAGTCACAACGAAGAGTGCTGGTTTCAATACCTAAAAATAAAAACATTGCATGACACTTGACCTGTACTCAGAAGATTGTAACGGCAGAACCAGCGACAACGTGGGAGCACTCAAGGATATAGTGAAGCGGTACTAATTGACAACGACCCTCTTATTATTAATTACTCATATTAAGGATATGACAGAATGTGCATGCGTGTGCATCTGCGTGAGTTAAACGCGTTGGCATTGCGTGCGTGTCTGATGAATAGTGTAAATAAACAACCGGTGCAACATCAGGGTTAACCTAAACTGACGGCCTCAAGTATTTCACGTCAGCTGTAATCCTGCCATTGCTGTTCTGTGAATAGACACGCACGCGACGGATACTTTGTGTAAAATGTTGAATATTTCTAAACGTTTCAATGGATTAGAACAACACAAGAATTGACTTACAGTATTAGTCAGATAGTGGGTTTGAACATGTGATTAAAGATTCATCCCATTGTTCTCTTTCTTTATCCTTTTCGGAGACCCGAGGCTAGCCCAGGAATTATAGTATTTATCTGGTCTCGGAACAGTTCTCAGTCCCGCAGGAGGGGCTGGAGGGCATTGCTGTGGGGAAGGACATCCGCACAGAGGAGTCAGGCTGCTGTCACACTCACGTCTGCCCGGATAGGCACCGGAAAATGTCTAGTAAAGTTTACAATCCCAAGAGTATTAAAAAAAGGAAAGGAAAGTGTCCGGTTTTGACTGGTGAAGATAAAGTGTGGATTTATTCATTTCAAGCAGCGACACAGTAAATGTGCGTTTACGTCAAGTAAAAGCTAATCAATCAAGGAGCCTAATAAGTGTACAGTGGTGAATTCATCATATTGATTTATCCCAAAGGACAGATAGAGCAGATGATGTTCATTTGTACTGTATGTGAAAGTCGAATTGCACTGTTATAACTACAAAAGCTTTTAGATTTTAAATTTCAATGGAATAATTTAGCACAATTACTCAGATGTAAACTAATGATTCTGAAGTCGGAGTTTGGTGCGGCTCACCTGCAACTCGAACACAGATATAGATAATGAACAAATGGATCAAGTATTATTGACCCTAAAGAGGACATTTTCAATTTTACAATGGTCTTTTGTGAAAAACACATCCTTGATTTCATTATAAAACAATGAAGAAAGCTGTAGTAAAAAAGGATATCATAAAACGTGTCTGAATGGTGCTTAATGTGCTTTATTGAACTTTATATTCGTAGATTGATGTAGATTTGATCTTGCGGATTTTAATCAGCGTTACAAGTTTTTTTTTTTTTTTTTTTTTTTAACGACAGGCTCACTCTTAAATTCAAGGCTTTTAAAGTTGTGCAAGTTTTGTGTTTTTATCGCTTCACTTTCACAGCTGAGTCATAAATCCACTTAGTTGCCCAATGACCTCAATTCCCACACATGTCATGGAAGCAGCAGATACACTCTGCTCCAAATGAACTGGAAAAGTGGTGACCATTCTTTTCTTTTTCCACTTCGACTGAAAATATTTGGGTTTGACATTAAAAAATGAAAATGAGAGAAGAGGTCCACAATGTGGAATATTTACAGCTGGTTCAGATACACAATCTACAAGTATCATTTAGTACTCTTCGCTAGTATTATTCTGAGTTTTGGGATGGTATTATACTATTATAATAAGATTTTTCAGTTTTCATGTAGAGATTGAAAAAGAAGTGTTGATTCCATTAGGCAATGTTATTGCTATTTTCTGCATTCTGGTAAGTAGCAACTTCTTGTTTTGTCCGTATGATAGCAGGTTCTATTCATGATTTTTTTTTTTTTTTTACTGTTTGGAAAAAAAGAGTTGATGAAAATTAAAAATGTATTTGGTTATTCTGTGACTGGTTGCATGCATTTGAGTCCATCTGTTTATGCTTTTGGACAAGAAGGAGCACTCAGTGAAGATTGAAGCACACTTTTGCCACATGTTTGTTACTTGTGAGCAAAAAGTGTTGCTTCCGCTATGTTTGAACATTTTGCATTATGTAAGCGGTGAATTACATTTTGAACTAAAAGTTAAATTGTTTCACTATGCTAATATTAAACTGGAAAGCTCTTTGCCTGTACAGTTAATTAGAGGGAAGCTATCTTCCAAATTTGATACAGCACAAAAAAAAACTGTAAAAAGCCTGCCACATTTCAATGATTAAGAAAAAACACCATGTATAAAAAAATGTTTTAAAATGAGGCTTCAAAGTGGTAGAAGAAAAAAAAAAAGTCAAGCCAACGTCACTACTAGATGCGCTGAAATCAGCTCACTCAACTGTCACTTGTCAATCAAATATTAATTGTATGATCAGGGAATTGGATACGACCTCATTTAATATTTTTCTTATGTCAAACCAACACACACATGCACAACTACTGTATATGAAACAGCCTCAGGCAGGCAGGCAGCGCGTCGACAAACTCCCCTATATCATCTTTCATGTTACGCCATCAACCGCACACCTACGTTCTGCTTATTACATTCAGTTTCCTCCCGTTGTTTCTCACCGTCCCTCAAAAGTGATCTTCACTCCGAGCTGCATATCAGTCATCATTATCCATGTCCTTTCGAAGGTCAATTGATCTGGTTCGGGAGGGTGGGAAATGTTTCGCCTGATTGCTTGTGACACATTCGCACGCGCAAACGCATACACACGCATACAAAGTCGCAGGGCTTTCACTTTATCAAGCGCGGAAGATAAACAACTTTGGATAGGCTGAGAGACAAGGTGGGGATGTTAAATGTGAGGCCCTTCACACATGGCCTGTTAAGTGATGCTGAATAAGGGCATCTGTCCTTCTCGGGAAGCTCCTGTGGCGTGGGCTACGTGCACGTGCATGTGTGCGTGTTTGCCCTTTACAAAAAAAATTCGCTGCATCTGCAGTCTTTTTCTTCGAGACACAATGCGCCAATTAATCAACAGTTTAGGTCCACCAATCATCACAACAGCATTGTGTTTAGTTGCAGTTAAAACAATGTTGGTGATGACATGATGGGGGCGGGGGGATGCTCAGGTTTTTAGTACATTGTTTGCGTTGTCAAAATTTTGCATAGGTCCCTGATATTGTACTAGTTGAGTTGATTTAAAATACCCTTTAGAAGAAAATGTTTTTCTGCAGTATTATCTTACTTGACACAAAAATTTTCCATTTTTCTTCACATATTTATAGGTCAGCCAGTTCAAGGCTCATTACTCTAAAAATGTGTTTCTTCTTTACATTAAAAAAAACAATGTGTGCAGTACAAATAAAGTGCATTTTCTTTGACGCAAGGATTGAAAAGTGTTGCAGTACTAAAAGAATATGCTGTCAGTATTGCTAAAATTCCTTTTTGCCAAAACTTGATATTAAAAAGAAACTTTACTCATGTTCACCTTATTGTTGCTTTTCATATTGCAGTGAAAAAGCAAAGAAAGTTAATCAAAAGAAATCATTTAGCATCTATGAGTTGCTGTTGCCACGTAATCTCTTGAGAGTTCCGTACA
The DNA here is from genome assembly GCF_019802595.1 of Syngnathoides biaculeatus. Taxonomy (NCBI): domain Eukaryota; kingdom Metazoa; phylum Chordata; class Actinopteri; order Syngnathiformes; family Syngnathidae; genus Syngnathoides; species Syngnathoides biaculeatus. Next base: position 12,103,930 of record NC_084640.1, on the reverse strand, counting down.
CAACGCCGGCGTGCGACGCCCACTGCCCAGGAGTGACTTTATCTTCTCTCGGTTGTCCTCATATCACTTCTGTGCCCGCTCGCAAGAAACAATGGCTGCACAAAGCTTCATCATGCAGAAAGTACCCTGCCATCCTTCAACCATCTGAAGATAGTAATACATAGGTTCAGTGCACTGCAGATTTCATTTCATTCCCCTTTTTTTTTTTTCAGTATTCTACCATTCCTGAAACAGGTTCTCAATGTAAATTAATTATTATAATATGACAGAAACCAATGATTTATTCAAGAAGAAAAAAAATTGTCAATTATGTAGAAGGTTATATGACATCCTCATTTGCACGTTCACATACAGTACATATAACCATGTCCTGATTATAGCTTTTGTCATCATTCTGCTTACATTATTCACTGATAAATTGAAAGATTTTTTTTTTTTTGGCTCACATTGTTGACCTTGCCATCCATCCCTCCATTTTCAATACTCCTTATCCTCAATATATCATCTGAATTTGGGTGAGAAGCTGGGTGCACCCTAGATTGGTCACCCACCAATTATAGTCAAAGATCGCCCTGTGACCCAGAATATGTCCATGCATATTCATGGTAATGAAAAATATGTCAAACATCACTCCATTCCCATGACGTTCACGGCCCTGCTCCAAGGGGGCTGAGTCGGCACGATTGTCAGAATACATATGACATCTTGCTTTGATAGCATTTGCAAGTCCAAATTTAAAATTTACATTTTGTTCTGTTCAATCAGATGTCAATGAGATACAGCATATTTTTCCCCATCTAAATACTGTAAGTGTGAGACCAATTACCCAAATTCTGAAAATAAATTCGTCACTTATAAAAAGCCCAAATACATCACACCAGACCAACAGATAATAGAAAGACTATGACTTTGCTCCCTAAATGAGTTAAAATCCACCGTACAGAGGATGCAGCTCCACGCAGCTGTGCGATCTTAGTATCTCACAGCTTCGAGGGCTTTATTAATGCATCACTGGCCTCAGCCTGTCAAAGCTTTGTAATGTGCATGCCCTTAAAACGGGAAAATCTGATCCCTTCGAGCATGTAAATCAGCATTTTTTTAAGGACACGTGAAAGCAAACACACACACACACACTCAACACGACATCGCAAGTCTTGCGTGAGTAAACGTGCAAACTTTGAACACTCTGTCACTCATACTCTGAAACTCATGATATGTGTCTGCATAATACATCCGATGTACATTTCAAGAGGGTTTTATGACAAAGAACAATGAATTTCACAAAATGGCAAAACTCAGCAGAGGACCTTGTCCTATCTTGTCTTGTCTTAACAATTGAGCCAATAATTTGTGTCCATTGATTTACTTTATTTTATCCTATTTTGCATCTTTAGGGGTGTCAAACTCATTTTTGTCAACCCCAACATTGTCGTTTCAATTTCGCTCAGGGAGCAGTCATGACAGTGAAACCATGCCTCATCATATTCTCTCATGTACACAACAAAATGAGTGGCAGTTTGCTCAACTATTGATCAAATTACCGCAAAAGAGCGATTGGCAGCATAGGAATGCCATACCTCAACATTACTGTTCATAACATATGAACATTTTGAATTTTTGTTCAGATGTTAGCAAGAATGATGGAAGTTGACACATGATTTCCTTTCGCGGGCCACATAAAATGATGCGGCGGGCCACATTTGGTCCCCGGGCCTTGAGTTTGGCACCTGTGCCCTAAGATCTCTGCTGAGCTGTCAATCGCTAAGTCTCACGAACCAATCATTAAATCTTGAGCTGATGTGAGTCCAAACTGAGCACATCATAGGGAAAGTTGCACAGAGGAACTGCGCTGTTTAGCGCTAACTTTCGCTCCCTAAAATGTCAAAATACAACGTTGGCAAGACTCACACCAACATGGTGTACTGCAGGAAAGTACACAGCAACCAAGGGAAGTACTCACACTGTAAACGCGGAGTGATCTGTCCTTCGCCCATCCTGCGACTCACAGCGATGAGCCCGCACGAAATCTCTTGCATGAAAACTGTTGCACAAAGTATCACAACTTTCTTTTTACTCCCCACTTACAATCAGCGAAGATTGTCCTAATAACTGCGTCGAACAGCACATCACTATTCTTTGCATTCATCACTGCATCATATCTGTGTTGTCTTAAATTCTATCCAAAAGAAATTAGAGTTAACCTTATTTTAATCACAACCAGATTTGAAGATTAAATCACAGCTGTCTTTTGTTGTGTGTGTTGTGTGTAATAAGATTGTCACTGTTAAATTGTTGGTCTGTTGAAAAGTAATTTCGTATTGATTATAATTTTCTGTGATTTGTATTGTTGCAAAAAAAAAATAACAATAATAAATGAAAGGGTGTTTGAACATTCAATAATAGAGCGCATTGGTTTGAGATGAGATTATACTGGCAGGAATTTATAACTGCCAAAATTGGAAAGACATGCTCATAGCAGTTTTGGATCATTCATGCTTCATGAACTCTTCTCGACGAGCATTTTGTTTATTTGTTGTTTTTACTTCCACGAGATTACATTTCAGTGAACACTTCCATTTGCTTCCATTTAATAGTTTTATATGTCCCATTCCCGTGAGCTAATTTCCTTCCAAAACGCAACAGATGTTTGCTGGCATCCATACACGCACCCTCTGCAATGATAGTGGGGGCTGCATGCCTGCGCCGCAATATGCTGCTCACTTGTGTTAAAGACCCTTGTTGGTATTCCGTGCATGGCTGCTGGATGAGGTTAGCAAGCGGATCACATCTATTACCTTGCTAATTCTACAGCTTGGCCTTTGCATAATAAAATGGGTGGGGGAGTGGGGGGGCGCAGAGGGGATGTTGAAGAGAGAAACAAGTCAGGGTAAGTCATCAAAATGAGTTTGCAATAGCTTCATGAGTGAATTTAACCATTGAAATACCGCCATGAAATGGTAATTGAGTAAATTGCCCCCCCCCCCCACACTACTTTAACTCCCGTTTTACAATAAATGTAACGGTCCCGCTCACTCACAATGGGCACATTAATCCCCTCTGATACATTAAACCGGGCAATTCAAACGGCTTCACCTAACCAACGTCAAGAAAGAAAAGTCGTTCAATTGATCTTCTGGATGAACAATTTAGCCATCAAACATCCCTGTACAATAATATAATATAATAAAAGCTAATACACCAGCCGCAACATTGGGTAGACACGTAGGCATGTAATGAGATTCAAAAGGGAGCAGATTGTTAAAGCTTATACTGATGAATATTGCTATATATATTGCTATAAGCTCTAACACAGTCTCAAATATGAGCTAGATGTTGGGGGAGTTTTGTTGGTTTGGGTTTGTTGACTGACAAACATACAATAAACATTTCATTTTGATCACAAAAGAGATAATCAGAGCAGCTGCGCGTACCTATGGCTGGGCACATAGACAACAGAAAGTCATTTACTTGGCACATCGCAACCATATCAGAATTAAGGGGAAATCTGCCTACAGAGAGCTGAACAGACTAGTAGAAAGAATCATTTAAAAAAACTGCAGGTTGTTGAGTCCAGAGTAAAAAACTAAAATGAGGTTTGTTAATGTTATCACAATGCGTAAACTCCAAATGTTGGGAACAGACCAATGTAGCCAGTTTCTTTGTTCTATCGGGTATTTATTTTTTGTTTTAAATGATGCATTCCATCTTATTTTGTGGTGAGGGGAGTAAAACATTTGGGCCAAAGGAAGTTTCACGGCCCACTGCTTCCACTGTCGTACGGGTTAACTCTTCAAATTGGAGTGCTGGCTCAAAATCTTAGAAAGGTCTTCTTGTCTCATCATCTTGTTCAATTCATTCCTACAGTAATACTTAACGATCCAAGCAAATACCCTGGAACGTGGCGGACTTTTTGTTTTTTTCCACCAAAGGTTCGTAACGATCCTGTTTAATTATGCCCTTCCAGCTCTTTTAATTTCTTTTTGATAAAAGGAATGCTTGATCAGTCTGCGCCTTAATAGCTCTTTCAGGCGAGCGGCTTTATTGCCATTCACCTCACAAGAATACTGCTGTTTCAAAAGCCTTCCAGTCAGCATTTTTTTTTTTTTGTATTTGGCTTGACACGGGAGAGTTACGATAAAATTATAAAATAAATACCAGCCCCCATTTTGAAGTGAGATAACAGCTGAAAGATTGGAGGGAAGTGAACAATCACATTTTTCAAAGGACAAACCTTGCTTTGAGAAGGACAGTTCATTTTTATTTTCCATCATGTGAGAAAACCTTTTATTCTCTTTAGAAGAAAAAAAAAATCCCGAGACAATAATCTGAGTGGCGAAAGAAGCTAAATCATGCTGACCTCAATGAACCACAAATTATACAATCTGACTATGTAGCATCAGTTTTCTCTCACTTATGTGAATGGTGTGATTTGAGGATCACTGTAAACATGTCAACGCAGAAGGTGAAGGAACGTGTACATGCATTCTGACTTGTGGAAAAGCAGTGTCTGGATGCAGCCAGTTGGAAGGCTTAGCAAATGAAAATGAGCTTAAAGGGCTTTGACATTGATCGTGGAGGAGGATATGGTCTGAAAATGCGTACAAAACAGGACTTAGACAAGAGGACAAAGGAGACGTGGCGAATTTGCAAACATTGGAAACTAGTGTACTTAATCCACATAAGAAACTGTAAGGTCTTCAATGCCTGATTGAAGAGTTGCCATCCTAATTTACAAAGGGGCACATGTTTAATTAGGGAGGGGGGTCGGGGGAATTGGTTAATTCACCTCACATGTGCATTTGGTCTTGACTTATCAACTCAGGCTAACTGATTCCAAGAAATCATTGGCTTGTTTTGATCACATTGACACCATGCTCACCTCACTTATTGTTTCTATCCAAGAGAATTTCAGTCTCTGCTTTGCTAGAACGATTCTTCGCTTTGTAGAGAACAAAAAAAATGGGAAAATGACGAAAAAAAGTCAATTGATACAAAAGAACAAGCCAATATATTATTGTAGACACTGTAAAAGTATCTAAATGCAGAATGCAAACAAGATTAGGAAAAGGAGCCACTTGGCCTAAAAATAAAAGTAAATATTTGACATGAACATCAACTAAATTGGAACGGAAATTACCAAGAAAAGAAGAGCATTAAGCATAAGCATGCACCAGAGACACATACATTCTGAAAATGTATAAACTTGAGAAGCAAACCAAGAATCGTCATGTGGAAAATACTCAAAATGAGAGTGCAAATGCCAACTGCAACCAAAGGCACAAATTTGAGGACTTGTGATTACAAGTAATAAAACCAATAAAGGTCAGGGATCTTCAGTAAGATTAAGTCGACAGGCTGATTAAGATCATTGTCCGGTGCAGATATCTCTCTCACTCTATCACGGCGAACAGCATGCATTTGGATGTGTTCCCCCATTTCAAAATAAAGAAAATCATCAGGCTTTTCTGTGAAAATTATAATAGCCACCAAGAACAGGTTATGTTATGAACTATGATGGGGTGATGGACTTTATGAATCGGAAAAAAAATGGTCTTTTGGGATTCCCCAGGGATGAGTTCATTGACCCCTTATGTTTACTTTGTTTTACTTTTTGGGTATAATAGTACAGATTGTCAATAAATAATTGATTATGCATCTTGTACACCGATCTTTATCTCTCAGCCTTTAAGACGACATTGTTTCAGCGTATGGAGGAAATAAGTATTTGAATGATCTAGTGCTATTACAACAATGCGACCTGTAAAACAAAAAAAGGCCATGAGGTGACCGCTGACTGAGCGCTCGTGTGCAGCTAATCGAGCAACAATTGCAAACAAACTGCTGGAGCAGAGCGCCTTGTGCCACATGGGTTCCCCTCATGAAAGTTTCAGCAGACATAAATGATTAAATTTGGAGCAAGTTGTTGGCCCTGACATAAATGCATATCTTTGTTCGCTAAATGTGGCACCAAAAAGAAAGCTAATTTGAACTTGCCAATTTTTTTTTTTTTCATTCCTCATTTGAGTTTGAAACTCCCACCACCCAGATTGATGAATGTATTACAAGGCCAATCTTTGGAAATATTTTTTATGATTGATTATTAAAGGAAATGTTTCAAATCTGAAGGTTAAAAAGGTATTTTCATGCAGTGCTTCTATAAAAGTGAGGGGAGGGGGAGTCATTTCTCTTTGGGGACAAGTGAGAGGAAGAGGAGAAGGACGGAGTGACGGTAGAGGAGGCGAAAGGTGCATCTTATGAGGTTATTAGGTTTTAATCAATATGGTCTTTGGCCAGGAGGTGATTGGAAAACAAACCTAATCTGGGACGTAATATGTCTCCCAGTCATCTTCCAAGCTGTCTTGCTGGTCATGTGTAATTGGTTCTTTTCTCCGATACCATGCGCATTGTTGTTGTGTGAAAATCAACCATTTGAACAGCAACCAAATTCCAAATAATTTTACAAAGTTGGTTCGCTAACATGACGTGCAAAAAGTAATGAAATCTCACGGGTGTCATATTAATGGCCGACTTCCTTATACATTCACGGCATGTTTTCCAAACACTCGGAAACCAACATTCCATGCGGAATGTTAAAATATTTGCCCCTAAACCCGTGACTTGAGCCCAAATATACCACCTCCTCACCAAGTGAGATTCCACTTCCAGACAAGCGAGAGGTAATTAGTTGTGTCAGCATTCAGCACTTTCACCCCCATTAATATTGATGTTGGCAAGTATGCACTGCTTTTTCCTAATGCAAGTTTAGTTCCCACCATAGGTTTTGTTTATGATTTGCAAAGAAAATGAACACACACATCAACGCGCGCATATACTGAATAAGAGTCAGTCAGGACGAGGCAGCAGGTACATGTAACGTAATGTGATTCTGAGTAGTTCATGTCATCTCAAGGTCTGCGGCTTTCTCACCATGCATTTAAGTACATTTACAACTATACATGACATTTACAGAGAGCGGATTATTTCATATTTTATGAAGACATTCTGACTACAATCAAAGTGTGTTCTGTTGTACAGTATATACCGGGACATTAGTTTTATTTAAAGTTACTGTGCCTTGCTTGGTGGTTGCACTGTTGCATTACTGGACAGTTGCACACTGCGGGGAAATAAACCGAACACTTGTGAATTTGAACTTATTTGTATTTCTCTTGCATACTGGCACGTGCATATTGTCGTGCACAGATGTGGACGTGACAGCGGCTTTTTGCTTGCCTGCTCCACCACCACACAAGCCTCTTTGTTCGCGGTAACGGAGCTCAAGAGATGGTTGCTCCAACAGAGCATGACTAAATATTTCAGCAGAGCAGATGGCTGGGACATTTTCCATACTCGTGGCAAATGGGAAAATATCTACAATAGGTTCTGAGCTCATTTTAGGACAAGTTTGCTGAATTGCCTTTTGGAAACTGAATGAGAACACTGATGGTTATATAATTTTAGTCGAAATCTGTCTATTGGGATCAGCCTTTCATTGCAGCCCGGCCAATCTTGGATTTAGATGACGGTCACAATGAGACGTTTGAAGCTGTAATTTGTTTTGTATTCAGGTTTGTAAAAGTGAACCAACTGCCATGAAAACTATTTTGGCTTAGATCCTTGGAAAATGTAGATAGAGTCTTGTAGGACAACAATGAGAAATCAAACCACCTACATTCGACCACATGAGCTTTTTTTAAAAATGACAAGGTGATTTATTTTCGCTTGCCATGATGTGCCAAGAAAAACAATGAAACCATTGATATGATCTTAGCTCTTTAGCATTTGGACAATGTTGCAGTATTTTTTTTTTCTTCTTTTGCACCCATATCTTTCATCGCTCCAATGTTTCACTTGGAGCAAATAATTATCTCTGCTGTCATTGGCTGGTCTACATCTCAGTCATTACACAGCACCAGTGATAGGTTGGCTGCATCGTTCACTCTTCATTTGTAAAACTACCTAGTCATTACGCAGTGATGCAATAATTAGCACAAGTTTACCTGTTTACAGTATTACTTCTATTCTGTATGCATGTAATTACAATTCATTCAACTAGACATTGAAGAATAATAATGCCCACAAGAGTAATAATGACTGTTTAAGCGAAGTCACAAACAATCCCTCGCACATATGCTCTTTCACAAGTCAACCAGTTGAATGACAGTGCACAATTTATTTTTTTTGTGATGTCCCAACTCATTAGAGGAGCAGTTTGATCATCCTCAGAAACACATGAAGTGCGTAATTAGTGGCGGATCCTCAGTGTCATACACATTTTTGTGTTGTGTGTGTGTGTGTACTATTGTCTGCAATCTGGTCTGTTGCTAATACAACAACAACAGCAGGGAACACTGATGTGCACTGATGAGTCAGTTTCTCCATAAGGTGCTTTGAAACTTCCCCATTTTCATTGTATTGCATAGATGTTATGTTGTTAGAAATGAAAATTAGTCGAGCCTCACACTTTATATGAATAATTTTGTGTATTTCACAACCAATGGTGAATTAAGGGATTGAGTTTTTATTTAATAACAAAAATAGTTTTATACTGCATTCTGCTAAATTCTATGTGCATAATGTAAATTGAAAGATGCAGATATGGAGGATCTCAGTTTATAATTTAGAAAAAAAAACATTTACAAACATATTAGTATGTGTTGAATATTAGAACATTTGAAGAGGGGGAGGATGGGATGTAATAAATTCAAACTCAACAAAAGCTTTAATTGTGAGGAAAATGACATGTGATGGCTCAGTATGGTATGAGAAAAATTCCAAACTTTTTTTTTTTCGAAGAATTCAACTTTAACATAAATAATTTAGTTGAATCATTGTGGAACGAGATATAAAAGCATAGGCTCAGCAGGGTGACAATGAATCATCAATAAGACTTTGAAGATGACTGAGCATAGTGGCCACGGTTTCCTTTTATTTCTTTCTGTAATTGAACAACGCGGGGTCTCATTTTAGTCATTTTGACGGACTTAAAAGGGGACTACCGCGTATTGCGAGATAAGCCAAAGGAGGATGATGAGGGAAGAACGGGAGGTGCAGTGAAGTCGTTCGAGGTTGCAAGCGATGAGTCAGCATTGGAAAAATTAAGTGAGGGTGTGCAGTATCGTAAAGTGCATTATCATTAGTGTTATGCTGCAACCTTGATCCATTTATGTTTAAATTATGAGCATCAGTGAAGCTTCTTCTTCTTCTCCCTAATACGATGTACACAATTTCACTGACTCAGCTAAGAAATTTACGAGACGACTTTTGTCGGCAGAGACAGCTGATGATGGAACATGAAATTGCAGCGGTTGATAATGGAAATTAACTACTACAACAAGTGTATCTGCTAGTTAAAAACTGTCCCTCTGTCCTGACAGGTTTATTATAGATGGTAAATGATTGGAATAATGTGGCTGATGTGTAAATTAACTATCAAGGGCAGCGCCACAAATTATGTTTAATAAGCTGAGTTAATATGATAACTGTGTTTAATGTATCAAGCAGTGAATGATGGGGCCCTATGGTACCGTTGCATGCGTGAGAGTTTTACCAAGCACAGCGCACCATTCATTTGTCCAAACCAAATCGTGTTGGAACACTGGGCATTATTATTTTCAGTTAAAACAAGAGCTATATATAGAATACAGATAATAATGTGGAAAAATAATATAGAATGCACACATTAAGACCATTTAATGACATGAAGTTTAAAATCATTGAAGGTTATGAGCAATTAATCAAGCTAATTTATTATCAAGTAGGCCAAATATTTCTTGGCAAAAGTCTCTGAGTTGTGCATGTTTTCATCAATCCTCTGTAGTGTTTTTTTTTTTTTTGTGATTTAGAATAAAGTGAAAGGAGCCCTGCAATCAAAACTTTGGAAAAAAAATGGAGGTATTGCTGCAAGGTATGCAATATTTGCAGTTTACACTATCATACACCTGATGAAAAAGTAGACATTTGTGTCTGTCCCAAAAAAAGTTTTGTTTTTAGCTAATAAAAAATTGATAAAGGACAGCGTTGTTTGGAGACGCACAAAAGGCGTTTAAAAAGAAATTTGGTTGTAAAGCACTGTCAACAAAGACACAGCATCCTCTGTCCAAAAATGGGATTGTTGATCGTGCAAACTTCAATGTTGTGACAACATAGTTGACACCCTGGTTTGACCCCAGTTTAATTCCTTCCCCCTGGGCAAACTAATTGCTATGTGCAATGATACCCATCTTAATGGATTCAGGCTCTAAGCAGGCCTACAGTAGGAGGAGAATATGAATTTTGTATTTCAAGCACATACCTTTGCCCTCTCAAAACTCTTTTCACGGAAACCCATCACACATTGCAACACATTGCAGGAAGGTTGTATCCGGCGTTAGGCAACCTTTTAACAGGAAATCATTAGCATCAGCCGCACCGTAGACCTGTTTATCAGATTAAGATTCTTATGCTAAAGTGACCTTGCTTGCTTGTAAATCCTGAATATGCTATATCAATTCGTGGCAACAAACTAATCATGGCACATTCCGCCAACACATTGTAAAAGCAATAACACAGCAGCTTTATTTGACAGAGAGTCAGTCACCTGTGGAGAATGAACCACTTTGCAGGCGATTGCGCTTAACACGTATAGTATACCCCAGTTTTACTGTGATCGCATCGGAGATAAAGTATCCAAGACGACATCGCAGAGGGCGAACGGGTCACAGATTGCTTTAGGTGACCGATGAAATGTGTAAAAGCCGGAAAAAGGAAGAAAAAAATATATATGCTGGATCCACGAGTTGCTCAGACTTCATTTCCCCTCCCTCAGAGTTGAGATTGATGACCAGACACGAAAATGGCATTTGCGGTGATTTTTGCAAGGCAATAAAAAGCTTCGTAAAAACGTAAAGCAAAAATGCTCTGGGAGGGAATTCCTCAGTTGCGACAAAGTGAGATGTTAGATGGCCAGGACGCAAGTATTGTCATAGATGGAGGAACGTTGTAAGACCTTACGGCTGAGTAGTATACCATTTAACATGACAATAAAACATTCACAAGTGGGAAAAGGTGGCATGGACACCAAGAAATAAGCGTGAGAAGACATTACATGAAAGAGTTTAAATGTAAGGATAGAAGAAGGAGTATAAGACCATAAATTTACATAAAACTTAAAACATAACACACTGGACTCAACCATTACTTTTGTGATTTTACATTATTTCTAACAAGCGAGAGAGAAGTGTAATATACTATTAAAAAATACTGTAAATAATACCATGGACAGAAATCATCTCTTTTGTTGGGAATTTTTACTAATATTACCAGATATTACTTAAAAAAGACAACACCTGATCTCAGGGTGTGGCCATTAGTAGGAATTTTAATGTATTTTTTCTCTGGATTTTATTTGAGATCATTAGATTCAGTGCAAAAAAAGGAATCAATAAATGACAAATTCGCAGGTGCGCTGAAAAGCATCCAAAATATAACATCCCAGAACATTGATTTTCACCTTTTTAGAGGTAAAAAGTTTTTCAACCAAGGTCACCAAGGTAAAGCAAATATTTAGACTATAATACTGTCGCAGCTTTCATAATGACTGATCTCCTCATCCCGTGTCAGCAGAAATTCTGCTTTTGTATCTACCACTGCTCCACCATCACAGAAAGCCATTTTAAAAACTCACTCGCTGAGATCGATTTCATAGCAGAGTTGAGAAAAATAAGCGCTGTTAATACCTGATTGAACAATGTCTTCATGCAGTATATCATACATGTTCCAGTAAAGTGACTCACAAATCTGGTAAAAATCAATGACTTTTGCCTATTGTGTCACTGTTGAACACTGAATCCTGATTAATGCATATGTTTTAGCATGAATGATGGTAGCATGCTGTCAAGTTGGTTCAGTTGGAAATGTGTTGGTGTCAAGTTATTGATGTAAAACAGAATTATACTTTGATTATATCAAAATCTAATTAAAACTGCCATACGCATACTGAACAGGTCATTAGATGTAATAAGACAGCTTAACCCAATATTCTAAGCCCCCACTGATGATAATACTGAAGCCAGTTATGACCACTGAGCCTAAACAGCCTGGTCATTCTAAAACAAACGCACAAACACATTATCAACTCATTTTTTGCAGTTTTTGTCACACTGTGAAACCTCTTGAAACTTCCTCCCTCACTGATGTTTGGAGATATTTAGTGATGCCATTTTTAAGAAAGATGAGGCAATAAAACCCTTGCAATGAAGATAGTAAAGGAAGCCAGTGCGCGAGTGTCAATTCATGACAAATATAGCTCAAATTGATAGTGCGGTCGGAGTCATTTGAGGATACTTCTGAAAAATGGTTTTGGAAGTCAGCCTTTTTGTGGCAAACATTCTAGCATAACTGCTTCTATTGCTTGCAAATACATTTTAATATGCTATGGAGTAAATGGACACATTTGTTCCAAACCAAGAGGATTTTTTTTCTAGTACTTTTCTGGGGTCATGCTGGAAAATTCTAAGAATTAAAATAGTACCTAAAAAAAAAAAACAAAAACAAAAAAACACACAAATATATATATATATATATATATATATATATATATATATATATGTGTGTGTGTGTGTGTAAATGGAATGGGTTTCATACAAAAATTGGATTATTGACTTATGTGAACTGCATTCATAAGTTGGAGTAAACACAAAGCAGTGTTTTCATAAACAATTTACCAAGAGGACCAAAGTAAATAAAAACATTTCATTGGATTTTCATTGTCATCATCATTGTGGGTGATGACATTGAATATATATGCTCGTATTACTACTAGAAACAGCATGGAAAAATATGATCAACCCTCCAAAAGGTACATTTGCTACAATATGTACGAGCCAGGTTCCACGAGGCGTTTCTCCACTGGGCTTGTTAAAGGCAGTCTGTTGGGGAAATGGCTAATGAAGTAATCCATAGTTATTGCTTAGCCATCACCCTTTGTGTGCACTTAGGTGGAGGCATGTCAGCCAGTGGGGAGGAAGGAAGGAGGAAGGAAGCCAGCCAACCAATAAGAAGTGCATTAGCCGCAGAAGAGGTCATCATAGAATACTGGGATGTTTGACCACGGGGAGTTTTCAGGGACAGGCATGCTGGCAAGGTGTCATTTGGACCACTGGGGTAAAATGTAATTGCAGCAGATAATTTGAACAGTTATTGATCCCCAATTATTGATGGAGAGGGGCGGATTTTCTTTACGCTCTACTGGGTTAGCTAACAGGGAAGGTGGCACAACAAGAAGGTTTAGGAGGACAATAAGAGGAGGTTATGGCCACCAAGGCAGGCAAGGAGACTTAATGTTGCCATAAAGTTCAATATTATCACCCTGACCGGCTGTCCAGGGAATAAACGTGTAAATAAGCTAAGCGGCACATGCTCTCACTAAGGATGCTGATTTAAGGCTATTTGCTTTGCTGGCCTATTTATTTTGCAAGCTGGAGCAATATACAAGAGACAAGGAAGGGCAAGGAGTCTTGCAGGCCTGATACAGCATGAAACACAGCAGCGTGACTTGGGGCCAAACCCAAAACCAATCCCCAGATATGAGAATGTTTTAAGTTTAATGATCCCCTTCCACCAAACTGAACATAATTGCCCTACAAGGGCACTCTGTCTTTCAGCTCCATGGTGCGAAATGGGATGCTTCAAGGGAGGGGTTGCACTATGTGGTGGCAGAGGTGGGCCGAGGGAGGGACTACCTGGGAGTGAGAAAATGAATACATAAACATAATTGTTGGGATATTGGGTACAATGCTCACATAAGCCTCTCATCATGGAATCTTACCTCCAGACCTCTCAAAGTGTAATACACCATCATCAGTGTCTACCCTTAAAAAATATTCAGATAAAATTGACTTTTATTTCTGTCGCTTTGGCTGGGCTCGTCTTTGTAGTTTCAAACAGTCAGTAAAAACAAACCACTCACCGCACAATGAGCAACGTGCTCAAACCAGTTAGAGTTGGCAATTATTTGCCGCACACCAATCACCACACATCTACTGATGTGCTGCAATGGAGACCATCTGGTTTTGACTTTTCACTTAAAAAAAAATATATATATATATATATATATTTTTTTTTAATTATTATTATTATTATTTTTTTAATTGAACCACAAAAACATGGCAGAATTGTCAAGATAGAAGTAGAGAGCTACAGACAGCTCCAACAGATGATAACAAAGAAGAGATCATAGATATTCAGGGAGTCTGATTAGATACCGTTTATACAGTATATTCTGTTCAATCTCTCACAGTATGATGTTGTTCATCAGGGGTTCAAATTATGAATCACTGCATAAGTAGTAAGGGGCAATTGGCCACCCATGAAAAGTAGTCATAAAATCCTGCACATTGCGCAAACATTTTGACAGATTTGGCCCCACTACTGATTATACTGCGGGCCTTACAGTAAGATTTTTTTTTATTAAAAGGAAATACACATAATGTCATAACCTTATTGGACAGTACTTACATTCAAAATTCAATATAATGCTATTTTTACCAGGCGAGACCAAGTCTTCAAGAAGTCTCAGTTCGCTTTTTTGGTGCGCACCAAGGTTCGGATGAGAGCATTCAACTTTTTAGCACTTGCACGTGTGCACTGAACTAAATCTGACACACTGACACAGGCTTAAGTGCATCCTGAAGGTCAGCGCTCAGCGTATTTGTAAGGTTGAACGCGCCATGTGTGTTGCCTTCACATCGTTACATGAGACTAGCGTGATTAGCTCTTGTTACTGGAAACATAAGTTATTCCCTCGCTGACATCTCAATCTCTCCTCTTGCCTCCTGAAATGTGAAATGTGTCATTGGGGCAGCGAGTGATATACACAGACATTATGCATGAAATAAGCATCGTTGGGAAATTCTGCGACACTTTATCGCCTTTCCCTGACTCTCGTGATTGGGCGCCACAGCCGCAAGGTTACTTTGGGAGGTCAGAGTTTATGTTTTCATCTGTGTTCAGACTCTAGAGGTCAATCGGTTTCTGCAATTACTCCATTACCCCCTTTGGCACGTTTATCCTCTGGCAGGAAATTGGAGTGTCTCTCATCTATCCATCATCGTGTGTTCTTCGTAGGTCCTGAGTGTGTTTCAGGCACGTTTGTCTGCCTTGCAACTCGGCGTTGGCATGTGAGGGACATATAAAAAATTCATGCAGAGGAAGAGCTGTAGAGACAGACAGGAGTGAGTGAGGAGCGCTCTGGTAACATCGAGGAGAGTGACAGCGAGATGGTTTACATGTCATTTACGGAGTCGGGAGAAATCGAAACTAGAGTAATTGTGTTTGCAACATGAAATGCGGACGTTGAGAATCCACTATAGAGGTGAATGTGACGGCAACGTCCTGGAAGCCTTAACGACTGCTGCACATTTGTCTTTTAAAAGGTTAATTACATCTAATCTGTGTGGAAGATGCTCTGTCACCGAAAGAAACATTAATAAAGGATGGCAAGGTAAGGAAGCAGTCAGGGGCCTGACAGATGAGCAGGATCTGCCATCCACACAAACGGGACTTTGTAAGAAAACTAATCCATCACAAGGGTGTCGCAGTCGAGAAACAATGCAAGAAAGAAGAGCTGTTGATGAACCTGGGAGAAGAAAGGACTTAAAGCTACAATAAGTTGTAAATTTACCTTTAAATAACAGTCTTTGTGCTTAGATTGATTTATAATTAGAACACTAGCCAACACTGGAGCTCCAACTGTAGTGTATTTAAATCTTATTGTTTTGTGGAACCATTTTCACTCAAAGTTGGAATTATCTTCTAACCTTTCCATTCTTACAGTCATCAATCAATTGTTATTTTAAAAAAAATTACCGTATTATAATTCTTAAAAGGACAATGCATCAAAATTTTAAAATATAAGAATAGGCAACTTTTTCTATTTGCATGACCATCCTTCTTGATGTCCTATCATTGTCATTAAAGGTTTATGAGCTATCAACAAAATATGCATAGGCAAAAACAATTAAGGAAGATATTGTTATGGTACAAAACGTAATACAAGACATGATAGTATGACAACAATTTTTTTTTTTTTTTTTTGTATTTGGATAAACTCAGCACAAAAGGAATACAGTTAAACTCGAGATTGCAATTGGTTATACACTAGCTAATCTTAGCTGTGTGAAAATATGTTCTTATTTAGAGAGTATCTAAATTATGATCTCCATGGAGATTTTCGGTAACAAAGGCATTCATGTCTTTGAAATGTCAAACTCAATTCCCTACAGCTCCTCTGAAAAGCAAGCCATCTGATAATGCTGCTGAACCTTTGGGGTAAAATACTGCCAAGAAGTGAAATCCAAGAGGGGGGGAGAGAGTTGGATAATAAAAGCAACATAGGAAAAGAATTCCCCCCCAAAAAAAAAGTCTGTTTGAACAACATACAGAGAATGTCTCTGCATTCTGTGTAAAATTGTGCATGTTTTTAATGCAAATACCACAAACAAATCATATATTTTACAAAATTAACACCAAACAGGAAGCCCAGCAGGACCTGGTTCTGTCAGTGTCCACCGAGTCAAGTCTTGTATCAAAGACAACAAGATCCGAGTCATCTGCTCCACGCTGAGGCTTTGTTTTAACTTGAGTTCGATAGTGCAAGTGATGGGTGCGAGACAACAGCGGGGAGACTGCTCTCCGCAGAGGCACTAATCTTCTTGATGGTATTATCATCCACACATCAGCGCCGCAATACTGGAGGCAGGCACAAGTGTCGGACGTGCTCCCCGCCATGACAGCTGGGGTCTTTATGTTTGGGAAGGGAGGAGCAGCTCATTACTGGTGATGTTTTGCAGTCTTTTGATGGGTAAATAGTAAAAGAGGAGAAAAAAGGGGTTATCAAAAGCTAGCGCTGACAGCCATTGCACTGCCTCCTGCTTAATCTGGATACGCATGAATGAGAAAAAGGATCATACCCTCACTGTACTGTCATATCTTTTTCAGAAAAGAAAGCTGCGTCTCTTTTCAATCACTGATTTGTATATCAATAGGCATAAGTCAAAGGGGGTACTTTGAAGTGGCAGTTGCAGATTTGGATCATAATTATCCTTTTGCAGTGACTAGGTGAACAGAGTTGCAGGTAATGTCTCGGACTGCAACTTGTTTTCCACCCGCTTTCAATGGCTGACCAGAGGAAATCAGTGGGTGTAAAAGTTCAGCGCCTATGGCAAAATTTAGGTTGCAATCTTGACTGGCTCCGTGATCGAATTTTATGGTCCCCAAATTCCAGTCGCAATGCGTAGTATATGTTGTGTCATTGCCCTTGTATTCCTTGTGGACGCGCTGCAACCTTGGTCACTCATCAGTCCATCCTATGAACTTTTTATTTCGACAGAGAGAGTTGAGGTTATTGTGTTTTTTCCCTTTACAATGCAGTGTGTGCAGGGACCATACACTAATCAGGTTTTAGGATGAGCACTGATGGTACTAAGGGGAGTCTGTTCTCGTTTGTTTTATCCCAGTTAACTCCCCACACTATATCAAGACACTTTATCACATTCACATCGATTTTTAGAATACAAAATGGATCCTCGTACGACTTCATCCTCTCCCACTTGAGAGCAAAATATTAGATACATGCGCCTCATTGAGATGTCACACGTGACATTATATCCTTATCAATAAGTACACCAAATGGGAGCCAATCTAAGAGAAATTTTCATCACAATTTCAACACATGTTAGCATTACCGAGCTTTTGTAGTCATTGTCTGACACCCGCAAGAAACATACCTGCTGCTTAAACAAGTGCATTGGATGAAGCAATGCAAGTGCATACAATTTTAAAAGCTGCAGTTGGGAAGCAATCTTGCAAGTGTGTTTGTCTTCTTTGGCAACTGCGCTTGGGTCAAATCAGCCATGATCTTCTGTACTTTGTTCTTGGCTCAATGACAGAGACCCCATTTGCTGAGATGCAAATCAGGAGCATTGTCAGCTCTACTAATTCAGCGCAGCTCTTCTTCTGTGGTTTTTGTCCAACGACAAAGCGATCCCATCACTGATACGATTGACTAGTGTCACAGTCAGTTTGACTGGGTGGGCGTCGGGAATGTTAAGTCACACACTGCTGTGCTGACTCAGGAAATCCTAAGCCATGTTTCTTCAAGAGGTAAAAAGACAGCTAACTAACAAGTCTTCGTGTAGATTTACACAAATCCATTCCGGCGAAGCACAACAAAAGGATACCATGTCAAGTCATCCACAATTTGCAATGAGTACAGATGAAAAATTCTTCACTTGTTGTTGTTGTTTTTTTTTTTAAACACACAGTACAAATTCAAGTTAATGTAACATTCCTGATCCATTAGTATTTTGTTTAGGCTGTAAATGCATCTTTTGATATTTTTAATGTCATTTCATGAAGTCCACGATGAGGATAAATACAACATGCAACACAACTGGAAACAAATGCCCCAAACAATCAAAAGTAGTGGCTACCATTGACGGATGCACGGAGTGTTAACCACCACTTTTTATTTTTTTCAAAGTATTTCACAAAGTTTTTCAGCACTTTCCAGCTCTAACCAATTCCAAGTTTATGTTTGGATATCCAGGCCAATGGAATGTCTGTTTTAAAAGGTGTGACAAGACTAAATTCCTGACTTGCTTTGTAAACATTGCACAAATCAGCCATCTTCGAAGCTGAGTCAAACGGTTTTAATGGAATTGTGTTTTTGGGATGTGTTCACGTTGTCAGTACTGTTAGAGGCACGAAGCATGTCAAGGGAGCAGAGATTTCTTTGAATGTCGGCTGAAAAAATATGTGGTACCTCTTGGGGAAACGGCGGGTTCGGTCCTCTTATTTGCTTCCTTTAAGTGCTCATTTTGCACACGTTGCATCTTTGGCTCTTCTGTTCCGGAGTGTTTCAAAACAAAGTCAGGGCGGGTACGAGGTAAGCGTCTGGAGCATCTATAGTGACAAATAGAACAACTTTTTCAGACTTTCTTCAACAACTTTCGGCAAAATGACAGAAGTATCCCACAGGTGCACCTCTCGCTGTATCCACAGTGAAGTCAAAACGATATCCGCGCCTTAGGGAAGAACAAAAAAAGCATTGTATATTATATTGAGACAATGACTTAACCCATAAGGAGATCCTCTAAATTTTATGAGAATAAAATGTAAAAATTCAAAATGATTTAAGTATGATAACTACTTATGCTGAGCACTTTAATGTTATTGGGAATTAACTACACAGACTGGAATGTGGACAGACACAAAAATTTTGTATCAACTACACTGCAAACTTGGGATAAGTTTTTGAATAATATGAGATGATCATGAAATGCATAAAAGCATGTAAACCTTGACGAAGCAAAAAGACCCATTCTAAAGGTTTTTATTAAAGAAATGCTAATATTGAAAGACTGCAGGCTTTTACCGCAAAATATGTTCTGCATTCATAGTTTGATGCTATGAATTTTTATCACTGCAGACCCACTGACGGGCTTATGTTTATAGAAAGAGGCAACAAGTGAAAAGTCCTCCATAAAAAAATTAGATAATTAAAGTTCCTATGAATTGAGACATTTCACTTGCAAATGATTTGGCAACAAGACACTTACAAAGGGTCCAATAAAAGATCGCTGTGATGATGCATTACTTGCCAATTGTTCAACTGTGTCAAAGCGAGTTGTGCGACCCTCTCCTCGTTTAACCCTAAAGCATTGCAGCAAAGCTGCCCCACTTGGCTCTCCTTGCAAAGCAATTATACACCACAAGCGCCCCGTGTCAGCCTAGAACCACTGTAGTTACAAATCGGGCCTGTGGGTCACACATTTAACTGAGAGCAAATTAATGGTAATGAACAGAGGCGTGATTATGTCTGAATGATTCTAAAAGTCTATTGAGCGGCCGTGATTGCGTTTATTTTTCTATAATCAGTGCAAAGGCAAAGTTTAAGCTACTGGCAAAGCTACAGTGAATTCAGAAAAATCTAATTACGTTGCCACTCTTCTGCCTTGATCTAAATGTTTGGGTTATAAAATCAAGCCCCGCCCGCTCCGCCTTTGAAAAAAAGTGGATCAATCCAGAACCATGGATGAAATTCCACTTGTCCATGAAATTGTACAAAAATTACAGGTGAACCTGAGGACCATCGGAGGTGATTTCGTAGTTGTGAAATGCAAGTTCACACTCAGGAAACTGTAGTACAAAAATCGAAAAACTAAATAAATAAATCAAAGAGGCTTCAAAAGAACCTAATGTCATAATCGTTTCCGCTTCATCAAAGCTGTGGAACTGCCACCATGACGGCTCAGCTCGCTTACGCCACGCCGGGAAGGCTCAACCATCCAGCCTCATCAAGCGTATTTATCAGACTGATCTCCTTTAAAGTCAGCTCTCGCGCATGCAGTCGTCCTACTTAAAGCCATGTCGTGTTAGCGCCCGTCGACGGTCTCCCTCATTCGCTCGGCCACATCGCTGTGCTTATTCTCTCATTACGGAGCAGCGAGCATCGACTCAGGCTTGGTTGGGATTAATGGAACAGGATACTTTGTCAAAATGGATGAACGTCTCCATTTAAAAAAAAAAAAATCATGTTCATTACATAACTCTCAATTATAAACCAGCACCACTTTTTCTTTCTGCTATAAAATGAGGTTTAATGAGGTTTGCATGAACATTTAGCAAGATTTCGAAAACAATGGCTTGGATACTTGACTCAAGGCCAGTATCTCACCAATCAATAAATTCTGTAAAAATCAAAAAAGGAAGCTGAAGAATCAGTAATTATTGTCATTGACAAAATAGCAAAGAGGAATTTGCAACTTGATGTCATATTATTATACAAACCAAAGAGCCTAAAGGAATGCTTCAGTTATCAAAATAATCACGTCTCTTGCTAGGAAAAGACAAACGCTAAAAAGGTCATCGAATGTCAAGGTCAAATGCTTTACGAGGGTGTTTGGATAATCTCATATTCATCACCTCTAACCTCAGGCCAAATTGCACACAGGCCACAGAGTGATAAAATAGCAAACCATCTAATAATCAGCAAATGGAGGTAGAAGCAATTTCCTAAATAGTGACGTGATAACGTCACGAATATAGGAAGGCATTCTCAAGATCAAACAACCCTCTTTGTGTGTATGGCTCAAGGTGAATGTGATAAGTGTGCTTGACATCGCTCTTTGTTGAAATATGATGTTTTATACAAATGAACTCCTCCACATCAGGATTTACATTGGCGTGATTTAAAAGAGGCGAAGTCCATTCAATCGCCGGGCAGATTTGTAGCCTTTGAGCTGACGTGTGCTGTAAAACTTCTTATCAGTCTGTTTTTGGGAAATTAGAGCTGCGACAATATCTGTCTGAAAGGAAATCTGGAAGACTCATTCTAATGTGGGGGACAAAAAGAGGTGTTCAGATCTTAAACAAATGTAAATTGCCAGACTGATCCACACCAAAAACGTTCTGGAAATTCTACTAATCTTGCAAGAACACAAACATGGCTGAATTGATAGTTTGCCATGAATGAAAATGCTCTGTATAAAATGGTTGACTACATTAGCATGCTACACAAGGACAATTATTTGATTTTTCAAAATAGCTCATTAAAATAGTTATTTAACCTTCCAATTTAGGGCTTGAAAGAAAACAGTAACAGAAAACAAAGAAACATTCTCACTATTACCGTTTTAATTATATTTTCTAAAACTTTCTCTATTCCCTTATTTTATGTATGTAATATAATAATGTATGCTCCATAGCTCCAGAACCATTCACACGTAGCATCTATAACTCAAACGGGACATAGCTTGGAACTTAAAAAAGAAAAATATGCGGTGAGAAATAACGATTCAGACGGAAGATTGGTTATTGAACGATCGACCGTCTTCCTTAATGCGCATGAGCCCCCCCCCCCCCCCCACTTATTGTCGCGGAAGATTCCTCGGCATTTCCAAAGGGTGTAATTATTAATGATTTAGTGAGGTGACAAATGGCTATGAATTCCATTGATTTCTGTAGGTAAACAACATATAAAGGGTTCAAATTTGACAGATGTGTTGTGGACTTTCAATGGAAGATTACAGAATCAAAGGCACATGATGGACCGGAAATAAAATGGGGCTCTGAAACACTGGAATTCAATAGAAAGACAATTTCTTCTGCCCTCCCCATTTATCATAACACACTTTGCTGAGGGGAACTTCACTGTTCATAAATGTGCAGTGTCTAAAATGCATCCTGTAGCGAGTATCCTTCATGCCATTGCCTTGGAGCCATTCGTGGCAGCTTGAAGCGAGTCTTCAGAACAGGCGCATCCTGTAGCTTTTATAATCTAAAAACACCACGCACATGCGAGTGTGCTTTTCCAAAGTTGTCGTACCTGGCAACTGATGGAGGAAGCATCACAAGTGGCATTGCAGTGAATTATTTAAATGCAATGGAATTCTTGGGATGGAAAGAGACAATAAATGAAAGAATGCACAAGTAAACACACAACCCCAAAGTTCAAATGTGCGTTTCCTGCAGGCATAACCTTGATGTTTTCACACAAGGCCTGCAATATTGTCAGTTCAGAAATAAGAAAAATTAAGAGAAGTTGGAAACATCATCAGACACAATATCTGTGAAGTCTGGAGTTCTGTGACCTTATATCTGGCTCTGACCTCCCCCCAAACAACCAGTGCTGTGGTATTAAATGTCAACAAGGGGCTTAAAATCAATTTAGTTTCACTTTGGTCAAGACAGAGGGGAGTAATTGAGGTTAAAACACTTCTCTATTTAATTAACAAGATTGTTTGCTACAGTAAAAAAATGATGCTTATTTATTGCGGTACTCTGATTTAAAAAAAAAAAACACAAAAAAAAAACACGCCTGTCCCTGAGATGTGCCAAATTGATTTTTTTAATTCAATTTTAAATATTAGGTTCAACATAGAAGTCACTTTTAGTATTTTCATTTGTAATATTGATTTTCTAAATGTCAAGGCAAATGCCACCCTGTCAATTGCAGTTAAGTCAACGTCTGTGAGTATTTTCAATTGACTTGGTCATATGACTTTCAGATCTGGTCGAAAATATAGGCTTGAAGTAAAATGTCAAAAAATTTTTTAAATATCTAGCGAAGGAAGCATGCTCTTCCACAAAATAACCTCAAACGACTCCGACTCGATGGTGTGGATTATTCCACTGTATAGAGACATAAATTGAGCTATGATGGGACTGTAATATTTTTCAATGTGGGAGGGAACCCTGAACTCAGCCATAAGCCATGAGGGTTTGACATTTCCAAAGTGTCTTGAGGGAGGACCTATTGCTCGCAGTGTGGAGCCTTGTAGACATCCTTGACTGGCCTAATGATCCTTATTTATCTTGAGTGAGTCAAGCAGACACCGAATACTCACATTTTGTAGATACCCGTGTGTACTGGTCCTACAAACTCTCCATTAATACAATATAACTAGGATTTCTGTTCACATGTCCATGATGAATCAAAATCAGAATTAGAATCAGCTTTACTGCCAACTATGTCAAAAACAGAAGGAATTTGTGTTGTGAATTTGAATGTCATAAATGGTATTGGGAGGGACGCGTACTTGAAGCAATCGTCTTTTAACTTTAGAAACAATAGCATTGCTATGATAGTAATCATCGACTTTAGCAGTCTATATAGATGGACATGGACGCTTTTAATGTTAATATCGCAAACTATGGGAGATTTGCAGTAGAGTACACTGGACTTGAACTCATTGCTATAGACAAATACATGTGCAAATGTTCTTTTTCCAAAAACACCTCCTTCATCTTTCCCTAGTTGGGATAGAAAATTCCAATTACTGCCTCAGTGAAAACAAAGTTGGTTGGAGTTGTACTCATTTTCAATTTCCATTGTGAGATTTTTTTTTAGTATTCTTTATGCTTTTGCATAAACTATAATAGGCACCAACAATGAAGGCGCAGGGCAACAAAGGGTGGAAGGCACCGCACAGGAGACTCGACAACGAATCATCTTTGGTGAAGCACCTCAGAAAACAAAAAGCCGGGGAATGCAAACGCATCCCTGAATACACGCAGCGCATGAGCAACACACAAAAAAGTTTCTGTTTCACTTGTTAAACATGATGAAATATCAGGCGGAAAATAAAATGAAAAAGAACTGAAATATATTCACATTCACCCTTTTTGTTTGCTTCTCAAATTATTCTACTGTGCCAAGAAATACACTGGACAACCATTTATTTGAGTGTTTGTATATTTGAAGATAGCACAAAATACACTACAAAATGTATGGATGTTGCAAACAAATTTCCATATGGCCAGCTTTGAGTTTAAGAACAGTCAGGAAGAAAAAAATAAAAAATACAAAATGTTGAGGGTTGCCTATTATGACTCCCACAGGAAAAAGAACTGCACATACAAACCCCATTCATTGCTTTGTTTTTTTTTTTTCCTTCTGTTTTAAACTTGCCTAAAGATATATGTTTTTTCAAAGTGAATCTGCAACAGCCATTTTTGAAGCTTTGCCAAAGCTTTCACATCTTCCATATTTCAAAGATGCTGGCCAGGACATGAAACGATTGAAGTGCACCACCAGCTAGCTGTGAACAGCACAGGGATGTACTTAATGACTCCATTTTTTTTTTTTTTTTACCATTTGGAAGACACCATGTAGGTAGGTGAACATGATTGCAACATTTTGCAAAAAAAAAAAAAAAAAAAAACCTCTTCTAATCAGAGCAGTTCAAATGCTGGCTTCTTTTACGGGAAATGTGAAAGGCTTTTCGTGGCGTATTTTGAACCAATTGAGTCAGTCAATATAGTCACTTGAAAGTCAGATATCTGTGGCTCAGCAATTCAGCTCAGCAAGAACAACCATGGTTCTTTCAAAGTCATTAGTAAAAAGTGATACTACAGTAAAACATGGAGAGAAAAAAAAATATCACATTCAAAGATATGGCAGACTGTAGTGTTTCCTAACTTTTACTGCGGTGGCGTTCTGTTGCCTGTTTTGATTAGTTTCTCCTTTGAGGTTCCTCTTCAGCATTGCCTCTTTTCCACCTATAGATAGTGCTCTGGTTTTCATGTTAGTTAAATTCCACCTCTACCGATTATAAATGGAGGCCTCACAGGAAAAAAACCCAAATCTAAAACTGAGCACAAACATTCAGCACTGTTTGAGTATGTATAGCAACGCCACTATAACTCCTCGGGCCACTTAAATCGATCAGAAACCCGAGGAACATTATTTCGTGTCTTATTTCATCCTGTCATCCAAAGAATATTTTGATTTTCAAATCATAAAAAAGTAAATAAATTCTTAGGTTGTAATCACATATTGTAAAGTCAGAAAAGAAAGAAGACATATAACAGGAAAACTCCAACCATTTCTTAAACCACAAATGGCACAAAATAAAAACGCCCTCAAAAGTTTCTTATTGATTTCTGTTGAGCTTGTTGTTGGGGAGAGTGGGAGTTTCAAGAATGTAGTGGAGCACAGTGGATAAGACTTCCACTCACTAAGATAAATTGTGTGCTATTGACCAGCTGCGCAAGAGCGACTTCTTGAGTTTTCCGTTCCTCTGACCTGCTCAAAAGGTCCATTTCTGCTCTTTGCACACTCCTACTAAGTTATCACTACATCCCGTCATTTATATTTCATGCAGAAATAATTATCCTCCATCTTCACAGTTTCTGTTGTTCATTTTCTTGCATCAAATGTAATAGCTGTATTTACCATTTTAATCAAACCAGATCTCAGCCTCTATATCCTGCCCATTCAATCTAAACTGCCCAGAATCAAAAGTGCCGAATGATGTAACTTAAACTATATTTTTACTGAGAAACAGTTTCTTTAATCAAATACATTTCAAATTCATCTTACAAGGAAAGCTGGTAAATTAGAGATATGTTAGAAAAACAAAATTTTATTTGGTACTCAAGTGGACTAAATATAAATAAATGTTCCACTTGTATCCCCACTCAGGGGAGCAGGAGGCGTGAAAGGGATGGCAGAAGTGGTTGAGAATGATGGAGAGCCCATTAGGTGCGAAGAGGCGCCGACAGCAGGAATCGTGGGGGGAAATGTTTGTGAAAAGCAGCGGCCGTGCCTCGTGGGAAATGACAAGGAAGGACGACGCTGTTTAATTGCATCTCACGCTCTGAATCGATTTAAATTAAAACACAAACACACACGCAACCGAAGAAAAATCAGTTTCGGCACCACAGTGGAGCATTAAGGAATAGCACCACGAAATTGAAATCATCAATGACCGTCAATGAGAGTGGATAGTGTGGCAAGCGAGCATCTGTGTCTGCACAACAAGCTCTATCATGAGACCAGGAAAACAAAACCACACTCGGTCACTCAACAACAAAGCGATGAGCCATGATTAAAGATTACCAATCGCCAAATCGATTAGTGTGATCCTAACAACAGAGGCTCAGCTAAATATTGTCTGTCTGTGGAAAAGTTATCAGACGTGAAGTGCAATCTCCAGCCAAGGACCGAAGACATGCCACGGCAGAATTTGTACAGACTAATGTTTTATTCAGCTCAAAGAGTAGCTTGTAAATGCATCTTTTCAATGCCTTGGAACATGGAACCAGTGTTTCATGGTGCAGGAGCAGATTGAATTTTAAAGTTATGCTTAGGCAAGGTAGCTCTTACAGAGCATCTGTTTCCTACTGTGATTTTCTTCCATTGGGTGATCTGATAAACAGATTCTGACAGTCGAAATGTGAAGTATTTACGGCACCCTGTGTAGCAATGGGAAATAAAGGATGACATGTGCAGGTTTGCGGCAACATTTGGATGTTACATTTATTTTTCAGACAGGAGGAGAATCCACAATCCAATCAATTTAATCAACAGCTTGGAAAATTATTTTTAACACTATTTCCTCATAATAGGCGGAATATAACATCTCCTGTGGTTTGGCTTATTTATTCGTGGCTTTCTCTAATTTATTGTCACTTTTTACTGTTTTATCGAATGACTCAGATTCTGTAGAACTAATCATGCTACAAGGTCAGATAAAGTTGGTCAATTGAAAAGCTTATCGTTTGATTTTGATTACTATGGCCAAAATGAAAAAAAAAATACCTGGTTTAATGGAGTCCCAAAGTTAAATGTAATTTTTAATTGTGATTTTATTTTATAGTAGTCAAATATAGGGAGTTTGTCACTATAGACAAAAGAATCAGGTTTTATGTATTTGCGAATCACTGCTATTCTAGCTCATCATGGCTTCAATTTGCCCCTCAAATATCTCAAGATTTTTCTCCACAGGAATTGAGTTTGACAAGCTTTACACAATGTTTTGAAGATGGTCATTTCGAGTATCTCAGTAATTAATGGAATAAGTACACACCAGAACAATTAACACCTCGATTTCACCTGACACATTTTTGGCTCAGTTGTCCATGTTAGAAATAATGATCAGTTAATTCAAAATGTGTGTTTTGCTACCAAATTAAAAGGATGTATTCATATTTTACCTCTTATTCTCAGCGTATTCATTCCTTGGGATGTGCTTCAAGGATTCAACCGATCTACTCTAGCTTACTCTCATTTGCCTTCATTTTTTAAATTTTTTTCTGATTTTAATACCAAACGTGATGAACACTAATTAGTTAAAGTAATACTTGAGTGTTTAAACACTTTTGTGGATTTTTTTTTTATTTTATTTTTGGGCAGTGGTCATGGTGGTTAAATGGTGAAACTGATGCAAATAGGATATACTTAGTTTTAACTGCTTATTTAAGTTTTTTTTTTCCATCTAATTGCTTTAATACGTCAAACGGCGGTCAACCTCTCAGATACTATCCTACTTAAATCTCATTAGACAAGGCCGGCTTCGAGGGGGACAAACACAGACTTACAAGAAGGTGTGGACAGATTTATTGGACTTTGTTTTTGCACGTCCATGAAGATAATGTGAATGGTATCCAACCTGCACCTGAATGCACATACAAAGCCAGTTATGTGGGCAAAAAGCACCATAGAGGAAGTTCTTTTTGCGTGACTTACTCTCTGAAAGCTTAAACACTATATTACTTGCATGATTAGTGAGCTATCTATAGTTAATTATACAGCTTGCTCTTGCCCGACCTCTGCCAACATGATACATTACACAACTCCACCATCCACTCCTTCATCTGCCGCTATCATTCTATTCTTCTCCCATTTAAAGTTGTCTTCAAGCCGCCCTGCAATGCGTGACCTTTTTATCCTGTACCTTAACAAGAGATAAAAGATGGTCTTGAAGCATTACAAAGGAGAATTTTAACCCTACATCCTCAAGTGGCAGAATGACTCACACAGTTAAGTAACTTTGTAAATTGTCTACATGTTTGTTTGCAGACTAATGAGCCTATTTCTGACAATTTAAACCAGGACACGTTGCTGATCAGAATGGTATGATAACACGTCTGCTTCCCAAAGGAGCTTTTTACAAGTCTTTAACACAACTAAAATCAATTCACTGCTATTGTTCTTTTTACTTTCCTTTCAAACATATTTGTACATCATGTTTGTTAGGTTATTTTGAGGCTTGAGGCAATGGCAAAAAAAAAAAAAAAACATTTTGATCTTCAAGGTTTGCTGAAATAACACATTCAATAAAGGGGAAAAAACAGCAATGATCCCGCATGCTTTTAAAAGATTTGTTAGGTTTCAGATGGTCTAGCTGACCGTAGATTGTCAGGAACAATGGTGGAATGTAAACTCAAATTCAACTTGATCGTGTATTGTTTTATTGTGTAGTGTTTTAAATCATGCAATGCACTCTTGTCTTTTTCACTGTTGTATTTTGTGAAACATGGTTGGTGTTCAAAAAAAAAGATGGATATAAAAATTCAAAGAATAATTAGGGTTATGAACCCAAAAGCCAAAATGAATTCATGTTCGTATATTAAAGAGCAATTAACATATTTTACATGTTCTTCTTTTGCTGCCATTTGAAGAAATGCTGCTGATGGTGGAAAGGGCAGATTGGCAAATGAATAAAACAATTTGTTCAAATGAAATAAAAATACAATTTGCTGCCCTTTACTGTAATTATGAACAACACTGGTACATCCTTAATCAACAGTCTTGAGAAAAAAAAATATTGACAATCAAAATGTTATATTTACATCACTATCGGAATGATTGATTTAACTACAGAACTATGTGCTTTCATTGTTTCAGAGAGAAATGTTCAATGGCCAATAACACAGTTGATTGGAAAATGTGAGCCTCAATCTTGACTCAAAGAGAGCAGAAACCCTAATTTAAAATTGGTTTATCAATCCTTATCTTTTTTAATAAATAAACAAACAACTGAGGGGCTTGGCTTGCTTATAGTGTGCCTTTTTAATTCTCCCAATCTTCATCTTCAAAGCCTTCCCGAGCCCAGAAGCTTTGCTGCAGCACCCATGCAATTTCATCACATAAGAAGACCGATTTCATCTTCTAGGTTTCACAGGTACACAGGGATAACAAGATGGGAGGGAGAGGTGGAGGCAGCAGAGGTACAAGAGTGCAGCCGGCCACTAGGTAGTGACAGCACAAAACGAAAAGCAAATGAGAGGACACTGCTCAGAAGTCAAGGTGAGGATAAGGTTTCAAGGATAAATTAGAGCAGGATTCCTTCTACGACCTCAAAACCCAGGGATGTTGTTAGCTTGTGGTGCTACATAAGACAGTACAGTACATATACAAGAAATTATCTTTGCACAATCAAAAATATTTTGAACAAGAGCAAACCAACAATTTTCCAGGGGTAAAGCGCTCAGGATCCGATTTATTTACCAAGATCCCAAATAACGGGTGCGGACAATAGGTGTAAAAGTGCTGGTTGCAGTATTCAAAAGACACAATATGATTCATCCAAATTTGCATCCATTCTTTACACAACACAATGAGACACAATGAAGAGCTCAAGTGTGCTAGGATTACACTGAAAGTGGATCACAGGGTGCGGGGAAGAAAGAGAAAAGAAGAGTGACTGATAGCTGGACATCATAGCGTGGTAAATTGCAGGAGATGACCATCGATTGACAGCAGGACAAAAGGATGAAACAGCATGAGGAAGATGGAGAAACAAAAATAAAGAAGAAATCCTAGCGCCACATTGAGGCAAACAAGTCTGATATCAGAAATGGAAAATTGCAGTACTGCTAAAGATCACGCCATCATGACTTAGGTGATAATCGTGCAAAGGGTATTTATTTGTTTCTTTTATTGAATGTGAGAAGCATATTAGAGGCTTTGCATTGAAGCTAAAACCAAAATAAATGGCTTCGCATAGAAAATATAGAGCAGAGCAGACCAGAGAAGCATCTAAGTTGTCCGATAAGAAAACAGCTTTTGTTTGCCCGTCAACCTCTCCCTGTACAGTTCCATGATCAATATTTTATTAGATTGAGTTATTTACTGTTCTATTACAGGGTGGCCAAAATTGTTCTTTGCTGAAAGCTGAACATGTAAAAGACCTGTACTATCGCATGCACACACAACTCTGCAGCAGCTAAAAAGGGTCAGAGTGATGTATAGAGTGTTGCTTTATTTAGAATCTATTTCAATAAATCTTTGGGTAACCTCCAATTCCATGGAAAACAAACTTGAAAGAACAAACAAGCAATCTTGCTGCAGATGGTATTCACCCCCATAAAGATGAAGAGTAAGTTCAGTTCTCCTAATCAGCTCAGTGATGTGGAGCTTAAAAATAGGTTTTCAATCAGGCTATATTGGGAAAATACAGTACTACTTCTCATGTTTGCATATCTTGTTGTAAATGCACTGGATGGAGAACAGAACATTTGAATTGAGAATCTGTCTGATTCGGGCATTGGGCATTACGGTCAAAGAACGTTTAAGGTTTAAGGTTACCTAGAGCTGGAGCGAGTACAATGGATGTCGAGCAGAGATGAGACAATTAACTCCAAATCCACCCACCACATGCAAATTAAAGATAATGGTCACTTGTTGCTTGTTTGTGAGTCTTCAATAGAAAAGCATTTTTTAATCAGGTTTCGATCAAGCAATTGAGTTGCCCATGAAATCGTTTTCCTCTTCTTATGGCTAAATATGAGAGAAGGGAACAGCCATATAAAACTCGGGATTTATCTCTTTCACTCTATCAGCATTCACATTCAAAATAAACCCAAGCAACCATCACACTACCCACATATTTGCTACAAACCACTGAATTTGATTGTAACTGTAATTCTTACATGCTATATTTTATAATTGCTTAAAGTACAGACAAAACTACACTTTAGTTGCAGTCGGACAAATAATACAACAGGCAACAGAAAAGCTCAAGGAATAGAGGGACTTTTTTTTAAAGACAAGTGCCACAGGGCCAAAAAGGGTGTGCAGAACTTGCTTTAACGCTGATGAACGAAGCCAGAATGTAACTTTACGACTTTGACACAAGCCACTGATTAACCATGGTGCACATCATCCGCAGCACTCAGGTAAAAAAAATAAAATAAAAACAGTTATTGTGCTGTTCCAGTCGCAGACACTTCGTCTACTGAACGAGCATCTGTTTTATTCCTTGCGTTGTTTGTTGCGTCAACTGCTGTGCATCTCCAATCATCTACTTTTTAAGGCTACCATTCATCCAGACTACTTTTCTGTATCCACTTCTACCAATAATGGAATGCCACACATTTCAATTGAGCGCTACGCAACCAGTGACATTTAAATCTTGTTGTGTTGCCTAGTACTACTATTCCTTTCATGTCCTGTCAGCTTAACTAAGCATCGTCGATTCTCTGACACTGATGTTCACATATCGCGCTATGAAACAGTCTCATTTGCTCAGCGTTGAATCAACTGTGCTGATGGCTGTGTGAGATTAAAGGACCCTCCAGACAGCCATTTTTCCACACTTTCGCTATTTTTGGCGACAACCTAATCCCTTGAAATCTTATCAAGGATATGTGAGAAACCCAACCATATGTGGAGGAGATTAGTGTGGAGTTCTGGCCTTTTCTTGCTTTTTGTCCGCACGTACACATGGACACAGCGGATTTTGACATTACTATTGTATTATTTAAAACTTTTTAGACTGATAACAGAGTCCTTATCAATCCTGAACTCGGACTTTTGATCTTGAAAAGCATACTAAGCAGTGTGTCACCGATAGCACCACATCGAGCTCCTTTTGCCGGCATGGCATCAGATGGCATTGTTTGCTCGTTCTGCTTTCGAAACACACAGTGTCATCTTTCATTCCTTCAGAGGCCAATAAAAATGAGAATCCAATCTACTGATGCATTTTCAAGCATAGAAAATGAAAAAGGAGCCTTGATAAAGACAGACAAAAGACAAACAAAACAGCGCAAAGAGGCAAGAGAGCAGCAGAAAGTCAGCAGAGTAAGAAAGCGGAAGCTGTGGGAAAGATTTATTGCCTGAGCAACGGATGAGCTGAAATAAGACAAAACATAGAGAGCTGACAAGTGGATTACGGGTGTTCTGATTTCATTTCTCAGGCATATATGACGATTTTTGCTGTTGTTTTGTTTGTTTGTTTGTTTGGGTTTTCTTTTTCATCTTTCTGGATCAGTGGGAGCACAGTAGTCAAATCAGGTTTCAGGGTCTGGCCAGTGGGCATTTAGGAGGGCCATTAAAGTGTCATTACCATCTCCTGCCATTACTGAGCTGTTGCTCCAGAGGAATTACCTTGTTAATGAGATCTACGTGAACCTGACGAGTGCTTGGGGGAAGGGCTGACGAAACGAAAGTGGGAGCTATAAAACACACACACACACACACACCACACACACACACACACACATATAAAGACATGCTGTGGGTGGTCTAGAACTTAATCAAAAATAAATGGATTGAATTCAACAACAAGATAGGAATTATCGATAAATTAATGATCAAACTGGGAATAGATTATTTTATTCACAAGCTGTAGGCAACTACAGCATGCATGTCATTGGAGTACCATACGTTTCTGCCTTTGCCATGGCATCAATGCAGTGTGTGTTCCCTCTATCCATCCATCCATCCATCCATTTTCTGAGCCTCTAATCCTCACGAGGGTCGCAGGAGTGCTGGAGCCTATCCCAGCTGTCAAGGGCAGGAGGCAGTGTACACCCTGAACTGGTTGCTAGTCAATCGCATGGCACAGATATATAACAGCCAGACTCACAATCACACCTCGGGGCAATTTAGAGTCTCCAATGAATGCATGTTTTTGGGATGTGGGAGGAAACCAGAGTGCCTGGAGAAAATCCACGCAGGCACGGAGAGGACATGCAAACCCCACACAGGATGGGACCGAGACATGTCACCATGTTGCCCGAGTGTGTGTTTTGGTTGAACATCTTTTTTATGTTTTAACTTGCCACTTTTAAAATGGCTTCTCATTATGTTCTCATTCACTGAGGCGTAGGAACAATAACTCATATTGTATGTATGCATGAATATTTGATTCTTAGCATTAAAATAAAAAAAAAAATGATTTTGTTTGATTTCTATTTACCAAGTATTTTATTTTTTCTCATTTCATCTGTGTGTGGTGCTGGTGCGGCTCCTCACTATCGCAGTACCGCAGATGATCCAAATATAATTTGACCAGCACATCTTTGTATCTGTTCACATTTAGTCTTCCTGAACGGTTATAATTAATGACCCGCCTTGTATTAATAGCGTAGAGAATGTGATCAGATTCAAAGGTTTTTGCTCTGTGAGGTAAAGTCATGGCCAGTGCCTCTTCCCATCAGGGAAGACACTTAGCTGAGGTACAAAGTGACTATCTGCGTTTGAAAGATTAGCCATTGGAGCGGGACGGAGGGGGGGAAACTCACCTCAATCTTAATTTTGACCTCATTTATAAACCGACGTAGAAAGTATTCACAATCAATTTGATTCAAACAGTAAGAAATTGTCTTAAGGTCAGAATAATTGGTTGCATACAGTAGACATTGATTATACTCCATCGTACAATGCAATTATATTCATTTAATGCATAATACATGGATAGCTCCAGTTCAATTATGTTCCAAATGACAGATGAATGGAATGAGGATCAATGACTATATAAAAGTGCATGTCTGCTACGCCAAACATTCAAGACCATCTCCAAGAAAGAGTACTCTTGAGTCAATAGATAATCCAAGTGCTCAGCCATATTTTTTCTTCCACACAAACAATTCCAATTTTCTCTGCCTCACTCTCTATTCCTGAGACCTTTAGTGAGAGATTAACATACTCAAAGGGAGATGGAGGGTGTGGGGTGTTCGCGATTGGAGTGTAGGAGCAGGGTGGTGTGTGTGTGCCAGTGCCGACGCAGACAGATCACCAAGCTGTCAGCGTGACGCCATTCAGCCTGAGAGGTGTCAAGCATGATAATCACAATGGGAGAGCCGAGTTGTGGGTCGAAGTGTGCGTGTATGCAATCTCGAATTATGTGAGAACATGTGGTCTTTGGGGAACGTGTGGATTTCATCTGAGGAATATGTGGCTTCAGATCTATCGAGTATATGCACTTTTCGAAAGTCGAATATCAAACATCCTCTTTGGAGTAGGAATTCTGTCTGA
This sequence comes from Syngnathoides biaculeatus, assembly GCF_019802595.1. Taxonomy (NCBI): domain Eukaryota; kingdom Metazoa; phylum Chordata; class Actinopteri; order Syngnathiformes; family Syngnathidae; genus Syngnathoides; species Syngnathoides biaculeatus. Next base: position 12,069,399 of record NC_084640.1, on the reverse strand, counting down.
CTGTAGGCTGGATGTTGTGTGATAGCGTTAAATTTTAACTAACCAAAGATGATACAGTTAATAAAAATAAAAAAAAAAGTCACTCTCCAGCAAATTAGAGTATTCAGAGGTTTAACTATCGCTTTTCTTTTTGCTCTGTTTTTTGAAATACTGCTACACCAAGGTACTGATGAAAAGTGTGATCATGACCAAAAAAAAAGAGGTGAAAAAATAGCGGCATCCTAGCGAAGCATGGTACTTTTGGGATGGTATGTCTCAGTACAACGAAGCTAGAATGACTACGGGAGTTAACATTAATTAAAGAAAAACAGAAAGCAAACAGCAGCTATTTTTAATGTAAATGTGAAGAAACTATCACCTTCTCGCCCTCACATGTCCATCACTGCATTGTCAGAGTTAACGATGAGTGTGCAATTTATTTTTAATATGGTTTATCGGACTGCTATGAAATTCATGAATCATTTACGACAGAGGTGTGATAGTTAAGAATGATAAACAATAACAGCGTATCCTCATGAAAAAAAAAAAAAAAAAAACTCAATCCATGAACACTGCCCAAATTTTAAGGCTTATATTTCAAGTTCCTCAGACCAACATTGGGCTGTAAGAACTTGTGGTGTGGATCTGGGGAGGGAAATGGAAATATGTTTACGCACATACTGTATGCTCAACTGTGTTCCCCGAGCTCCCTTGTTTGCACTCCCGTGCTTTTGTACATCTCCCCGTGTTTTTTTTTCTTCCCACCATCCCATCCGGCACCCTCCTCAGCGACGCAGGTACAGTGTGTTCTTCAAACATGACAAAGCAGCACTGTGGGAGGAGATGCGCATTGTTTGCTGTCACTGGGCACGTATGCCCTACAGCCACGCCGATAGTGAGTCCCCCCATGATGGCAGCCACAGCAAAAGATTGTTTATTGACATCAGCACTGATCTGCTCCACCAACATCTCAATTTTTTTCCCCTCCTCATTCCTTTCCAAAGGTCGCTTTCAATTGGGGTTCTGTTTGTTTGCTTTAAAACAAAGCAAATCTTAGCAGGTTGATTGTATGTGTGTGTGACACTTCATACAGCGAATAAACCATCATTCAGCTTGATTTTGAGGCTATTTGGCATGACTTTTGTATTCAAAAGAGTTCAATCTATGAAGCATTCTTACATTTATGATAATAGTCTACAAATATGCAGACCCATGAAGCACTTTAATGAATTCAAATGTTTGCAAGCACACCCCCAAACGTGGTTAGCCCCACTTTAGTTTTCTCATATTTACTTTAATGGACAATGCAGCAAAAGAAAATAGATATTTTTTTTTTTTAGATGCAAGGTTGCGGACTGTACAGGAGGTTAACAAACAATGCAATCTTGTGATGCACTTTTTATAATTATTTAAATGGCACGCAGTCAATAACAAGACCATCATCCTTCCTTCAATAATAATAAGGCCGAACGCATAGTGGAATTCATTTTGACAGGTTTTTGTTTTTAATTATTGTAATTGCCCTGTTGATGAAGACCCACCTCACACAGAGTCGTGTGGTTGATATTTTTTTTTTAAAATAATGGAACCTCATTTTTATACAATTGCAACATTACAACTGCGTTCAGCTGCAGTTAAAATTCTGAATTCATAGAAATCCTAGTAGCTGATGATTGGCCTCTCATGAAAACTTTACGTCCAAGAACATCACACGCTACACTCTACAGTTCAGTCGGGTCGGCCCCGGTCACTCAGTATCCAACAAACCTTACTTAAACTGTCCAAATGTCTACCTTGTTAAACTGTCAGTGAAGTGTTTGGCTTGCAAATGTAATATTCAAACAAATCCATTCTGTCACCTGGCTTGTAACTGCTTAAAATGTGCAGAATTCATTTTGGGAGAGGTATAAATCAATTAATTGCACAGGCACCCAACAGTGATAAACCAAATGGGCCTGCAAATTGGGTGTTTTTTGAATAAGTGGAATATCTAAATTAATTTTCTAAAGTATTAAGGATTCTTTTAAAATGTGGAAATAGTCTTCATCCACACAACTCTACTATATTTCTAAAATTCTATTTGCTAGGTTTGTGTAACTTTTACATTGAAGCATGTTGCATTTTAACTATCTTTTCTTATTGATAAAAGTTCATATGAGAAGTTTAGTGTTGCAGACTCAAGGAGTTGTAGGATTATGGGGCTTTAAAATGTATTAAATTATGACTTCCATCTAGAAATCCTTTGATATGTTTCCGAAGCATTTCATTTGGGGCCACTTGGACTTGGAACGTTCTCCCAAAAATCTGGAGAAGACATTCTAGCCTCTTTCCGAATGCTATGTGCCCTTGCTATAAGGTACTTTTTTTTTTTCCCACCAGGTTATTAGTTATGGGAAAACAAGACTAGCTAATCAGTACTGCTTTATCAAGATCGACTCCAGCATGGGAGAAGTTAAGCAAAACATTGAAGAAGCTTTATTTGTGCATTGCGGGAAATGTAAAATAAAAATGCCTAATTTAAAGGATTTTTTTTCATCCATTATTTGCTCAACACCTTGACTTTTAGTCTTTTTGCTCCATGGCTAATTAAACAAAATCTGAAGTCTATGAAGTCTTCAGCAATTTACAGTTAATCCACTTCTTTGATTCTTCAACACGTTTAAGAGCGGTGGCTGTGGTCAGTCTGGCTAAAAGTATGCTGTTAAGGCAACCGCTGCTCAGCATTGGATGGAAGCGTAATAAAACAATATTCGACGATTTCTCCGTTATTATCACGCCGCTGGATGAGAGCGATCTCGTGCCTGATCCCAGCCAACTGGCCTCTGCTGCTCCCCTCTAATGTCAGAGTCAAGCTGGCGGCAGTGATACGACTATCACAGAGAGGCAGAAGGAGGAACAATTGACTTGGCAAATAAGAATCGTTTGACAACTTTTCATAGATCAATTATTGGCTGCATTTGGGTCAAACCAAACCTGGACGGGACTTTCATTTCTGCTGAGTTGCGGAGAGTAGCCAAATATTGTACTGAAGTAAGAGTACTGTTACTTGAAAGTAATATGACACAAGTAAAAGTAGTCCTACCAACACTGACTTGATTGAGCGTACGAAAGAAGCTTTTTTCTCAACTTCGAAGTGGGCTGGAAAAACCTTTTTAATATAAATACTCTCGGAAAATAGAAAGTATGTTACAATAAAACAATTCCCACACGTACAATTTAACTTAGCTTTTACGTGAGTAAATGTAACGGAGTGAATGTAATGCGTTCCTACCCACCTCAGCTTATTCATGTAAAACCGTTCTGGACTGGTTAAATCATTTTAAACAACAGTACAGATGAGCGTCGCTCTTTTACAGTTGCTGTTGTTGTAGTTAGATTTTTATTTTTATTTTTTATTTTTTTTTTATTTAGCTGGACAGGTCAATGTTGAGCCACCCTGAACTACAATGTGAATTTGCATTTTGCCGTGAACGACAGCAAAGTCTGTAATGATGGAATGGAAACTGTGGGGTGAAGGGAAGGTTGAAGTGACACCATTACATATGGTACTTCCGCCCAGATAATTAAATGATGGCACTAGCCACAAATTAGAACAGGGGTCTTTGCAGAGAGGATATCCAGTTGGCTGTAAAAGAGAAAACGGCCTGTACAAGGGCCTGGAGGCAAAAGCATAAATGCGCGGTACAAACCTGTTTGCAAAGCTCCAGATAACGGGAATGAGGAAAGTGAGGTCACAGGGGAAGGAGAGAGGCTTATTGAAAGAAGAAGTAAGGTTTGTAACGAGTCCCTATGTGTGATTTTCGAGAGGCGTCCTCACAGAATGATTCAGCTTTTTTTCTTTTAATGATGGCAACTTTATTCCTGCCTAGATTTCTGGACAAATATCCCCTCACGCCTTTCTATTTCTGTTCAGTTTTGTACATAATGGAATAGTGGATGTACTAAAGGGGCTGGAAAGGGAGGAAGGATAAAGAGAAGAGGTATTAATCCATTTAACGCCTGACATTTTAATTTTGCATCACCCCAAAAACTTTTTTTTTTTTTTGCAAGAGCCCAGAAAACACTTACAGTTATTAAAAAAAGTTACGGGCAACAACCCATTTGGAATATTGCATCTAACATCTTTTATTTGCTCCCTCTGAATTCATTCTGTTGAGCTAGTTATCGACGCAATATCTGATTTACCCCTGCTGGGGCTTATGAGCACAGTCGAAGAGCAAATCTGTCGCTCTAAAGGGCTTGTTTGTGCACATTTTCCAACGACTAATTTTAATTAAAACGATCAATTTGGGGCACCATGTTGAGTTTGCAGCTGGCATTGGCAAGCAGAAATGAATGAGAAGAAAAAAGCTTTTTAGTTTTTTTGCTTCAGGAGTTCCATTTCATACCATTCATAGGTCATTTGCATTAAGCTGTGTTTGGCCTTATGCCTGCCAAAGAAAAATATTTGGAAATGTTAGTCACAGGTTACGGGTTAATTCAGTTATAGGTTTACTGGAGCAGTGATGGAATATTTTTTTTAAACTGCCTCTTGCAGCATTCATGTGAAAAAAAGGTATTGGAAAGTATCCAGATCATCACATGCAGCAGATAAAAGTTAACTATTCAGCGTCAATAGTTTAATGATTTTCTCTGCGGGGTCCAAAGAGATCCCATCATCCCACTTATAGGGGCCATGTCTAAAAAAGAGAACATAGAGACATCATAAATGTTTTTAATGTCCTTCAAAAAGCTTATTTCAAAAGAATCTCATTGGTACTAAAGCTAACACTCTTCAGTCCCCAGGTAATTACATTCTGCATGTCTCAACTGTTTATCGTCGTTTAAAGGGAGCGCTCTTCACTCCTCTTGTTTCCCACACAGTAATTAATGGAATGGATGATGCCAAGATAAGGAGGATGAAGAAAAGGTAAAGGGAAGCGGAATGGAAACTTGCCCTATCTGATGACCAGCCGAGTGACCTTAGAGTTTGCCTTTCAATCCCACCACCTCCCGCCCTTGTTGCTCTTTTTTCCCCAGTGTTCTCTTTGACAAGCTGCCAGATCTAATGTCCTCTGTGAAATGTGCCTTGTCAACTCCCATAAACTCTTATATCTATCAGCGTTACCCCCTTTATACCAAAAACTCCCTCCATTACAGAGAGTGATTAAAAATGATCTGTAATTATTAGGACAACCAAGGGTATGGTGACTTTTGACAAAGAAACAGTGGCAATATCGTTAAACAGATACAAATACATATTGGGGTGTTGGTAGTCTCCTAAAAACAGATGTTGACCCATCATTTACATTCCTAAATGACAGCCAGTATAGTAGACACTAGGAATGTATTTTGATGGCTTGAGTTTTATGATCAAAATGAAATGTGACCATGTATGTGCCACTTCCCAATGAAACGGGAGTCTTTTCTTTTCTAGCGTTACATGGGCCAAAATGATCCTGGTCACAAAAGAGGAAGTCTGTTTGGATGTACTTCATCTTCCCAGCGTTAATATCATGGCAGTATTTTTATCAAATTATTCTATTCTAGATATTAATCTACAATCCGATCTGGACTAGCAACCAAACCCTTCACAACTTATTAATTAATTGTTACTATTATGTTTATCCCTTGATGTTGACTTACTTTATGCAAAACGAAATCCTACAAACATCTTTGGGACAAAAATCAGGAATGAATACTAAGTTTAAATTTGTGACTTTTTTGCAATAACGTTAGGAATAAGACAGCACCAGTGAACTCCATTTTCTCACTTATACTAAATGGTACTAAATTCTTGACAGGATTGGTTCAGTCATCAAGTTTACTGGGCAGCATCACAAAAGTCTACTCCCTGAAGACTGACGTAAGAATCTAGCAATAAAAACAAGGTCTGGACTGCGCTGAAGTACACATCCCATTTGGGATTCTGGTCTGGTATGGCAGTTTCCTGCTTCTTCTATACACCCACGACAAGGTCTATCATAACACACGTTGGCCAAATTGGGTGTTTTGTTGAGGGCAACAAAGGAAAGCAATATGTTGAGTGAACTACAACGGAAAACGTGTCATACTGGAAAGAAAATTTCTATCCAGGGAAAGAAAGGCAAAAGCTAAATAGCCCAGACAAGCAAGATTACACTTTATAATGTGGCCACATGGGGGTTATAGATTTTGCTGCTCTAATTCCCCACCCACGGTACATAAGAATGAAAACATTGCAGGATAAATTTTCTGTTTGCTCCTGAAATGAGACAAGAATGCATGCAGCCAAGTTAATGTGAGGCTCAAAGCGGTGGAGATGTTGTAGAGATCAGAGCCATGAAAAGATGGAAACGAGACATAATCTATTCTGTTAAAGTGCACCATTGGACATCAGACAGAAAATGTTATGAGGTACAAACGCTTCCTCTTGCATATCAAACAGATGATTTTTGCCCGAGTGATGCCACCTTGGTGTTATCGACTGCAGTGCGATGGTAACGCCGGCAGATGAATAAGTAGGCTGGTGAATTTCTTGGACAATGCATACCAAATTAGATCTACAACATTGTCCTTTACTTTGGAGCCCGGCATTTCCTTTGCTTGCATCAGTCAGTCGTTGTGCCAATTTATAGAGGCAAAACGAACATTATAAATTGTCTTGTACATACAATATTTTGGTAGAGTTCCGTGTGAAAAGTAATGGCCTATAATTGGGAGAAAAAGGAACTAGTTAGGGGTTTCTTAAAACATTTTATTCACTTGGTGATACTGTATTATATATATTTTTTAAAAAACCTGTAAGAGTACAGTAGGTAAAAAAGATGATTTCCCATGACATTTTCAGTTAGGGATACTGTATTGAAATTTCTAAAAAAAAAAAAAAAAAAAATCAGTAAAGAAACAGAAAAGAAGAGAACAGTAAAGGAAGTGAAAGGGTGATTTCTCATTCCATTTTCAAACTTCTTGAATGGAACATAAATTAATTGTCAAAAGTATGCAAATTGAAATTTTAATTAAGAGAAAAAATAATCACCGAATACTAAAAATGTCAACCCGATGTTGGCCTCGGATTGAAAATCATGGGATCGTTACAGGGGACTGATGGACAGGCTTTGCCATCATCCACGGGGCCGTGCCACCAGCAGGGTTTGAAAGGCCATTGTCTGGCTCTGATGACATGTCATGTGAATGCAACTGATGACATTTCCAACTTCAATCCAACTACATAAAATGATAACATCTATCTCAGCTTGAGAATTTCCAACCAATTGTTAAAACTGCAAGAAACTACAAGTTTTGTTTTTTTTATTGTTTAGACCTAAAGAATATAGGCAGTCATGGCCCAATGGTTACTGTAGGGGATTTAGGTTGAGCAGTTATGAGGACCGGGGTTCAAATCCGGGCCCAGCCTGTGTGGAGTTTGCATGTTCTCCCTGTGCCTGCGTGGGTTTTCTCCAGGTACTTCGGTTACATTCATTGGAGACATTACATTCCCATTAAGTGTAACTGTTAGTGCGACTATTGTCTGTCTCTATGTGCCCTGCAATTGGCTGGCAACCAGTTGAGGGTGTACCCCGTCTCCTACCTGTTGATACCTGGGATAGGCTCCAGCACTCCTGCAACCCTCGGGAGGATAACCAGCTCGGAAAATGAATGAATGAATGAATAAGTATAGAGAAGCAAACGGGAAACTTAAGTCCATTACTGTTGTAGAGTAGTTTTTTCCACTGAAAATAATTCTCCTCCCTCGCAACTGATATCTGTACAGTAAAATATAGATCAACGGTTTAAGAGTTGGGATAATGCCACAGGGCATCCAAACAACTGGAAAATATAAAGAAGCACAATACATACTACCTAGAAGAATAGATGTAAAAAAACTAAAAAATTTTAAAAAGCTGGGCTAACTGTTAGCTTGTTTTGGTGACAAAATGAGAGATGAAAACTTGTCTTGTTACGATCTTCAGGTTGCTTCCTAATTGGCTATTGTTTTGGTTTCACATTAAAACCATGGAACTCGACGATTATCCACATAAGAAATTGCAAATGTAAATATACAACAATTACAATCATCAGCCCGACCGGTTTCTGAGCTGATCGGGGTGGGAAAAAAAAAATCCACCACATAATCGCTGAAGATATTGAGACTTTGCAGTATTGATCAGACTCGAGGAAAGAAAATGCTCAATTACAGACAATTATCAGAAGCTTCTGTGTGTAACATGCTTGAGAAGGACTTTTGTAAGGATAATTTCAAAATGGTAAAATATATATTAAATCAAAAGGTTGATTACACTTTTGCGCTTATGGTCTATCATCCAATTATATTAGCTTTTGACACACAAAAGTCCCAGCGCCTGGATAATTGCCCTTCCATGTCCTCAGTCCGTGTTCTCATTCTCACTGGAACATGACAGCCGAAATCACGAGGCACCAAACAAAATGCCATAGATTTGCGAATGACACCAAGTGGCTCTAAGTACCAAAATGAGAGGACATTTTGTAATGTTTTGCAGGCATCAAGTAGAGAAGAAGAGGTACAGAAAATGATGATACAAAAGATGGCTTCTGCTAAGTAATGACTCAGAGAGACAAGAGAAATTGGACATGGAATGATGAACAGTATAATGGTACTGAGGTAATGTGTATCAATGAGTTTCTATATTTCAGAGGCCACGATGGCGACGTGTTAACAGCCAAAGGAGGGCACAATTACAGCACCTAATTTCTTGCCTATAAAGGGGTTACCATAGAAACAGATGTTAATTGGAAACATTTGGCAAAGGACCAGTAATGTGCGGCGAAAGGTTATTTGTAAATATTGCAATAGACTACACAGACTGGTTGAAAGTGAATGCAGTGATGTGCCTGAGGCTGAAAAAGTTGGGCCCATCAAGTATTCTGGATCTTCATAACTTTGCGATGTTATTGCAATATTGCAACATTAAAGGTGCTGCGGAAATTTCTTTGAATAAGTGGCTGTGCTATGTAGTGTATTCGACAACCTCCAATATTTCTGGACTGTGGGTTGGGGCGGCAAGACAGAAGCGTGTTCTTATACAAAAAAAAAAAAACAAAAAACATTCAAATTACATTCAAGTAATTTAAAAATACACTTTGACATCCCCAAAACAACTGGTAAAATTTAGCGGGAAGCAAGTTTGTACTTAACCATATTTTGGGCCTTTTTTTGTTTTTTTAAAAACCTTCAGGCTTTTGCTAGAAAACCAATATCAGAAAGGGCCTCCAAGAGCAACTGAACTTAATTTGACTTTATCAATCTTTAACTTTAAACGGAGGAAGGTCTGTACATTATGGGTCACATTGAAGGTGGAACAATTTTTGGAATTATTTATTATTATTATATTTTCTTTTCAGTTCAGTAACACCTGGCATTTGTACACAGTGATATAAATATTTTATTGGTATTATAAATGGCAAACTTCTCTTACTGATGGTCATCTTTAAAAAACATTTATTACAGATTGATATTTTGTTTATTTATTTTTTCCGAAAGCAGATCAATTCTCTGCTGTATTTGAATTAGCAGCTGTGCATTTTCGGATTATGTAATTGACAAAAAAAAGGGCATGGTGTCAATTAACTGCAGTACACGATCCCCATTATTTCTCTATGAGATATCATGTTTATAATTGAAAGTATTATCTCGATGATCACAGCTGCTTTTCCTATCATCATAATTACCCCTGCTGTGTCATTTAGATGGTAATTTGGGTGATTGTTACCCTACATAAAACCATTCATCATATTAATAGCGTCCTATGGGATTGAACGTTATTGAAGATTTTTGATAATGCACACTGAGCTTGATCTTGAGTAACGGCGTTGCTGTGGGACAGGACGGAATGAAGTATTTATTCCAGGTTGACCTTTTAGTCCAGCTCTATTCTCCCCCGCAATCCTGCTTTCTTTCGACCTTCAGCCTTTTGTCAGAAAAGTTGCCATCAATATGGATCTTGTCTAGTCAAGGATGTTTGCCAATTTTAGATATTTCTTTTTCCAAGGGCTACGGGTTAAACAAAAGTACACCTGCAGCCTCTGCCAAGGTTGCTGCTCTATTTCTATATAGCTATATATATATATATATATATGCTTTTTTTGTATAGTGACCTTTATTCATTTCTTTTCCATTTCATTTTAAAGTTCCCCCTTATTGAATCATTTTTTGGGGGGACATGCATCCTTATCAATGTGCTTGATTAAAAAAAAAAAAGTTTTTTTATTAATATGAATGTACTGTCCTGCATATGAACACGGAGAACTTTAAGATTGTGGCTAGACTAGACTTGAGTGATTTGCAGTACAAAAATATTGAAAATCCCTTCATTACAACATTTTTATCACTAATGAACCAAACAAACCAAACCTGTATATCCATTCTGGAAATGTCAACAAATACTGATACATAATGTGAGTCCTTCTAGCACTTTTATTCTGTGGGTGAGCCAAAATGTCAGCGCAGGAATCACAAAAAAAGGTGAGATGTTGGGATGTCAAGGGTTTTGCCGCAGCAAAATAGACTAGACACAAATACACGTTACCATGTGGATTTTATTCCGAATAGGAACCGTCGAGGGGAATAGAGTGCAGTTATCAGCAAAGATTATTTCTTTGACAGCTTTTACAAACAGCTATTGGATGTCACTGTGAGTGAGCAAAAAATAAAAAAAAAAAAAAAAAAAAAAAAGAGGTGTTTTCTCAATCTGAGCTGTAGTGTTTGTTCACGGCCAAGCATATGTAACTCTAACAGATGTTACTTTGTGGGCTGGTATTTCTGCATATAAACTCCAGTAAGCGAATGACACACCTTTCATACATTCGCAAAGAGTATCGATGGCAGTGATGCTCTGCGAAACAGAAATACTGAACATGCGGTAGCAAAGCAGCATTTTACCTCGCTCTTCCGTTTTTCCCTGCGTGATGTGTGAGCACTCACGGTCGACAATGAGGCGCTCTAAAGCAGCCACACCAGTGGAGTAGGAATATATCAAGCTAAGTGCATGTTTCAATTGCCGCCAATGTGAACGGAGGGTCTCGAGTTCTTAAAAAAATGGATGAGGGGAGACTCATACCTGAATCCCACAAGCACTACATGGCGATGTTTTAGTTATGGCCAAAATTCAGGAAAACTGAATTGTTGAAAAACTGTTGAACGTTTTATCTCCACAACCGAGTACTGAGTAGTTCTCAGCCTTTGCACATTTTCATCGGTTACCATCTAACATCTATAATGTATTGGGAAACAAGGCTGAATTCACTTTGTAGGGTTTTAAAAGTTGAACCAAAAGATACCTCCTATCCTACCTGGGAATTCTCAGGAACTACTAAAGAAGCTCTTGTACTATGCACATCAATAACTATTTTAAGAGTGTGTGGAATCTTTGAGGAATTCTATGTTTGTCTGGCTAGGAGAGAAGCCAACAAGATGGAGAAAGCATAAAAAGAGTGTGCACGATCCCCAACACACATTCATACATGCCCACGTGTAAACAATACGAGATACATAAAGGAGAACTGAGCCACAATGTGCAGTTAGTGATTTATTATCTACACCACCTGATTGGGTGATGAACAAAAAATAAAAAATAGCCTGTTTTTCTTTTCCCCAAACACATCTTGAGTCAGGGTTCGATCGAGGTAATGACAGCCATATGTTGATGGATGACTACAGCCGAGCATTAATCATAAAAACAGATACGAGGGATGTACTGTAAGTAAGTGCTGGACTGTACACTGAAAATGTTAAGGCACTAAATAAGCAAAATAAAAACCCTAACGACCCCACTTTTGAATAAATTCAATATATGCCACGTGATGAGAAAAAAAAAACATTTTGGAAACACGTATCCTATTTATAATGAGTCTTAGCTCATTTTGTCTTTTACAAACAAGCTCAAAAGCCTCAAGTACCATTTAAATTTTCCACTGGGGAAAAGAAATTACTCATTCGCCCTGATCTATCATCAACCTTGACACGATATGCACAACATTTTATAATTCTCTGCGTTTCAGAATGACAAATCATGTGACTGTTAATGGTATAATAATAATAATAATAATAACCGACAAAGGTTATCCTCCTTTTTTTACAAGCACATAATAAAGCTCCATCTTGATGATGCAAATGAAGCAGCAAGCATATATTTCAACACCCAACTGCCAGCCCAAAAATTATTTTCTCAAGATCATCTCTTTAGCAACTAAGCATCCCCTAATACCAAACTGGAGATGTGGTATGTATATAAAATGGTTGAAAATTTAATTCAGCGGGATGTCGGCGAGAGTGACCTCTTCATCTATCGATTCCTTTCCTGTCTGAACGGATCACCGTCAGGGTGTGAGGAGCACATTAATTTGTAAAAGTGTGAAGGGAGCGACTTTTGAAAAACTTCACAGAGACCCTATCTTTTAAGGCACATACATAACCTGTTTCACAAGATTAGTTTGAAAAATAAAAATGAAAGGGAAGTTGAAAAGAAAGTGAAAGTGATTTGCTTGAAATTTTAGACAGCAGCACTGTGAATCGCATGTACAAAAAAAAAAGTTACTGAGGACAAAACATTTAAAATGACAAAGAACATAAAATGTAAGAGTTGCATTGCATAATCTCAATGCAAATTTATATATTCTATAAATGAAGTAATGTTTTTCCTACCCGTCTGTGAAAATGGGTATGCAACTCAATTTGGGTCCTGATCCACCATTCAAAAATCACTGGTATAGATAATGGATGGATGGATGGATGGCTCCAAGTCACAAACTACGAGCGTCACTCTTGCTTCAAGGCAATCAAGAGGTGGGTTCACTGTCCTCAATTTGCCTGCAACAGTCAAAACAACGAGAACCGCTTCGGCTCGTCTTTGTTGTTTCGTGCTGCAGCTGACAAGTTGACAATGGAAGATTTTGTATATTATGTACCGTTCCTGTCAAGGCCTTGTCTTTGTGGTGTCTCCACATAAAGTCTATTACAAAAGGATTTCGGGGGTGCTTGCAACAAGATTTTGAAAGATTTCAGTGGCGTTGTAAGTGGGGGAAATCTGAGGCCACGCATCCTTCACCCAAGGTTGAAAGATCTCTGACTGACAGGGGCACCCGCAAATACTATTTTCAATTTGTGGCATTAAAGCGGTTATATCTCATTCCTCGTTTCAATGGCAACCAAGATGTGTAGAACATTAATAAGATGAAGAGTTAAACCCTTATGGCGATGCAGTGCAAGGTCCAAATGGTCAAATATGGTGCGTTGAAATGTTAAATTGTGCCATCATTTCCAAGTGTTGATAGCATTTAGGCTTATTAGTATCATGATTAATTGAATCATTTCAGATTAAAAACAGCGATGCGTGCTTTATACTTATTACTTTTAGAACAAAATGGTATCGCATTCTCATGAAAATATGCTCCACCAGTTCATGAAATACATCTAACGTTTAACTACGTTGGGAAATGTTCCAGTTTTTTATTAACACCAAACAAAGCTGAGGTTGAGCGAAATGCAAAACTCTTTCCAAACCTTGGCTTTATATGAGACCCAAAAACATTTCTTTGAATTCATCACACTAGTAAACATTAGTAATTTTTTTTTTTAATATATATGTTTGTTGTTTAAAATAAGACCCCAAAACAACAGTTTGGGATGGTTTTTTTTTTTTACAAAAATAACTAGATTGCTCTGTGAAGTGGAGATCAGGTTTTTCCATGTATAATTAGAAAGCAGCAAGTTGTAGGATTGGGAATCTTCAAGAGTCTCGCGAATAGAGATAGGGAGAAACAACTAACATGAGAAAATATAAGAAAAATATGGATATTTATCTAATTAGCTGTACGTGCTGGGTTCACAGCAAGTACAGTTCTTTTTTTGTTTAAGCTTTAACTATGACAACAACTCCCTGTAACAAAATTCAATGTTTTCATTGTCCTGCTATTCATATTTTAGTAATTTAGAAGGATTTTATACATAGACACCCCATTTTTAGGGGCAATCAGCAACACAGTATTTGCTTAATGTTGCTTCTAGTAGATTTTGTGGAAGCGGTTGTTGATTGATCATCTCTTGTTGCAACTGCACGACCTGGCAGCAGCGAGCGAAAGATGACGATGACTCATTCTTGTTGGAAGAGCAACATGACGTCAGCTGTGGAAAGTTGAGCTACAGCAACTCAGAACCACTACCGGCTAAGAATAAAAAATCCTTACTTTTCAGATATCAGATTTTGACGGCGGAAAGGCATAGTCTCAAATAGTACAGCAGAGTGAGGGCTTTGTTTTCCCTGTGAGGAAATTCTCGTTTGCATGCATTATGTCAGTGAAATCCAACGTCACAGCAGGTGATATCGCCTCGTGCCCCCATATTTTTTTCCCCTCAAGGCCTGCTAAATGCACTGAGTAGTAGTCATGGGACCCATTTCTAGTTGTTCATTCCATTCCCATGAATTACATCGCACATAATTTCCATCTTTGTTCATGCACGGCATTGCCAAGAGCCTGCGTGTTTGACACGTGTATAAATCAAAGAGCGGCTCGCCATTGAATTAAGGTTCCCAGGTTACAAGCTATCACTGGAGTCGTGCCATGAAGTACGGATGGCACGGGAATTTGCGGGAATCTGTGCCAAGAAAGGATTGCAAGGAAGTCGCACAAGGGATATTTATTGTGCTAGCTGATTTATGACTTAGCATGTTTGCATCAATCAAAACGAAAACCAACGCCCTTCAACAGGGATACACGGTGCGTGGCCTCGCAGCTTGCCAAGATAAAAGGCACAGGAACAAATGTTGGCACTCCAATACACAGCCAATGAGAGGATTTTCGGTTGTGTGTCACAATGAGTCCTCTGCCTGAAAAATGATTTTGAATATACCTGCATGTGAAAAATTCAGAAGATGGAAGGTTGTTGGGCTACAAAACAGACAGGGACAACTGAATTGGCAAGTGCACCAAGTCACATGTTCTTCTGCCTATAGTATTCACAACATTGTAGAGTGTTCTCATAAAAATATAGTTAGTCATACAGCATTATAATTAAAATATATATATATATATTTCCTGCCAGTGTCCTTGAGCCTACAAGAGCTTCGTGCATGCACGGACTCCCGGAAAGAAATGAAGAAGAGTTTGTTTTCAAAACGAGACATAGGCATTTTTTTCAGATTTACGAAACTCGCGCCAAAATTATCCAGCTCCGAATGGATAATTTTGACGCGAGTTTCGTAAATCTGAAAAAAATGCCTATGTCTCGTTTTGAAAACAAACTCTTCAAATGTCAAACCCTTGAACGCCACATTCCACAAAGATGGCGGACATCCCATAACAGCTGAAGTTACAGTTACAGTCAAATATTACATAGAATACACTCAAGAAGTGACATTTATTGTACAGCTTTAGGAGCTGAACCTTTTTTATTTCCACAGTGATCATTCTCTGTCGAATATGTATATAAATGTATAGCTCCAATTCACTGTTTATTGGTTTTATTTTTCTCCTTTATTGTATTCCCCCTATTTATATATTTTGTTTTGTCCAAGATGTATTTTCAGAGAATAAAGATGCTTTCTGACTTTTTTGAAGTCGCTCCTGTTTATGATTCTTCATCTACATTGACATTGACTTCTTCTAATAAAGAGCCATATAGGCCCTCCAAAATTCATATATACTTGCTTAATTGAGCCATCCAATAATGATCTGTTGGGTGATTTATTAGGTTTGGTTTAGCAGAAAAAGCATTAGGCTTCACGTCTGCTCCCGATGGGAAGTGACAGCTACGAAAGAGAACTAATAACTGTGGCAAAAAGGCAAAACAGTCAAAGTGGGCTAAAGTGGGGTTTTTTGTAGTTTTTAATATCGGACAGCAACAATATACATAAATAATCATAATTCTATGAGGGATGCACATTCTTCCATGAAGAAAACTTATTTGGAGGTTTCAAGTGCACAATTGCTTATGCTGTATCAGCAACTCCAAAGAGAAGAAGCAAAAAAATTAGGAAGATTTTAAGATGACACAAATAAGATATGGATGCTACTCCACCAAATGACCCTTACCACGTTTAGTTTGCATCGCTATAAACACCCCCCCCCCAAATAACTGTGATGAAGGTATGACTCATGCTTGGCTAAAATGTCATTATTGAACAGCATCTCTCTCCAAAATCTACTTACGTTCCATTCTCCCTCTCTGTGGTCTTGTTTATTCCACTGACATTACAAAGCACATAACGGGGAAACAGACAACGCTCCAGACTGCAGGCTGAAAACAACATATCATGAAGTGACAACAGAAACACCCAATTTACTCTGACACAAACTAGATTACCGTGCAACTTTTGTACTTAACAAAACTTCAACAGCTGCAATCTCCTAAACCTAAACTTAAAGTATTTCACAGCCGTCAGTGTTGTTTAAGTGCTCTATATATATATATATATATATAATATATATATATATATATATATATATATATATATATGCAGATCTTTACTGCAGCGCTTCCTTAAGGAGAAATGCAATAATCTAAAATGTATAAATGTTATAAATGAGGGATGCTCGGCAACGATAACAAATGTTGAATTGTGGACTTCTGGCTCTCGTTTCACTGGGTATAACTGTGTAGGTGGGGATTTTTCGCTTATGTTAAGCAAGGTATGAATGGCAAATAAAAAAAGTCTACTGTGAACCCAAAGGCCATATATTGCATTATACTGTTCTCTGCGGTAGCTAAATATACACTATATTGTCCATGTATTTTTTGTCCTCCAGGCTTGTCTGTGTCTTCATCACTCTGCCTTGTATGCTGCTGATGGCCTCCGAGGCAACACACTTCTGTGTTAATGCATCACTACCACTTTGCAGGCCAGTCGGAAAGGATTTTGAAGGGAATACGAGACGACATATTGCTGGAGGACATGTGAAACCTGAGGCATAAATTCTGGTTTCACTGACACTACAAACTGAGGAGGGACAATTGAGATGGGTTGAGTGAGTTTAAGCCACACATTTTTTTGAAATGTAAAAAAGCTTCAAGTCTTGTGGGGAGGCTTTCCACAAGGTTTAGGAGATTGTCTGTGGGAATTTTTGCCCATTCTTACAGCACGTTTGTGGGGTCGCACACTGATGTCGGACGCAAAGGCCTGATTTTCAGTCTCCGCTCCAATTGATCCCAACGGTGTTCCGTTCGGTTGCGGGCAGGACTGCGTGTGGGGGCTGTCAAGTCAGCCTGATCAGGAAGAACTGTTACCGCAAACAGCATAGCAAGAGATTTTGTTCATGTCCATGGTAACAGTTTGCGGATAGCACCTCCCTGTTCCAGCGTGCCTTTGCACCAATGCACAAAGTTCAAAAAGACAACGATGAGAGTTTAGTGAAGATGACACAAAGTGCAGAGGGTGCCAACCTGAACCAGACCCAATAGAACACCTATGGGATGAATTAGAGCAAAGAGGGAGAGCCGGCCCTTTCAGCCCATTACACAAAAGAAGAAAAAAAAAAAAATCATAAAATTGTGGGAAGCCTGATAAGAAGAGTTGGTCGTTGTCGCTGCAAAGGGTGGGCCAAAATAATATTTATACCCAATTAATTAGGAAGGGGATGTCATTTAAGTTCGGTGTATTTGTTGGGAGTTGTAACTTGTGCAATTTTGTTGATAATCATTGCTATTAATAACCAGTTTATACCCTCTCCAAGCTATGCGTCCTTCTATTAAAGATGGCCCGATTAGATGTAAAATGGAGCATGAGTGTCATACACAAGAACACGTTAAATGTAAAAATAAATTGTTACAAATCTGTTTCAAATGTGAGATTAAGAGATTACAACAAGCAAACCAAAATAATAGTTAAAGCCAAAAGTCTACAATTTGTTAGGAGACAGAGTCCTCGTTATATTTCAGCTCCAAAGTAACTTTGATTTTATGCTGGCACTTTTACGATCTCTTGTATTTTTACGGTGAAGAAAAAATTGAAGTTTGCGGAGATGAATTGGATTCATTAGGGAAATATCTAAACTACTCGGCACTTTCCCATATATTTATATTGATAAAGGCTATGACACCAAGCATACATTTAAGATGACTCATATTATGAGCGACTACAAAAGTTGGCTCTTTGATCATGGAACCTAACAAAGACAGTGGGCTGTGTTTGTGAGACTTAACTTCTTTATACTTGCCTTCTGAAGGCAGAATAAAAAGGGGGGTGAGCTTCTGCCTCAAGGAGAGTTCAAACAACAAATGGAAGAAAGACAGAAATCACTCCAATGTTGTTTTAATCATTGTTAGGCCACTTTTGGTGACTTGTGGGGGAGAAAGGGACCACAAACACAGTCGTTCGTCAAGGTAGGTGGTAGTAAGTTATAGCGGTTGAACATACGAAAGCTGCCAAAAATGTATTACAGTTCAGTCCACACTACCAACTACAATGGGGTCCTAGCTATGTTTAATACTGAAAAGATTCCAGAGTATGCATTTGAGTTTGTTTACACTCAAGCACAATTTTGTCTCAGAACAAACAAAAGACAGTACCAAATATTAGAAATGCATTCAATTTGGTGCTTAAAAGAGTAATTGAAAAGGTTTCATTAATGCTTTCTTTTTTTAGGGGGGGGGGAGACACAGCGTTTCTAAGAGCTCAAACTTTCTTTCACAACAACCAATCGGATTGAAAGGTTCACTTAGAGGAATGCAAAGGGTAATATGCTTCAACTTGAGCACAACACAATGGATAAATATATGTTGATAACACCTAAATAAAGGGGAAAACTTTTTTTTTTTCCAATGAAGACACAAGCACTAATAATAAGTAATAGTAATAAATATCTGACCTTGTAAAAACTTCATGAACCTTCCACTAATATTATTGCAAGTAGTCAGCGTATACTTGAACAGCATTTGCGGGCATACACTGGCAATACTCCAACCTAATAAGTAATTCATGTACTGTATTAATGGTGGGATAAATTCCATGGGCGTACGGGTAAGAGTGAGCACAAATCTCCTTTGGCTTCCGCTTGCTCAGTGCCAGTACAGATGGTATAACTGGTCTGGAAAGTGTTGTTAGTGTTGCAGTGAAGCAATGGCCGCAGCGAGTGGACAATCACCGTGCTGAGAGAGAATTTCACACTCGGTGCTCTGATAACTGTCTGGACTGCTGCTGGAAGCAAAACTGGCAGAGTGGCCCTGCAAAGAAATGTTCTCACTTCAACCCTAACAGAATTAAGAAAACCATCCAAGCAAGAAAGCCAGCATGCAGCAAGTGTGTCTGTCTATCTTGTCATTAATTCTTAAGGTCTTTATCAGTCATTTCCATTAAAAGTAACCTTTTCCATTTGTGTTAGAATTGAGTTTTCCTCCAAGCGCCAAACAAGACCTTGAGCTTCTAATTTCAAAAAGCCTGTCGTTCATTGACAACCAAATTGTACATGAACGAGACATTTTTGGTTGCTGCAGCAACACTTCATTTGTTAAAATAACTTTTGGAGTGGGAGAAAAATGTGAAAAAGACCAAAAAAATACTGTGAGTCTATCCATAACATCTCTCCTTACATTTAAAATTAACTTCCGCCAAACAGTAGCTGCACAACAGTGTGCTACAATAAAATGCAAACACAAATACACCAATGCCACACACAGCTGGCAAATAACCAGCAATGTGCAACTTGCAATTATTGCACAATGCATGTTGTTTGAAGCCTTTAACCACCAACTGTCCCCGATAGCTGAGACATTTTTTTCAGATCTCCCTTATTTACCTTGCAATGTCTGTCGTCACATGAGGCAATCCCTGGATATTTGCAGCATGCAAGCTTCTGTCCAAATAGGTGAAAATGTGTTCACTACACATTGCAATCGAAACCACCCAGAAAAGCACATCAATGAAGAATAAAAATTTGCCACAAAAAAAAAAACTATTGAAAGTTTGTAGTATTCATATGTCAGGTCATCCCTTATAGTGTATTTGTATAATACAATGATTATGCTCTAACATGAGAGAACATTAAGGTCAATACGCCACATTAGTAGGAATGCTGTTACAGCGGCGATTAGCTGTGAAGAAAAAAATAAATATTTATTCCCAAACTAATCGTTCCTCAGCCCCCTTGTCACGTTTAACGTGCATAATCCTTTTGAAGAATTCACAAAGTATCGCAGCGCAACAGATTAGTCGCACTACAAAAGGGTGTGGATTTGATTCCGACTCATCGAGAAGGAATGTTCCCAAGCAAAGATGGCATGTTTTATTTGGTTCCTTCCCACTCTATTTCTACCACCTCCATTCTTGTTCTCTTTTTCTTTTCTTCTTTTTTTTTTTTCTGGCACCAAATGCACTTCCTTGACTGGCAGACTGCATGCCTGACGCCCGGGGCTTCGGGGTCCCTATATTAGATAATAATTCTATCTGTGCTCCTATTGGGAAAAAAAAAGCAAGTAATTTCATGCTGTGTTGAGCAATTTTGTTAGATTTTGTTTAGGTCTCTGTGGCTTTCAACGCTGGGATACAAACCACACATATCCATACAGTGGTCTCAGCAACCTTAGGTAACTCCCTTGTGACAGACGGAGGAATTTAAATGAACGCGTGAATAACTTGGCAAAAAGTCGAAACCAGTGGTGAGGAAATCAGCCGTGTTGAGCCTCGCAAAGCACACTATGGCTTTTACAGTCTAACTGCTAGCGCATCATATTGCCTCTGGTGTCACCACAAAATTAAAAAAAATTTTATAAATAAATAAAGGCAACATGAGAAAATTCAACTGCTGGAATAAATTTGCTTCATTTAAAATTGCATGTCTTTTAGTGCATCACTCTACTAGTCAGCCTTTCACCCATTCACTTGTAATCAAATACGATGCTATCACCATGAATTCCCATAAAGCCTCCCTGGCACTTTTGTCAGGACACATTAAGATGCCAAAGATAATAATCCGAAAGCACTTTCGCCCCCTCCTCCCCTAAAATGGCCAGTATTAAGGAAACACTCAACAGAAAAAGCAAAAGTGTGCCTGCAAACTTAGCACACAAGCAACTCCAGGGGGATGTGCTCAGGAGACAATAGTGAACACTGATGAGTTATTCAATCAAACCAGTCAAGGGAATGCTCATTATTTCATTTCGGGGGCTTTGTTTATTTGGCTTTTTTTTGGGGGCCGTTTCTCTCTCTGAGGAATACAATTATCTCATTGGAGAGCTCCTCATGGCTCGCTGATATTGCACTTCTCTCCATTTGATGTGCATGCTGTCTGTTTGGTTCCAAGGGGTAATTCTCCACAGCGGCAAGGCTGTCAGAGCAGGATATAAAAGAGGGCTCAGATGTGAGTGGCTTTATCCTCGCTTCCCCAGTGTGATGAAAGGTGCTAATATCTCTTAACTATAATGTGATCATATACAACCGTATTTACTTGGTTACAGACAGTATCTAATCTTTGGTAGTGAGTTAGTTATTCATGAATATAGAAAGTCATGAAAAAACATTTACAGTTACATTACATTATTCTACCTTTGAATTTGGAATGCTTACTCTGCCATTGTGGATAAATATAAAGGCATTGTAATTCTCACAAATAAAAGGAATGGAAAATGGGTGTGAAAATATATTTGGAGTACTAACTCATGCCAGTCCGAATTGCTTTTTGTTGCCAGTGCTCTAAATCTGGTGGAGTTTTCGCAAAGGCTCTCATATTTGAAGATTTGACTATGAATTTTCTGCATTGCTAAATCCAAGACTCACGACAGAAAAGGGGGTTATGGCACCACGGTTGCTTTAGCACCTGCTTCATAGCCTGGGTGAAGAATGCCTTTTCATGTTGATTGAACTGAGTCAAGTCAAATGAAATGCATTCATTTTCCCAAAGATCAATTTCAGCACCATTGTTTTCACTCAGGTGTGTTAAACTTCTACATTGTAGCGTACGTGTGTTGCTGTGAGCGTACTGACCTAGAAAATCAGAGTGAGCGAGATTGTAGAGTCAGGAGGCGGGGAGAATCCGAGCTTCGGTGAGCCAGGCTGCAGTCTCACGCCATCCACGGCATCGTCTCGTCCTGAGTCCCGACGTAACTGGAGAGGTGCTGTGGAACACCGGCGTTTCAGAAGGAGGATGGCCATCAATCAAAAGTTCACCACAGCTTCGGGGAATTTCATTCTTGAAAAATTTGGAAAGCGTTCGCATCACACTCATTTCCGCATCGAGTACACTTGCTGTTCCTCGGCATCAAATGAAGCTTCGTACACAATTTGCTTTCAATTCTTTTTTGATTCCAGTTGCAGACAAACACATGCTCCGTTTCAGCTATTTCCCCATATTAGTCACTAACTTTTGGCAAGGATCCAGGAATTTGTTTCACACGTCGACAAAGTAAGATATGAGATGGGTCACTGGCAATTTCCGGATGCCTTGTTCCTTACTGATTAATACATTTAAAAAAAATCCAGCATCTGCATTATTGTAAACGATGTACCAGTGGGTTCAAAAAGTGCTGTCTTATTGATGGTTACTGCAAAACCAAGTGGCCAATGATTAACGTAGTGGTTTTGTGCAGGTTTCATTTTGTTTCGCTTTTAAAAAACAAAAACGGAAAATTTGTTTCTCAATGCGATGACTTTCCGCAAAGACTGATTTCATATGCAACTGTGGTGAAGAAATTGCATTTTGATAAGGATTTACCATATAGCAGTCGGTAATAGTCACGTTGACACTGAAGCTCAGCGTGGAAGATGAGTTATCAAGGGATCACATCTGGGATGTATCATGGCAACAGAGGCAGACGGAGCAAAAGCGCGTCATTACAAGGCCGCACACACACGATAGATGACACAAAACATCCAGCAGAACCTATGAAAACATTGCAAATATATGAGAGTAAGAACTCGTGGAGCCAAATACATTAAATATCTAATATTAATCACCATGCATGTGTGTTATCCAATGACCGAGCATCCCCCCACCCATGCCTTAAATTGGAGGCGAGCTCAGGTGGATTTTATGCTTTAACAATCATCCAAACGGACATGACAATCAAAGCGAACGGCAACACGGAGCCCGACGTCTCCCGGACTCATTCACTTGTAATAATGTCAAGTGGTTAGTGTGTTTGGACCTTGGAGAGCGACAGTAAATCTAGATGAGATGGGGCTTTTTCAAGTAGCCCCCAAAGACATGGATGGAGAGACATCTTTTTTTTTCCCCTCAGGATTTAATAGCTTTAAAGAGACATGAATATGTCATGTGCTGTTTTCGGCTCATCTCCAAGAGAGGAGATTATGTTGAAAAGCTGATGTCAAATATTAACCAGCCTTCCTATATTGTCTTGGCTCATTCGGGCTATTTAAGACTCTGGCTCTTCTCTGATGGCCTCCAGACACAAGTCCTTTTTATGAGGCTCATTTCTTTCCCACAAACAGTGTGGAACTTGGCATTCTGGGAACATTTAGTTTTGGGGGTGTGTTGGCAAACCCACAATCCAAGTCACTTCAGCCAAGCCGCCAGAAATTGGATCCGATAAAATCCCCCGAAACAACAACAAAATTGAGTGGAAACTCCAAAGTTGAATACAATGAATTTTGAGTTTTGTTTCACACTGAAATGATCAGTTACAGAGTTGAACTGCAGTCATTCTCAAATCTGTATTTAGTGAAGGATAAAGGTCATCCACAAAAATTCAAAAGAGGCAACAGTTTACATTACAACATGACATTTCCCAGATATTAGCCTGTGGGTTTTGCACTTAGTTTAGTTGGACATGTACGCGGTTAGCTATAAATGCCACTTCACAGCACATGTCAGCTTTGCTAAGTGCTCATCTTTTATAGAGTAAAATTCTATAGCGATTCCACAAAACATGAAATTTATTCACATGGGAATCTTCATTGTGTGGGTCGTCTATTCATGTAGCCTGGGTTGGGTTGTATGTAATCGTCTGGAGGATCTGTAACCTTTACATACTTGAACTAGCATTGTGAGTACGAATGCCCACTAAATATGCTTAACGCATTAATTACTTACATCAAGCGCTAGACTTGACCTCACGTTGTGCGCAACTGAGTAAAGACTCACAGAAGATTGTTAAATTAGAAGAAATAACTGCTGAAGGGTATGTGTCGTTGTGTACGAAAGAGGTTTGGTAGTCTGTCCGTAACCCGCAAGAGAACATCATGTTGTGGTTTTGTATTGGCAGATCTTGTGCAGTTGTTAACGATAATTTTAAAAGGCACAAAAGTATTAGCTTTTCAAAGATGGGCAAATTGCACACAAGCATGTAACATGCAAAATACTTGGGACAGAAATGCCGCTTTTATGTGCATCTAGTTTTTTTTTTTTTATCCAATGCGTTCAGCACTTGCGTGAACCAAGCAGACAACTGTTTTGCTATACAAAACTAGAGGGCACCCTTGAAACAATGTACAAGCATAACAAGCTCATGTGACTTGGAAATGCGGTACACCTTCATAAATATGCATTGATTGCATTTAATTAACAGTACGAGAGGAGCATTATTGTTACAAACAACAGCAATGCCAAATTAGAGAGGTCACAGGGGTGGAGAGCAGCATAAAAGTAGTGTTTAGTTAGCAACTACAAGGAATTGCGGGTGAGACAAAGGACCTTTTTTTGTTAGGTTTAAAAGCAGGTCCCATGACTTGAATAAAACTTGAATTCATCCCATGATATGAGAAAACATATACGTACTGTGTAGTCCCTCAGTACACATTGAAAGTGCAGGATATAAACATTTTGTTACGCGTCAGACAAAGAACCAGATCATATAAAATCTTTTAGCCACACAATGTGACTTCTTCAATATTTTTAAAAGTCATACGTGTGTTAAATATTGCCATATAAAAATATCAAAATTGTTTTTCCCTCATCGTAAACAAGATCCTTGTCACAGATGCCCCTCCAACATGTAAAGTAACATCCAGACGGTCACAAAACTGTAAAATCAAGTGTACTACTTTTAATACTTAACAGTCGAAACAATGGCAATAGAATAAAACCCTGGAGTCCTGTTATGGTTACTTACTCACTCGATGTAACTTTTATAGTGTGTTTTTTTTTTTTTAACAAAAGTGGTACTGTAGCAGTTCAGATAAAGCATTTTTAGAGATGTATTTTTCCCAAACACTTCAGTTTCTAAATTGTGTGATATAGAACAAAGACATGCATCTTTAATAGGTCCCCTGAAAACCAACAACATCCTGGAAGGAAACGGTAGCACTTAATGACATCAGGTAGCATCACCCTGTCACCAGGGTGTCCTCCATCCAGTTTTCCAGAGGACTGGGAGGAGGACTGCATTGTCTGCAATGAGCAAAGAGCAACAGGGGCAATGGCCAGAATATGAAAAAGCATGTACAATCTTATCGAAGCCAGAGTGATAAATGAATACAATGAAATCTGAATTGGTTAAAAGACAGGATAACGTAGAAGGGTGTAGTCGAGGGTGATGGGGGGGGGGGAGTTGAAGAACTTGAAAGTCAAAGCACAAAAGTGTCAGATGTAATGAAAGTGACAATTGGGGGAAAATCTATCGAAGAAAGAGCCAGTGAGGGCGAGATGCAATGTCCGCTGTCTGGGGTGCGATGAGCCTGCAGCGGGGAGCGGAAAGAGGCAGAGGGGCCCGTATTCCTGACAGAGCCTTATCTCATCTCCACCCTGGAATAAAACCTATTTTCCAGCCCCAAGACAATAAAGCACAAGGTTAAAGGATCTCCAATCTGTGACACACTATTTGGAGAATGGCTGAGGTTCAACATGAAAATGCATGACGGCACGGTCATCCTGGGGAGTTTTGGGTGACACCTCATCTTAACCTGCTTTGTCTTGGTGAAACTAAGAAAGACAATGGAAATGTGCTATTGACCCTCGGGAAAGGAACGTTCAATGGTACATTATTGCATTTGTGCGTGCATTCATATAGATGCATTTAAATCCATGTTAGACTCATAAGAGAGTGGCAAGGCTCAGGTGCCGGAGGGGTCAGAGGTTGGAGGTTTGATCCTAAGCCCTTGTGACCTCGTCAAAGTGTCTTTGAGGAAACTAGTGAACACCCAGTTGCTCCAGATGCTGTTATCAATAGGTGAACGAGGGAAGACTATTAAAGCTCTTTTGAGTACCTTTTGAGTAGAACTCCACAAGACAAGTGAAAAAAACATTTTTGACTATATAAAGTATCCAATGTCAAGATACTGCACAGACCTCACGCTGTACCTTTCAGCACTTTTTCAATATGTAACATTCAGTCCACAAATGTTTTGCTCACATTTTGCTCCAAAAGTAGCCAGAAGCTGTTTTGAGATAAAATCCCAAACGAAACAAAACCAAAAATAAAACTGTTGCAACTTGCAGGTTGACAATTTAGTGTGGTATACTTGTACCCTAAAACATAATTACAAAAATGTTGCAAACCCAGCGAAATTGCCCCCGTTGCACGAGTGAAATGCAAAATTGCCGGATTTCAAAAATAAACTTTCTTTTGCCCCCATCAAAGAAAAAAAAATACTTTGTATGATTCAGATTATTTATTATTTCACTTGTTCTACATTAGCCCTGCCACAAGTTGAAGCATCACCTAAGGACATGTTCACTGACCTCAACCTCAACGACACACACGATCAATATGAACTTGGCTGATGTGGTTGATAAAGTGCTCCAGTTTGTGCAATAAATCTGATGGTGGGCTGAGATATGAGTTCTTAGTCACTGACTGTATCTGTAGAATTAAACAAATATCTTGCTGTCCCAGAAGAGCACAGCCTTCCAGAGATACCGGACCGACACCGGCAGAATACTCCTCTTAACTGGCAAGAATTGGACCCTTGTTAAACATCGTAGTTGAAACCAGATCGATACTTTTCTTGGAGCATTTCATCAATCTATCCATCCATTTTTTATATTGTTTAACCCCAGCAATGTTTTGATCTGCCACAGAGGACACAGGTAGGTGTTTTTTTTAAGGGGTTTCCACTAACTTGTTGAAGACACTTCACCACATGGAAGTACTTAAATCATTTTCCAGAAGCTGTTGTCGTACAGTTCAGTGAGCACCCAAAATGTAAAATCAGCTTGATTATAAATTGCCGGAACCCTTGTTGATTGGTGACGCAGTCTAAAATAATTAACCCAATCTGTTCATCATTCTAAGGATTTTGGAAAGAGTGTCCCTGAGATTCATTTGAACACCTCTCGGTCGCTCAGCATCCGGGTAATTCCAAACAGCGGTGAAACCGTCAATCCCTTGTAACTCGCCCCACAAATGTACTTTTAACGACACTTCAGTGCACATATGGTGTCTTGCTGAGTCATTTTGGCGCAAACACAATCACAGCTGTGTTACTCAAGAAGACTGCCAAAAAAAAAAAAGAAATGGAAAAAGATACAACGTGCAAACTGGAAGCAGGCAAGCGAGTTTTATCTAAGTTCTTGCAACGGTTTAGCAAAAAGTGAAATGCCTCAGTTCGCTAAATCTATCCAGACTCATTTCTAGCCAAAATACACTCAAATTAAAGCTGCAATGTTTCATTTTGTCAAGTCACATCTCTGTTATGAGGAGTACAGAGTGAAGACGAGCATTTTTAGACAAACTGCTGTTTCAGTCTCGAAGTCTCAGACTTATTTTGGCTAACCTCGTACGCAAAATGCTCCCGTTGTCGGAGTTTTGAAGCGCGCCGTCTCCTCACGGCATGTTTCAGCTGTTTTCCACAGTTCAGACCAATAAAATTTAAATCAGTGCTGATCAAATGCCACTTCAGAATAATCCAATGTTTTTGTTGTTGGCCGTTCTGCACAGATTGGAGACACGGTGTGCTGCAAGCAGGCCCAAAAAATAACAGAGCTCAACTGGAATTTTCCAAAATGCGTATTGACGAGCCAAGAAAGAATGCGCTCTGGATTGAATAAAACTTGAGCGGGCACTTTTTGGAACGTTACCCACGCGATATATTAATGACACAAGAAAAGAAAAAAAACACTGGCAGACATTCAGGAGGTTTAGTTCCGTTCTGGGGTTCCTTAGCTATATCCAGCACAGGGCGTCTTGAATCTCTGCAGGGAACAATAAATTCTAATGATTATCAAGGCAAGTCTTCAGGCAAATGACAGTGACGGAAAGCTTGGTCTCAGTGGCAGGGGTCTTTCAAATGCTAAAAATAGCTGTGATCAAAATATCGATTACTCTTAGGTGACATTCCAATACCCCGATTATCATCGGACCCAAATTCTGAGGAAGGTCCAACAGGGAAAAGTCAAGCGTGACCCTAAATACCTGGAGCTAGGTGAAAGAGTTTCAATGAGACTTACAAATATAATTTAAATGTCATTTGAATCAGTTTCAATTTATAATCAGTTTGTTTTTGTTTTTCTTCAACTTAGGGGTTACAACAATTATGTCTATATCCATACACGTGAGCTTTTCCATGCGCACACGCAGCAGAACGTTACTTGTCAATTTGTCTTCATGTAGCTTGCACAATATAATAATAATAATAATATTTTCATCACAAAGCAGGAGTCTGTTGAAGTTAAACTTGGCTTGGCTGTATGGAATATGTTCCAAATAGCAAAGTAATTTATTCTCAAAAATGTACACCCTTGGAGAGCAACAAGCCACAAAGGCATTATCCATCACAGAACTTCAATTAAAGTCCTATTAAACCTATTTAGAGGATAACCTCACTTCATTATATTTTGGGGGGGACTTTATAACTCATCATGCTTTCCATTTAAATGTGTTCCCAGTGTGCATTCCACTTTATTAGGGATACCAACATAATACGGAAAGCTCTGCCCGACAATATGCGGGATTTTTGTCCAGAATTGGGGTGACCGGAAGATTGAATGATGGGCATGGACGACAGTGGAGAAGAAAGACATTAGGTCGTGACCCACTTGGACAATCAGGCCATTGTTTGGATATTTGACTTAAAAATACACGAGCGGAACAATTACAAAGATGGAAGCACGCACTGGAAAGGAGAGCAATGAAGATTAGACAAAGTAAAACAGAACATATGTCACAATATGGACACAGTTATGGTACAAGGCCCAGTCACTTTTGACAAACAATTTATTCTACCTGGAGTAGGCAACAGAGATCTTTGGATGAGGAAGAACCTTTCAACGCATTTGTTAGGGAGATCCGTGAAAAGCCCGTATGCCTCCACAAGAGGGTGCAAATTCCCCATACAAACACCCAATTTTAGTACTGTAGCTTTTTTCCCCCCTCCCAGGGAGACCTCTGTAGCTGCAAATACCAGAAATCATATTTGATCAGTATCTTAAATCAACTAAACGTAAATGATTTCATCTCTTGGTAGGCGCTGGACAAAGTCTTAACTTCACTCCACTTATTTTAAACAGGTACTTGTTGTTTCCCCATAACTCATTGCCCTGCAGTTTACAACCATTAATAAAATTACCTGTAAATTATCATCCCGATGTTCATCCACACGACCCACCATAGCAAATCCAAAGTGACCCAGAGTAAAAATCAGCCCAATGCACCTCCAAAGCGTCTTGTCCGTCACAGCCCTTTGAGTTGTTTTTTTTTTTTTCCAATATCAATATGAAATATATTGTGCTTAACTCGCTTGCTTGTTGCAAGGCAATGTTCCTCGGACTCAATCATAATATTATTATTATTCCCAAAGGCTTCTTTTACGTTTACATTAGATCATGTGGATTTTTATTTTATTTTTCTAACAGCATCCACTCACTTTTCCATTTTGAAGATGATCCAGCTGCTGAATTTGAAGAGCATCCACCTTTTTCAGTCAGGACTTGCTGCTGTGTCGTGCATCCCACAACGGAACATTAGCAACCCCTACAGATCAAGGAACGACGTGAAAAATGAAAGTATTTTCTCAGTTCTTCATGTTCTCACTATTTCACGATTTTAATCTCCTATTCACTTGCATGATATCCAAAAACACATTTAAAGGAAGTGTTTTTCCACTTCTGTGTTTTTTGGGGACTTTTGGCTGCTGCAGAGGGTGTGTCAGTAGTTCACCTGACACCACAAAGGAACCGAAACCATACAATGCAATGAAACTTGTTGCTAATCACGTCAAATAAGCCAAGCAACTAGTTGACAGGGAGTTTGACACAGACTTTATTTGTTGTAAGTTTATATCTCCTCTGAAGCAGCAAATGCATGCAAATACAAGGATTAAATTCTTCATTTAGGTACAATTTTATTATAACACCAAGTGTTGGGACAATTTTATTATTTTCCCACAGCTAAACTGGCCAACTTTTCAGTTTACTGCTTGCTGAAGAGCTAAACTTTGGAGTATACTTTCAGCAGTGGCGTTTATTGTCAAATGCGTTTTTAATTTGTCCTGTTTCTTTTCCAGTAGTGTTGTGCTAAAGCAAATTGATGGGTGTAACGCAACATAAAACCGTTGATATAAAATTGTATTCATATATCGGACACAAAAACTTTGGCTAAAATTGTTGCTCTGATTATTTCCCCTGCAAATTCACTCTTTTGCCGTTATGCCAAAACAACATGTGGTGAAAATACAACAGCACCACAATCAGGATTTAACCTATTTACAAGCATTATTTTTGCAATTGAGCATCACTCTGCAATAGTAAATAATATTATAAAGAAATGAATCTGTGCCGGACAGAATAATTTATTCCAGATCATCAATGATTTTAAGTATTAAGTGCAGTGGTACCTCAATTTAGGAAATTAATCAGTTCTGGATGTTGTTTCATAACGTGAATTTTTAGTAAATAGATGCGCATTTTCCATGTGCATAGCACAATCCCCCCTCCCTTCCCAAAAACATGCATTCAAAGTGCATCATGTAAAGAATAATGAAAATTACGCTCATTTACCTTTGGCGTCGATGCGAAGGGTGAATGGCATGCAAAAGGCCTCGTGACAGCGGAGAGAAAACGTACGCATGCACACAACTTCATTCAATTAACGTTTCTCACGTTTCTTTGGGCCTGTGGTGAAGAAAGATGAATGAATTTTGTAGAACGCAGTGTTTACAGTTTTACCTTTGTAACAGTTTTTGGGAAACCTCATGTATTTAGCTTTATCCAGTCATGTTTATATTCGGTTGGATCGTGCTCACGCACTGTTCTGCTTCACACTTTTTTTTTAAATTAACTAAGCCGGAAGCGGAACATAGGTGAACAATTCAGATAACTTAGTGGTCTAGGTAACACTCCCCTCTGCAGGACACGATGAGTAAGGGCGCACTTAACGCTATGACGTTTAACAAACTTGCAAAAAGACACCAATGAAAACCACATGAAGAAGTTGTACTAAGAGAGCAGCCCAATCGTGCCATACGGGACGTTTGGGGTCATTTTGACGGGGGACGCGGTGGAGCAGCTACAAATCGTTGGCCTCGCAGTTCTGAGGACCGGCGTTCAAATCCCGGCCTGTTTGGGTTTTCTCCGGGCACTGCGGTTTCTTCCCACATCCCAAAAATATGCATTCATTGGAGAATCTAAATTGCCACAATATGTGATTGTAAGTGTGATTGTTGTCCGTGTCCATCTGCCCTGCGCTGGCAACCCTTGAGAGGATAAGTGGGCAAAAAGATGCATGGATTTGAATTTGATGGTCCAGTGCCAATTTTTTCTTTTCTTATCCTGAATTTCCGTCGTAAGTAGTGACAATCATTTTCCAAGTAGGCGTTTCGTAAACTGTATTTTTCGTTACCACAGATGTTCGTAAATAGAGGTACCACTGCACAAACATTTAATTCATTGTACAAAATTTTTTGTAACAATTTTGATGATGATAGTATGACAAAACAAGTCATATTCACACGTGCTATAAGAGGTAAAAGCATTTCCAAATAAAACTGTGTTCAAGTAATAGCATGTAAAAGTGAAAGGCAGTTTTGTGTTTTGTTTTTTAAAGAAAAAATAAAACAGAAAGTCCTATAAACCTGGCTTATCCTTGTGCAAACAAAGATAATGTCTCCTCCAACAACATACATTCAGGTGGATGTTAAAACTCCACCCATCACTTCTGTAAACGTTAACCTGTCCTAGACCAGCAACCCGAAGCCACTTGTTGTCATCACACTTGCAAGGCATCCCTGTCAGGTAAGGTCCCATTTCGCACTGAGTTCCTCCTTGACGGCTTCTACAATTTTCATTTATCTCCGGCAGTCGCAATGTACGACGTTCACGTGGAGTACTGAAAGAAAGAACAGACAAACTAACAAGAGCGAAGAGCAATAGGCATTCAGATGAGAGGAAACTATTCACACTTTTGCAAAAATGCAGTCTTCTTGCATTTAAAGGACTTTTCTTAGATATTCAATACTTAAATGAATGGAAACTTAAATAAATCATCAAATGAAATATGTTCTGCATATTTAATTGAGCTAAAGATGACAGTTGAGACAATTTTGGTATATCTGTTACCTGATAAAGCAACCACACCTTTTAATCCTCCTGCAGTGACTCAGACTACATAATTACACAGAACACCAACTTGTCGGACCTGTATGATGGGTCACGGAACGATTCTAAGTGGTGTGGGCTTTCTTTTTATATAACGGCAGGTGGCTTTCAAAAGTAAAGAGAATTTCAACTTTTCCTTCTTTGCTGTTTGCGTGCTGCTCAATCAATTGTCTGATTTATTGATAATCGAGCTTACAATGGAGCGTTTTAAAATGCGTCACACAATATAAGTTTTCAGAGGTGGTAAACTGCTAATGTGACTTCATCTATTGAAAGGAAATATTAACAGAATTATACGATTAGTCCTCAGTATTGTATGATTTTTGTTTTTATCAAATCCTTTGTTTGCGGTTGCTCTGTGGCGCTACTTCTGTTTGTCTGGGCGTGCTTCACCTGCTCTGGAAATTTTCTCTTCCCCACTTTTACTTTCAATTTCAGGAAATATATTCATCTTTTGTTTTTATTTTTTTGCGGGGGATGAATAAATGACACTGCAAAACAAAACATGCTCTGTGCACATGCTTTGCATTGGAAGGGGAAAAGCAAATGCAAATGGAAATGAAAATCCGGTGTACTGCAGCATAGCGAAGTATGTTCGATGTCATCTGGCTTATCGTCCTGTTGAAATGTGCAAAACATTGCCTAGACATGCGGAAGCGTAGATAGGAGCTGTGCCAAAATATCTTGTATGTCAGTGTAATAACAACGACTAATGCGTAATAATATTTTGTGAGGAAGTACGGTGGCATGTCACCATACCATACCCACAAATATCAATTAATTGAGAACAATAACAGCAAATTCGGAATATGCAGATGGCTGTAAAAAAAAATAATTAAAAAAAAGGGTTTAATTTTCTCATCCTACCACACTTCTTTTCTACAGTAATGTCTGAGGGTTCTATTACCGATGATGGCAAAGCTTGCGTATTTAGTTTTTCGTGCAAGTGCCTTACTGCGCTTGTTTGCCAAGATTGGCGGCAATTGTAGGGTGTTCCCTTGGAGATGCACTGAAATGTACGCCTGCTTGAACCGCATCAAAGTTTGGACGCGGGTGCTCTCATGCAATCTCGATCAGGATGTACACCGGTCCACGAAATTACCAACACCGAGTCCAACCTACGTCCTCGCACTGGATTTAAGTACGTTTGAACATCGGAATGAAGTGTCCTGCAGCCGACGAAAGCCCTTTTATCAGCGACGCTTCCTCTTTTATTACAATTTCAAACGTGTCTTTCATTGGCAGGACAACTGAAAAAGATAAACGGAAGGCTGAATAAATCAAGTAATGACAGCAATGGGACAAGACTAAATCCATTGTATAATCCAAGTCAAATGTAGGACCCTTCATCCATCCATCCATCCATCCATTTTCTTAGCTTCTTATCCTCACAAGGAAATAATTTTCAATGAATTCAGGTTTTCCATTCTGAATGCTCCTCCCAGGCTCATCCGATTGAGCAGGTCTGATCTAACGACGTCATGAATTGGTCTGCGCTGGAGGTCCTCCTCAGCGGGGTCAACAAATACTCTACAGCTTTCGGCCGCGTCTGGCTCTCCATGGTCTTCGTCTTCCGGGTCTTGGTGTTCGTGGTGGCGGCCCAGCGAGTGTGGGGCGACGACAGCAAGGACTTCGTGTGCAACACGGCCCAGCCCGGCTGCACCAACGTGTGCTACGACGCCGTCTTCCCCATCTCGCACATCCGCCTGTGGGCCCTACAGCTCATCTTCGTCACGTGTCCCTCCTTGATGGTGACGTGTCACGTGAAGTATCGGGAGAAGAAAGACCTGGAGTACACCGCCTCGCACAAGGGGGCTCATCTGTACGCCAACCCTGGGAAGAAACGTGGAGGTCTGTGGTGGACTTACTTGGTAAGGATCATTTAACTTTGAAGCACTGATTCTAGTTTGGAAAAAGATGCATCACCCAAAACGTGTCACTTCATTTTCAACTAGGTCAGCCTGATTTTCAAAGCAGGCTTTGATGCCGGCTTCCTCTACATCCTCCACTACATTTACAACGGCTTCGACCTGCCCAGAATGTCCAAGTGTTCTCTGGAGCCGTGCCCCAACACGGTGGACTGCTTCATTTCCCGGCCCACCGAGAAAAAAATCTTCACCCTCTTCATGGTGGCCTCCTCGGCCGTCTGCATCTTAATGTGCATTTGCGAAATGGTTTACTTTATCTGCAAGCGCATTATGAAACGCAGGAGGAGGATAAAGGAAATGATGAGGAAGGAATTTGCCGGAAACCACGAAATGACATCCCTGGCGCCACCCAGGTCGGAGTTCAGGTCTAAAAATTCGATCCGAGTGGACCCCACATTGGATCCCCTGATCCACAACCTCAATAACATGACGTCTGAGGAATTGAAAAAGAAACCACCAGCTGAAAATGGAAAAGTGGAGAAGATTTAAGGACCGAAGAATCTCTCGGATTCTGTGAACGGCAGCTGTTCAGAAAGTTTGATTCAATCATGACTTGTAAATTCATGTAATGGCTTTCCGCCTGAAGGCTTCATTTACGCATGTAAATACATGCAAACGCAAGAGTAATGAAGAAACATTTATTCACAACTCTTTTACACTCTTACATACAGTACAACATACGGTACAAAATGAAAAGCAACAAACTACATTCAGTTAACAAAGGATACTCAAAGTATGCAGACTGTATGTATAGTCAAAAGTAAACAGAAAATACATTTTTTTTAAAAATGTTTGCCTCTAAAAGTTCCAAATATTAACATGTCAAAATAGTTCAGAAATTCTGTCGCAGAGCTGAGCTGCTCTTAAAAGTGGAACTTTTGAAATTCAGAAAATTGCGTGTTTATTATACCAATGGACCTTTCCGATGGTGATCTTAAGCTCCGCCCCCTCAGCCATGTCCCAAAAGCTTCCAAAATGGCGATTGAACAGAACACGTTTGAAGTCGGTTTTCTATCGCGTATTCCAGATAATATTGGGGTATGTTTTTTTGCCAAATGCGTTAAACTTATCCAATAGAGTTCCGCACATAGGTCTCAGCTATTTCACGCAAACATATGTACACGGAATTAAGATTTTGGATGGAGCAGGACGCAATGTCAGAGTTACAGTGAAACGTTGGCGATTATGTTGGCGAGCGATTGACAGGTCGGAAAGGTCCATTATACCAAATGTCTATAATGCATGTGTGTGTATTTAAAAAGAAGATCGAGAAAGATATATTTATGAACTTTTTCTTTCCTCCCCTGTTGCATATTTTATGTTGACCATGTTCGTAAAACAGTACATAACCGGGAAACTGTTTTTTTTTTTTTTTTTTTTTTTTGTTTCGCTTGTCTACATTTAAGACACTCGAAGCACTTTAACACTGTCTGGACTGGGAATTCGCTATCTTGCTCAAGGCCACTTCGGCATCGTCTCCGGGCCCTGGATCGAACCCACAAACTTTCAGATTAGGAGACAACCACTCTACCGCCTGGGCAATGATGGCTCAATAAAATTTCTCATCGTTTCATTTTTGCTCATGCTGTAAAATCACCCTGAAAAACTTTCAGTGGACTCTTAACAGTGGAAGATTTAAAAAAATAAACCCTGAAATATGAGATCCAACTGTGTCCTCTAACTGACCATTTCCATTTACATTACTTACCTGTAAGACACAAGCCTTTATGCTATTTCGGTTAAAAACAGAAATATCTAACTTCTCGTCTTGTACTTGCCCATTTATTCTTGAACACTATATAGAAGAAATAAAAATGTACACTTTTGGATACACATTATTTGAAAGCTGAAACTAAAACCTTTTTTTGTCCCCAAGGTATTTATTTGTACAGATAGTAAAATGAAACAAGGTAAATACTATCTTTTGCCCTTGTTCTGGGGTTGCTTTGCCGCATCCGGCTAGCTACAATGAAATGTGAAGAGTTTCAAAGGCAATGTGGATCAAAATAATGAGTTGGTGGTACGATACCTTCATGACTGCTTTCGTTTTTACGTCCTCCAATGACAAGATACTTTTATCCATCTGTTTTTTTGTTTTTTTTTACATGTGACTACATGGCCCCGAGGTAGAAAACAACAAAGGAATGAAGTAAGACACGCCACAGAAAGTGAAAGCAATTTACTGATTTGACGAGAATGATGAACACAACGGGGAAATGGAAACATATACTGTACACGGCAGATCAACACGCCAATTCTTTTCATGTGTTGATGGGTGGCGACCAGTTCAGGGTGTCACGGCTCATGCCCGATGACAGCTGGGGTCGGCTCCAACACTCCTGTGACTCTCATGAGGACAAGCGGATCAGAAAATGGATGGATGGAATGAAAACATAGTGAAAAATGTTTTCTCCATAATGTTACAGCGGCTCACTATAACATTAAAAATTCTTTGTTAGGAATAAAACTCTCCTTTATTTGTGATGAACACTTACAATTGGTCATTTTGCAAGGACAGAATTTCAAAATCTACTATTTTTAGGTGGAGTACTTGTGCAGTTCAAATGATGTCATGAAAATCCTCTCGTGAGGTCCTCCCCGTCACCGTTCTCCCACTCGTATAACAAAAAGCTATGAAATGCATTTTAGCAACTTTCAAGTAAACACAATGGTAAAATTTGTCTTTTGCTTCTTTTTCATTATTGTTTGTTATTCCTGTATGTATTCTACCAAATGGCGTTGATTGGGACATTTTTATTTCGCTTTTTATTATTATTTTTTTCCCCACACAGAACATTGTGAAATATTTTAATGAATGTAATTGCCAAACAGAAAAAAAAAAAAAACTCCACCCCTTTCAAACTAGAAAATAGTTTGGAATCGCATTTGCATGATTCACACGTAAGGTAAGCACTGTAACTGATTTTTTCCTCGTAGTTTGGCAATACTTGTAAATGTGGATATGTTTTCCGATAAGAACAAATGTCAAGTTAATGTGAAGAAAATAACTGTCATAGTTGTTTTTTTTCCCCCTTTATGTCAAAAAAAAATATCTATTGTTAAATTTTATTTCACTTTACTATAGGGTTAGGGTTAGCAAGCAAAGTCTGAGTGTTCCAACAACGCATAACGTTACAGTGTCTTAAAGCCCGGGTGTCATCCCTATAAACATTCTATAATAGATATTGTAATGAAAAATACATATAACAGTATTCACTTCAATGTCTATATGGAAAAAAAGGACGTCATCGTCACTTCCGCCGTTGAAAACGCGCAGTGCCTGCTACTATGGAAGCCGAACAACAGACATATTCGCATTTTTCCGACGCCCCTTCTGACACTGAAGTTCTTTCCGAAAAGGACAACACCACACAATCGAGTGAAGTTACCGGGGCAATATTACACTATTGTTTCGAGCCCTCAAGGCAATATTACACTATTGTTTCGAGCCATATTCAGATATCCGATCACGGCCCATCCACATCCCGTCCGATCCACTCGCAGTATACAGTATAATATTTCAATAAACATACCATTTTCTTGCATTCCCCAAGGCAACAATTATGAACTGGTCTGCGTTGGAGGCCCTCCTCGGCGGGGTCAGCAAGTACTCCACGGCGTTCGGCCGCGTCTGGCTCTCCATGGTCTTCGTCTTCCGGGTCTTGGTGTTCGTGGTGGCGGCGCAGCGAGTGTGGGGCGACGACAGCAAGGACTTTGACTGCAACACGCAACAGCCCGGCTGCACCAACGTTTGCTACGACGCCGTCTTTCCCATCTCCCACATCCGTCTGTGGGCACTGCAGCTCATCTTCGTCACGTGTCCCTCCTTGATGGTGACGTGTCACGTGAAGTATCGGGAGAATCGAAACAGGAATTATGCCCGGTTACACGAGGGGACTGCTCTGTATGCCAACCCTGGGAAGAAACGAGGCGGTCTGTGGTGGACTTACTTGGTAAGGATGCGCAATGGAAAGGTTTCATTGAATTTGATTCGAATATGAAATCAGCAGTGACGCGTTTGGTTAGTGGGCCGACAAACATGATCACGTTGGAGTTATAAGAACCATCAGTATTATCATTACCGTGCAATTAAATGGCAACAAACTGTCCCATTGGTAAATTACTCTAAGATCCTGAAGGCCCTGGGTATAATAAATTGACATGGTAACACGGACAGGCTAAAATTTGATTGGCCAAAAAAAAAAAATCTATAATTGACAAAGTGTAGGGGAAGCAGGGGAGCAAAGTGAAATATTTGAAATGAACAGAAGACAATAGACAGTTGGGAACAATAACTAAAAAACTCATCATGTATTAAGTAGCTTTTGTCAGACATTTTTTGTTGTTGTTGTTGCTTGTTTCAAGCTCATTTGTAATTGAAATAAGTTGACAAATAAATATCAGCGTATTGAGAGGAGAGAAAAAAAAAATACTCCAGTGCCATTTTGGACCGTTTTCATTGAAAAATGACCTTGAAATAAAATAAAATTGTATAATAAATTACTTAATTACTTTTAGGTGATTCGTCTTATTTTAAGTGTACTGTAATCAGATTGGATTTGACTAGGAAAAAAAAGGATCAATGTTCTTGGTCGTATTTGGGGCTTTCGCTGTTGTAGTTGAGCGTCTGTGATCGCGTTTGGACAGACGCAACGAGTCCACGGCATTAAACGTCGCATCTTGTGTATGATTCCTGTAGGTCAGCCTGATTTTCAAGGCCGGATTTGATGCCGCCTTCCTTTACATTCTCCACCATATATACCAGGGCTTCGACATGCCACGATTGACCAAGTGTTCTCTGGAGCCGTGCCCCAACACAGTGGACTGTTATATTTCGAGGCCTACTGAGAAAAAAATCTTCACCCTGTTTATGGTTGTCTCTTCGGCTGTCTGCATCTTCATGTGCCTTTGCGAGATGGTCTACTTCATCTGCAAGCGTTTACAGAAATGCTGCAGAGCGAGGTCTGCCCTCGGTCCAGAAAAGTCAGCGCCCGAGTCCAACCTCAGATCCAGAAGCGTCATTAGAGTTGATCCCACCGCTTCCATTTGCGACCTCAAAATGATGAGTGAGGAAAAGCGGAAATGTGAAAGCAACAAGGTGGATCACATTAAAGGCAAACATATCATGATTTTGTAAAATGATTATGAATATACCCATTGTCCAAGTGGTAAAGGTTATGATGTGTTTTCACATCTTATTTCACGATTTAAAAGTGTGCACTTAAGGTGATAAAAGTGGGAATTTTCAGTTCAACATTTTTGCATTCACATCAGTTGATAATCTCTATAAAATCAATTTTTAGGTACTGTATCCTAAATCAAATTAATAATAATAATCACGATAAGAATAATGATAATAACATTGTAGATGTATAACACGTCTCCAATTAACATAGCATTGCCGTGTTAGTCTACCGAGATACTGTTTGCCATATTAGTAAATACGTATTTTAAAATAAAATAAAAATGACAAACGTGGATAAGGTTTTACTGCCTCCTACCGTCCAATGAGAAACACCGACGCAACAAGCGCTTTTTTAGAGACTTTTCCAGCAGATGTGTAATATGTACGTTATGCGGGTTTATTATATGATTTCTGATTTTTTTTTTTTTAATTTCCCCCACTCCTCTTTCCAATCGGTGGGTGAGAGGGCGGGTCATACAACCTAAATGAATATAACATGGAACTTGTTAACATTCAATTAAGGATATAATCCAATTAATTATAGTGAATTGTATGTTATATTATTCTGTTGGGTGAGCAATAAACTACTGTCAGACGTCACATACTGGATTCTGTATCATTTATTTGGCTTTTTTTCTGTATTCTCATACTCAATAAATCACAAGGCAGCATTAAAAAAACGTTTGGTCGTCATAACTACCAGGTCAATTATATTTATTTCATTGTATTGTATTTCCCTGGATGATTATTTCATGAGCATCGTTGTGTACATCACGAGAGAATAATTATGTCGTCATCACATCGCATCTCGTTATTGTCCAATCATAATCGAGAAGATGATGCTCTTTGATTGTCCAATCAAAATCGAGAACAATGGTGCGGTTTGGACAGCTGGAGACAGATGGGCAATTGAACCAATCATCACTCCCGACAGCGAGCGGGACACACCTTTTTGGTGACGTCGAAAAAATACAAGGAAGGAAAAAAATGAACTACCAATACGGAAAGGTAAAGCAGTGCCCGTACTTCAAATTTTATACTTTTTTTGTTGTGCGTGTGAAACAAAGCTGCCTAAACTAAACACTTGATCACCCATACGCTTTAATATGCTTGTTTTTGTCACGCCAATTCGTCCCAGTTTAGCGGTAAAATTTTGTTAGCATGTTGTGGCTAAAGTACATAACCTCACTACGTCGCCTTAACACATTAGTAGACGCCAGACAAACTACAAGCGAAAACATGTGTTCCACATACGCGTTTTAGTTATTGTAAAGGTAGAAAAAATGGAAATGATGTATGTTTTTCCATATATTTCATGAAGCATTTCATGTCACTCTTGTAATAGGTTATTACGGGATAAATTTCATCCATCAATTCCTATTACATGCTCCTTGTCCCTTAGTCAAGCAGGTGAGCTGGTTCTGATCCCATCTGGGACTCTGGACTTGTTGAATGATTCCCAGAAATTCTCTCTTTTAGGGGTATCCTGGAGCAGGACACCCAGCACCGAATAGCCCTTACATTGGAGGCAGCGGTCCATATGGATCTGCACCCTCAGCTCCATACGGCGGTGCATCAGTTCCACCGGGAGGCCCGTATGGCCCAGGTCAAGGCGGCCACTATGGACCTGGACCAGGGGCCGCGGGTTACGGGGGACAGCCTCATGGTGCGCCTTATCGCCCCCCTGCTCCTTCAGGTACTGCCGATATCTTCTTCCAGCCGCCTTTGTTGATAAATCCTCTTTTGTTCTGTCCTCACATCACTTGTGGTAAAATGACGGACGTGTGATCAGTACCAAATTGGCAGATTCCACCGCCAGCAGGATCAGAGCGCCGAGGCCTTTGTTTTGAATAATAAAAGCCATCAGCGTATGGCTCCAAGTTCCACACCCCTTTGTTCCTCACATCTTCTCGGGCCTTGTTCCGCCTGTAGGGAACATCCCCCCTGGTGTCAACCCAGAGGCCTACCAGTGGTTCCAGACTGTCGACACGGACCACAGCGGCTTCATCAACCTGAAGGAGCTCAAGCAGGCGCTCATCAACTCCAACTGGTCAAATTTCAACGACGAGACGTGCCTCATGATGCTCAGTGAGTCCTGCAGCCAATGCGAAAGCAAAATGCAAAGTGACTGGTGCAGCTCATTGCTAAACGCTTTCCTGCGGGGGTCCTCGAAAGATTTTTCCTCAAGTACCACCTAAGAAAAATTGCTCTGGAAGTTCCACCGTTGTGACAACATTGCCCCTAAATATAGGAACATTTTTTTTTAATGTACTGAAATAAGAACTAAATTAACATGTATTGCACATCAGTTATAAAAATCAGAACAAAAAAGGGTTAAAAAAAAAACCAAAATGTTTTGAAATATTTAATACAAACAGTACTAAAAAAATTAATACAACTGAAGCGCAACAGGCAGTGATTCACCGCTAGAGGGAGCCTATTGCCCAACTTGTTTTCATCAAGGGGTACATCATATTTATGGTTATGCTCAGGCAGCCATTATGATTGGTTCATGAAATTCCATGTATAAATGCTGGGGGGTAGGTGACTTTATGCTGAAAGTCACAGTTTGATACATACCTTTATTTTAGCTTCATCCCTCCATCCATTTTCTTGGCTGCTCATCCTCACAAGGGTGGCGGGAAGTGCTGGAGCCTATCCCAGCTGTCAACGGGCAGGAGGCAGGGTACGCCCTGAACCGGTTGCCAGGCAATCGCAGGGCACGTCGAGACAGAAACAGCCGCACTCACAATCACACCTAGGGGAAATTTAGGAGTGTCCAATTAATGTTGCATGTTTTGGGAGAGTGTGGGAGGAAACCGGAGCGTCCGGGGAAAACCCACGCAGGCACGGACGGGGAGGACATGCCAACTCCACACAGGAGGGTCTTCGATTGAACCTGGGACATCAGAACTGTGAGGCCAACGTTTTACCAGCCGAGTCACTGTGCCGCCCTCCTTAGCGTCATATTTAGCACAATAAGGGAACAAAAAAATTTTTATGCAGCGCAATAATGACATAACTGAAAAGTATTATTATTTTGGAATAGAAATAATGAAATGCATTTTAGTTTCAGCTCACGGTTGGATTCTGTTTAAATGGAAAAAAAAAAAAACGAGCGCACTAACCGTGTTGTCAACTTGCCAGAATTTTTTTTTTCTGGGCTGGGCATGTGGCGACATCACACCACAGTTGCTCTTCTTGCCCCTTGGGGAAAGTACTCCGTGTGGGAACGTCAGGACTTGGACGCGGTCGAGGCTCTCCTCATCCTTTAACGCGCGGTGTTTTTCCATTTCCTGTTAGACATGTTTGACAAGACAAAGTCAGGCCGTATGGACCTTTTTGGTTTCTCTGCGCTGTGGGAGTTCATGCAGAGGTGGAGGGCGCTCTTTCAGCAATACGACAGGGACCGCTCAGGATCGATCAGTAGCACTGAGCTACACCAAGGTAACACACCGGATACCTCCAAGAACGTGACGTACCCCGAGAGATGTACTTTCCGTTCTCATTACTCTCCCCCCCCCCTCCCCCTCCCCTCAGCCCTCGCCCAGATGGGCTACAACCTGACTCCCCAGTTTTCCGAGTCGTTGGTGCGGCGCTTCAGCGCGCACCCTGCACGTCCCGGCGTGCATCTGGACCGCTTCATCCAGGTGTGCACGCAACTGCAGAGCATGACGCAGGTCTTCAGGCAGAGGGACACCAACATGACGGGCAACGTCCGGCTTAACTACGAGGACTTCCTCTCAGGGGCCATCACCAGGCTCATGTGAGCGTCATAATTAAGAACTCATCCCCCGCACCCCAGCTGGTGCTTTACAGTTGACATATCAAGTAGTACATCCTGTTATTCGTTTCAATAATAACCAAACCCAACTGAGAGTGGACTGGGTGATGTTAAGCGGTAGTTTTCAAATAACAATTAACGTATTGAATAAATAGCAGGAAATGATTGCATCACCACCACAGATGCTTTTCTGTTTGCTTCACACTCCATAACATTTTATTAACCTTCTTAGTGGCTTGTATTTCATCGACACCAAATACCCTTCCCTCAAAAGATGTCTATTACGATACTCAATGATTTACAGTATATATGAACAATGAAGTTGTTTACATAAATCACAATAATGTTAGGAACAATCAATTATATTTAGAGATTGTGGGGAAAGTGTCCTCTGAAACCTCAAAATGTATTTTTGTACCACGATACCACTGATTTCCTGCAATTTTATAAATGTTTATCAAAATAAAAGTTGATTTAAAACAAAGATGCTGTGTGCCTCTTTTATCACAATTTACATTTTATGCACCATGAAATGCTTTGTTTTCAATCATTAAGGTTTCCTTTTTGGTGTTAGTGTATTCAAAAAGCAAACATTTGGAAATAGCTGAACAAACCTTTTATAATGCCTAAACTTCCGCAATAAAATAAAAGCGTCTATTTATCTTTTGTCCGTTCTGTTGTCGCTGTCACTGAAGGTGATAATTTTTCATAATCTTGAGCGGCGGTACACTATTCTGACCACTAGATGGGGATAATGACAAGAGAAAGCAGTCCTCCAAACCGCTTGGTTTAAACGAACAAGACTATTCCACCAATCAGGAGACACTCAGCAACCGCATAAACCGGAAGTCACGTTCACGCACCGCGGTAGGGCAAAGCGAAAACGCTAAAGGTGAGTCAAATGGGACCGGGAGCTAATCAATAAGTCAAATAAGTAATATTAGTTAGTGACGTTGAAGCTATTAATATACACAGACATCTGAGGGAAATGAGTCATCCGGCACTCAGTAGACGATATATTTGATCTATTCCCGTTCATCACTGTAAACGTGAACGATGTCCATTCAGTCGTTACGCAAAAAGAAATGTCACAGTGCACTGGGTGTTTATGCTGTCCATAAATATACAGTTCTATAAAGAAACAAAAAAAAAAAAAAAACATTTTTGGGGGGTGGTTCTAAAGAAAGTAAACATAAATTGACCTGTAAGCATTTCCAGTGTGCAGCATTTTATGAGCATTGATATTCAGCCTTATACTACTGTAATACCTCTGGAATTGATTTCGTGTTTCTCTGACAAAGTATACACCAAGCCACCTATCTATTTGAAATTTACTAGGCAAATTACAACTTGGAAAACGTTTTGTTTAAAGCATGTTTTTCTTTTTAACAACATAAGGGGAAGAAGGTAT
Source organism: Syngnathoides biaculeatus (assembly GCF_019802595.1). Lineage (NCBI taxonomy): Eukaryota > Metazoa > Chordata > Actinopteri > Syngnathiformes > Syngnathidae > Syngnathoides > Syngnathoides biaculeatus. The sequence goes on along the minus strand of NC_084640.1, from coordinate 12,024,703 downwards.
CTCTGAAGTAATGTAGGACTGTAGTATAATATCCCTTTCACTTAAGGCAACTATTGTCACCTATTATTCTAGTTATGACATTTTAAATCAGTTTTATGCATAAGTAATAAAATGTGCTTTATTTTGTTACCCGCCGGGATCCAAGGCGGCGACGCAGTCATGTGGCCTGTAGTTTGGACCGCCATGCGGACCTACGCCCCGTACATCACCTTCCCGGTGGCCTTTGTGGTCGGAGCGGTGGGCTACCACCTGGAGTGGTTCATCAGAGGGACGCCAAAACCTCGCGAGGAGGAGAAGAGCATCCTCGAACTGAGAGAAGAGAGGAAACTGCAGGAACAAATCGGGATGGACAGCACGCAGGTGCTCAGCCTCAAGGAGAAACTGGAGTTTACGCCTAAAGCTGCTCTCAACAGGAACCGTCCTGAAAAGAGCTAACTAACCCTTTCAACCGCAGACAACATTACTCATCACAATGACTGGACAACCAATGCTCCTCATGGCTGGTCCCCATATAAGTCTGTGTGCATGTCATCATCATGTACTTTATGTGTAAATTCTCATGTGTTTTTAAACTGTGATACACACACACTGCAAATACAGGAAACCTGTCTGTGTCAAATGAAAGGAAAAAATGTCCGGTCTTTTCAGCTGCAATTTATGGCCAAAAGTATTGAGACATGCCTTTAAACAAAGCAAGTGTTGGGCTTTGTGTACCATTACCTTTGGCCACACAATGTAGATGTGCTCTGTTGCTTTTACCATATTCTTTCTATAATTTCTTCACCAAAGGCAATTTGTTTTTCAACGTATGGGGGGGGGGGCGTCAGGTTTTTGATGGTTATGCATTATGCAGGAACTCTGTGATGTATGTTAAGCAGCTTAGTCCTGTTTTTGTGTAGAACGGCACCACTTTCATTTTGGAAAATTCTCCACTTTGCACTAAAGGCCTATCACACTGCGTGTCATGTGAAAACTGGTTGAATAAAGTTAGAATTGTTGAACTCTTGAGCTGCCGGGAGTTAATTATTCCGGCCACAGGGCCCATGTCTAATGGCGACTGGTGAGGAATGCGACTTCAAAAGATTCAGAAGGACGGGGCGGCCGCGGATTTCAATTCACAGGGGAAATACGAACCGAGCACTGAAAGGCAAAAATAGAATGCTAAAGGGAAAGCGGCCAATGGCGTCAAATGTAGATTTTTGTCAGTTCTGAGAAAGAAATTGTGGTTAAAAAAAATAAATAAATCATAAATACGGCTTCAGTGGGAATTTGTCATGGCTTTGAGGACTGCGAGTTATAAATTGGTCTTTGTGTGCCTTTTAAAATAAGAAATGCAGAGAATTTTGTTTTTGCAAGCCTTTCCTGATTTGAATAATAAAAGCTAATGTCTTCTTCACAGCGTACCAAAAAGTTAATTCAGATCAACTCGTGAAATGGTTAACAATTAAGTGGCCCAGTAACACATCACGGATGGATGTGAAGCTCGACTTTGCAACGAAAGGAAGGGGGAGTTTGTGTATGTCTGCGTCCTTCTGGGAACAATTAGAGGACAGGTAACAATGGACCGAGTCCTCCGGCCAGGACAGCAGTGTGGGAACTGAACGCCAATGCTCCTGGGAAAGTTTAAGGGGGATGTTGGGAGGTCTTCCATTGTTCCTGCTCAATGATGGTGGATAATTTGTGATGCTCGGTCTCCTATTTATTGTTGAAATTGTTATTTATTTATGTTCTTTTCAAAGCAAAACAGTCCAAGATCCTGAGCAGACACCCGGAAAAAAAAGTCTTGCAGGAACAATGGCGTTGTCTGCTGGCTCGGATGCCATCCCCGAATAATCACAGATAGTGTGTACTTTTTCAGGTACACAACTATACAACTAATGCATATAAACACTTTGAAGGGTACGGCGTCATTCATCATTCATCCATCCATCCATCTGAGCTGCTTATCCTCACGAGGGTCGCGGGGAGTGCCGGAGCCTATCCCAGCTGTCAACGGGCAGGAGGCGGGGTACACCCTGAACTGGTCGCCAGCCAACCGCAGGGCACATCGAGATAAACAGTCGCACTTACTAATCCCACCTCGGGGCAATTTAGTGTGTCCAATTAATGTTGCATGTTTTTGGGATGTGTGAGGAAACCGGAGCGCCCGGAGAAAACCCACCCAGGCGCGGGGAGAACATGCAAACCCCGCACAGGCGGGACCGGGATCGAACCCGGGACCTCAGAACTGTCAGGCCAACGCTTTCCAGCTGATCCCACCGTGCCGCCTGCACTGTAACATTTAAAACAAAAAAATCATTTTTGTACCTACTCACTAATTTGAGGTGCTTGACCCAGTACACGGAAGTGTTGTGCTATTGCACGCGTGTTGTTGAACGATTTTGAATAGTTTTTAATTTTTTTCAATTTTTATAGCACTTCACACGGCTTTCAATCCGCAGCGTCGAACAATGCCCACTGCTGCTCCCATTGTCAGGGTGAACGTTCCTCGGTGGAACAGTCCCAGGGGAAACAATAGTGGAAGAGGAAACAGATACAGACCCACTTCCTATCCAGAATCTAAATTTAGTGATTGGCTACGGTTGTGCTTTGTTGCGGGGCAAAACGCCCAAACTAAAGACTGGCACCTTGGACTTGATATTGTTACGGATACGGGGCGAGTCGTGTGCCAGTCATGGTGAAAGTTCAGGAAGCAAAAGGGAGTTGGCGCATGTCGGCTGTGGCTTTAAATGAGTACCACAATGAGTGCACTTCCGGAAGAACAACAACGGCTGCACGATACTGTAATTACTTTCAAACAGTTGAAGACAGTCGGCCCAATGCCTTAGTCATGCTTTAATTGTGTGAAAAAAGCACATTTTTACGTCACCAGTTAGACGTGGCTTACCAACAGAGTGAGGCAATGCATCAGCACCGACTTCAACAATCTCAGGAAACACGGTCACAATGGCAGTCCATCCCAAAAGCGCTCGCGTTGGACTTTTAGGGTGACCTGCCACTCACATCGTCCCCACACGGTGACTCGAAATCTTATTCACATTAGTTTTACACGTGTGAAGGATTCAGATTTCCCAGGACCGGTGCCGAAGAAATCCTCTGTAATCACAACCAAGAAGAGTCGCAGTTCATCGTTAAAACTCGCCAGGAAGGCGATCGCTCGAGCCGGCAGCTAGAATGACAACACGGGTCGACCTCAGCAATCTGTTGAATGCCCCTCGTGCCCCCCCTTCTACGGCCAGGACCTCTCTTTGTGGCTTTTCATGACCCACGTTAACAATAACGACGTTGTGCCCGTGCGCGCACCCGCCCACCTGGACTAAGATAATAGGACTTTGCTGGAATGCCAGCCAAGTTTTTAGTGAATAGACCTGGAAACGGGCAGCTTTGGGGGTTTGTTTGGATTGTTTCGCGGAACAATATCGGCCAGTTTGCCTTGAATTGTGTCTCGACATAATGAAAGTTCCCCTTTGAGGATGGTCTTCCTATTATTGTAGAACAACGCCAACTTTCCATTCGACTGCAGCAAAAAAGATGCATAAAAAAAAAAAAGAACTTGTGGACCACTGGGTAGCGCAAACTCGACCAAGGCTTAACGATCCTAATTAGGATCAGAACCGAAGCGAGCGTCTCCAAAAATTGTCATTCACACCTACATATATTCTGATTCTCTAAGGAATTAGGAATGAAAATTGGATAGGTGGCTGGAGCAAAAGCGCAGTCTTGGATTTATTTTCCTCAATTGCTCACCATAAAAAGTGTTCACAATGAGGCCCCCCCGGAGGATTTTAAACAGAGCGAACAAAAAGTGGACTCGAGCACCTTTGCTGTACTTTCAGCACAATATAATTTAACACTGTTACTCCCTTGCAGCGGTTGGAGAGAGGAATTAAAAGAGTGATGAAATGATCTTATCTATAATTCATTTGTGACAGTTTAAAATGAATTTATTTTTTCTCATTTGAATAAATAGTTTCAAAACATTTGATATAAATACACATTTCACTGATTTTGCACCGTCTGTACCACCTTGAGTCCATCAAGTTTGCAGCCAGACTTATTTCAAGCTTTTTTTTTTTTTTTACCCCGACTGGAGTCTGTTCAGCGGTCTACTGCTCCGATACCAATTTTTGCGTCGTAGTGAGCCGTTCAAAATCCTCGGGAGGTCCGTAGTTTGTTTCCCCTTCTCTTATCTAACCACTAACCCCCTTATCCAAGTCATGAAATACGACTGAAAATCAAACAGTACATATTCACACAGCTATCACCCTCTCGGGAGCACGGCTGAGACCAGAACTTTCCATCGTGCCGACAGAGGAGTGCCCCAGGGGTGACAGCTAAGCCCTCGAGGGAGTGTATTTATTTATATCTGATTTACTGTCCTGCTCCCTTAAATGCTCACATAAAATCCGGCGCCCTTAACACGTTGTATTCTCGCAAACATATTGAAGCTACTGTAACAAGAAAGTAACATGACCGTAAAGCGGGATTTCTGGTAGCCTCGGGGAGTCCTCTCCAAAATGTCTGAAGTGTGCTGTTGCCTCGCAGGCGTCGGCTTCACAGTGCAACTCTTGTCAGTTATTTGAGCGCTTATTAGGCACCTCTTTTACGGCAGTGTCATGTGCAAAGAAAAATAAGAAACGGGCTCTCACGGCGCTTCAGTTAGACATAGTGCTTCTGTTTTGAAACTCCTCTCTGCTTGTTCTTGGCCTTTTGTCCATTGTGGTTCCTGGGCGAACGTGACGTTCTCATCGCCTCTATGCAGTTCACATAACTGGGAAGCGCGTCGCTCCCGGCCTCCGCGGTTTCCCAGTTGACAGTTATGGCCAGATCGCCAAACCTTTCGCAGGGGTTCGGGTAGCCGGTGGTCTGGCTCGGCGGCGCCAGGCTCCCGTCGTAGGACTCCGGTTTCTCTTCTCGGGTCTCGGGGGCCTCCCGTCGGGGCACGGCCGCCGCCCGTCCGGACCGCGGCGGGTACACCAGCCCCTGGGACTGGTACCGTTTCTTCAGCCGGTGGGAAATCGCAAGCTGAAGCAGGTGGAGCAGCTCGATGAGGTTGAGCAGCAAGGACACGGCGGCGATGGCCTGAGTGTAGACGGTGAAGATGGTTTTCTCGGTGGGCCGTGAGACGAAGCAGTCCACCTTGTGAGGGCAGGGGAAGCCCACGCACTCGAACTTTGCTTCGATTAGAAAGCCGTCATAAAGGAACCACAGCCCGAGCATGAAGCCCACCTCCAGGAGAATTTTTACAAAAATGCTGAACGTGTATGCGCATAACAACTTGCCTTTGAGTTTTGGAGCTTCATGTGGGCCCCTCTCAGTTACGCAAACTTTACGAGCACCCCCGTCGTTATCTTTCGGCACATTTTTGCCATCTCTTTCTGTGATGTCCTCTGTCCCATTTGCACCGCCTTCTTCCACATGCTTGCCTTCCTTTATCCCGACTTCTTCCTTCCCGGACCGTATCGCCACGTATCCGAAGTAGAAGATGGTCGGCGTGGAGACGAAGATGACTTGGAGGACGAAGTAGCGGAAGTGGGAGATGGGGAAGGCTTTGTCGTAGCAGACGGCCGTGCAGCCCGGTTGCCGCGTGTTGCAGACAAAGTCCGCTTGCTCGTCGTCCCAGGCGGACTCCACCGCGGTGCCGAGCACCAGCATGCGAAACAGGAAGAGAACGGTGAGCCAGACACGGCCGATGCCCGTCGAATACTCCTGGCCCTCCTCCAGTAGGTGCTCCAAGAAGGACCAGTCAGCTCTGGACATCCTCTGCTCCTTTGGAGACCACAAGGACCATGAAAGAACAAAAAAGTGAACGACGGTGAGAAATCTCCACTTGACTTATTGAAATACTTGATATACTTTGATTTGGATTGATTCGGTGATATTTTGTTTTATAAAAAAAAAAAAAAAAAAAAAAGACCTAAACTAGGGTGGTTCTAAATTGTAGGAAATCGGAACCACAACATTTTCTTTTATGGGCCTAATCAGAGGTTGCAGGATTTAAGGAGGCTCGTGCATTTCTAGTTTGTATCTTTTCTTTACATTTCCCGAGAAGATTATGCTGAAATTCTATTACCACATTCTTGCAAAAAAAAAAAAAATAAATAAATATATATATTCTCATTTTCCTCAAGCTCATATTTACATGTTCTTATTTTTAAGGCAATAAAATGGGCCAAGGCAATCCGAAACAAAAGCCCCTTTTGAACAGAATCTTTTTTTTTTTTTTTTTTTAAAGTTCCTTCTTTGTGTGCAAGTTGGAAAAGGAACTAGCCGCTCGCGAATACAGTTTGGTTTGAGTCATTATGAGCGTTATAAATTACCCACCGCTGCTTTTACATCAGCACTTCTAAAAAGCACCACACTTAACACCTAACTGGTGCGATGTGATTCCTGCATCGGGGGTTTTAACAAGCACACAGTTAATGCATAAGCGCATAATTATGTCGGTTTATTAAAGTCGTTGGTAAGTGGTATCCCTCCAGAATTTAATAGGGGCGTGTTTGACTATTGCGCCCCCCCGGCCCCCCCATTGCTTCTTCTTCCATGAGCTCAGTGTTGTTACAATGTGCGTCAAAACAAGACCTTGAAACACAATTAAAAGAATAAAAATAAAACATTGACGTTAAACAAAATAGCCAATGCTTTTAAGGGTTCATATTAAACCTTTTCTAGCTTTCTAATTAATCTAAATGAAGACAAATCAGTGTTAGAATGTGAATCTTCATTTGGTTCCAGTGTTTGCTATAATTGCATCGTGACTTGAGCGGCAATGGTGGCAAGGGGGGAGGTTAGCTCGAAGTGTTTAATGATAATGACACAGTAGTCTGTCGGGAAGCCACACACGTACACCCACACATCTGCGTAAACATCCTGTGAGGGGGGGGGGGGGGGGGGCTGGGGTTACCGCTGTGACACTTGTTGACTTATTTAGGAAAATTTTTGTTTTTCTATTAGTTCAGTCCTTCTGAAAAAACATCAACGGGGGCAATATAAATGCAACATAATGTCAACACTCACTTTGTGTGAAACAACAAGGCAACAAGATGGGATTCTGAATATGTCATAATTATATTATATTATCATATATATTATTATTATATTAGAATATAATATATTTTTGTTCAAACACATATCGCCATCATTTTCCTTCGATAAAAATGCAAACACTCTTCAAAATAAGTAAATAGCAACTATAAGACCTACTATAAATCCCAGGAAGTGAATAAGAACTGTCAAAAACATCATCTTATATTTAAATCTAAAATCAATCCAATGTAAAAGAAACAAAATTCTCAAAGTGAAAGTGAAAACTCCAAGAATTTAAATGTGCAAAAATAATTTTAAAGTAGTTATTTTAAAAAGATCAAGTTTTGAAATATAATGTTTTTGGGAAATGAATCCAAATTGAAACCAATTAAACAGTTAAATGAAAAAGAAAAGTAAAGTCATAAAGGCCTCATCAACATGTAAAATGACTCATAGTCCCCAACACATTGAGACAGAGGATTATCAATATTTCCTGGGATGCTGTTATTATTACTTTGGGGCTAACATTAATATTAAATGTAATCCATCTCAAAACAAGTTTTACCTTTTTCTTTCGTGGAACGTCTCGGTCTCCCCGTTTCTTCGTCCCTCAATGCCCCCTCTGAGTCGTATTTGCCTTCTTTAAAAAGATTCCGGGGGGGGAAAAAAGTGAGTAGAACTTTCCCATGCTTCCGAGTTCACTTTGGCCCTCCCTCAGGAACTCGTTCCTGCAGGAAATGGGATGGAGCAACTCTAAAAGTATATGTCCGTCATTTGGGCACCAAATTAGGAAGCAGACCCCCCCCACACACATATTTTTTCCATTTCATTCATTATCACGATCTCAAATCCAGAAATCTTCCTGTTCAGCGACACAATTCCTCACTTGTTTTTCCTCATTCGAAGCGAATCATCAACATTTTGAGGGGAAAGTAGTCTGATGTAATTCCCAATTTCGACACAGGATGGCGCCAGCCGCCGAAAAACAGTACAGCACTTTCCAAGCTACATGCGCGCACCATGACTTTTTTTTTTCCTCCCGTCTGTTTGTTTTGCAGCAATGCTTTTTATTGACCTGTTAAATTTTATTCCCGCATGGATCACAAAATTCCTCCACTTCCAATTCCACAAGTAAACACCCAGCTCGACCGACTCAATTCCAAGCAAAGACACTAACCAACAAAAACATTATTTCATCTATTACATTTCAATCTAAACCCCATTAGAACTCATTGATCTATTCGGTGGAGCTCTGGGTTAAAGCATTCATTTATTTGTTTGTTTCCATTTATTTGTTTCCAAAATATGTTTTTAGGTTGTAACCCTTTAAATGGCCAAAAGAGTGAGAATCTGAGTGTGCCTTGTGAGCAAGCCTGGGTGTTCCTTCTTCGCCAAATTAAGTCATAAAACAAATACATTGATGAATTAATAAAGTCATGAAAAATAAACAATGAAATCACATTTGCTGTAGTCCAGAATTTCTTTTCAATATGCAATTGTTTTGCAGTTGAGCTCACGCAAAAATGCTCTTCTCCATTGCAAAGCTTTCCCCGACTGAATATTAAAGGTGACCAGTAAAAAAAAAAAAAAAAACAACCCAAAACTATATATATATATATATATATATATATATATATATTTTCATCACTTTTGGATAAAAAAAACACCCATAAAAAAAAAACTGCACTGCATACTGTTTAGAATAATAAACCACAACCACACCAAAAGTGTGGAAAAACATTGACCGCATGCAAATGAAAACGTAAACTCGGAAGCTATAAATACATTCCTGCATGACTCAGCCGCCTGAAAATGGCCGACGGTGTCATCACCTGGACAGCCCACTCAGTCAAATTAAAGTGTTTAGTCAGGGGTCACCTCCTGCAGGTTCAACCCAATCAACGCTGAAGCGACCTTTCCCAAAAATGTAAAATTGGGAGGGCGGCAAAGGGAAGGTGCGCCCGTCAAAATCCAATTGAAAGCCAAATCAACTTGACAGATGACCGTCTTGCTACGTAGGCTCTTCTCTCGTTCCCTCCGTGCGCGAGCGGGAAAGGAAGCCAAGAGCTCGCGTAATCGAACGCTTTGCATTCAGGGGACGCGTTCGCCTTTCTCTGTTTGCAGTCTTTCCCCCCGCGTGCGCCGTTTGCAATTAAATTAATTGCCCGGTTCGGCCCAAACAGTCTCTTTTACAGTGAATGATTATGTTTTTGTTTGTTTGTTTGTTTACGCAATCTTCAGTTATTTTGGGTAATTGCTGATTCATGATATGACGCGCCACTTACCTCATACTTGTGAGAAGTGTCGAATCCTTCGCTTCGTGGTGATCTGAAATGGAATGGAAAAAAACAGAACATCCTTGAGGTTATGATATATATATTTTTCCACATGAATAAGTCATTCTATTTTTAGTCAGTCGTGCCTTGCATTACTAAATTCATAACTGTGACTACGGTCCAGAGAAAACCGCCAAGCAATGAATCTGGCTTGCGTAAACTAATGATAGACACCCGAAAAGGAAAATCGTTAATTGCTAAAGTCTATGTTATATTTTTAGGTGTGTTGATGACTTTGAAAATACTTTTAACAGTTGACGGTAGAATACGTCGATCTTTGTTTTGCAATCTAACGAGATGCTTCAAGAGATAACACTAGTAGTATTTTTGAGAAATGTATGAACTTGTTATATACTGTATCTTCCGAAACTTGGTCTCTAATGGTATTCTCTCTTATGTTTTGAAATCATATCATATTGCATGGTATCATCCACTAAGGTGTTTTATCTTTTGGTATCATATACAGTATCTTGTGATATCATGTACGATTGCACGTTATCTTTTAAGGTGTTAGGATATCACGTTTTAATCGCTCGGCGTCGTATCATATGGCTTTTGGTGTAATATCATATCTCATGGTATCATGCGATATCGTGCCTCATCTCTTGTGTATCATATCAGGTTATCATGCCGTATCTGTTTTTTATTTCTGAGTATCACATGTATTGATTGACACTTTAAAGCCATGGAATTCGATTAAGAAGATTCCCCACACTTGGGGGCATGACACATAAAAGCGCTTTGTGGGATTAGTTGAAAAACAAAAATTTAGATCCCACAATTAAGACAATTGATTCAACTGCACGATTTTATTTCAAATAATAATAATAATAAAAACAAAATATTTCTTCGGTGGAATTGGGTCTGTGGGTTATTTCATATTCATGGGAATGGCTTTCTTCTCGTGAGCGCAGGTTAGCTGATAATGGCTTTTTGGATGCAGGCAAAAGGCATGCCAATGCTGCAACCGACCAAACACACGACGCAAACCCAATAAGTAATTTTCCTCCCGGCCAATATTCGGAACGAGCATTAGCATGCGACGAGGAGGACTCGGCAAAGTTCAGGTCCGAGGCTGCTCGTGCATGCTGAAACCCGATCTGCCAGTTTCCTCGAGAGCTTTGAAATAACTCATCCATGAGTGGATAATTTTGAGAAATCGTTTACATCAGCCAATTATCAGCTTGACTGGATCATAGTAGGGAACGCGATGCAGTACATGGGTTCATGATAAGGTAGAACAGGATAAAACTACTGATCCGGACAAGAACACTCAACAAATGGCTCATGTTTAGGTCACTGTCCTTGGTCCTGAAACCAACAAGTTTTCACATACAGCCTCCTGATCAGTTTTCTTAGCACTATAGCATTGTATAAAAAAAACATTATTATTTTTGAAAGTTTGACAAAGAGGCTCATTTAAAACAAAATATATGTCATTTTCAATGATTCATGTATATATCAATGTGTTAAAACTATTGAGATAAACATACATACTAAATGGTTGTTTCCATTTGAATTTGGGTGAAATATGAGTTTTAAGTGCTTTCATTATATTTGTGAAGTTTAGAAAAACAAATTGTCACCAACTTAAATTTATTCCAACTTTGACAATGTCAATAATAAGTGGCATCTATATCGGGGAAAATGCATACTCTGTTGGGTTCAGGTCTGGAGATTGATTTAGTGGTAAAGATTTCATGCATGTCAGCAGTCTTGCTAGAAATTTAGATGAGGAAAAAAATGGAAATTAAAGCTTAAATATTGCATTCTCTTCTCATAGTCATCTTTTGATGTTCAACCCAAATATATTCAGTCTGCAGCAAATAATAAAAAGAAGTGACCTCACTCTCGGCTGTACCGAAATGGATAATACACAAGATGTTAGCCGTTAAATTTTAAAGAGTTAGAGTTGTGAAACAAAGCTTTTTTTTTTTTTTTTTACTGCAGCAGTGAAATAACCTGAGGTTGTTTGCTGCTGTTTTGGATCCCGGCTGGAGTCTCTCTGGGTGCAGCTGCAGTGACTTCATCGGCGCAAGATAAGAAATGAACACTGAAGGCGTTGTGCCGCACCTGTGAAAATCAAGGCGTTTGTGAGGCTCATAGGAGCGCACACTTTCACGGGGACCACTTTGCTATATGCGTATACACTGCATCGAATAGTTTGATGTCTGCTTAGACACGTGCGTGTGGATTCTTCATCATTTTGATCTTATCTTCCAAATTTAGTTAAGAGCCTACGTCGTAGCCGACAAGTCTCCAACTGTTCCCCGACGTCTTCTGAGCCTGTTGAGCGTCTCGAGTGGAAGAATTCAAATGTAGGTCATTATTTTTTGTGCCTAATTGTTGTCCTCTGTGTAATCTGAACATTAAAAAAACAAGTCCTCGCAACCAAATTGGTATTTTCCTTTTTTATTGCGTTAGCAACACTCAGTTAAAAATGACGGGTAATTTTGCTATCGGGCAAACGATTCGCACGTATTTGCATGTAAAACATTCACATAGTCGTCAAACGGCCGTATCGGCCTATTGTTAGAACACGCGCTCTCTCATTCACTCCATCTCGATGACCCATTTACAGTGGCGTCTAAGTTAAGTTGCTTGATGTGGTGACTTTGAATGCTGGAGGAAATATACGGCGTGATGACAGCGACTTGGATATTAATATTTCATGGACAACTAAACCGTCTAGCATCAATAAAAGATACACTCCATAGGTTATGATGTCAGCTAAATTAGGCAAAAATCGATTAGCTGTCAATTACTGATTAAAGCTTATGGGTCAAAAGTTAGGTGAGGCGTTGCTTCTCATACTGTGCTGCCGCTGAGCAAAGCACAGAACCTGCAATTTCTCTCTTACGTGCCCCTTTCTGATTGGATCCTTCCTGAGTCATAAGGATTTTTTTTTTTTTTTTACGCCAATGCCAATTTTAACCCTATTTGGCAGGATAAAATTATGATCCCCGATGAATCGGCCTATGAATGTAACATAAAATTTACCATAAACTGTGCATTGTTTAGGGGGCCAGTGGCTCAGCTGGTAAAGTGTTGGCCTCACAGTGCGGAGGCAATCCCTGACCCGCCTGTGTGGAGTTTGCATGTTCTCCCCGTGCCTGCGTGGGTTTTCTCTGGGCACTCCGGTTTCCTCCCACATTCCAAAAACATGCAACATTAATTGGACACTCTAAATTGTCCCTAGCTGCGATTGTAAGTGCGGCTGTTTGTCTCAAAGTGCCCTGCGATTGGCTGGCAACTAGTTCAGGGTGTACCCTGCCTCCTGCCCCTTGAGACCTGGGATAGGCTCCAGCACTCCCCGGGACCCTCATGAGGATAAGCGGCAAAGAAAATGGATGGATGGATGTGCATTGTTTGTTTGAATGTAATCGCTGAATGAAGGAAATGCCGGGCAAATCTTGTAGCTTGGGTTCAAAGTACATCTTTGCGACCAAAGTCGTGAAACCTTTCAAAATGAAACCGGTCCAAATGTAAAGGACCGATTTCACGATGGTTAAAACTAAACCGAGCGTGTGTCGATGTGCTCGTCAGGGTTGGATACAAATCGGTATGAAATACTACTGCACCTCTTCATGTACATAGCTTAATAACCCTGAAATCCTGATTGATGATCGATTCCAAACTGAAAATAGCTGCAGGGTCTGAACCATCTGCGTGAGTTTTTCCAGCTGTTTTCTTCAATCACATGCTCTCTGCCTTCTCGGGGAACATGTCATCTTAATATATACCCTACGCAGGTTCACCCTGAGGATACGCATGCATTTATAATCAAGTCATTATATTTGTCAAAGCTGGAGCCTTAAAGCTGGTCTATAGGGCCTCCTGTGGACCAATCGGTTGCTTCTAACATGTCTTTGGGGAGTTCTGCATGTGAGCCACATATGGAGGGGAAGAGCGAGGGAGGAGGGGTGTGTTAGGGAGAGAGCGAGAGAGAGAGAGCGTGAGGGAGGATGTAGCACCGCTGCCGTTCATTGCTGTGTCTCAATCCTTGCCTGAACAGTGGTCGGGAGGAGCTGCAGGAAGAGGCGGAGGTTTGTGACACCCCAGTGAACATTAAAAGCAGTCTGCTGCAAGGTAAGAAGAAAGCCGAGCTTAAAAGTTGCCCGTTTGCATGCTCGAAGCGGCCACGTCACCTCATTCTCACTGTTTTGTGAACAACACCGGAGATGGCCAGATGAGATTTTTGGTGCAGGTGGGCTGAATAGTGCAGCTCATCTGAGTGGTGGTGGTGGTGGTGCGTTTATTGCAGATGTGCCAACTTCAAAAGCAAGAAATAAAAAAAAAAAAAAAAAAACACATGCACACGCACAGAAGTTGCAGATGACCTTAAACACATGCACATTCCATCCGTGCGTAAAATGTTCGCTGACCGTGAAAGCGCGCTGCTCCTATGCGGCTTGTGCCGCCGCGTTTAAAGTCGGAGGGAACGCGGGAGGCAGCAGGCGGAGCTATTACAATTATTTGCACTGCACCGCACTGTGGAAAGGGTTCAGAATCAATCACACGAGCACCTCGGCCTCGGTTATCCTCCGGGGGCGCTGCTCATGGCGGGGTGTGGGATCCTGTGTGCATGCATTCATCTACCTGTGTGTGTGTGTGTGCGTGTGTGTGTGTGTGTGTGTGGTGTGTGTGTGTGTTGTACTCTCGGATTACTAAGAAGCATCCCAGCACAACCTTTAGTGTACGTTTGAGGAATGGTAAACATTTTGCCCACAGCTGGTCTCATATGATTTCGTCTCAGTGAGCTCATCAACTCATTCCCACTACTTAGCTGCCCTTCTTGGTGGCTAGTTGCAGAAACGTTCCTTGGTTCATGTAAAAAAAAAAAAAAAAAAATGTATTCCGGGTTGTCGCCTTCAGCGTACGCGGGATGATCAGTTGGCACGTCAACGAAGAGATCGTGCAATGTTTGCTTCGTTCAGTGTGCGAGAAGAAGGAAGGAGGTGAGGCTTCTTCGCTATGACAACGCGCTTGCTCACAAATGCCCTGAGCATCGGACACTTCCCTGTCCAAGAAGAAAATTGTTCTTCTGGAGCCACTTTATTCCTCGCCTGACCTGGTTTTGTGTCTTTCCAAAGCTCAAAGGAACATTAAGGGGATATTTTTTCGAAAATGTGGACCAAATGAAAATGGCTGTGTTGACAAAGATTTGGAGGATTCTGGAAAAATTCAAGAAGGACTGGATGAAGGTGTGGGAGAGAAGTCTGGGAACGTGCGCTACTTCAGAGGGGAACACTTGTACATTTTTGAAGTTTGGATTTGAAATAAATCCTTGGAGACACCAGTCTTGGAACCCTTCTGACACAAGTCATACGTACAACTCTATGACTTGAACTTGTTTGTCCAAAAAAAAACTTTCATTCCATATAAACGAGATATTGTATCCCTGAGAAATGAACTGAAGAATTTTAAAACATTACTGCATTCGCCAAACACAAACTCAATAAGTGTAATGTGCGCCTTGAAAGGCAAAACTGAGCATTTTATTCTCAAAATTGTTGTTAAGTGCGAGAAACGAGCTAGATGACAATAAAACAAAAAAAAAAAAAAAATGCTGGTCACGCAGCAATCCTGCAATTAAAAAGGCCGTTTTAGTAAACGTTGATGCGCTCTTGTGGGTGGAGTCATTCAGGACTTTGATGTTTTATGCAGTGTGCACATCATTAGCCTCCAAGGCTGAAAATTACTCGCAATAGTAAATAGATAAAATACTGAGAGCAGAACCACAATGCTGAGGTTATCGAGAATCCCTTTTGCTGTCCACGTTGCTGATAATATTGTGACTCCTTTGTTTGATACTCTTTGTTTTTCCTCGCAAGCACAGCCACTTTGCCAAAGGGGATGTTTTCCGTCGGCGACCACCTCAATCATTTGCAATTTTCTCGCTTGGAATGTGTCAGCTGTGAGCGCAGAGTGACGAAACAGCGGGCCCGTTGGGAGTGAGTCAGGCAAATTACGCATTTTTTCCACCGGGCGGACGGATTGCCAACATGTGACGTCATGATGTTTTCATACGTGCACGATGTGCCGTGGCATTTTCTTGCTGGAGTAATTGAGAATTAAAATTTGGATGCTATCATACATGGCGGATTCTGGCCTTTTACAGTACTCGCCATAAATGAGTACAACGTGAATACCTTCAGATTTCCTTTTAGAATCGTTATGATCTTCTATGACAAAATACTCCCATAAAAGTTTGTGATGGTCTTTTTTGTTGTTGTTGTTTTTTCGGTCTCAAAGAGCTTGTTCACAAAACAAAAACCCAAAAATAAAATCTGATTTCTTACTCAATTGTGATCCCGTTGCCGCTGCTTCTGTCAAATTAGATTCGCTGGATCTACACGTTAGTGCTCGGTCGTCTGTAATGACCCATCCGAGTAGGTTGCCATAGTAACTCTGCAGACAACAGTGTACAGTATGTACATTGAGGGAAAAGGGATCAGCAGTGTGAAAACACAATCTATCTCGCCAAACAAGTCCTTTCTCTGTCAAGAATAGAATAACGACCAGAGCAATGAATTGTTTAATTACTTTTAAGCAACTTTTTAGCATGTAATTGCCAAATTTACAGTACAGTA
This sequence comes from Syngnathoides biaculeatus, assembly GCF_019802595.1. Lineage (NCBI taxonomy): Eukaryota > Metazoa > Chordata > Actinopteri > Syngnathiformes > Syngnathidae > Syngnathoides > Syngnathoides biaculeatus. The sequence continues at coordinate 12,008,748 of NC_084640.1, read as the reverse complement.
AATGGGTGCATTGGAAAACAGCACGGGTTTAACCTTCTCATGGCTAAAAACGGGAAATGCGATGGGTGGCAATTGTTTTAGTTGCGCGGCTGGAACCATTCCAACTTTTTGTGTTTTAATCAAACAGTTTTGTCTTCATCCAGCAGAAAATGTAAATGAACAAGACGGGCTGAACATGAGTGGAAAACTAAACCGGTGACTTCTCAACCTTGAAAGTGATTTTCTCTTGTTCTCAAAGAGAGGAGGTGCTGGAGGTGGGCTGCTCTCAGGCAAGATACAGTATTGGGGTGGCAGCGTGGCGCATCTGTGAGGATGGGGGGCTTTGAAAGAAGAACGGCTGCGTCCAAAAAGAAATTGCAACTAGTTGTTGGAGAGCTTCTCTTTTGGATTTTGCTCAGGTGCCCTTTAGCAAGGCACCCTGAAACTCATTTCAGCGGGGTCCATCACTTTGACATTTCTCCCTGTAATCCATAAAGATGGGTGATGATGTTATTTCTTTCACCAGCTTGCCAACAGATGAGGTTTCATCTTGGCGTCAATGAACTCTGGGGGGGGAATGTTACTTTTAAGGTTTGGTGTGATCGCCGGACAGGAGAAGGATGAGAACGGAAACAGTTTGTCCAAGTGTTCGGTTGTGCCGATAGACACTGTCAAGACACTTGTGGTGCAGAATTTTGGCTATTTAGACCTCCATTGGACGATATAAAATGGACTTAGTATAAAAGTGCCAGTTACATTTAAAAAAGAAAACACCCTAGTTTTGTCATACGAGTGTCCAGAAAATGCCCTTCGGACAGCTACTTCTGTTTGACCCAGTTTTGCATCCCCTTTGTCTCTATTTGGTCAAGACCGTCCCCTTTCCTCTGATTGATTGCCTGCTTATAGAAGACCCACTTGTGGGAGCATGCGTGTTCATTACGTTGACAGTGCTGGCTCGGGAGCGGAGAGGGAGGCGGAGATCTTCACTAGTGACGTAGATAAACCAGAAACGTGCAAATGACTGAATTTCAGACCTCACTCGGTTAAAAACATCTGTACTCTGGAATGGTTGGATGATTTGAATTCATATTTCTCATTTACTGAGACACCAAAGAGACTATATGACATCCCAAACACTAGAAAAAGTTGATTTGGCAAAATATAAGACGCTATTTTAGCCAAAGATGTTGAGTTCATCAGCCACATGTGAAGTTCAAGGGCTCTGTTTGGTGAGTCAAAGTGTTAATTGATTACGTTTAGAAGTTTTCTCAGATGATATTTTTTTCCACTGTGTCGAAATGCCTGTTCTACCTCAGGCTAACTGTTAAGAATTGAGCTGGTGCTTTTTTTCTCACCGATATTACAGATAAACCGATTTTTTTTTTTTGCCATTTGCCTTTGAGTTGAATTTGAATTTTTGACATTGTAACTTTTTGTATAGTAGGGATTTCAAAAATACATTTTTGACCACATTGTTACAGCTCAAACACAAAGAGCTGACTCAACACTCATCTCATTCACTTCATCATCCAATGCCCATTTCATAATCTCAATTTGAAAGATTGATTTCTTTCTTCGCTGAAAGTGCTAAAGCTCTCTTACATGTGCCACAAGCATTAATATTTTTGAAAGATCCTTTTCATACGTTTTTATATCTCCAATCAAAGACATCACAACATTACGCCATCAGCATTCCCACCAAATCCTGTCTTAATGAGTTAAAAAGTTAAATCAATGAATGTGAATCCCTCAGAAATCACACGAGAATGGTGAGAAAACAGCTCCCATAGAGATGTAATACCAAAGATTATTATCAATTATTTCCTTTATGTTGGTGGCTCATGCAGCAAGCAATAAATGTATTCTTGATACTATTCAAAAATGTGTACTGTGACATCAGCAAATAAATATACTATTCTGCTTAACGATGGCGATGCAATCTACGATGTTGCATCATTTTGTGCACAACTACAGATAAAGTAGAAATGTTGATTTTAGGGTGCATTTAATTAGAGATCTATAAGAATGGATGCGCTATAGAAATATCACAGCTGTTTGAACAATCAAAACATCAAATGCTATGTAACAAAAAGTCTCCTATAGACCAAACTAGTTAAGATAAAATCAGCCAACTAGAAAACCAGCGGCGTATATCGTACGCGCCACTTTGAAGTAACTTTTCTCGTCTTTTGTTGAAAGGTTCAGGGAGAGGTTTCATATGTTGTCACAGTAAAAGGAAATGGCACAGGATGAATGTGGAACAGCTGCTGCGCGAGAAAACCTTTTCATGTTGCGTCAGTACGAAAAAACATTGAAAAAAAAGGAGCTTATAAGGCGTCCAGACCATCAGACTCCACATATCCCTCCTTTGCATAATTCCCCTGAGTTGTTTACCTTTTGGAAAAGCGCACCACATGCACAGCAATATGGTGACTACGCCCTTATTGTATGATCTCATTATTCTGTTGAGGATTCGTGAATGAGTCGTGCTTACTTATTTATCCATAAAATCGGTGGTTGAACTTGAGTTCATCACGGGGCTGTAGCATGATGAGTCAGTGAGTAAACCCTGCAAGTTCTCTAGTTGAATCTTCCTCACTGATGGAAACAGATTGCTCAAACTGTTGGAATTAAAAAAAAAAAAAAAAAAAAGAATACAAAAGGCATGTGAATGGGTTTGTGAAGGGGACCTGAAAAAGAGCTTCCAGGCGAGTAGCAAGGTTAAATAGGCGAGGGTAATTGCTGTAACCTATATGGGTTGGGGGGAAAAAAAAAAAAAAAAAAACTTTGCCTGTGTTCCCAGTGTACTCCTCTGTGATGCACTTGGGCATGAAATTGTTCCCCTTTCCATCCTCGCAAGCCCCGAGCCCGTAAGTCAATTGGCCATCAGACGAGGCGGCCTTTCTCCACGCATGTGTGTCTTTGAACGCTGCAGCTGTTTCGCTGGCCGAGCTCCGCTCGTGACAGTTTATTTAGGCGTTTGCGCTGGGGAGGAGGATGGGCGAGCGTTATCAGCCGAAAGCTCGTCGCTTCCTCCCTCACTGGCGGGATGCGCGAGTAAGAGTGGCGACCATTATGGCTAAAATTAAGCGAAACTGCAAATTTACCTCGCGCGCTCTCGGATATTGCTCTAGGAAAACATTGCATTCATTACACTGGAGCAATGCGGCACTTCAAAAATCCATACAGCATGAAAAATATGCTGCAGTTGTGTGTTGTTTGCTAAGAGAACCCAAAACGTTTCCTTATGCAATGTGCTGGAGCATCCCAGGAGATATGCACGCATAACGTCTTTGTAAATCCAAGTCTTTTTTCTTATGGGTAATAATCGATCTTACATACTCTGTACATTGTCATTCCCATTGCAGTTATTAATAGGAGAATAAGCAGTGTGCAGCCAGATGTGTGTGTCTGGTTTGTGTCCGACTGCAGTTGTTGAGTTTTCATGGCCATAAAACTCAGACTTTTTGGTACTGCATTAGAAGGATTAGAAATTGCTCTGGGTAGTGTCATAAATGTAGTGCAGATGTTGAACGGCATGGGTCCCGGCATCGAACCTTGCGGGACACCGTTCCAACTGTGCAGTTTGGGGGAAGAGGTAGCGTACAACCCTGACTGTTGCTAGTACTATTGCAGCACACTTCAAATTTCAACAGGTTGATTAACAAGTATTTAATTTTGATTAGCATAAATGCTAAAAAAATTGTACTCATGAAAGGTAATTAATTTCAGATTTCTTCCGTGTTTCACTTTAGTTTCTCACTCATTAAAGGCCCCTTTTCTAACGACTACTCCCAATACTGCAACTCTTTCTACTTTTAGCACTCCTAGTATAGTATAGTTACTGGTAACTCAACATTGCGGAAGAAGACCTGCCAGGGAGGTAATACTTTTATGAGGGCCCTAGGATGGGCGAGGTTATTTTTGATCGGATGACTACTAGCTGCACTTTAGTCAAGCCGCCACACTTGAAAAGTCGACAGCTCTTTGCGTACTGTTTTGATTTGAAGTTTGCTGTGCGTGGCGCTGCGATTTGCAGACACCCTCAGACGTGGTCAGAGTCCATATACCGTATACAGTGTAGCACTTTTCACGGAAAATACACACAAAGCGCCTCACCTACTGTATGTATTAGACAGGTTTCCATATAAAATGTAGAAACAATATTTTACAGTCAATATAATCTAATAATACAATTCTACAGTGACCTCCACACCCACCAAAAACGAAAAAATTCCATATGAGAAGTTCGCTAATGGTAGCTCACGCACTCAAGTCTTTCATACTTGTAACTATGATGAATTATTAGAGAATATAAAACCCTCTCAACTTATTAGTGGTTAAGTAAAAGGCACTTAAAGAGTCTTGATTGAATTAGCTGGATATTTTTATAGTATCGATGGAACTATCACACTCATGTGATACTATATCAAAGTGCGGGGGGGGGGGGGCAATTAGGAGCCGGAAGATGAATCCGGGCGTTATAAAGGGGGGCCGGGATGACGACCTAATGGAGTGGATGAGTAATGGCTGTCAATGAGTCACGATGAAAAGATGTCATTTGATGGATGGAGGATGGGGGACGATTCGAAATGCTCGGCTTCATCGCAACTATGGCAGCCCGTCATTGTCTCCTGCCATTCTTCTCCTCAGCGTTCCATCCTCCCACTTCCCCACTTTGTTCTCTTCTCTCCATCCCCCGCTCACCGCCTCGTCTTCGCCACCCCAACGCCTTCATCCGACGCTAACTTGTCCCCGTTTTATTCAGCGAGGTTGGCCGAACTATTTCGGATGAACGCGTCCCGCACGCGTCCTCCCATCCAGCCCTCGCCATCGGAGCAGGTGGCAGAGCTACGACACACTTTCAGCGGTACGTGCTTTGCGCTTAGATTTAAATAGATAACGGCAGAGCCCGAGCGCTTGTTGGGCCTTCTGAATAATGCAGCAGGGTCCTGAAGCCATTGTTGCTAGGCGTCACTGATGTAGAAGCTCGAAACGCTTGCAATATTGATACCAGAGAAGAGGGAGCCACCGCAGTTATGTTTTTTTTTAACCCCTTATATGCAAGCTTTTAAGTTGAAGTCTTGATTTGTTAAATTGATGTGTTATGTTTAAACCCAACCGCTGGACTGAATATTCAAATGAAGGGACAAAAAGAGGTCTTCAATTAAGCCCGGGGAGTTACGGGTTTGGCAAAGAGAATGATTCGGGAAATGCATGGTAACATAATAAATCGAACATGATGTTACAATCAAACAGTGAACGCCTAATTTTGAACATATTGGCAACCCTTTTGCGACCGGATTAGCCAGCAAAAGATACATGACCGGACACACACATCGTTGTGAATGGATGGAGATGTCGGTTAAATAACTCCGCTGGACACTTCAGCACTTTCAGCTTTGAGATGAAAATAATAACCGTGTTGTTTTCTTCCACTTTGAAACTCAATTGGAAATGTTTCTGCTGTCAGGCTCCAAAACGGCGCTGTCGTCGTGGGACTTTACAAGTGACACACTTGCCACCTGGCTTTGTATATTTTCTTATATTGTACTGTTAAAGTGCTTCGAACAAAGTGCTACTCTACCCTTTGACAACTCCGGATGAAAAAGAGCTCATTTACGTCACTTGTCCTTAAAATAGTAATTTATTAACTATATTAGATCACATAAATCATTTTTTCTATGGTGACAGAAGAGATGGGGACAGTTTTGAGTGGAAATGATTGACTGATGCCACACGGATAACCACCCGGATAATTCCCACTAATAATCTAGGTCGGCCAATCTGTTATCATAGTCTGTATTTACACTCTGTGAGAAAGAAAAGGGAATGATTTGAGCAGAGTTTTGAAATCACTCCGGTCTCAGGAAGGGATCATGTCCTTTTCTTCGTCTCTGCAGAGAGCATCTTACTTTTCTAGTATTTGGGTTCGGTCCCTGGGGGTGGGAGGTTGTGGGTGGCGGCGGTGGTGGTGGGGGGCATTTGAGGCACTTTTTTTTGTGTGCGATTATCTTTGGCTGTCTCTCAAGAGGAGGAGAGAATCAAATGGTTGGGATGATGTTTGATGGCTGACAACCTGAGCCACGCCAATTTCAGTGCAGAGACTGAAAGAGGGAAAAAATGGACACTGTAGGTAAGAAAAAAAAAAAGCACCTCCGTACTTCTTCTAGGGTATTACTCCTTACTTTAAGTGTTATGGCCCAATATCTCGGTCCACTGTACATGGTAATTTCCAGTTGGCCAGTTTACTTTTAATGTGGTGCATCTGGAAGAAGGCCAGAGCCGGCAGCTGATGTGTTGAGAAGCGAAGGGAGCTGGGTGAAATGGGGCGGGTGAGGGGAGGGGGGGGTGGTCCACAGCTGTCACACTGTTTTGACCCACTGGGGAGACATTCAAGCGGGCCAGACGTCCACTGGCCCAACATGATACTGCGGGGTCCGTGACCTTTGTGTGGAATGTGACTACCACGCCCAATGAGGACGCAGGAATGAACAGTGATGGGCAATGACCTTAAAGATGTATTTTTCTTCGCCCACTATTATCGTCATTAAAATAAGCGACTTATATTTATTGTAGGTCATGGTCAGAGAGTGTTAAAATAAGGAACGTAGCTGGAGTAATACTACGTTGTATTGGGATTCAGAACACGAATAAAATGTGTACCTATAATATTTATGAGATATAGTAGTTAATGTATGACAGCATTTCTATTTAAAGCTGAAATGTTTCTCAGCTATTCAATTTATTATGCTTTGATGGAGCAAATTCCCTGCAGGCATTGTTATTCCAGTGATGTGTGTTAAAAAAAAAAAATGTCTTGTCAAGTGTATGAAGCTACATATACACAATGGAAAATGATTAGCATGTTGCGCGTTTGCCTTGTTGGGCTGTGATTGCTGAAGTAGCGACGAGGAAGCGGGTGAGCGCCGAGTGAAATTGAAAGCACAATATGTCACATCATCGCTTTGCGGGTTTGATTTGTCACACTCGCACGAGAAAACAATGCAATAACACTTGATAGTCACCACGTCGGTCCTTTGGATGCAGAGCTTTTTCGACGTCCAAACAATATACAGTAATTTCCACAATTTATATGTAATCCATGACCTAAGCGTCAAATACACTTCTTATTTGGCACTGGTTACGTTCCAAGTGATAATCACAGACACACACACACATGTGTATCCGCGTTTTATTGTAAATACTGATTGGCCCTGACTTATTTTCAGATCAGATTAGGGAGAAAACAAGCCACTTATCACATCTCACAGGCCAGGATAATCTCAGAAGTGATGCTGGATAATCAGGGTTTTGATGATTTTGGCTGTCGAGGGAAAATGGGCTCTAAAATCGCCAGATTATATTTTATGTGCGCCTGGTTTTAATGGCAAGGTGGTTTTATATAATAAAGGGTGAACTGCAACCGAAGACGCAATCAAGGATTTTTACTCAAACTTTCCCTTTGTCCTTTCATCCAGTTGACAAAATCCAAAAATCGATCTTCTTCTCAGTATGTGCGCGTTGCTTCCTACTGGTTGTTATTTCTGCACAGTATTCACAAATATATCACAGCCACAAGTTTGAGGGGATTCGTCTGGATCGCTTCCAAAAACCAAGAGTTGACTTTGTTATTATTTCCAGTATTTGCACTCTCTGCACTGGGTTGAAGTTTGGGGTGAAAGCAGACAGGAATTATGGGATGCATGGAATTGGTTTGCGCTGGGCGTGCGTGTTTGTCCAAGCGCCGTCGTGGCTCAGCTCGCTTTGGCTGTCGCCTCAGACGGCGCTTGTGGACCGGCGTGGATGTTTGACAAGCGTGTGTGTGTGTGTGTCGAGGCCGCAAAAATCAAACTACTCCCCATCCTTCTCCCACTAAAGTTTATTGATTTCTCCTGTCACTCACTCTTGACATTTTGTAGCTTCTCGCAACTAGCCTTTGCCTCACTTCTTATATTATTTTTATTTAGTTTTTTAAATGTTCTCTCCAATGCAACCCACGTTTCCACGCCGCAGCCCATCACTCCGCAGCCGCTTCATATGCCGCGATATGGACAGGGTGAGGGTCGAGATGAAGCGGGCGGGGAAATGGCTGAGTGAGCCGGGTGGGGGATGTTGTCACGGCGGAGTTCAAGGGTCAGCCGTGATGGCGCGCTTGAGAGATGATGGACGAGGTCACGCGCGGAGTGGTTTAGATGGAGGTGAAGCAGCAAAGTGAACGTATAGGAAGAAAGGTGGGGTGAGGGTGAGGTGACATGAAGGACGGAGAAGGGGGGATGGATGATTTAAGTAACCCGGATGAAGGATAGCGTAGCAAAAGGGGGCAGTGGGCGAGAAGCACTCGTGGGTCAAATCATTAGGTACACCACACAATGTAGTCGGCGATTACATAGAAATGAATTCCAACCTACAGACAAAATCCTCAACATGATAGCATAAATGAAATGAAATAAAATAAATGAAAGACTGCTGTTTCATGCAATATAGCATTCAGTTGCATTCCTCTACTCCATATTATTTTGCAAGTTGCACGTTGCAAAGTAACAAAAGGCGGTCGCAATGACAAGATCATTTTCAATACAGCTTCCCAACGACAAATATGACAAATTATTTTTTTTTCCCAAGAGGACAGCCAATGAAAGTGTGTGCACGATCCCCGATATGTCATTTAAAACGGGGGTTACATAACCCAGTATGTATCTTTCAAACGGCAGTTAATACAATTGCGAATTCATTTTATGAACAAGTGAAGGTCAATTTCAAAAGAACAGCTAAGATTTCTTTGTGTAGTATTCAGGTTTGTCGAAAAACCTGATGAGTAATTTAATCTTTGATATATTCTTGAACAATGCTAGAATTCTGTTTACCAAACTTTATTGAGCGACGGCGTCACATTTTGCATTGAAACAAAATCGCAGAGCAAACCAGCGATCTCTATACGTCGCTATTGGGAAACAAAGATATATTGCTATTGAAATCATTTTCAGACAAAATAAATGAAATTGGATGATTTTTCGCAGCACTGCTGATGACGTGGCACGCTAGGTTGCCATGGCACCAGGGATGGGAATCATTGAGCGAGATGGAAATACTTTTGCCAAACTTGAGTATTACAACAAACATTTGATATTTGATACTTCTTAACTGCTGTAGTGCTTAAATATAAATAAAGACTACGTCAGCCTTGTCATGTCATTTTGTGGAGCAGTTGGTTAAGCGTTGGCCTCACATTACTGAGGTCCCGGGTTCGACCCCGGACTCGCCTGTGCGGAGTTTGCATGATCTCCCCATGCCTGCATGGCTTTTCTCCAGCCAGTCCGGTTTGCTCCCACATCCCCAAAACATGCAACATTAATGAGACATTCTAAATTGCTCATAGGTGTGATTGTGAGTGCAGCTGTTGGTCTCTACGTGCCCTGCGATTGTTTGGCAACCAGTTCAGGGTGTACCCCGCCTCCTGCCGGTTGACAGCCGGGATAGACTCCAGGACTCCCCGTGACCCTTGTAAGGATAAGCGACAAAGAAAATGGATGGATGGATGGATGGATTAACACATTACTGTTGGGCTATCTTGCCTTTGTCTTCACATTGACCTTCTAAGCACTCTTCTATTTTTTTTTAAGGCGGGGGGGGGGGGTCATTCCATATTCAGCGCAGCGATCCAGGTCAGTTCTAATTATCGAGGTCCAATTGGAATTGACTTTTCAATTTTTGACGGCGTGGTGGTGAAAATCACATTGCGCCGCGTCTCGCCTCCCTCTCGCGGCGTGACTTAATATGCTTGATACATTCACCTCACTGCGCCAAAGCTTCGCACGGCGCAATGTGACCGCATGTGCATGTGTGATGTGAGGTGGAAAAAGAGAGATGGGAGGGGTGTGTGTGTGGGGGCTATTATTGTAAGTCCCTCTAAGGTCAGCCAGAGTGTGTTTATAAAGTAAACAGCTGCGGGTCTAAAGAACGCATAGGCCCAAGTGCAGGGGCGTGCACTAGCGCGTTAAAGATGTGGGAGTGGCCCGGGCCCTTGCTCCTCTGTCTTTGCTCGGGTCCGCAGTGCAGGAAAAGATTAGAGCGAAGACGCTTCTTTTGAAGTTTGGCATTATAGAAAATGCAACACGCACGCAACCTCTCCCTCTGCCTTGTAAAGTGATGGAATATCAATGCATTCAAGCCGTGGTAATGTGAGCCCTCGCCCCGTTTTAACATTCATGTAGCTCGCCGCACAAAAGAACACCGCTCTCAAGAATTCAAAAGTGTCCGTCATTTAAATGAGGGGAAGGTGATGAGGAAAATAAACTCCTCATTGAGGTGCGAGAATTTGTGGCCCACGCAGGGACAAGGGGGGTTGGGGGTGGGGGGTGTAGACTGCCCTCAGTATTTGTAAATGCAGTAAATAAGATGACTAATTGTCCACTCACAATGGACTCGGCTCTAATTAATGAAAGTGGCCTTAATAAGAGTCTGATGCAGAAATACCAAGAGGTCATTCCGGTGTAATATTTTAGTCTTGTTAAATGCCAGTGTAACTTAGCGAGCGCCGGATCATTGCCTTCCCGAGACATCTTGAAAATAATAGTTTGGATTAACGGAACACGACGTCAGGCCACTGGAATGAAGCGAGACTGCAGCTGCAGGTTCAATTCCGTGAACAAACGTACATTTCCTATCCAGGTTTACATTTGGGTAAGTGACAAAATGCAGTGGAACCTGTAAGGATGGTAGTCGGCCGCCATTTTGTTCAGATTTATCAGATGTTTGTGTTGCTCTGTATTACTGGATTGTGAGTACAATATAATTTACCTGGATTTGTGTCACACGTTTATTTTAGTTTTGTCTATCTGTGGTTGTCGAGTGTGTTAGATGTGGCAATGTCTCGGTCATCTGATCGATGTCACAGTTGAAATATACCATTTGCCTCTAAAATGTACTGTATTTGCACAAAAGAACATTTTTATTTTCTGTGTAGTGTGTATTACGCATGAAAGTGTACTCGGGCAGACTGTTGACAGTTCGTTGCAAGCCCTCCAATCAATCTACATTCATGGATTTTGGCATGTGCCGGGCTGCTGTGAGCAGTGATCAGTCTTATTCTGTCATAGGGATCGTAGTCAAGTGACAACCAATCTGGATTATGGATGATGACACGCAGGATGAGCGTGCGGGCATTCTATCGCACTGGCTGCAACCTAAAAAGAAGGAGAAACAAAACTAGATAGCGGTTTAATTGTTTTCATGTTTCTCCATTTAAGTTCTCTGGAGACGTGCACGCAGCTTTTCCCTACTTGACCTAAAAGTCCCTTCTGCTGCACCAAAACATTGTCAAGCTTCCTTATTTCCTCCCTCTGATCGCATGCGGTTGAGAGAAAAGCTGCTTGAATTAAACTTGGTCGCAGGGAAATGAGGGGAAAGGGGGGAAAGTTGATACAAAAAGTGTTTCACTCTACACTTTATGTAATTATGTCATTACTGTATGTGTTGATGAAGTATAATATTACAGAGTGCCAGAACCTTGCTATGCTTCTTACGGAGCCACTCCTTGGTTTTCCTGGCTGTGTGCTTCAGGTCATTGTCATGTTGAAAGACCCAGCCATGACCCATCTTCAATGCTCTGACTGAGGGAAAGAGGTTGTTCCCCAAAATCTCACAATACATGGCCGCAATCATCCTCTCCTTAATACAGTGCAGTCGTCCTGTCCCGTGTGCAGAAAAACACCCATAAAGAATGATGCTACCAACCCCATGGTTTCACAGTAGGGATGGTGTTCTTGGGATGGAACTCATCATTCGTCTTCCTCCAGACAGTGGAGTGGAATAGTGGAATTAGGACCAAAAAGTTCAATTTTGCTCTCATCTGACCAGAAAACTTTCTCCCATGACTCCTCTGTATCATCGAAAAGGTCATTGGAAAACTTAAGACGGGCCTTGACATGTGCTGGTTTAAGCTCGACCGTCATGTTTAGCTTCTTCCATTTTCTAATGATTGCTCCAACAGTGGACCCTTTTTCACCAAGCTGCTTGACAATTTCTCCGTAGCCCTTTCCAGCCGGGTGGAGTTGTACAATTTTGTCTCTGGTGTCTTTGGACAGCTCTTTGGTCTTGGCCATGTTACATGTTTGAGTCTTACTGATTGTATGGGGTGGACAGGTGTCTTTATGCAGCTAAAGACCTCACACAGGTCCATCTGACTCAGGATAATACATGGAGTGGAAATGGACTTTTAAAGGCATACTAACAGGTCTTTGAGGGTCAGAATTCTAGCTGATAGACAGGTGTTCACATACTTATTTGCAGCTGTATCACACAAATCGTTAAAAAAAATCATATATTGTGATTTCTGGATTTTTCTTTTGAGATGATCTCTCTCACAGTGGACATGCACCTACAATGACAATTTCAGACCCTTCCATGATTTCCAATATAGCTTATAGTCATGGAACTAATAAAAGTCATATCTCGAGGCGCCACTGTATTCCATAACCTAACCCAAAAACGAGATGGGCGACACTTCTGATTCACGACAAAGTGGATTTCGGCATGTGCGGGTGTTCCTAATCAAGTGTCCGGTGAGTGGAGTCTGCATGTAATAAACTGGCTTAATGCGGTGCTGGCTTTCCCGCGCGTTGGCTTTGTATCAGCCCCCAGCTGAACATTGTTACAGATCAATGCCATCGACACACACCCAAAAACACACACACACACACACACACACACACACACACACACACACACACACGCACACACACGCACACAAACACACACGAGCGCACACACACAGTTGGACTTGTTTACAGTTTAAACAGCAGGTGGCACAGATAACAACCACTTAATCCACAGCCATTTGGATGACTGAATGCAACACCCAAAACCTGTCTTTTCTTCTCAAAGCTGCTGCCAAAGAGGAGGGAATCATTTTTTAAATCGCCGTCCATTTTGGCCAACTTTAAACTTCTTTGCGATCATCGCAATGTTTCAAGTCACTTGAGCCGCCTGACTGTACCGGAATCCGCGTTGTATTTGTTTTACTGTGGACAGGGTTTGCGTTGCTTTTGTTTACCGCTGTCCTGAGTTCAATGTCAAGGTCAAATGTGCACTAAAACCACAGACATATTGTTTTAAGCAGTACAACTGCCTGGTTCCCACTCTTCCAACTGGCATTCGCTTTGACTAATCGTGACCTATACAGTTTTGCTCACACAACTTAGCGCGTTTTCTTATATCCTGATCATTGCTAAAGGATAACATCAGAAATCAAATCACCCCAGTAATTCGTTCAGGGAGCCACTAGTGTAGTCATCCGCTCGCTTGACTTTGGTGCAGGCGTCGTGGGTTCAGTTCTCACTCCGTGGCTCTGTGAATGCGAGTGTAAATGATCATCTGTCTGTCGTCTGAGCCCTTTTCGGGTGAATGTCACTAAGAAAAAGTAATTAATGGTAATTTTCTGTATTTAAATGAGGGGAAACATACCAGTCAATTCAGGCTAAAACATATCACCTGCAAAATAAATGAGTGGACAACTACTCAAAAGGAGATGAAGTTATTCTTGATGCCAGGGAATAAATTATCCAAATTACTGCAATCTCGATTTTTAATGAGAATGCCCATTCGAATTCTACACATAACAACACTTAGATTAAAAAAAAAAAAAAAAAAAAATCAAACAGGGAGCAAATTTCCCACAAATAAACAGACAAACTCATTGGGTAATGCCTTGCATCTTAAAAAGTGTGACGAAGATTGGTTGGAAATAGTTGGGCGCTGTCGCAAGGGGACTACAATTACAGTCCAAAGATGAAAGTCGTCTGATGCTCAAAGATGGCTGTGCAATCCAAATATGTGGCATTGTCATCTGCACACGTGGCTAAACTTCCCCCTTTCTACTTTAATATACATATTTTTTAAAAGGACTAATTCGACTCCTTCATTTAATTTTTTTAAAAGTGCAGAATCTGAAATGTAGTACAAGAGTAAAAAAAAAAAAGTACAGCCCATTGTATGTTGTACAATATTAGTTTGATAACCTGGCACAACGGGGAAAAAAAACCCACTGCATATAAAATAGTTTCGGTCATTAATTAAGTTGTATTGTGCTGATACTGGGGGAGGGGATTGGGAGGGGGAGGGCCATCATCAGTCAAAACTTGTTCCAGTTGCGCGTGAGTACTGTTGGGGAATTGAGAAGCTGCAGGTTTTAGGCCAGCTCAAGACCCAACCCATTCATGAACACGAATCCTTCCTGTAGCCAATAACATCGATCAGTTCTCTGAATTTAGGCCATTACCACTGCTGTCTTATAAAACCCCAAATTCTCAATCAATCAAGACCTCAAATGCGGCTGACTTTACCTTCTGTTCACCATCATAGAAGTTGAAAAATGAAACAAGCCTATTTTGAAAAAGTAAGCAGTGGAATGCACGTATATCGGTCTTCAAGTCATCCGAAATATCAATACTCAAGCCGAACCCAAGTACCTGAAAAACGGGGGAAACAAATACTCTGCAACTTCCCATCACTGCTCTCAAGACATAAGGCAACCCCGATCCGCCAAAACCGTCTTCTGTCCGAGCAGCTGTTCATCTCGTGGCGAGCTCCAGCGCCATCCTTCTTTCCACTTCCTGGTGCTACGAGCTGCGATGAAAGCCAGTTGGTGAAAGCTGCCTCTCGAGTTGGTCTTTGAAGAGCTTCCAGTGCCTGTCGCTTCACCGAGTTCAATGAAGACAACAAACGTCTGCGTTTTGCGTGCTTTGCCGTCCTCGCGGCAGCTGCTACTTCGCGGCTTTGATGGCGGACAGATGTGCTTAGTCTTCTGTTGAGGCACTGCTTGCCGCACATCTTGCCAACCCAGCGGGACCACTTTCAAAACGTGGTTTTTTTGGGGTGTGGGGAGGTCCGCTAATGTGGGTGGCGTATGCGTGCGCACGCACCCTCCCGTGCACGGGATTTATTGCCGAGGTATCCTCCCGCCGTCGGCTCGCTTATTTGTTGTCCGACCTTTCTAAGTTTTCATCAGCGGCTTGTAATTTGAGAGAAGTGGGAAAACATACCGTCAGCGAGGAAAGGAAGCGCCGTGACATATGAGAGAGGAAATTGAGGAAAATGGCGAGCAATGGCGCTTTAGCAAGGCGAGCGGGTGGTGAAGGTTCCACTCGTCACCATAGCAACCCCTTTTAGGACCCATCACCAATCCAATTAAAGTGGCTTCCATGCAGGCAGTATAAGAGCCTCCGATGATAAATAATGGCCAGAAAGAATGTATATCACAAATCGTACCGCCGAATGAACGAGGGGTCAAATGAGAGATGTGGAATTGAAAGAATGGATATCAAGAAGAACTTTGAGGTAATCCAATTCAAATTGATTTGACGCTAAAGCAAGCGCAATGACGGCGTCCTGGCACGAGCGCGCATCCTTCCCTAATGCTAAAACGGCAAAATGATGAACGTCGGTGTGAAATCGTCCACCCCGAGAAGACCTCCATTCTCCTTCTACGCGTGATGCGGCGACTCCACTGCACTCGCATTCATGTGGAAAATGTTCGGACAAGAAGCGCCGAGGATACTTTTCATTGCACATCGAGGGCGCGTTGCTGACTTGTGTTGCTCTCGTAGCTCTACTGAGTGTTTCTAATATAGCATTTGCACTCCACTGCACTGATCCTGCAGCCCCCATGGGGAATCGATGCCTGCTGCCTTTTCACATTTCTATCAGCCCCTTCCACACTCGTTAGACCTCTTAATGTCATCTTCTACTCATAACTCGTTCTCATTCATGTCGTCCTTCACGTTGTTCCACTCATCCTTTGTCGCTCTTGTCACGCTTGCCTACGTTATTGTTTTCATACAGTATCTCAAAGCGGCCACTGCTCTCCATCGCTTTCCCTCCCGCTCCGTATTGTGTCATCATCCTAATCTTTTATCTTTCACTGTCCGTATGTTTACACACGCCAATTTTCTTTCGCCTTGTCCCTTTTCCTTATTCCATTTCGCCCTTATCCGTCTCTGTTTGCAGTGCCGCCGCCAAGTGTTATCCCTTCCTCCACTTCTCGCCGTCTGTCTTGGTGCAACCGGGTCTCGTCTTCAGCCCACAGCCAGGTCGGCAAACAGATTACGTCTCCAAAGACAGCCACATCTCACATCTTTATTCAACAAGCTACTTTTGCTTTAAAACTTCTACACTTTAAATGGAGAGGAGTGGCTCAATAAGAGGCCAACAGCAACGTGGCGTCATGGAATTTGGTTGGAACAAAAGTGTGCAACTGCTTGCTCTCGTCTGAATACAACATCGGTGACTTTTTGGGTTTCCACTGTAAAACTGCCTTCTACCATATGAAAAACATGTCTAGAGTGAAATCTTGTATGTGTCAAGCAGACCACGAAAAGCTCTTTTTTCTCAAGTACATTTGACTATTGTCTTCTGAGTGGACTCCCAAAAAAAATGCATTAAACACCTGCAGCTCATTCAGAATGCTGCATGTCGCGTTCTGACCAAAACAAAGTGGTTAGAGCATATAACTCCAATCCTAAAGTCCTTGCTCTGGCTTCCAGTCAGCTTTAGAATAGATTTTGGAGTTCTGCTACTGGTCTATAAATCACTAAATGATTTAGGTCCTGAATACATGAAAGAATTGCTTACGGAATACAAACCCAGCCGAGCTCTGAGATCGACAGACGTGGGTCAAATAGCGGAGCGCGGAGTCGAAAGCAATTGTGGTGAAGCAGCATCTAGCTAGTATGCTGCATACAAATGGAATAAGTTGCCAACAGAGGTGAGGTCAGCTCCAAGTGTGAATGTTTTTAAATCCAGGTTGAAAACTCTTTTTTATCATGCTTTTTAGAATATATCCACTTTTTGATCATATTAATTGCCCAGTATGCGGGGTTGTTTTTTTTTTTTCGTCATTTTTATCCTTTTTATCCCGTTTTAAATGTTTTATCTCTTTGTTTCCAAATGCCTTTAATCATGTAAAGCACATTGAGTTACCTCCTGTGTGAAATGCGCTATACAAATACATTTGCTTTGCTTTGCGCAGATTTGTTAAAGGTTGGCTTCCGTTGCCAAATGTTTCCGAACCTGCCCTTTAGCATTTCCACAGTGAAAGCTAGTCACGCTTGGCCCACAATTCTGTTCGGAGATCAAATTGGGGGGAAAAAAAGGAGCTGTGAGCTTTGACACCAACAGCCAAAACATTTTGGGTTCTTTCAATGAAACGTCTTTTCATTAGCGTCAAACCATTTAGCAGCCAACTGCTTTCTTGCAAGATGACCTTACAACCTTTCCTTGAGATTTCGGCGCTCCAGTGAGCCATCCAGTAAAACGAAACAGCATCAACTTTCACTTCCTTTCTTAATGGTGAGTGCTTGTTTGTGTTTTTTGTTGTACTATTTATATTTGATTGCCGCATTTGATTATGCACTGCATTGCCGCATACTAAAAAGTCCGCCATGCGTATAATTTCAAATGAGATGGAATCAAATGTGTTCCACTCAGATTTAGAAACCATTTGATACAGCAGTACAATATAATGACATCTACAGTATGTGTAACAATAGTCCAATGTCAGACAGGCATTAATTTAACTTGCCTTGTTTATCTTGGGATGTTTATTATTGTGGTTCGCGGGAGTGTTCAACAACTGCACTGCTCACACGGGTGAACAGGAGAGTTTATGTGTGCGACATCAGCAGGATAACACTGTCTCATTTTCATTTAATTTGACATTATCGAGCCACTTTTCCTGGTGTCCATATGCCTCTGTCTCTCATAGTATTCCATATTGCCGACAATAAGCTAACAAATGTCACCTCGCTATGACGAATGCTCAGATGATGCAGCAGACTTCTGCAAAAAAGAAAGTAAAAAAGATGGATGGTAATGCATTGTAAGGGCACCGGATCGGGATGAGCGAGGGGAGCAAAAATATGGGAGGGCGTCTTTGTCGCCTTGGCTGAGATATGGCGGCACACGACGCATATTGCTCCGAGTGTGACACATGTGGCCCGAGCAAGCAGGTGCTTCGGCCACGGAGTGAAAGAGAGTATGAAAAATTGATGTGGCCTACTTAGAGCAGCTGAGCAGAGACCGTGGAGGGAGAGAGGGCGCTACGCTGGAACGATATTAGATTCCGGAATCAAGCAAAGCATATCTTTTCCTCCTTTGTGCATTACATCACATCGTGTGTGTGTGTGTGTTGGCCCTACCACATTTGCTGCAAATGAGCTAAAGTCGAACCGCTTTTGCCCACAGCCCCGGCCCCTCGCAGCCAACTCGACACTCGCCGCCACGCAGCTCTCATTAGCCCATCTAGCACTTTTCTGGCGCTGTTTAACAAAGTGGGGCCCCTTTGGCTGCCCTCCTCCCATTAAAACGCGATGGGGGAGAGGAGCGCCGTCCCTGAAGGAGTCAGCACAATGGAAAGCGCTGCATGTTAATCAACGCTCCCAAACGCCACGCAGGGACAAGCCAAGGAAGCCTCGCCCCTTTCAGGCTGTTTACTCCGGAGAAGGTGTTAACGACTCAACAAGGATTTATTAGCGGTTATTGTATGTTGCTGAATGCATTAATTGCTGCATTCACAATGTCCTCAGCAGTTTGCCGCTACAACATATGGATTTATTTGTATTTTCAGCACCTGGTCATTACACCTACAAGAAGTGGCAATAGATACTTTTCATTGACGTCACGCCGACCACGTGCTTGTTTGTTTGTTTTGGACGGCAAGATCGTGTCTACATACCATGGCTCGGAAGCGGTAAATGTTTACTGTAATGTTTTGGCTACGATTATCATTTGATCTTTTATCTTATCTAAAACATGCGAGTTGTATTGTAGTTTTGCCATCCAGTGGGTGTAAACAAAACATGACATCACGTGAAAAGTATCTATTGCGCATTTCTTACAGCGTAATACAGAATGTAATTAATATGAAGTAGACTGGAAAACTTTTGGGGGAGTCAAACTCATCATGATATTGACTCAAGAACATTTGTGATTTGGGACCTGAGAGAGCCAATTGCCGGCTGGTTCAACCCAAAGGTGCGCAATAGGGTATAGCTGCAGCTTATAGTTCTTTATGGGTGTTATTCATTTGTGTCAGTCACGTTGGATCAGGAAAGAGTCTCCACAAAACTTCCGTTAAACTCGAAAGCAAAGAGTCTCCTTAATTTAGAAACTCACGTCAGGATGCAAAATTGGTTCCAAGGTCAGTTTTTTTTATGGTTCCCAGATCATCAGTGTAAAATGTTTTATGGCCATTTTATTGCTCATCTAACAGGTACTGTACTCATTTTCTTGGCAAAGAGCTTTTTAATTGATGTTATTACTAGTGAACGTCTCCTCTATCGTTCTATTCTATTTTATAGTTTTCGGTCACAGGAAGTAACCAAATGTTCAAAGGGCGGCTTTGAAAAAGAAAAAAGTGAAAAGGTTTAAGGACATCCTTGCGTTGATTCAGAAATGATTTGGAATTTAAAATATGATCCTGCATGCCAGCGATTTCTATTACTTCAAGTGACGTGCCTGCATACTTTCTTTTGTTGAAGTATTTGATAATATATACTGACTCCACGTTGTCGTTAAGCGACTATGTGGCCAATTTCTAATTTATGAGTGAATGCAGTTAAGCGTTGAACCTATTAAACCCCGTGCAAAAACACCTTCATGTGGAACCATTATCCGCTTTTACGGCGGCATCATCTGTGTGACCCCATATTAGCGGTAAAGACAATTAATAAGACTTAAAGGGAGCGGCTGACAGATGGTGTTATCTACAAGTAGAGGAGGTGACCTTTCAAAGTTGTCATTATGGGAAATGAGCGGGAGGTGTTTTTGGATGATGACTGCTACTACCTGGAGAAATAATGACAAGCTGCTGTGTTACATTTGATATGATTTGATTATGACTACTTTTACATCATTGGATATCCATTTTGTTTTCATTGTATGTGTATTGTTTGGCGTGCGGTGGAAAGAAAACTCGTTGGTCCTTCACAAGAAATAAAGCAACCTTGATTATGAATCTTTCAACCAATCAAGCGCCATCATGTCACCGTCCAATGCGGCGACGTGTACACCCCCCCTCCATCTCTTCTCAGCTAATGTCTTTTATATGTGCCCCCCTGAGGAAGAAAAGTTAATTTTGACATGAGGCACGAGTCTAACAGATGGAGGTGTAGCTTGCATGCGAGTCCGGTGGATGTGGATTCGAGAGCCCTAATGAAGGCAAACACACGCATAACACACAGGAACACACACACTGGACACATCACGTCTCCTAATATTTCTCGTTTCAGTCTCTAGTTCTATCGCTTAGCAATATATTGATAAATATATACCTCCTCTTAAAACGCCAAGTCATTTTTAAAAAAAATTGAGCTGCCAAACATTCATAACACAGAAGTTAACACAGTTAATCCTCCGCCAAGTCCCCCCCCCCCCCCCAAGATCCTGTCCTCTCCCTGACTGCCCATTTAAGGATTTAAAAAGAGCTTCTTCAAGGCACAGAGGAAATAATCCACTGTTTCCGTAATCCTGCGTGGATGGATGCACTCAAACCATCGGCACACATTTGCACATTTTCAAATGGCTTTGCAGTCACTCACACACAGATTCGCTTACTCGGACGTTTAAACACGCTGCAGGCTTTGCTGCCAAGTGCCCAAATGGTCTTCCCACCATGCGAGAGCCAACATTGTTCGTTATCGTGAGACTTTTTGCTAAATTTACATTTGCTTGTACAAAACATGACAAGGAGATTTGTAAAGCAAATATCACCCCAAAAACTTTTCGACCTCGCGTGAAAAACTTCCACCGACACTCTTTTCCGGCCTCATTAAGGTTGAGGACGAGTCGTGAGGCATTAAATGTACAGTAATTGTTTTGTTTCCATCCTGCCTGTAAACTGGCACAGCTTCATGGCTAATATTTGCTAGGATAACAACAAACAGCTCAATGTGCTTTAAAGCGACTCCAGAGTATCTTAAAGGCAAGGACAAAAGGTATTAAAAATTGTCTTTTCGGCCTCTGTTACCATGCTGCATGAATGGAGGCGACCATAGCAACATTTAAGGGAAATACAAAAAGTGAAGCTGAAGGACACCAACCAACAAGCGGCCAACGGACCAAAACCTCATTTAATTGGCCATCATGGGAATCTTTTCTCTCGTTCACGTCTTCCTTGTGATAGTCGGGTGTCAGCATTTGCACTCTAAAGTGCGAAGTGAAAGGTGAGGAAGGTGCGTTCAGCCGCTCATGCAGGTGCAAGAACGCCGAGTGCATTCGGGAGGGGGCTTGCCATTTCACATTCCACTTTCCGTAGAAGTCACAATCAGGAGATGGTTGCAGCTTGCCGACGTAAAGACGAGAGGAAAAGGAAGCGACGACGACGTGCACAATAGGACCGTCATGAATAAAACAAGCGTGAACTGAAACTGTGGAGTGAAACAGGCGCATGCGATCAGGCAAAATTTAACAAAAAAGACCTCAAGAAAGACCCAAAAAACAATATCAAGCTCAAACGCTTGTTGTGACAGTCTCTAAACTTTTACGAGCACATGATGAATTTGCAGTGGCAAACATCAATTAAAGAAATGTGAGGTGTAGCGCGTTGGTTACTTGTTGTTAGAACACAGCTGCCTGAATTAGCTTCAATCAAATATGAGTCAAATTAATTTGGGGATGATCATATGGAAGGTTAGAAAAAACAATTGGCTAACTGCGACTAGCAAAGCCATAGAAGATTTTTCTTTTGAATATAGTTTATATCGTGTTGCTGATTTTGTGAGCGTCTGGATGACGCCAACCAATCTTTTACTGTTATCGAGTGCTACCTTTGGACTTGTCTCTACGGTGATGGCTATTTCTATTCTTGCCCCCCAAGCGTGATCCATTTCCAAAGACCGTTACTATCAAATAAATCCTCGGCAAAACCAAGCGCTAGCTTCTCGATAAGCCGAAATCCTGAAAAGTCCAGAATGCAGTCTCACATTGCACAAGAGAATTCGCTTGCTGTTTGTCGGTCGAACTGCGAAATGGGTTCAGTATTTCGGCTTAGATTGCGTGCGTAGGAGCATCTCTGTGCAGGCGCAAAAAAAGGGCAAGAAGGCTCCCTGAAGGAAAGACCTCATTCCGAGTTCTTGCCTGTCGATATTACTGCAACAAATCAGGGCTCCCCGCTGCTGAGAGGAGCAAATAGCGCGCTCACACACAAACACACGAGCAGGCCCAACTGGACGAGGGAATTATGACCAATCTGCCCCGATACTGCTCCCTCGCTACTCGAAACTGCACGAGAGTCGTCGGAACGCGCTCAGCTTATTGAGAAGGTGCATGAGATGCTGATGCATGGGCGTGCTCGCGCCCTGAACCGCGTCCAGTACAAGTTTGGGACTCGTTAAGGTCCACGGATAGTTGCGGGAATGGATTTGAGCAACTGCAGACACCAAAACCTGGAATCATAATTGAATAGCGTACCATTCCTCATATGCTTCCAATTATACAGGACTAAGACGGCCCCCTGAAAAGAAGTGCAAAAATAGCAAATATGTAATGTTTTACTGTAGCTCCGCTGTATTGAAAACTATTTTAGACTTTAATAAAGGTAGCCAAAATATACTGTAAATGGAACAATGGGAAAAGCAGTTGGAAAAGCTTTCTGGAGACAGAAATGGCGCTGGAGAGGACTTTTTTTTTCCCATGCCAAACCAAGATTTTACATTTTTTTGTGAGCTGTGCCATCTCAAAGCTTCAAATCTTTGTTTCAGAGATAGAAGCTTTCATTTCTTCTTGGAATCTACTTTTTACTACTCATTCATTAAAAGAGACCTAAATTATAATATAAACACAGGATAGGGATACATACTAACTAAAATGAATGAAAGAATAGAAACAAAAGTAACATAAAAGCAAAAAGAAAGCAAAATAAACGAGAACATTCTGTGCAGCCCTGAGGTACTCCAGTGGGCTTTTCCCCAAACGAGGGCCGTAAAACTCAGATGCTGCCTTGCCATGAGCGCTATTTTTTTAAACTTCTGCACACAAGTCGGCTAAGTGGTGGTTAAGGGATGCGCCAATGTCTTCTGTGTCATAATTTTGCAAGGAAGGGAGTGTTATATCCCGACACTTAGATATAAGTAATACTCAGCTTGATTTTTCTCAGCCTCAATTGTGGTTGCTTATTAACCCTTCGGCCACTACATGCATTCACAGAAACAGACATAAACCCTCGTGTTCTCTGTGCCCATTCAAAAAAAAAAAAAAAAAAAAAAAAAAAGATTTGTCATGCACGCCTCGTAGTGTTTTGCGTATTGCCACTTCCCACAGTTTAATAAAGTAATCTTTATAAACAGAATAATTCATCTGCCGAAACAGCAACATTGCCAGATTGTTGACAGAAGCCCGCGATACCGTCGTAGGAGCGTCTTCATTACTTTTTAATGAATATGTTATTACTCCTTTTCTATTCAGCGTGGCGTGCGTTTGATGGATTGAAAAGAAGCACTCCAGAGTTGAGCGCATCAAAAGGAGGAGAGGCTCGCGCCCTCGCGGGGTCAAATCTGACCTTTGTCTTCCTCGCGCTCCAAGCAGGCTTTGATCCGTGGAGATGGCGCAGGCCTTCGGCGCTCTCCTTGGAATTGATTTGGTTAAGGAGACATTCATTTTCATTAGCTAATGAATAGACCCGGTTGAACCGCATGAATACTGGGCCGAGTGTATGGATTGGACGGAGGAGCGTGGTCTCATTAAGGAGAGGAGCCAAGTTGAAGTTGAGCCACTTTCTGGCCCGGCCACTTTACAAATATTGCACATCGTCTTAAAAAAAAAACAAACAATAGATATCTGGATAGTTTTTACAATATTGACACTGTAATGTTCAATAAATGTTCATCTAGATAAGATACAGTAACAAGTACTGTACTTTTTTATTTGAACAATCCAAAATAACACATTCGGGAAATTCGACTTCATTCAAAACTTAGCAGGTAACAGTTTGATGCGCTTGTTTAGGATCTTTTAGCTCGGATCTAAAGAAAAAGCCAACTGTGAATAAAAACTCATTTGAGTTGAGCATTGCCTTGGTGGAGGTCTTCACTGGTTGTTTTGTTTTGTTCAGTTCTTAAATTACCGGTGGAGACGCCGATAGCTTAGAAATCAAGTTTTAAATGATGATCCGAATAGCTATGCGATGCACAATTAACAATCACGCCGTGATGTGGAACTGCCGGGTTTAATGAAGGAGAAGGAGCGGAAATAGGAAAGAAGACCAGCGGCAGAGCCAGAGAAGCTGAAAATGAACAGCAAGACAAACAGATGGTTTCGGCTTTCTTGCTCCGGGCTCTTCATATTCACAGAAATCACTGTGTGAGGATGAAGCCAGACGATGACCATGATGTGTTGAAGCGCTGACTCCGCATCTGCATATACGTCTCAAAAATATACCAAGACTAAAAAGAAGTACGTGAGAGAGGAAAAATGAAGAGAGACATCATCAACAGGCATCACGTGAGCAAATATATGGCGACTGCCGTACAGTCCGTCATCGCTCCGATTTGAAAGATCAATGTTACTTGTCAGAGGTTTGCCTGGCATAATTTTAACCAGTCCCCTTGAAACTTTCAGGTTTCTTTATTTCTCCCTTTTTTTATACACTGTGGATTCTTCCTCAACAGGTACAAATAAGCGGCTGACTGATGAGCGGAGAATCAGCCCAGCAGTATAAATGGGCCTGGTCCACATCCAGTACATGACACAGGCCCTAAAACAAGAAATAGGGAGTGCAAACTGTCCTATAATTCCTGAACTTTGGCCTGAGTTTTGACAAAAGTTATCATTGTTATTGTGACATCTGGGAACTGTTTTAGACTGTGCATAAAGCGCTTATGGTTTAAAAAAAAAAAAAAAAAAAAAAAGCCCCGCATTACAGCCAAGTCTTCAAACAGAAACATCACCAGCCTGAAATCCATGAGCGAGTAAGTGAGTAGTCCCCTGTGGCACTTCACTTTGTACACACTGATACGCTAGCAGCTTAAACGGGTGGTGAATGATGGATGCGGGCGAGGCTTTGTAGCGTGGCCATCTGCTCCAACCTGACAGGCAGATTCAGAAGATTCTTGCTCAGTTCAGCGAGCTCGGAGTCCGTCGCGGTGTTTGAATACAGCGGGCACGCGCACGGGATTCGTGTCCGGAGAGGCGAGTGTCGGCTTTATTAACGCGAGAGCCCCATGACCTCCACTGAGATGATTTTCATTCCCGCTATGATAATGAATGATGAGTGATAGCTACTGCGCACTCCCAAGCCCGAAACGAACCCCCCCCCCGCTCCCTTTCTCCATCGCGCCGCATTTTCAATAGCGTGCACTTTGTCACTCTAATGTGCTTTAATTGCCGTGCTCCGTTTCTACAAAAGGGCAGCTCGATGCTAACCATAGCCACTCGAAACACACTTTCACTTCACTTGTGCGGCTCCAGACGGAAAAATGACTGCACTTGCTTCGTGTGCCAGAGGGAACGTGACGCATTGATGAGGAGGGAAATGCATGCTGGGATTTTGCATGACTCGCCGGGAAATGATGGGGCGGTTGTTTGTTTTTTCTCGTTTTTATCCCGTTGGTTCTGCCTTGTTGGGCACCTGTAAATGCTTCCGAATTCGGCAAAGATGTGTTTCAATCATATGATGCAATCTGAGCTCACTCAGCCACTCATCTTGTCCGTCCGGAAGGTTAACAGAGGAGCGTTGTGCAGCAAGCAGCTTTGCCCTTTATGACAAAGAGTTGGTGCCAATTAAAGACTAGGACTACGGCAATGGAGGGATCTAAAAGTGTGTGTGTCTGTGTGTGTGTATTTCTCTGTCACGCCAGCCGTCTCGCGCTCGGCCTGGAAATGTCAGCTATTCATCTTGTGAGGACACATTTTATTCAAATATTTGCCCGTATTACCGCTTCCTGCTCCTCCTCGTTCTCGCGGCTCGCAAACTATTTATTTTGTGTCACATCCCGAACGAAGAGTTCAGTCGGCTGAACAAGAAAAAAAAAAAGTCACTGCCGTTTTGTATTGTTTCCCAACATGCGATGGAAAATTACTCGAAGCATTTTCCGGAAGATTTTTTTTGGGGCTCGTTATGGCTGCTGAGGCAAAGGACCTTCTTTGGTGATGTTATTAATAACCCTTTTCATGTTGTGAGCATGCATTGCTGCTGCCTCACCTCATTTACAGCTTTATGATTGGAGTCTCCTGGATCGTCGCATCAGAAATGTGGATCATGAAGTTGAATATTAAGACCTCATCTATCAGCAAATCTACAATGTTTGGTTGTGAATATAAAACAGAATATATGTGCATGAATGTGAGGGGCGGAGGAAGGTCCCTTGCTTCAGCAGCTGTAATGAGCCCCAAAAAAAAAATTCCATCGCGTGTTGGGAAACAATACAAAACGGCAGTGACTTTTTTTCTCTTCGGGATGTGACACAAAATAAATAGTTTGCGAGCCGCGAGAATGAGGAGGAGCAGGAAGCGGTGATACGAGCAAATACTTGAATAAAATGGATCCTTAAAAGATGAATAGCAAGAGTGAAGCTCCAGAGAGAAGAGATAGTGAGGGTGGACGACTTCAAATACTTGGGGTCAACAATACAGAGCATTAGAGAGTGCGGTAAGGAAGTGAAGAAACAGGTCCAAGCGGGGTGGAACTGTTGGCGGAAGGTGTCTGGGGTTCTATGTGACAGAAGAGTCTCCGCTTGGATGAAGGGGAAAGTTTATAAAACAGTGGGGAGGCCGGTGATGCACGGACAATCCTGAATCTTGACTTCTTGTCTTATAAATCTGCAGTGTACATTTACATGCAAGTAATAATCTCTGAAGCCCTCCATTAATCCATTATGATGTCTGATCTTGTGTGGAAAATACGCGAAGTGGTAAGAAGGTCACTCAAAGTGCAAAGCTGGCTGGCTGCTTTACAGTTCCCGATGTCCAGGGGCACCAAATCCATGCTAGTTGAATGATCCTGATATCTCCCTTTTGAAAATAGTGCCATGCTGCTACCTGAATGCAGAACTCTGAAGTAGGATTTACCTCCTAGCCTGGCTTGGGACTTTTCTAAGTGACCAGTAACTGGACACAGTGGCACAACAAAGAAGGACTTTAGAGATTTGGAGATGTAATTTATCTCCAACATTTGACTCAGGCTGAGTCTTACACCTTTGTAACATAAAAGTATGGGCAAATGGATTTCTTTTTATTCAAAGATATAATGGAAGTACTTATCGGAGCATCTGCAGAGAGTAAGATATGGCAATAATAATCCAAAGATTAACTCTTTACCTTCCTTCACACCTATGAACTGTTTGTGGTCTACTGTTAATCTAACATGCACATCCCAAAACAGAACGGCCAGAGGTGAGATTACCAAGCAGAAGTGTAAACTATGAGGCAGACGTGCAAACCACATGCTCCCCCGATAGCAACGATCTGAGAAACATGCGTATCTGATATATGGAGAGTAATATCTTTCAATCGAGAGCAATAAAATGGAATATGACAGTTCGGTTTGTATGCCTGTTATTGATAACGTGTGTTTTGTAAGGCACGTAGTGCCCACAGGCATAATTGAAAGTCAGGTCAGCACTTGCACCTCCACTCGGCATTCATCCTCACATCAGAAATATAAAGGAAGACTCTTAACCAATCGCGTAAAAGAGAAAGAACAGCCTCAAATCACGTTAGGTTCATGATCTAAGCTGCCGGCTGTGCTGTCGTGCAACAGTCAGGGCTGGGAATGTAACTCTTATCATGGGAGCTACACTTTAGCTGTTCGAGCATCGCATAGTAAATTTCCTGCGGTTTTGCAAAACTTGCCCTTGCACAACTGCGGCTGTATGAAAAAATAATGCAACACGGAAACGCGCGGTCTGAACTCTTGACCTCATCCCTCATAATGAGCCACATTACTATACAGTACGGCCGTTCGTCTCGCTTCGCACGCGTTTTCGGGTGACGGAGTTGCATGTTTGTGCTGCATAATGTAAGGATGTGCGTGCGACGACGTCGTCATGCAAAATGCATGTCGCTAAGTGCTGTCACCGGACAAGAAGCGAGCGAGGGGATGGCGGCGAAGCGAAAGCGCCGCGGTGTTACGCAAGGCTGCATTCGGCGCGACGTCAACGGTACATTAAGATTAAGGGCTGCTCTGTCATTTTTAGTCAACTACTTCAAAGTTGTTTTGCTAGCAAAAGAGAACGACATAAATTTTAAAGGAGGCACACATGTGGACGCAGTGGACGGAGATCAGCTCTGACAGCTACTTTTTTTTTTAACTCTTATTTTAGCAAAACATATATTTTGTATTCATCTGTTTAGAGCATGACTCAATCCCAAACAGAAACTCTTGACACGCGCAAACCGGATAGAAAAGGTCGACACACCCCTGTTCAAATGGCAGCTTTTTGTGATGTCATAAAACTCTGACTAAGATCATTTCAAAACTAACCCCGTACTTCAAATTTTCAGAAAGGGGCAGTAAAAATACAAAACTGAAACAATGACGTTACACAAGTGTGCTCGCCCATTCATAACTGAAACGTAACCATTTAACATCCGAACTCACGTTATTGATTATTGATATGCGACAGATCATCACGCTGCAAATCTGCACGACGAAAGTGCTCAATGAGGCTCAAGCCGACTGAGACGCACTGTCGCGTGTGATTGCTTCCGCCTGTGTCGACACCGTGGAGTTCCCGAGCGTCCGTATGTTCCTGCTCGCTTTGTCGAGCAGATCTCAGGATTAGCGGCGAGTGAAAAATGAAAGCGTTGCAGAAAAGCAATCTATAGCTTCATTTTTTTTTTTTCAACCAAATGCAGCACCTGGTGAACAAATTCAGAGGAGCAAGAAAGAACCACTGATTCATTCCATCTTTCTTAAGTAAATAAAATAGTCAAACTTGCAGCTAATAGCGTCGAAGCATGCCCACGGTCGCTGAACGACAGCACCAAAACAGCCTCCACTTTGACCATTCATTTCCGCCGACTCGTAATGCCATATTTGATGCTCCATTGTCATTTTCTGTAAAAGCATGCTCCCCCTCCACCACGCATCCATTGATTCCTGTGAGGCAGTGACATTGTGCAAACAACCCTTCTTAATGGGGAGAATCCTGTTTGGTATAGAACACCTTCCCTTTTCATTGCAAGCGGAAGTCTTAATGCAGCGAGGTGGATTCCATTCGATCAGAGCGGCTCCATCACAGCGAGAGCTTCACAGACCAAATTCTCCGCTAATCCCTGTTTTGCTTGAGGGCTACAAGCGCAAGCGAGGTGCCACAGCGCAGTGGTCCCAGATCTCAGGAGGGGAGAAAATGAGTGTCGTTTTCTTTATTATTATTATTATTATACGCTTTTTTTGCTAGCATGACAATGTGCAGTTATGCAAAAAAAATTATTTTGTTTTAGCAATGGAAACATGCGAGGGCGTGCAACCACGCACACATGTACAAATGTACACGAGCAAGCACGCTGATTACAATACATGCATGTGTAATGCAATTTGCATCTGGTTTGTGGCAAGATTTGCAGTATATGCGTTATCATGGCACAGTGTGCAATGGACCTTTCCGACCTGTCAATCACTCATACAATAATACCCAATCGGATAGCCGCATTGTCTTAACCCCTGGCTTGACACGACCCTCTCGTCATATTGCCCCACAAGCAATGCTGGTTGTCAGTGGCGTGCGCTTGGAAAACTTAATGTTACGAAGAAAATGGTCCTCAGACCTGCAATTCTGATGAAAGAATCTTGCTAGGTTACAAGGGGGCCGGTTGATTAATTTTCCAAAGTCTAAAACACAGTTGACGAAGTGTCTACGATGGATTAAGGCTCGCAGAAGAGCGCATGTACAACTAAATGTGAACAATGTCAACAAACAAAAGGCTGTATGTTTGAAGGTCAGTGAGGGAGAAGTATCTTCTCTGAGTTTGATTGAATTATTACCAGTGCTTTATACATTGCAGGAGAACAACTTTCACTTTGTTAGTGTATCACTGACGTGCTGAATTAAGTGTGTCATGTTTGATGCCGAAGAGTCGGGTTAGTAATATGTAAATGCGCCATCTAATGCAAGAGAAATGTCTATTTGCCAATTTGTATCACATCAAACTTTTAAGACAGAGGACTGGCTTCGATTACGAGCCACGTCAAACTAATACACCCACTCACTTATAAAGATTACATTGATATTACTCGTGATCTTTCCAAGTAAAAAGTACTCACCCTGCTGTACATGTGCAGTACGATTCCAAACTTTTTTGCATCGATCGCCAACATTTCGCTGTAACGCTGACATTGCGTCCTGCTCCGTCCAAAATCTTAATTCCGTGGACATATTCATGTGTGAAATAGTTGAGACCTCCCTGTAGAACTCTCTTCTGTCTGACGCATTTGGCAAAAAGCATTCCTCATTATTATCAAACGTGTTCTGTTCAATCGCCATTTTGGAATCTTGTGGGACATGGCTAAGGGGACGGAGCTTGAGATCGCCATCCATTGACGTGCACGTTGACCTTATAAAACAAAAATGAGAAAAATGCCCAAAATTGTAAAAAATCCAATTGTTCTCTCTGCTCTCAAACACTGTGGGCGTGTCCAGTGAGTGCACGGAGAGCACGCCCTGCTCCGATGTCAATCAAATACCGCTTCAGAAATGGAAAAATGGATCCTCGGATAACACATTTCTTATGCTTGCTCATAACTCCACATTTGTATGGGCAAAAATATTGCCACTTAGTCTCTAGTGGCTGCAGTATATCCCACCAGGTTGTTAAGCGGCTTTTTTTCCATGCCAAAACAATTAGACGCTTGAAAGCAGCCAAGCCAGCCCGAAGCCCCAGTCCACATGTTGCCTGTCACATTAGACTTTTGTGTTTTTTTTTACCCCCACTCATTCTTCAGCCTACGCTCAGTGCACACACTCACGGCCCAACAACGAGGCACTCTAAAAGGGGCCGGAAGCCCCACACTGTGGCTGTCACGTCAGGGAAGACACGTATTGTGGTTGCAGGCATATCTAACTAGCTAACTGGATAATCACTCCTAGAAAAGAACATTTAGGGAAAGTGAAATGGGGAAAAATGTAGTTAAAAATAAATCTCTGGATTCACTTTAAAGGGTGGGAGAGAGGGGGACTCAGAAACACATGAAATACATTTTAAAGGGGGGGGGGGAGATGAGAGCACTTCTTGCTTGCGCAGAGGTCACCAGGAGAGTTGCCATCGTCACACAGAATACCTTAATCACCCCTCTAATGATGCGGTCCCTCCCTCGCTCGGGGCGAACGCAGCCCACAGCAGCCTAATGTTAACAAATCACCACATGCACGCGCACGCGTGCCACACACACGACACCATTTAGAAGCCAATTAAAGAGAGGGATGGATAAGGACGACAGTAAGAGTCCAAAAACACGACATTCCTCCTTGTCAAAACTCAAAGCTGTTGCTTTGCTTTGCAGTCTGTCTCCTAATTAGTGTCCAGCCATCGCTCACTTTCTTGTTTTTCCTCTGCCTGGCGCGCTCGTAGGTGCGTTTTAACATTTACACAGACTCTCAGGGAAAACGGAGCATTTTGTCTTGGTAATTGGTGCTTGGGAAATGGGAATCCAAATGCGGCAGCTTCATCAAAGCGATAAAATCTCGGGGAAAAACGTCTCTTCATCGGTTGTTGTTGTTGTTTGTTTTCGTGTGCGTCTGCCGGACGAAATATCGATATAGTTTATGGGGCTTGTATCAATGGTTGTCAACGTGGACACTGGATACAAGGCAAGTTTTACAGTAGCAGCCTTCCCGGCGGTTTTTACAACTAAGTTTTATTCAAGCCAATCTTCTGTCTGACCATGCGACAAATTTAACTGCCTTTGTCATTTTTGTGTCTGGATCTGTTTGGTTTGCCTA
Source organism: Syngnathoides biaculeatus (assembly GCF_019802595.1). NCBI lineage: Eukaryota > Metazoa > Chordata > Actinopteri > Syngnathiformes > Syngnathidae > Syngnathoides > Syngnathoides biaculeatus. Next base: position 11,976,841 of record NC_084640.1, on the reverse strand, counting down.
GTTCCTGGCTTCATGGTCAGCAGAACATTTGCTATTCCACAAAATCCGAGAAAGAGATGGCACCGAGTGCAGGCCTCCGCCAAGGCCAAACAATAATGTCACAGTAGGGAAGAAAAAGTGGACAAGTCCTTTTCAAAGTAGTCTTAGTGTCCTCGTACAGAATCTGACCAAAAAGGATGTGGATTCCTCTCAATGGATGAATTTCAAGCGTCGTAGTGAACCTTGTTCAAATTTGCATATTAGCTGGTGCGCCTCATTGTGAGCTATAAAAATACGGTTGTCACGGCGAATCGGGAAGTCGCTCTGAAGCCGCGGCGCGTCTGCGGATATATTGAACTGCAGCGCAGTAAAACCGAGAAGGGAATGTGAAACGGCTGAATCTCTTTGGCGGAACAAAATCCACTTTTCACCCGCCTGCGATGCCGTCAAATCAAGTGGCTTGTTTCGCCGAAAATAGTTAAAAAAAAAAAAAAAAAGACGAAAACTCCAAATAACTTAAAAGCCATCTGAATATGTTTGCAAGTCGAGCTGCTTACTGGTGCAAATTAGGCAGCCATAAAGGTCCCATTTGTTCTCTTTTAGACACACATTGGAGACTATTTTGAAAAGGTATTTTGTGGGGGAGAAAATATAAATCCGCCTGAGTGACAGTGAATATTGCAGGTGCAAACGCAGTCAACTGGTAAAAATAAAATCGTGAAGGCTGACTCACTTAAATGAAGAAACAACAAGGTACATTTTTTGGGGAATGTATTTACAGCCTAGCTTTCTCCAGACAGATAAGATTATTAAAAAAAAATGTTGATTTGGACAGGATATCTTCAAATGAGCAATATTTTTGTTGTTGTTCATTTGTCCACAACTATATAAACCATTAAATGCTCTGGCATAACAAATCAAATTACAAATATGCTTAAAATAAGGTGGGGAGCACGTCCGCTTCACCGTTTCTGAGGTTTGGGGTTTACTTTCATTTGGAGTTGGCCAGCCTTGCCTCAAACATCTCCACTTGGTTCAAAATGTCGGCACTTGCCTCTTAACTGCAACACGTAAGAGCGAGCACATGATTGTCCTTCTGGTCTTCCTCCATTGGCTGCAGGTCAGCTGACCAGCTGCTCTGGAGGTAACAAACTCCATCAATGCAGCGGAGTAGCGGCTCCATACTGAGCCCCTCCCAGATGACCGTGCTTCTCACCTTATCTTTAAGGGAGAGTCCGGACACCCTGCGGAGGAAACGCATTTCGGCCGCTTGTATCCAGAATCTTGTTCTTTCGGTCACGACCCACAGCTCGTGCCCATAGGTGAGGGTAGGAACGTAGATCGACTGGTAAATTGAGAGCTTTTCCTTTGGAATTAGCTCCCTCTTTACCACAACGGACCGATACAAAGTCCGCATCACTGCAGACGCTGCACCGATCCGTTTGGTCGATCTCCCGCTACATTCTTCCCTCACTCGTGAACAAGACCCCAAGGGTCTATAGTCTCGGATTTGGAGGTGCTGTACCGTAAAAAGAAAAGGGAGCTCGGCTTGGTTTTCAGTGCTCATTACTTTATAGTGTTACCGTCAGCAAAATGAATTAGTTCAAGTGCACTGAAGCTGATGAGCAAATGTCATTAGCACCCAAAGACGATGCGTTGTTTGAGAGGCAAAAACGAATGGACGGAAAATTGATGAAATTGGCCGACATTGGTGCGCAACGAGCGACCTTGAGCGAAGGCCGATGACGCGGTCTCGAATGACGGCCTAAACCTTCACTCTAACCCCGGTGTCACATTACCAATTGTCTGCCTCTAATGGACATCCTCTTCATTACCTTGAGACAGTCTGACTGAAAATGGCCTCATTGTTTGAACTTAAACACGCAATCGCCTTTACACACAGGGGTAAAAAAAAACAAAATAGAATGGATCACTCAGTGTATAATAAGTGCTCAGCAAGTATGTTTGTCTAATGATCTGTAGCGCATTAGCAAGCAAGGGATTTGGCTTCAGGGGTGAACGTGGGACGAGTGAAAAGATGCATGCGCTACATTCAGAGGCTCACGCAAGCACGGAGTTTTGAGTTTCCCAACACCCACGCACGCGAACATCTTTCACAGGTCGCACCGCGAGAAGCGACGACGCTACTGATTATACGCGGGTGCTCTGCGGGGGATCCGTGCGACTTCTGGATTTAACAGGAAGAATTAATCATCGGGATGGTTGTTCTTCAAGTCACCCGCTTGTTAATAGCGACTAACGGGAGGAAATATTTTACATGTCGGTAAACTGTTTTTGTCGTCGTGCGCCTTTATGGCGAAATGAATATGTGGAGCGCCACGCAGAACGACTGGAAGATTTAGATGTGTGTATTTAATGAAAAAAAAAAAGAGGATCCGTGAAAACTGTTTCCATGTGTTGGATAAGAACTCCTGGCTATACATAAAACACAAATTCAGAGTTAATGGAAATACAAGTAATCTGTTCCAAAGACTAACTATTATAAGATGTTTCCCCCCCCCCAAGTCATTACAGTTACTCTACTGTAAAATGTAAAAACAATAAAACTGCCTGATGTGAAAGCTGACACTGGAGTTTTATGTGCGGATCAGGCCGCAAGACAAATTTGGCGTCTGACGATGGCACTATGTCAGACTATTGCCATAAAATCCCGACACGTCTCGGTTAAAACACAGGCCGCACTACGTGGCATTTATTACGATATCGCCTTATCTCCCGTCTTTTACTGGGTTTGTGCGACTTTATGGGTTGATATTCTCCAAAAATCTTGGTTGAATCCCAAATTGCATGACTTCAAGGGCACTGGACTTTAAACGTTCCACTGCATTTGTTTACTTTGAATAATGCTGTTATGCACACATAAAGTCTAAGCTACAGTTCCTTTTCTTTTCTTTTCATTTTTCTTTTTTTTTTAATCCTATTTTGCTGTTTGGTCAAGCAGAAATGAGGATCTGCATCCCTTCTATGGCAGAGTCAGTTCCAATTATGCCTCTTTGAACTCTCCCTAGTGGGTGTGGCTAGCAATGTAGTTATGTTCTCATCATATTTCCCAAAATTCTTTATTCTTGATGCAGAATTTGCCGCATTGCACGTTTTGTTTTTTAACGTCCTCGCTTCAAACCTAATCATGTTGCACCATAAGCACATGTATTGCACTGCCAGTAAAGGTTATTAACATAGCAACGCTGTCAACATATGCCGGGTCGTCATAGTGGCTGCTCTTGAGTGCTTTGCACTGACCACGGACGTGTGCATGCATGTGCAACCTTAAAGACACACAACCGCGAAGAAAGGCACATCTTTTTTTTTTTTTTCCCCCGTACAGCTCCTCGTGATGCCAAGGCTCCGCTTTTACGCTCTCTTAGGGTTGACATATCTATGACTAATGCACGTGTGCCACCACCATCTCGCTTATCATGTGCTGTGGGTGTGCAGGGATGCCTTTAGCTGCTACATTCACTTGATTTGTGTACCGTCAGAACCCATCAGGGTAAGACATGGGGGTGGGGTGGGGGATGTTGTTGTTGGTTTTTTTTCCCCCTCATGCGGAGAAACAGGTCACGTTAAGGCCAACTGTTGAACATGGTCCATTGTAAATGATCACAGCCTGAATGCAAACTCACCAGAGTGCCCCGTGGATAAATTGTGACTGATGTTATTCATGAAAAAAAGGCAGTCAAAATGGACCCATCCGTTTTTTCACCACACAACAGGATTTTGACGTATATGGCTTTTTGTCACTCCCGCCATGAAAATCCTCTCGAGGGATATGTTTTCCAGAAGAAGCAGGAAGTGACGTTAGTAGCAGATGCCGGCTCAGGCGGTCCCGTATGTTTCAACTAGTTTTACTTGCTGGAAGGTAGCTCTTTGTTCCTTTGTGTTAGCCAAAATGCCGGCTCGTTGTATTGCTGGATATTCTTCGAACACTTGGGAGGATGGATTCATTCTTCATACTTTTCAAAAAGACCTGGTTCGTCGTGAAAAATGTATTGCACGGGTGCAAAGGACGAGAGCTTTGTGGGTTCCAAATGACAGGTAGGTGTGGATACAGCAACTAAAAAATAAGCAATAGTTGGGGGTGGGGGGTAATCCTCTCAGAATGTAACAATAGATCCACGCACGTAAATCAGGGGTGCTAAATGTGTCGATGTACCCGTCTGCGCCACGGAGAGCTCATCGCGGCGCCACCTGGGTGGCTCATACATACTGTCTGGGAGTCTGCTGTAAGTTACAAATGATCCGCATATCATCTAAATATGCCTCAAAACGAAACGAAACGATAGGGTAATATTGCCCCGGTCACTTCACTCGATTGTGTCCGCAGCAGATGGCTTCGGTGGCGCCTCGTCCGTGGCGGACGGCTTCGGCCGGGCTGGCTCATACATACTGTTTGGGAGTCTGTCGTTAGTTAGAAGTGATCCGCATATCATCTAAATACGGCACAAAACGATAGGGTAATATTGCCCCGGGCACTTCACTCGATTGTGAGACGTTCTCTTCTTCGAAAAGAGCTTCCGTGTCAAAAGGGGTGTGTCCGTCTCCTATGGTAGGGGCCACAGTATGTTTTCAATGGCGAATGTTACAATGTGATGTCACGGAAAGAAGATGCAGCCAATATGGCGACCACTTGGATGTCGAATGAGACATCCACAACTTTGCGCTTGGATGACACGCTCTCCGCTCATATTTATTTTTTCGTATAGACATTGAAGTGAATAATGTTAGATGTATTTTTTCATTACAATATATATTTTAGAATATTTATAGGGATGACACTTGGGCTTTAAGATAAGGCGCTCCTCGTAGGTCAAACATGCCAGAAAGCAGATGCTTCCTAAAGAGGCTTAGTGAAATTAATTAAGGTGTCTTCGTAAAGTTGGTGACACGATTTGCACGATGATGCCGTGCTTTAAAACCCTCAATTCCTAAATTGAGGTTTAAGATTAGGTTGCATCTCAATTACACAGGGGGGTTGCATGAACACTGAGCTGACAGAGAACAAAGGTAACGCATGCGAGATGCAATACATGTACGCCACATGTATCAAAGAAAGATAACACAGGCAATTTTTAATTGAAGCAGTGAGAGTATGTTTATGTATTAAGTATGTTTATTTTGGGAGTTTGCAATGGTGTCAAAGGAGCCTGCAGGTGCTGCTGCATGTAATTTAAGACAATTAAAAACTCTTAGTATAACAATCTTCTGGTGTACGGCGCAAATACTGTATATAATGTCATAATATAAAAAATACAGCAATGTAAACTTCAATCAATCACTGCAGTTCTAGGAGCAACAAAGAGAATCAGTGAGAGGGGAAGAAATCATTTTTACTCTTACGTCTTCCTTATTAGCGTCATGGCTACATTTATATCAAACACCCAAAATTATGCGTGTAAAATGAAGACCAGGAATCGTCGTCAATATTTGAAAACATGTCCCTGATATCCAACTTTCATTCCTGTGATAACTTGATGCAAACCCCCGATCGAGTTGAAGTCACGTTTTTTTATTTATAGGCGCTTTGGCAGTGAGCGAAGTGAGCCGCAGCTCTCATGTTAGCAAATTGAGGATGCGGCTACCATGTACTCTAAAATGATATACAGGAAGGTTCTTTATTATTTAATGATACTTGATGAGAACTGTGAGTACTCAGCTTTCCAGTATCTATCACGATACGCACTCGGGGCCTCGGTGTGCTTATCGCTCTTTGACATAATCCCAACGAGGAAAATGCAAATGTTTCAAATGTGGAATGTTGACGCGACGTTCATGTATTGTTTTCAAACCTGAGCAGACTCCAGTGAAGATGAGCATTACGGAAAATGGAAGGATAATATTTACGTACATAACCATTATGATATTAAGATTAACTCGCTCGAAACAGCAAGGGAGCACAAGAAATACATTTTCAAAATTCTTCGAGCGGCATTACCATATCCTTTCAGAATGACTTTGGGTTAGGGGTCATTAAATATGACACTGATTCAAAGATATCAAATCCAAAATAAAATGTAATGTGGAAAAATCTCGTCTTCCCGTAAGGATGCAAAAAACACATTTAGTTGAAGAAGAAAACAATTTTCCCCTAAAGTGTTTGAATATAATAAACAGCAAACTCACTTTTTAAGTTAAGTTTTACTTGTAGAAGGACATAGAGGGATTTAATTCCAATTTGAGGGTGACTTGACAGAGAATATTTGGAAAGTGAGGGGGGCGGGGGGGGGGTATCTTTAGTTCAAAGACATGACTCACGTGCGCACAGTCTACAAGTGAAGATACTCCAGCCTGTCTGATAACACATTAATGTGATTAAAATCCTTCTGTACTCGCTTTGATCGACCGACTGCGCACGCTTTAGATATTCCCCTTAAAATGTCCGCCGCGTTGGACACAAACCTGACGAACGGTACCTGACTGCAGTGGTCAGATCAAACCGGTCTTCCGCTGGCCTGGCATGAACCGGACTGAGCGCTCGGGCCCCGTGGGGAATCCCGGTTGCATGTCTGGCCCTAATTAATGCCCTTCATCGCAGCGTCTTGTTGGAGCTGGAGATAGAGAGCGAGAGAGAGAGAGTCAGTACAGAAAGAGCGCATTAAATATTGATTTTATTTGTATAAATACCCACAGCGTTAAGCCCAGCGTGACCCCCTCTTGCTCGGCTCCGAGCAGTTGTGGCTGAAAGAAGCGGAGAATATTGCGTGAATCTCCCGCAATGCGACATTACGCCTGCTCAATCAAACGGTTACAAAGGCCACCGGTCCTTCGCGTGATTTACGCCGGATTATTGGCCCATCAGCTCGCGGCGCATAACGGTTATTTTCCAATGAGTTATCTGGAGAATAGTTTGGCACAAGCACTCGAGGAGGTTGAAGTACACTTGCTGTAGTGTTACTCGGTGGTACTTTGACATGATGACAGACAGACAGAATAGAGAAGGTAATTACTTTCCTCTCTCTCCAAACTTGGCTCTCTCTTCTCCCGGCTTGGCCGCGGTCCAGTCGACGCCATCGGTTGCTGCAGTTCCTGCCTCGGTTGCTGCGATTTGGCCCAGATGAACTCGCTTCGTCCTGTGTGGGCACGGAGGAGATTACAATATAAATAAATACAATTTCGAATGTAAAAAATGTTCACGCATCCATTTGAAAGTCGCGTACGACCCGTAACTCCAGTCATGCCTGTGGCGTAGTGGTTAGCACAGGGGTGCCCAGACTTTTTTACCCCAAGATCTACTTTTCAAGAAGCCAGCCTCTCGCGAGCTACTGATGATGACGCTCCTAAATCGTTTTAAGGTTAATGTTATGTTGCCACCTATATTTAAAATACAGAATTACCTTTTTGTGCACTGTGTTGTCTGTGCTTTCATCCTGGATCAGGCTGTGCCAAGGTGGAATTTTAAAATGACACACCACCTCATCCTGCTTTTTCTACTTTGGCTTCAGACCAGACCTTTCCCACTGGGAAAGGAGAAAATCTATCCGAGTTTAACCACTTTTTCTTCGATTATTCACATACGCCGACAGCATTTCTTCTTGAACTTTCTCCATTAATATCGAAAGTAAACATAAGCAGCACTTCAAGCTCGCCTTTGCTCTACGTTGGCCAGAACGTGTTCCTATATGAAGCAGTGGTGGTGGACGCTGTCATTATAAAACACATTGATGGGCTGCGTAAGTTCTGTAACGTTTGTAATTATGAGTGTACCTCTTTAAGAGCAGGGACGGGGTACGGGTGTAAGGTAAAGTAGGAAAAAGAAAGTGTGGCGGAGCAGCGGTCATTGTTAGAGAAAGTTCCGTGTGCTGCCTAAAAGAAACCAGTGGCTTCTTCTTTTCATTTTTTTACAGTACGTATGTGAATTGTGCCGGACGCATTGAGCACCCCTGGGTTAGCACATCGGCTTCACAGTTTTACAATCTCGAAGAATCTACAGCCGTTGGAATATGTTTTCAAATTTTTTCGTGAATAATTTATTTAACCTCAGTCATGTGACGTTTCTTTTTTTTTTTTTTTTGGTGAAGACACTGTGCAGTAAAGCAAACTCATGAGGTGCAATGCATGTTTGATTCATTTGCGCCTATGTGAAGCGCACCTTTTTCCAGTGCCTTTGTTATGCAAATGTTTAGCCCCGCAAGGGCAAACGTGACACGCTTGTCAGATTAAAAACCATTAACGTATGCACCTTTGAGTATGGCATTCATCCAGTATGTATTGTCATGGCAACAACAACAACTATGACTGATGTTAAAGAAAATGGAAGCAATTCACCCAGGTTTTTGTCATCCTTTTCTGTGGCATCTACTGCATATTGAAGAGCATAAATGTCTACCGGTGATACAGTTTACTACGTACGTGACAGTATAACAGTATTTATGCACGAGGGTGCTGGCCAAGCTGATCAGTGTCCACGCAGAGGGGCTTTGTCACTGCTGACCTATATTAGATAAAAGCAGCTGGATCAGTGGCCTGCAGGGACAGCAAAAGAGTTCCGTTCTAATTATCTCTGCAGCTAGCTCGCGACGCATCACTCACGTGACGACACGCGCAAACGCCGGCGAATCGACGAGAGTGTCTGTCGCGTGTGCGCTTCACGCCGCGCGACGCGTATCACAGCCCGCTCAATATTACGCGTTCAGCCTTTTGACCTCGCCGACACAACTTAATTCATCCCGCCGCAACATTATTTCTTGGTAATTGTGCCAGCGTCAGCTCTGAGACCGGCGATGCTGTGCGTATACGGGGCCTTGTTACCATGGAGATGCAAGCCCTCACTTAGAAGGGGTGTGTTTCAGATATAACTTCCAAGGCGAGAGATGAAATAAAACGCCCAGAAAATGATCTATTATGCAATCTACTCATACAGCTTGATAGATGATAGTACCTCACAAAAGTGAACACACCCCTCCGATTTTTGAGATGCTAAAGTGAAATACCAGTGACCGATACGAGCAAATATAAGCGTGATATCACCAGATTTACCACACCTGCTCCCCATTCGCACCTGAGACTTTGAGACATTAACGGTTTGCGTGACACGAGGGAGGGAACATGGCTAACGGGGCCTAATTTGTACAGTTTCACTTAGGAGTGCACTCACTTTTCTTGCAAGCAGTGTAGACATTAATGGCTGCGTGTTGAGTTAGTTTCAGGAGACAGGAGATTTTTACACTGCGATACAAGACTGTACACTGACTACTTTGTGGCAAAGTGTAATTTCTCCACAGGAAAAGATGTAATGGGGAAAAAATGTGATGGGTATATTATCAGCGTCTGGTTGTTTTTTTAAATTAATCAAATTTGCCAAGTCATACAGTATGTTTTACACTCTCAGAAGGTAACTGAATACACCATACACAAAATTACCCTCCCCACATCCCCTTATTTCTGTCTCCTCTCCATCACTAATGTCACCCTCTCGCACCCCCCCCCCCACAAACACACATACACTCCCAGTGCACATAATTTTCTCTGCTTATCCCTCCTTTTTATTACTTCTGGAGAGGGATGCTACAGCTGTAAGCTGACAAGTCAAGGGAAGGGCGGGGTGGGGTGTGTGTGTGGGGGGGGGGGTGTCTCATAACACAGTACATTGTCAGACATCACCAGGGACCCATTTACAGGTCAGGCTACGTAGCAAGGTGTGCATTTACCATTACAGAGCGAGATATGCTCTGTCGGCACCTATTGGCTTACGTGCGCTTTCCTGATCTGTCTTTTTCTTTGTTTTTTTTTTTTTTTTTACAGCACAGGGACTGTGAGCACAATTTATCAAGCTGGCTGTTTCTTCCCCCCAAAACATGGATCACCGTTTCCCAATGAGATTGTGGTAAGTAGCCTCAGTGCAGACGGACACGGGCGCTCAAGTGTCACTCCCGCTGCCGGTCATCACCGAGCATATATAAATCCCACTTCTGCCTGGCGTGTCCTTGAAATTCATCCCCTGGAGGAGTGCGCGTGAGAGCCCTGTGGAACCTTTCAAGGATTAGCCAGCAGTCAGCGAAGTTGCGCTAAGAAAGTGCATGCCACTCATTCTCCTCGATTTTTTTGCATCTTTTGTGTGAAACAGACTTGTTGTCCTCTGTCGCTTTGTGTTTCTGAAACTGGCCATACTTTGGTTATTCTTCCCTTTGCGAGGCTGGCAAAACGCTGGCTGCACGTCGTGGACACTTGAACGGCCACTGTTGATGGAGGGAAAGGGGGGAAGAAAAAAAAAAGAAAAGCACGTCTGACAAGTTGGAGCTGGCACGGTAGTAAATTGAAAAAAAAAAAAATAAAAATAGCAGCCGGGCCTGAGGTTGTGCCGCTATTCTTAGCCATAAGTCTCCTCCTTTTTCTCTGCTACAGTCTTTTTTGTGACGTCAGAACATGGCAATCTGGTGCCTGGAAGCACACTTGATCTATCAGCTCACATAACTTAATTCATTCATTCATTTGCATTCCCCGCTGAGTTAATCATTGTCTTGATTTTTTTTTTCTTACAATGGGTTGTATCAATCAATATAGAGATGTGAAAAATACACTCAAATGCAGCAATAGAAATGAGCTCATAAGAACGCAGCAGTTCAGAGAAACCAAGATTCTCTCCCTGGAGCTCTTTTAAATCCAAGATGCCTTTTGTTTTTTTTTTCCCTCTCTGTTTTGTTGCTCCAGTGATGTGTAATTTCTGTCTTTGCAGTCAGATAGAGTGCAAGACATGGTGATTCTTGTTTTGGAAGCAGGAATACATGACGGGGCTTCATGATAGGACAGATTTATCATATGGTGGATTGAGAGATGATGACACCATCCTCTTTCCAGTCAGCTCACCTCAAACTCAAATTTAATGGCATAACAACCCAAAAAAATTAAGCACTTTGTCCCTATCTGACTGGATTCCTGCATAATGAGTGCCATCCAGTTAAGCAATGGTTAGTCCTACATCAACATCGGCGGTGGCTGGCCCGGAAGGCCTTCTCTGCACTTTCAGAAAACATCCTAAATTCCTAGATTTTTCGCATGAAACTGTATTACCTCATTCATAATGAACTATTCATATTATTTCATAGCATTTTTTTCTGTCTCTCAAATCTGAATTTAGCCTCTAAGGTCGCTGAGATCCTCCAAGATCATTTGCAGTGACGGTATCTATACTATATGCACTCTATGTACTGAATGTATGTATGATATGTACTATAACATTTATGGAACCAGTTCTTTGATTAATCAAATTTCAGCAACTTCAGTAATTTTCCAATTTCTTCCAACGGTTGGTCAAAGCAAAACATGTCGCAGCCAATGTTGATTAGCAAACATGTCCGTAATGATCTGTTCATATTTCATGAGCAACTTCTCTAAGTATAATGTACTTCATGTAAATGTTGCATGTTTTTGTCATGTTATCAAATAAATAGCGATTATAAACTAGTCTAGACACAGTAGTGTGCTGTTGTATCGCTTTTGGGGATTTGTATTGTTGGTTTATATAATATAAATATGATGAGATTGGGGTATATTAAGTCAGGTAAGTCCCAACTGCAGGCCCATGGAGGCACCAAATGTACTTCTCTACATACACAAAACATTTTTAAACAGTTTTTTTTTTAACTCACCAGCCACCGTGGCTCGTGGTTTCCCAGATTTGCTAGCCACTCAGCATTTTTCTTTTTACCAGCCATATTTCTGTTGTTGAATAGCTACATTTGATATGATTCAAGATAGATTAACGAACTAGTCATATTTGTTAGCAATTAAAAGGTTCCATTTACAGCCAGTGGGTATTGCGAAAAACTGAAGTTGATGATGTAAACAAAAGGGAAACAAAGAGTCTAAACATGCATGGGGATATTTCACAAGATTAGCCAAATTATCGTGTAAAATGGGATACATAGATACAGTGCCAAATAAAATATGTCATGCAGTGTTGTTATTGTTCTGACTGTGACACGGCAGAATTTGATGGCAGTCGTCTGACATAGAGGCAACCCGAGAGACCAAATTTGTGTTATGGTCTGATCCAGGCCTAAGGCCTTCCTGTTTCTCAAAGCAGATTTTGTTACGGCTCAGAAAAAGTCTTTTCTGGCGCCCCGTAGCATATTGTCTCATTGTGATTGAGTGTGATCACTTGCCAAGCCAATCAGTGCAAATATTCCTGGGGTCATTTAAAAAATCTTTATCCCATATTACCCTGTGCCAGAGCAATTATGCGCCGTTCCGAATTACTGAGCAAAAAAAAAAAAATCGTTAAACTGCTGTTATTATTCCAAATAACTGCTGGAAATGGCCCCATAAACTGCTCCCAAAATTGACAAAATCATCCTCTATGATAGAAAACAGGAAGTGAATGACTGTTACGTGGAACTCCTGCATTTGAACGTTCGTGGGTTTGTGTACAATCGGTGTACTTCAAGCATGTGGTTTTCGGTCGAAAAGAATTTACTGCAACTTTAGAAGCATCTCATTGGGAGGCACATTAATATGTTGATTGTGGAACACTACAATTATGATGAAGTAGACGTAACTCAGCCACCAGGAATCCAGGTTACCAATTGTGTTCCTCCTTTTTAGGGAGAAGTTTATCGGTAGTAGATAAGAGAATTGGTCTAAAAATGGTTTTCTCTCTGTTGTCGCCATCCTGAATGTTTTCTTTTTCAACTCTACAGAGTGCCAATTGTTGTTGATTTTGTTGTTCAAAATAATGATTGGGTTCAATTCGGTGTGAAGTGTTGGCCAATTCGTGGTTAAATTGCACTCTATTCGCTTTCTAGCTACATTAAAAAAAAAAAATCTAGAGTTCTCTTTTTTCCACTGCAACACAATACAATAAAGAGAGCAAAAAAGCCCATGTAATAAAAGTTTGTGACACACCAAATAATACATTATATTTTATGTTGTGACGAATTGAAAACATGGAAACACGATCATGCGGCAACTATATTCAATTACATTCACAAATCTCTACTAGTCTGTATAGATTTAAATAAGTGTGCTAGTTAAGCAATCCAACATGTCAATAATGAATCTGCTGTTGAGTTTTGCAATCAAAACTACTTTTCTGTAAAGACCAGCGACGCTTCCCTCAAGTTGTCCATCTTTTCTGCGTAATTCTTTCCCGCAGCCGTCCTCTCTCTCTCTCTCTCGCTACCTCCTGATGATTTATGGATGTCTTTTATCGGTGTTGAAGTGAGAGCTCATCTTTTCTGAACTACTCCGGTCCCAAAGCATCGAGCGGGTTGCAACAAAAAAAAAAAAGAGGGGCGGAGGGGAAAAGAGGCAGGCGCCGACCGTCTCGGCGTTCACGTGCTTTCACGAGGCATCCATCACGTGCGGATAATTAGACAGCAGCATAGATCTCGTGGCCGCATCCCATCGCTTACAACAAAAAACACGTTTCTGTACACCTGTGTGGACACCCTCTTTTCTTGCTTTACAGATGGACACTGATCAAATCTCCCGTTCTGCATAGTGGCGCCAACCAGTTACAGCTGGTCAGTCACTCTGGCCAATTACACGACGGATTAACACTGCTGATCCGAGAGCTTTGCTTGCTTAAAATCACTGCGGCAAACAGCAAATACTGTATAAGGCGAGCTTTATCAGAGAAATTCAAAATTACGTCTCTCATTTGCCTGTTTTTCTTTATACGTTGAGAAACACGTTAAATTTTTTTTGTGACCACGCTCATCACTAAAACCGTTCATATATCAAATGATTCTACATCATCAAAATGAATGAAAATGCCAATAATCCATTCCAGCCCCCAACCATCTAAAAGTTTGTTTTTGAACAAGAAAAAAATAGCAGACGTCATTATATAAAATTTAAACCAAAGATTTTTTAGCTACAATTCAACAGACATTGTGCTGCTCCTTCAGTTGTGCTCACCTAAGGCGGTCCAATACGAGTTATCTTTGCAGAGGATAAAGAACATATGCCTGTGAGTATTGCAATATTACCCATCTGCATGTGCTGCTCCTTTGTGTAATTTAATACTTCTCTCTCAATATCTAAAATCTGTGTAAAGGCAGAAGAGTTCATTTTGCTTTATCATTTGGAAATTGGTTGGCTGGCTTTTGGTGCAAATTTAAGGCAGGATATGGTTGATTTGCTCCAGTAAATGTCTTGTCATAAAAGGTTAGTCAGTAATGACATATTTCACTCTTGAAATAATAATGCATGTGGCTGCACAGACTCAATGGAACGTGAAATGTCAATATTTAGACGAGCTTGTAAGCTTAATCAGTGCGCTGGCGCTCCAGGCAAGAAAAGATGGCCCAAATTTATATCTCGGCCAGGCTCTTCTTTTCTGACACCCCCACGTCAGACAACTGAGTCTACAAGCACATTTTGCTTACAAAATTAGGATCATTTTCATCTTAACCCCGAACACTATCAGAATGCTGGATGTCGGCCAAAGAAATAAATACATATTGTATGCAAATATATAAATACAATACACATAAGTGCCATGATTTTTGCAATACTCAGATGACCTGTTTGTGTTTTTTTGTGGATCATCTGTCACTAATGATTCTTCCAAATAAATTGCATTTGAGGATAATATGCATTGCAACTCCAGATTAGCGCTAATCCTTCCAAGAAGTCTTTATTTATATTATGCTAGCTCACAGTCAACCAATAATGGTGCTCCGAGTGATGCCGTTTTAATAGGTCTTTCTTAATACGCTGATGAGTGTGTTGAGAGGGTCCATAAAGAGTAAACAGCAGGGAATGTGCGTGTAGAACACGTGTTGACACTTTACTGCGATGCGTCTGCTGACTAAGACCAAGTTGTCTTTTCTCCCCTCCGTCCTCGCACACCCTTTGATTGATCACAAGCCGGCGGCGAGGACGCAGCATGGACTTGTTCCAGGGAAGGTGAAAACTCCCCAGAATTTGTTTTTCTCCCATCTCCGATTTGTCATTCCCGCAACGCCATCTCGCACACAATCACACGCGGCGAGGGCCAGGGGAAAAAAAAAAAAAAAAAACACATCCCGCGCCGTGCGTTGCAATCGCCTCATCGGTTCTTCTTCTTGCGGTTCTACTTGCCGCATTTCATTCTCGGTTGTGACTCAGTCGGTGAAATGTAATGAGAGGGTTCGAGCCTAAAACACATCTGCTGCGAACAAAACAAAGACGGTGGAAAAATAAAGGTGTTGCTGTGAAACTTGGAAGAAAAATGGACTGTGTGTGTTGTGTGTCCAGAGAGGATTGAGCGTAGTTGAAAATTTAAACCACCCACAGCCTCTTGCTCCCCGTCACTCAAATCTGAAATAACATGTGCTTGCCACACACATACAACACTCCTTTTTTCGTAGACGCCGCATTGCGCGTATCCTGATTTTCGTGCAAGCCCAAAGCTAACTGTGGTTGTTCAGGGGCGGTTCCTGAAATTTCTCAGTTGCTGCAATTTTATTAATACAAGCATGTATGCGTGACTATTGAGACTGCGACAATTTAATTTCCCTCATGGGATATCGCCTTCAACACATCACCTCATATAAATGTGGATTTTTTTGGGAGGGAGACAAAAACAAATAACGACAAAATATTATAAACACAAAAAGCGGAATACAAAAGGGTGCACAGTGGATAAGCAGCTGATCAGGCTATACCACCATGCGTCTTGTTGGAGATCTTTACGACCTGGGATATGAATAGGGAATAATATTTCACTGAATTAACCGTGAGTGAAGAAAAAAAAAAAGTTAGAGGAAGCAAAGTACAGGTTCTGTTCGGGGACATGCTACTACGCGTGTTAGCGCTTTGAGCGTATGAGCAGTGATGTCAGCGAACCACCCGAGACGCAGCACACATCAGTACACACTCACTCAATCTTTTATTAATGATGTTTTCTCACTGGGAAATAACACGCTGGCTCACTGAGTGGCACACCTCGACTAGATGTTGGGTTCTACTGTACTACTGTACATGTTGGAATGGCCAGGCAGTACACACGTCATTTTGATGGTTTGGTTGCCATGGTGAGACCGACCTATAGCCTTGAGTGAAGAGCAGAGTGATGCAAATAACCTTCACTGGGCAAAATGTAATCTATTTTGATGTTTTATTTATTTTTTGGGGGGTAATAGCATGTAGTACTGCACAACCACTGCCAGTAAATGTGATGTGTTGTTTTGGGTGGAGAAGAAAAGATCATTTTGTCATATCGCAACGAATACATCACTCAGTAAGCAATATTGCAAGAATTATCATACAAATTAGTTCCTCCAGAGATGAGCCTTCATGCTTCTGGAATTGTTACTGTTGCCGCTAGCAACAATGTCACCACCAGGAAGCTTTCACTTACAAAGCTTACCCTTTCTATCGTGTTTTTCATAAAACAATGTTCTGTATTAGTTCTGGGCCAATTAAATGTAACTGAAGTAAAAGGAGAGTTATTATGGAAGATTTAATTTTTAAGAGCTCTTCTGTCAACTTTCTAATTCTGAAATTTCCTGCATTTGGGTAGGGCTCTTGACTGGTTTTACTTTCACTGCTTGGACCTGAGCGAAAAAATGTTGTCATACATTGTACATGACACAACGCTGATTGCAAAGCTTTAAATGTTACATTAAAAAAAACAACACCTTTTCCACAATTAATAAAGGAGAAATCCTGCAATTTCAAACTGAATCAGAGATTCGCCTTTTCTCAATGTCACTTATTTTACATTCTTTCCCCTTGCGCCAGCAAACTTCTCTTCGGAAAGCAGTCCTCATTCCACCCCTACTTCTGTTGTTATCTCCGTTCCCCCGACTGCGCTGAGACACTCCAAAGCTCTTCTTCCCTCATTAACTCTCTTTCATGTGGCTGCAGCTGACAATAACTGGTTTGGAAACAGTAGACAATGGGATCAATGGGATACAAGGATTATCCCTGGCTCCGCCGCCACGCCCGCCGTGCGTGCCCGCGGACGTTGCCGCTCCGCCGTTTCTTTGTCCTCGCCTTTCCCACCGAGGGTTAGGGTTTGCCCTTTCTTTTCCCAATCTTTTGTTTCATAATTAATTCCGGCTTCTTATTTTAGCCTCCATTATTCATTAACCACCACTTGAGATTCCCGAAAATCCTCTCTCACGGAGCTAATGTGGCGATCCTATCGCGAGCGGCGACGGCATTGTGCCGACGTAGGCGCGCCGCGCGTACCTGGCTCTGCGAAGCGATTGTGACGTTTGATCGAAGGCCGTGACAAATGTGATGTCAGCGCTTCGGTGAAACTGTAAACCGGGAGGATCGGAGCAGACGGGAGATGAGGATATGGAGCGGGTTGGATGTGAGGGGCGAAAAAAAAAAAACATTTCCGAAGAGGGAGTCTTCTTTAAAAAGTAAAAGAAAAAAGTCATTTTGTATTGATTTATTTATTACTTTGTTTAATATGAATCCTCGCTATATACTGAATATGTACTTCAAGCGGATTTTACTTCATCTTACTGCCTTGGTGGAGGTGACAAGCAAGCAAAAAATTACACTCACCCAATTTCACCTCATCCAGAAGACTACCGATATTTCAAGTTGATTTTATTTTCTCTCGCTGCTCTCCAATCTCCTTGTTTTCCCCTCATCTATCTCTCCATTACACTCGCCATCTGCTTTCTCCTCATTCGATTTTGTCCCGAAGTCTCATCCCGCCCTTTTCCTGCCGTCTCATCCCTCCGGATAGGACTCTCGGGTTTCGGTTTGGAACACTGTTTTAATGGACTGTAATTCACTCCCGACTCCTATCTGCTTGTCGAAACTCGTGTTCAAGTAGGGGGAAGGAAACTGTGTGTGTTTGTGTGTGTATGTGCAGTTTGGAGGTCATCTGATGAATTATGTAATCTCGCTTTCATCAAAAATAAAACGCCCTTCCAAGTTAAGACCGTAAACAAATATTTTTCCACCAGGAAGTGACACATGCACCTGATCCTCCGCATCAAAGGCTCCAAGACTCCATCTCCCACCGTATGAATAATAGAGGCACCCCATATGCGTTCGCCTGTAAAACTGGAGCACCAACTGTGGGCCCCAGGAAGATCCGGGTAGGCTGAAGGGGGGTGCCCCCCCGGAGGCCTCGGGGTTGTCGTGGTCGCCGGCTACGCAGACTGTCCCCACCTTTGGGCGACTCATGTGTGCATGGTCTCACGCCCACGTATAAATGCACATGCACAAAAACTGCCACTTAATGGGATTCTGGAGTGAGACTGAAACGCGACTACCCAGAGAGTTCTTATTATTGAATCCTAGGGAGGCATCAATACTACTTTGTACTTTGTACTGTGTATGACTACTTACTTGTCAATAACTATGACCGATGCTTGAGAATGTCATTAAGTCTTTTGATTCAAAGGAAGTTTTAGTTTTCATATATCGTTAAAACAGACTTTCACTGAACATAGAATAAGTTTCACAAAAATACAACACGCCGTTTACACAAATATTCCTCAAAAACACACAGGAAACTTTTACTGAACCTGTTCTGAATTTTCCAGTAGAGAATAACAGCTTATAACTGCATTACTATTTTTGAGATTCTTTTTACTCTATTATTATCAAATGAAGATTAGCCGACGTAAAAGAGTGTATACAGTATGTGCATACATGAGAGGGGCGGTGGGGGAAGAGTGAATCTCCAGGGAGAAGAGATAGCAAAGGTGGATGACTTGGGGTCAACAATCCAGAGTGACGGTAAGTGTGGTAAGGAAGTGAAGAAACGGGTTCGAGTGGGGTGGATCAGTTGGCGGAAGGTGTCTCGTGTTTTATGTGACAGAAGAGTCTCCGCTAGGATGAAGGGCAAAGTTTAGAAAACAGTGGTGAGGCTGGCCATGAGGTACGGATTAGAGACGGTGGCACTGAAGAGACAACAGGAAGCAGAACTGGAGATGTTGGGGTTCTCGGTCGGAGTGAGCAGGTTGGATAGGATTAGAAATGAGCTCATTCGAGGGACAGCCAAAGTTGGATGTTTTGGAGACAAGGACCGAGAGAGCAGACTTTATTGGTTTGGACATCTCGAGAGGCGAGAGAGTGAGTACATTGGTAGAAGGGTGCTGAGGATGGAGCTGCCAAGGAAGAGAGAACAAGAGGAAGACCAAAGAAACGGTTGATGGATGTTGTGAGGGAGGACATGAAGACTGTAGGGGTTAGAGAGGAAGATGCACGAGATGGGATTGGATGGAAAAAGATGACACGCTGTGGCGGCCCCTCACGAGACAAGCCGAAAGGAAAAGAAGAAGAAGATCATAAGGCTAAGTAGCAGTATGTGTATTTTCAACCATAAAAAGATATTTTGCCCCATTCTTAATTCTCATCTTCCAGGACTCGGATTTGCATTAACGGTGACGTCTGAAAAATGTTTGCCGGCCTCCCCGAATCCCACCAGTGGGCCGTGATCATAAAAAATGCAGAATGCATCAAATAAATGTTTCTCAAGCGGTTCCTGCAGCAATAGAAAAGGGAAACAACAGTCGCTAGGTTGATGAGTTAGGTTCAATAATTCAGAGCGCTCTGATAAGTACCACGAATAGATGTAGATTTATCAATATTTCTCACTCAAAGCTCTCAAATTATCAAGCTACCACCTGTCAAATGGTGCAGACACCTTTTCCCTTCCTTGTCCAGTCTACCGCTTCGCTGCTTTTTCCTTTTCTCTTGATTTCACGTCCACGATTTGTTTCCTTATCCATCCGTCAGCCGACTTGCCAGGACGCGCCGCTACCGTCACGGTGCCGGACCTTTCCCTTCGTTAGCGCCAAGGTTGCGGGCGAGCCGCTTTGTTTGTACGAGACGCGCTCGGCAGTTCAATTTCACAGCTTCATCTCACAAGAGGGCTGGATGGGCATCAGGATTGAGGGGAGAGTAATTGAAAGGCACTGAGGCTCATCCGGTGTCCTCTTTTTTTGTGTGTGTGTATGGCACTTATATTGATAGAAGCATTTGTGTTTGCGCTGCCGTTATTGTTGTCGGAAGGGACTTTTGGTCACCTATTGTAGTTACCAACAAAAAGTGCACCAAAGTGTATTGACATTCGACTTTCAAGCTTGTTTTTTGGGTCAAAGCATTCTGAATGCCCAATGTAATATCGATGGAAAAACTTGGCACATCTGTAGGCTGAGCATCAATATGAATCTTCCGGTTATTTGGGGAACAGCCATCTTTCATGTTTGTTCGGTGGCGTTTCGTCTCATCTCATCCTTGTCTCGCTTTAATTGGAGCTAGGGCGGAATGAATGTTTTGACAGTGATTTTGGTGGGATTGCCGCTGCATTATTCAGAGGGAGTGGGAGATTATGCGCCATCTGCGTCCGTACCCCGGTGGGCCTGTCAAAATTGATCTACAACCCTTGACCTTTTCCATACCAACAGCGTTTTCCAGCCATCCTGTCAAATTTGCCGTGGTCGTGTGCAAATGATTTTTTTTGTTGTTGTTTTTTTTCAAGACCGATTTCTCCACTGTTGGGCTCACCTTGGTCTCAGGGCAGATGCTATTCATCTGTCAGGTCATCTGTGCAAAAGTGACACAGTATTTAGAACTGCATTTTGCACCGAGTTGTACATAAAAATAGTCCATGAGCGTTCTCTGGATAAATGTAAGACTGACGTCTACTACCGATACTACCTATCCACATTTTCTTCCAATGAAGTCTACTGGGTGTCGTTGGTTCTGTAACCTGAATTTGTATACAACTCAGACCATGTCATATCCAATAAAGAAAACTGCACATTTTAGAGAGGCCTTGTATCGTAGGCAGCCGAAGGCACACCTGAGCAATAATCATGCTAATCACAATCTTGACATGCTGGGCCTATTAGACGGATCATTTTGACAACGGAGAGGTATTCAACAATATCGTATTCTTGTAACTGTGCCGCGTGATGACATATTCTTACACAATGCACCATCGGTAAGCTCGTCTGAAAAGTCTTACGGACTGGCAAAAAACGGACCCCCTTAAACCGAGGACCCGAGATTTACCTTTGGATGAATTCAGCGTTGCTAATTCAGCATGATAAACGGAGCAAACTTTCATCAGGGGTTCAATAAGAATCACAGTATAACATGAAAGGCCAATAAGAACGCCTCTCACTTAGCAAACGTCAGCAGGCAGCCAAGCAAATGCCAATGAGTTTCCCTCTGATCTTGGATGTGGTTTCTCCCGCCTTTCTCCCTCATCCTCAGGTTCAGTTATCGTACCGAATCACAGCTTTACTGTCTCGCCACAGCTGGCTGAGAAGATAAGGCCGTTAAAGGTTAGCATCGATGTGATGAGCCCAAATGGTTCCGCTTTAATGACGCCCTCGGAGTCGGGTGAGGTCCCACGCTCACAGATGCTTACGTTCATGGACCGGTTTGTGAAGTTAAACATCCGTTCAGAACACTGTGTCCATAAGAGAAAGTGCTTGACATCCCAGGTCAAGCGCAAACCCGATTGCGCCTGATTTTAGTTCATTAGATGATGAGAAGTGTGCCATGACAAGCTGCTTTGTCTGATCAGAGATATCAGCTTCCTGTGACGAGCAGAATTTATCAGGGCTTGCCACCAAGCTTTTTCCGGATTTGACACCCCAACCAGCTTTATATCTTATTTCCTCTCACATGAATCAAACAGAAACTACGGTCTATCTAACTTAAAGGGGACATATTGTGCATTTTTGTCTGCCTCAAGGGTCAAAGGGTCAAGATTCAACTCTCGGCTCCTGCATTCATAATTAGTGTTTGCATGTTTTCCGCATGCTGTGTTTTGTTTTTTTCTTATGTACAGCCCAGTATTCCCTCATATTCCCAAAACATACACGTTAACTTCAATGAATATTCTAAATTGTCCGTGGGTGTGAACCTGAATCGACTGTAACGCACCTATTGGACCAAGTCGAGGAGGCCACATGATCTCAAAAAGAGACGTGACATTCCACGAAGCAAAGACATTTGGAGAAAAATCGGAACTGAAATCTGCCAGATAGTCTTTTCCGATGCCTTGAGACACCTTTGTGAACAGCTGAACTTTAATTGGGGTTAAGCGGAGCCACTTTAAATGGTGGCAGGTGTGTACAGACACCAATTTAGCATGAATTTGAATGTGATTGGATACTTGTCAACACAGCCGATCCCCCAGTACCAAAGATGATGCGCACACTTGTCCAACCATATTATCTTATCTCACTTGCTTGATTTTACTTCCCCCTCTCAAAAGGATTTTTTAAGAAATTGACCTGTACAAATGAGAACAGTGAAACTAAGAAAAATATCAGTGTGGCTTGACCTCGTTGACGCTACTTGGCACGCGGTTCTGAAAAGCTTCGTACTAGTGATTGAAAAAGGTATTTGCGATGTGTTTGAGCACTGCTTTTACGCAGCACGGACTTCCCTGCTAACTTCCCTGCAAAAGTAGAGATCAGCTTAATAGCCGCAAAAGAGGTTCTCTGTTAAAAAGCCAACACTTCTCCCTGTCATTTTGTACTTGACAGTCCGGGCATTTTAATAACCAAAAAAAAAAACAACAACAAAAGAAAGAGTAACGGCGCTTGCTGGGTGTTTCCAGTTTATTTGCAAACATTTTAGATGCAAATCTTTCACTGGCCACTTTGTTGGTCTTACATAATCCTGCTCCCTTGATCCAAAATGACAGCAGCGTGTTGAGTGTTCCGGCAGGGATGCAAGGACATCTAATGACAAGTTAGAGCGTGGTTACGAGCTCTTCTAACTATATTTTAGCCGAACTTTGCGACTTACTTTATTGAAAGAAAAAAAATGTATTCAAATGTAAATGTTATTACATGTAAGAACAGAGCCAGATGCTCTCTGCGGTAATGCTTTCCAAGTGACTTGCTCGTCTGTTTACCGGAGATTTTTCAGTCAGATTCAAGCCACCAGAGACAAGAGTCCTCCAAAACTTTTCCAAAGATGGTCCCTCTTGTGACTGTTTTTCTCTGATTATGGATATTTCTCTGAGGGCTCAGTTGTCTGCAGCGAATGGTGACGGACATCCGCTCTCGCTGAGTGACAAGTGCGCGCACACAAACACGCGCACAGATTTGCAGCTTTTTGTGTGGCATTAAAATAATAAGTCCCATTGCACACATCAGAGCTCGCGCAAGAAAACAAAAACAAAAAAAAAGTGTTGATGAAAGGAGAGCCTTACAAAATGGAAGTGCACTCTTTGACATCCACTTTGGCAATTTTTCGTGTTGGAAACACACTAATCATGCTTCCATTGTTTTCCATTACCGCGAGTCAGACAGGTAATCAAGTGTCAGAGTGTTTTCCATGAGTTCGCTTCTCGTTAGGGCTTATTTGCATTTCCCCTCCACTCCGCTACTTCCGTTATCGGCATGATCTACGTTCCACTCCAATTGGAAATTGGTATTAGAAAACTGAGGCCAGTTCCTTGACTTTTGCTGGACTGAAAATATGATTCCGGCTGTGATACACAACCAGGAAGACCGCATCTTTAGTTTCAACCCACCTATTTTTCAGTTGTGTCCCTTTACATTGAATTTCAAACTTGAAATGGGACTGAACGCCCATATTTGGTTTCAGATTTGGGTTTTGCCGGAGAAGACGATTACAATCAGAGGTGTAACCAAGCGGAGAGATGTACTGTGTACGGGTGGAAAAACGAGCAATTGCGAAGCTGAGATCAAATGGAAAGTCCGTGTAACCATTTGGAGAATCATGACAGAAAATGAAACCACCGGTGTAATAAGTGGCAGATGACGGATGAAGAAAAAAATAAGGAAACAAAAACAAACAGAGGCTAAACCAGGAGATACACACCGCTCATTTGGGCTTACAAAACTAGTATTGACACGGTAATTATAAACCTTTCAACACATTATCTTTAAACACGAGCTGTAGCAAAAGGTGCAAACAAACCATGCAACAATCCTCTCGGGCATGAATTATTTATTCTTTGCAAAAGAAACGAAACCAAAAAAAAAAAAAACCACTGTTATTGCCATCTTCACTGTTGTATAATCAAATCTACATATAGCATAGCTGTGTGTAATCTACTGCCCCCTAGTGGTTACGATGCGCACACACCAAAATGAGCAGCACAATGTCCATTGAATTATCACGATGCACAAAGCATTTAATCCTTTCGATACTACAGAATTATTAGTGCACGTTTTTATAGACTACAGTAAATAGTACGACAGCAAAGAGTAATTTTTTTTCCTATTTAAATGAAATGTGCACAAAAAATGTTCAGAATGTTCTGGAATCGCACCCAAAAAACAAACACGCTTGCATCAAGTGCAACAGATTGTGTGTGGCAGCATTTGAAGACCTTTGAGGAGTGAGGAGGCGCTCAGGTGGAATGTATAGCTTTCAACAATGACATGATAAATAAGGGCGCGTAGCACCAGTGATTAATTAAGTTTTTTATTATCTCCCGTTTCCTCCCTTCTCTTTTCATCCTCACTGTTTTGGCTGCTTAGATTGCATCGATTTTCGTACTATATAATGAAAACGGGCACAACAGCAGAGTGTGCCCCCCCCCCACCACCACCACCACCACTTTCCATCCTCAGCAATACTTATTCTTTTGTCTGAGACTTAGTGATTGTCTCCTGAATGTCACTAGCTTGTCTTGTTTGTTTTTTCTTTTTAAATCCCTCCTCATTTTCTGTGAACAATTCTCATTGATTTTGAATGTTGACTGGAATATATGAGAAGACCTTTCCATTGATTGCGCTACTCATGTTTTTGTGTGTGTCGTGCGAAAGCGTGGAAATCAAAATACCAATTTCAAATCGCCTTTGTGCACCGCATTTTGCCGTATCTGACGCGCATGCTGCCACTGTGGAGCGACTAATCTTTTTTTTGCAAGACCAGGCTAGTGTTGGAATGCGACATTATATGCACTTTGACTATCCTATTAGATGGTATCGCATAAATGAAATTACCCTCAGTTAATTCCATTTGGATAATATAAGCCTAATGGAGGATTGGAATATATTGTGTACCGAGCTCGCTCTCTGTTGAGTATGAATTCAGCAAATATTGTACATCTACACGGCGCATCCCAGCAACCTCTGGATGAATAAAATTGGTCTTGTTAGCCTCTTTGTAGCTACTGCAAAATGTGGGACGGGGGTCAAGAATGCTAAACTCACACTTTCCCACCTGTCACCTCTCACATATTGCACAGCTGTGTCCCAGCTACCAGGAGTGACCTCCTAACCCTAACTCCGTTCTCACCATTTGCTACGCTTCATATGGTTTATTTGCCGCTGTATTCCTGCATACACAGTATAAAAATCCATTTTATTACTGCATCTTATGCTGACATGGACAGTGCGTCTTCTTTTTGTTTTGTTTAATGCGGGTCAGAAGTCTTGCACAAGCAAACCTGACCCGATGCAGCACAGAAAGTGACCTGTGAGAGGCAGCACTGTGCCTCAGTCCACTGAGACGGCAGAAAAAAGAAAATTAAGCAGCAGTTTGTCACCAATGAGCAAATTCCAACTTCTAATTTATTTTTATCGTAAATAATTAACATTTAACATTGACGATTGTTTGCCCTGATAATTCCATGAGCAGATCAGAGAAGATAAAAAAAAAAATCTTTAACATACCTCACGGCACAGGATCATCTGTTCGGATAATCTTTTGAGTCGTGCTGAGATTTGGCCAGATTATCTTTATACGTCGAGCCTCCTTAACTTCTGTGGCACCAATCAAGTCGTTAGCTTTCACTTTATATCACAGATTCTCTGCTGCAGTGTAAAATAAAAATTAAACGTGAGATGTATGCGCAGCTTTCCATTAATAATCTGCTTGATATGAGGGCTGTTTACATACGATGACGTTGAGATTATTAATTCTGACATTAAAGCAACAGTAAATTAAACATCTGCCCCTCCCCATTCACTGCGTTTCGATTGCACTATGATCCATTTGTAATAGCGCAGCGCGCAATTCGCAACAGTAATGATAGCACTTGTCGTCAGTCAAAGGCGAGTGAGAGATTTCTGAGGCGATGACTGTTACACTATTGTTGTGATGAGTCATGTTTTTCAGGTCAAATCAAATGAAAGGCAGCAAAAAAAAAAAAAAAAAAAAATCTATTCCATGGTTTCATCCGCAAAGCGACATAGCAACCCTGACTCAAAGAACCTCGATGAGCAGCCACACTCATGGACATAAATAGTCCAAACGCAGGTGGTGTATACCTTGCATTTCTATTTTGTATTTCAATTTGCAACTGGTTTAAGCGTTGACCTCACAGTTCTGAGGACTGGGGTTCAAATCCCGGTAGTGCATGTGTGGAGTTTGCATGTTCTCGCTGCGCCGACGTGGGTTTTCTTCGGGCACTCTGGTTCCCGCCCACATCCATTAATTGGAGACACTAAATTGCTCTTGGGTGTGACAGCGAGTCTGACTGTTGTCTGTCTCAATGTGCCCTGCGATTGGCTGGCAACCAGTTCAGGGTGTACCCCCCGCCCGATGACAGCTAGGATAGGCTCCAGCACTCCTGTGACCCTTGTGGGGATAAGCAGCTCAATAAATGGAAAGATGGATTTCAGTTTGCTTTAGTAAAGACAAGCCCTGTGATTGTCATGCACAAGGGAGGAAACTGAAAGCATGATCAACATTATTGATCCCTGTGGGCAGCGCGCTCGCTTGTCGTCTCACCCACGTGAGATCTATGCAAATGTGTTGTAGACATCAGGTTCATAAGTTACCTAGCAACACCGGCACCATCTGGTTTTTGAGCGTGTCCGTGTGGTGATGCAGCCCACTGTCCATGTGGGATTTGCATGTGACACGTTTCAACGCTGGGGTTGCATGGGAATATGCGCCGGGAACCCGTCTACCAACTGGAAATTTGTGACTTCAATTAGAGCACATCAGCCACACGGCGTGCTGTCAAATCGGGAGTCACCTCTCTTCCCGATTTGTCTTGGACTTCAAGTTATGCATGTTTATTTTTAAAACACGGGTAGCCAGTCCGTTTGTTCTTGACTTTGAGCTGTGTTTTTGACGAGGTAGTACGCAGAAATGTATTTTCTTATATTTCACTAATCTTCCACCTGCTGATGGACTTCGTCCGATTTGTCAGAGTTGTTAAAATGATTTGCTCATTCCTGGCTAAAATGTTGAAAGCAACTCTTGACCTTGCCAAGAGCTGCTGCCAACACAACCACACTGAAGGGTCTGTTCAGATTTCTTTCAAACATTTGTAGAGTGCATTTTAACTATTAATGTAGCTGTACTGCATGTCGCCATAGTCTTATAGTATAGCAGTTTTTTATTATCATTTCAATATTATTTAATAAAGTATACAGTGCCATTGTTTAATTGTTATTCTGCCTAGTACGCAATCAATAAATAAGAAGCCATCCATGTCCTATCTCGTAGCGCAATCCGAATGGTCACACCACTTATGGGGCAGGACGTCACAGTCTTTATCATCAATTACCGATGAAAGAAAATCATTTGCACTTTGTTTCAATAAAGTCTGAAAGCACTCATCAACCCATTCCGTCCGGAATTGCAAATGTGATGCAGCTCGACAATTCCTACCGTCGCAATTGTCATGACGCACCGATGCGCAATGGTGAGCTTCCTCGTCCCGACACGGGAGTAATTAGACCGCGCGGTATTACTGACGAATCTGGGTGAAACGACACTTTGAGCCGCTCAGCCTGCGAGCGAAAGTGTGACGTGAGCCTTCGCCGAGCTGCATCTACCTTCATCTGCCTTTGAATATCTGTCAGGAGAGCTTGTAATACAGCACAACGCAACCTAGACCAGGGAGAGGGAGAAGGCTTTTTGGAAAAGGCAAAGAACGGGGAACGGTGGATTGAGACCAAAAAGTAAGATAGAGTTGAAGAGTTCATTTGCTGTTCATCACCAATGAACACTACCCGTGGGTAAACAATCAAACGAGATAAAATACACTTCATCTATTTGTAGGGCTACATTTCTCCTCTATTTAAGGATATACAGCAATCCATCATTCATCGCAGGGGTTTGATTTTGTACCACCCACGTCGTAGGTGAAATTCAAAGTCACCATATGTGCCAAGAACAACCAGAGAGTATTATTAATCTTCCCTACAATGAGTTTTCCTTTTTTCCTCAGTTTTGTTATAGGGGAGGAGACATTTACCTTACCAGGAAAATAAAAAATTGAAATACAAAATACACTCAGAATCTGATATGGTAAAATATGCACAATATGAATGAAAAATCAGCAATGCGGTGAATCCACAATAGGTGATTGGTGATATATAGCGAAGAAACAATGTATTGTACATCTCTAATCAGCCTTTGTTCATTCAAGATGAGCATTTAATGTTTTACAAAGGAGCAGCCAATGAGAGAGCGGGAGAAGTCCAATTAAGAAAGGAGTGGGATGCGTTCTCGGCGGTGAGGAGGAGACGGGAAAGAATGGGAGCACATCAAAAAGGGGGGAGAAACGATTAAGACAAAGTGGGAAATGAAAGGATGTGACTAATATCCAAATAAGCCGTGTTTACACGCGAGCGTGCAGAGAGGCGAGTGATCTCCTGGAGAAGGCCCGGCTGGCCTCGACATCTAATGAGCTGAAGCTCCAAATGAGCCTGTTGTGCTATTCTATTATTACCTTTCATCTCCCGTTATACGGCCATCTAATGTCCTCAGCAACGTCCCCCTGTGTCATTGAGGGAGCCAGTAAGAATTTAAGACAATTACTAGCAAGCAGCAGCATCTAAGTGGTGTTGGAATTTTCTCATTCAGTCACAGTCAGAAGCTCTTCTCGGGCTCTTTTTGAGCTGCAAATAATTTGATGGTCACTGAAGTGCACGCATTTTGATATATAATGAATTCCATGTGGATAATGATGGCCATTTTCCTCTCATTGTGACTGGATAGTCATGAAAAATTGAAACAACGCTCACGGGTTTCTCTCAAAGTCGGGACTTATTTCTGATATTGAACAAGAATACTGCACAGTATTGCGATGTGCAAAAAAATGTGAAAAATAGAGATTGGTAAAACATAATTCTGCGCATCTTTTAGCTGGTATGGAATGGCAGCCAAAGCTGAGAAAGATGGGATTTCCTCGATTGGTTGAATGGATGACACTATTTGGTAGTTGTGCAAGATCATTTCATTCAGTATGATGACGAAGCCAACACGATTTGGAAACATGGGAGAGAGTCGCACGCAGGGAGGAAACTCAGACGAGCATTGAGGAGAAAATCAATTCCACACAGGAAGGCACAACTAACTGATCTTGTCCTTCCACTGCAAAGAAACCAATGTGAATTGATGGTGGCTAGATGTTGCGAAGGTTGCCGCCCCCGTCTACCAGTGGCAGTCGTAACTTAAAGTTTTGCTTGGATGGCAAGACACACATACACACACAAAATGGCCGAGTGGTGGCTCCAATCTTGAAAAACACTCATATCTCAAGGCACCACTGTAAATATTCAAGCACCGCAATCGAAAATCGAGGGAGTCCTACTTGTCAGCTCCTTCGTGTTTCTCAATGTCGAGAAAAAAAAAAACGACACTTGATTTGCCGGAACGTGTGCTCTAGAAATGACGATGGAAAATGTGTCAAATTGGAATTAGAAAATCAGGGTAGAAAGAAAAGCAGGGCAAGACGAGAACGAGAGTAAGACAGAAGGAATTGCCCCCAAGGCTCTCCTCCATTTTGCTTTTACGATGGCAGCAAATTTCCCTTGTGTTGTGACCACCATCATCATCCTCTCTCTCTCTCTCACACACACATACACCCAATCACTCACAATCTCACCAAAGAGTTACCACAAAACATGGAGCTAATTTCCACCTCACAATGCAACAAATGTGATAAGCACATTGTTAGCCTAATAGCATAATGGTCAAAGTCATTTTTAACTGTCACAATATCAATACAAAAATCAATGGCCTTCATATCTGTGTCAATGTCCCGTGGTACTCTTTACTCTCCTCCCTAACTGGAATCATTGACATTTTTTATGCAGATGTTACATTACTTTGAATACAGTATAACGGAAAAAAAATTAAGATCCACATTATTATCATACTTTAAAATTAGATTTGCATCTTTCTTGGACGTGGTCAATACCTCACAATCTTTTCCTCCGCACTTGTCAGCCCTTGAGAAATATTTGTTCATGCGTGGACATTGGATAGAACGCTAGCAAAGCACTAGGAACGTACACGTGACACATGACCGTAACCATCTGCACTGCCGTCATTTCACACCGACTTCCTCCTTTGAAAGTCCCCAGCTACAAAGTCTTCACCTAAAATAGATATAAAAGCATTTGCCCGCCTCGCAGGTGCTTTGCATTTTTTAAAACCCGAAGACATGACTTCCATTCCCGTGTCTCCGCTTTACTCTTGTCGACCTTTCCCTCCGAATGGACCGAGATGACACGTTTCCCCTCACTCCCAAAATGTTTCCCATTATCTTCAAGTCTTCATGGATCTTGCTGACAGAAGAGAGATGTGTGTGTGGCAAGGATGTGTGTTCATACAAGGAGAAAAATGACATTGCTTTCATTCATTAGTCACATTTCCCAAAATGTGGATTTTGCTGACTGACAAAAAAATAACGCCAAGACACAGCTGAGACAGTTCTATCATAATTGTATTCCCACATTTCCGTTTTTTTGCCTTTGCCACACTTCCCCTTGATGGCCGTCCGGAGCTGGTATCTTCAGTCAACTGTATTCTCCCCTAGCAGGCAAAAGAAAATCCGTTTGGCCACGATTCTTTAAGCTGCTCGTGCACACGCGCTCTCAAATGGATCGACGTACCAGCATGGAGCTCACGGTTCATTGTATCTGCGGTCCAACAAAGCCAGTATTCAGGGATACAATGCTCTCTTCCATGCAGCATGAGCCATTTCAATCAAAGCCAGGGCAGCGGCTGGCTTGTGATTATTTGCTACTGTCGACACTGGCTCCAAAACACGAGACAATAAGCTTTGTACAAAAACTTGGATGCTGGATTACATTTTCAACCCGCATGACTACTTCGAAACCAAGGCATGCGGAACTATTTCATTCAAACAACAAAATAGGATGTTAACAACTACAGGTCTATTTGGAGTCCCTCCAGAAAAAACCATGACCAGTAAATTGGAAAATCAGTAGAACGTTACAACCGGCAGAGTTCAGACCAATTGTGTAGAAAAATGTACTTTGACCTCAGCTACCTCCAAGAAAGCATCAAATGTCTAAAGCAAAAGGCAAAAATCTCAAAGTTCCCACTTCAGTACTCCACGATCACACGTGTGCATTTACTGCCGACCAGACTCGGTTGGAGTCTGCCTTTTCCAAAATGGCGGCTTGAATAGACTCCAACCCCTACAACCATCCTGAGAACATTCAACAATTTCTCCCCCCAGTGCCTAACTCACTGTAATTAGGCCTTCAGTAGCTTTCCCAAGGATACTTCGACGGGTCCTCAAGGTTTGAGCCTGACACCCTCCGTGACCATCCTACTAGAGGGGGATGAAAGAAATGGGCTAGTCAAGGTCTTGAAGTTATAGTACATCAGTGACGTTCAAGCACCCCTTGACCCTCGCTCTCAGGATGATAGCAGAGAGCGGGCCGACTCAGCTGTTAGCAAAGTGGGTCAGAGCAGCTGGCATGATCGCATGAATATTTCATGAAAAGAGCTCCGCAGTAAAGCCTCTGCAACAGTCAGGTTGATGCTAAGCAGTGTTAAACACCAGCAGCATGACAGCGTGTTGTTGACTCCCTACTAAATAGTTGTTCCTCCAAAACGAGGGAGAGGACCAATAAAGCTGCGTCACAGACGGGTACGCATCAGTCTTTTTCCTTCAGGTGCTTGGGCAAGAGTCAGTACATGACAACACTGGGCAAGATACGAGGTATGCTGCGAGCATACAAAAAAAAAAAAAAACTCTAGAAAGACGTATAGGAAGACATCCTGGTTGTGAAAAAGGACATTTGCTGCACTGTAAGAATGTGCTCTCTGTTACCAGCCTGATCCTTGATGTAGCGAGTAGTTCCATTTCATGGTCACGTTACACTTTCTCTGGGTATCTCAGATACTATTTTGTAAGGGCATCACAAAAATCCCAAGAACAATAGAAAACACAAAACACCAGTTCAGCGTCTATATCAGGGGCAAAAATAATTGGATGCACAGGGTGCACTATGGGGAATTGAATCTACCATTCATTTATAGTGTCTACAAATTGCCTGCCCCATTTGTCCATTTTGAAAAAAATCAAACGCTTTGCCCAGACCAGTACAGTGACTCACATATCTGAAGTCTCATGAGATTTGCTAATGTCTCACATTCGTCAGTCGTCAAGTATTTGAACACCATGCTATATTGCAAGTTCTCCCACTTAGAACTCATAGAGGGGTCTGAAATGTTCATCGTAGGTGTATGGCCACTGTGAGAGAGACAATCTAAAAAGAAAAATCCAGAAATCACAATGTATGATTTATTGACGATTTGTTTGTGTGATACAGCTGCAAATAAGTATTTGAACAACTGTCTATCAGCTAGAATTCTGACCCTCAAAGACCTGTTAGTCCGCCTTTAACAGTCCATTTCCACTCCATGTCTTATCCTGAATCAGATGCACCCATGTGAGGTGGTTAGCTGCATAAAGACACCCGTTCACCCCACACAATCAGTAAGACTCAAACTTGCAACATGGCCAAGATCAAAGAGCTGTCCAAAGACACCAGAGACAAAATTGTACAACTCCACGCAGCTGGAAAGGGCTATGGAAAAATTTCCTAGGAGCTCGGTGAAAAAAGGTCCATTGTTGGAGCAATCATTAGAAAATGGAAGAAGCTAAACATGACGGTCAATCTCAATCAGAGTGGAGCCCCATGCATGATATCACCTCGTGGGGTCTCAATGATCCTTAGAAGAAGAATCCTTAGAAGACATGTGGGACATTTGCAAACCTGTGCTGACAGACAACGGTCAAACAAAAAACCCTGTCTTGCAGTCTCATGTGGAATCTATCCCTTGTCTTTCCAATCGCTTTTGTCTTCATTAGGGTGACGGGTGATCTTAAATCCATTCAAACCGACTCAGAGCAAGAGGCGGTGTACACCCAGGAGCGAGCTTTCAGCGGCTAAACAGAGCAGAATCTGCTTGCGATATAAGTAATGGTGAAAGTAGTCACGTAAACCTTTATTTTGAGTTTGAGGAAAGCGAATGAAATATTGTACGGGAGGCTGGCCCTGACATGTCAATACTGAGAGAGGCTAACGGCAGTTCAAAGTGTGAAGAATGAAAAGTAGCATTTGCTAAAAGGCAGAGAACCAGATGGGGATATTAAGGAGAGGACTGTGGCAAGGGACGGGATGAATACAAGTAGGTCAGGAGAAAAGGCAGAGGAACAGGTGCCATGTGGTGCAAAAGACAGGCTAGAATAATAGGAATTGCCGCACTGTCTCTACCAGCTTTGTTTCTGTGCATGTGTCAAAATGATTGGCAGCTCCTATAGCCAGCAGCCTGGCACAAAGCTGCAAACTTCTCGATAATAAACACAACATGGTTGAATTTCTTCCTTCAGGCAGAACAGCACTGCACACTTTGTCATCTATTCATAGAGGCGCGGCCACGAATGGGGCACACTGCCAATTAGAGTCCCAAAAGCGTTTTAGTAAACTCAATCGCAACAAGTCTTTTTTTCTTTTTCGTGCTAGTCTGTGTACCGCTTGTATCGAGTTAACCTCCTTGGCGACACCTCTCATTTAGCCAATCAAAACCATCGGCCCACACTCGATACCGCGTGATTACGGTATCTCGTACATTTGCACGAATATGAGTACACCCGCTCAGAGTCCCACGCTGCTGAGCCAATCTAACTCTAATTACATTTCAAAGTGACCAGAGATGCATGCGCGCAGTAGTTAGAGAAGATAGCGGTAAAAAGGGAGGTGATTAGATCAACTACAGTCAATAAAGTCTACTTAATCCCATTTGGAATTGAATCACCAGTTGCTTGGCATTTGGTGACACTACAATCGGGCCTCCGAGCGAACGCAACCCATTCCGTGATGCCGGTTGACTTCCAAGTGAAACATTTTCCCACATGAAATAATTATTTCCTTTCCTGTTTGCTTTTGCTGACAGAGTCCACTGATGTAGAAAAAGAAAGAAAGTCGAGTCACATTGTAGTTGCAGCTTGGTCAATTTTAATGATTTCAGTTTCTGCGTTTTTTTTTTTTTTTTTTTTTTTTTTAACACGATGTTCTACCCAGTGATATCAAAGTTAATTGCAAGGATATAAACAGTGAAATGATGCCAATTGAAAAAAAAAAGAAAGGAAGATCCGCATCCATCACCTCCGCAGGATGCAGTTGATCAATAAATGTGTTGTTTGCCTCTGCTGTAAAATCATGTACGCATAAATGCGCCAAGACTCCCTGCGGGTGTGGATGGAGGGATGAGGCAGAAAACACGCGAGTGCGGGGCTGATGACTATAACAATAAAAACCAGAGGTAGGATATGAGAAACGGGGAGTTGCTCCACGGAAGAGCCGAGGTAAAAAGGCGAAGAGAAAGACAAATATACTTTGGATTTATCAGCCCTGGAACCATTGAGATGAATGACAGGAGTTTGTTTCCATGGATGCTTACCTTTCCACTTTTTTTTAAGATAAAATGAAGAATATTTCAATAACTATGTTTATCAGAACAAATAAGTTTCCACTTTCAATTCATTACCATTTCACAGATGACATCAAGCAATCTGCATATCACTCACACATTTAGGACTATTTTTGTTGTGATTTATTTGTGTGTCACTAGTGGGAAAATGCAACGTCATTTTCCAGACATGCGAGTTGCTCAAAGGGGGAAAAAAATGAATACTCTTCTCTTGCAGCACTGATTTTAACCATGAGGTGAACTGTTTCCTGATCGCAAGTTGTTGATAAATGCAGTTTTGCTCCGTTTCATACCTGACCTGTTTTTCCTTCTGTGCCTGCAGGTGAGACTTGTGCAGCCCTGTCACGCCCACAGCGCCCCCTTTCTGCCCGGACGGCACACCACGCCCCGGTGCATATGAAAGGATACCATGTCAGCCGTAGCCTATCCCAGCATTCTTCTGGTGGCGGCGGAGGAGGCCCCTGTCACTGTCCGCCAGAGGACGGCGATGGCCCGGGCAGAGACTACTATCACGGTCATAACGACAGCCACTACTACCCTCCGGGAGGTCCGGCTGAGGCTTTGGCGCTGGAGAGACACCACTCTCACTCCCATTCCCATTCTCACAGCCACTCAGGTGGGGGGACCTTCCCTCGCTCGCACCCCAGCCAGCATCCGCCTCTGCAGTCTTTTGACTCGTGCGAGGAATGCTTGTCATCGGGTCACGGAGGCAAGATGCACCGCATCCCTCCAAACTTGATGGATCAATTTGAGAAGCAAGTACCCTTCCACCCTGACGGTTTCCACACGCTTCAGTATCAGCGCACCACCAGCGGGGGTGCTGAGCAGCGCAGCGAGAGCCCTTCACGTATCCGCCACCTGGTGAACTCCGTGCAACGACTCTTTGCTAAGTCCCATTCCTTGGAAGCTCCTTCCAAACGGGAGTACAACGGCACAAGAGGAGGTGGGGACTACCGAGGTGAGAGAGGAGCGGGTCACAGGAGTGGAGGGGAGGAAGGCGGGGGTCACTATTCGGGCCACCAGTCTCGCTCTGCTCGAAGGAACAAGTCTCGAGAGCGCAGTAAGAGCGGGGACTCTCGGCATGAGTCGGGCAGACGACACCGCAGCAGGACAGCTGGCTGGTGGAGCTCCGATGACAATCTGGACAGCGACAGCAGCTTTATGGTGACTGGCGGCAGGAGAGGATACCCAAGCGGGCACGAGAGCCTGGATGCGGCCATTCAGGAGCTTACCATGAAGAGGCCCAAGGAACGGGGAGGCGGGGCTGGACCTGCGGAGTGCTTGGCCTGTACCACCATTGCGCTGGCTGGAAGCGAAAGAGGCGGACACCACGGTCACACGGGGCACCCCGGTCACTCCCTGAAGAGAAGCACGTGGTCCGCCATGACGGTCAGTCAAGCCAGGGAGGTGTACCCTTCTAGGGGGGGAGGAGGCTATGACAAAGCACTGGTCCCCATTGAAAACAAACTGAAGGAGAGGACCCTCCACTATCTGCAGGTGAGTCCACGCCTACGTTTAAGTGGCCAAACATTGAGCAAGACTTTGTCAAATTAGCAGCAACACTCACGCAATGGCTCATTATGTCAGAACCGTGTTGTTTATTTCGTCTCAGCAATCTCTTCAGGCAAAACCCATCAAGTGTAGACTTGAAATGTATGCAAACGTCTGCTGTCACTCAGATGACTATGTTGATGGATTGTGTTCCATTTCAGAGAAAATTTGCCAAGACTGTAAGAAGGAGCACCGATAAAACATACCTAAACATATGAAGGCAGTAGAATTAAAATGCTAACGCGCTTCACAAAACCTGTAACGTTTATCACTGACAAAGACAGATAAAGACGAAAGGACAGGGGAAAAAAAGTGACGTCGCTGGTTAGAAAATGAGATACTGAAGTCTCAGCATGGTGGACGCGTTGTGCACAACACAGCCGGCCCAACTGGTGGGAGACTTTTTCAGACGCATGAAAGCTAAACACCTGCTGTTTGTGGGAAGTCAACTCCTTTTCGCTCTCCTGAGTGCATGTGCATCATTTTCTGTTTGGAGACCATTTCCTGCTGGGTCTGAGGTATGCTTCATGATGTCATGTGTCATATAGACTTCCTGATCAAACTTTCTGAGATCAAAACTTGGCTCTTTCTCCCCCGTGTACACCACCTTAATCCGACATGCATAAAAAGAAAAAATTCTCATTCAGTTAATTAAGACTAAATTGCGGATCAGTGTGGATGTGAGCATCAAGGGGTGTTGGTCGATATGTGCCCTGAGATTGACTAGGCAACAAAAGTGCAAACGCCGATCCTGAATGGGATAACTGGCAGAAAATGGATGCGCAGCAAGGCCTTATTATAGTTAATAAGAACCGAGTTTTATTTACTCTTTTAAGATTATTAAATGATGGAAAGACTGGCTCACTTTGGATCATTTAAATCTCTTTGTAATTAAAAACATTCACATTTGTTTCTACCTTGCAATTCTGTGCCTGTGCAACTTTTCAAACTGCTCGATGCAGTCATACTGTATGAGGTCTTTAAGGGACTCGAATGTACAAATCAACTTTTTCCTCATTTTGAGCACAAAATCTGATTGACATGTAGGCCGACACACACACACACACATCTCCAGCTGTGTTCCTGCATTACAGCAGGTAGCCGCAGTGTTCCCTGGTGCTTTTGCCAACTTTCATCCTTTTAGCCACAGCTGAGGGCTGCTGATACAAAGCGAGAGTTTACGTTTCGACAAGCCTGTGAAGTCTGACACCTTGATGCATGGCCTCGAGCATCTTCCTACAGGAGTTGCTGGTCTGCACGGTGCAAGTCTCCAGCAAAGCATTCAGCTCTCATTCGAGGCTTTGTTAATCACAACAATACAGTTTTATATGTTATATGACTGATAGTAGGATAAAAAAAAAAGACTACAACAATTCTCTCCCATCCATCCATCCATCCATCCGTCCATTTTCTACCAGTTATAATCTTCAGGTTTACGAGTGAGCTGCAGCCTGTCCTGACTCACTTTGGGGGAGAGTCTCCAGTCCATCGCAAACAACTATTTACGTACACATTCACAGCTAGGGGTAGTTTGGAGTCTTCACTGAAATTAGCATGCATATTTTCAGAATGTGGTTGGAGGCCAGAGTGTTCGGAGAAACCCCGCACGAGCATGGGGAGGATGTGCAAATTCCACACAGAACTGCCTGGATTATCAACCACATGCTCTTTCCGCACCATTTATTTATTTTTTGGTACTATTTGTTAAACTTAACGGCAGTTTAAATGAGTTTTAGATTCAAGTACTTTCCATTCTGTATCACCAACACTAGGATGTCCAAAACATGTCAACCTCGGGATTAATTCAGCCTCATCTGTGACATGAGATGTACTTTCAGTTGGCATGATACTGAACTATCGCCGACGCCACGACTTGTTAACAAACCCGAAATGTCCTTTGACCAAGGCAGAGTCATGGAGAATACTAAATAAATGGTAAATGGTTTGAATGGTCTTTTTTTAGCCTTCTTCTCTATCGCCGTCATTCGAATGTGTGAAGTTTCAGTCACCGTGATGTGAAGTAAATGACTTTGAAGGGAGATGGAATGCATGCTATAATTTCCAATTTAACAGGTAATTTGATTGATGGAATTTCAGACACGATTAACACGATAACTGGGGGGCTGGCTAACATAGGTGAAATCAAAAAAGAAAATGCCATTAAGAGACGTCAGCATTTTAGAGCTAATTATGCCTACCTGGTTAGCATTATTTTTTGCTAAACTACTAAAAAACGATAATGCCTTCCGCAAACTTCATCAATCTTCCAATATTCTCTGTTGACATTTATTTACGAAATCCACTTGATTTATTCTCCTCACCCACAGGTTCCACTTGGATTATTTTACATTTGATCAAAAAAGCACAGCTTTCAGTGAGATTCTCTCATCAGATTAAAACATTTATGTTAATTTTCAACAGTTAAATCGAGGAAATTCAGTCAAATGAGCATCCCAAAACGGCCCACCACTCCTGGCCTTAACTTCATTGTCTAATCCCCTCTCATCTTATCTTGGAATGACAAAAATGACATTATCGAGAAAGAGTGACACAAGACCGATATAAAGTGTCAGGAACAATGATGGAGGGCAACGTATGCGTGCAAAGATAGGAATCAAAGCTGCGGGAAGAGATAAGGTGCTGGTTGCCATGGATGTACGGCGAAATAAGGAGGAAAGAGCGTGATGAGAGAATAGAAGCGATAGCGAACGACCGGAGGGGTTGGCAGATTATGCCCCAAACATATTTGAAGTGATGACCTTAAAAATGGACAATCAGATGAATGCCGAAGCATCAGGACTAGGCAATGTGCGTTGTGTGCAGCTGTATGTACAGTAATACTTTGGCCCCGAGTGTATTTTATGCATAATGTAATTATTAATTTCATTGCTTATTAGCTGCTGTCTTTGCCTCATTCTAGATGGTGTGTTTGTTTTCTCATCTCATCAGATTCTTATTGCTTTGCCCATCTGTCTTCTCCACCTGTTTTTATCCGTTCTCCTCTTCGTCTCTCACTTTCTCTTCTTTCATCACCTCGTGCTTCCGCCCAGGCATGTGCCACCCCTCCCGTCTGTCTCTCCACGTTTGTGTCCGTTGTCCGCTCTGCTTGGCTACCTGCCTCTTTGTTGCTGTCAGCTTGCGACTGGTGCTCCCCCCCCCCCCCCCGCCACCCCGCCCCTTTCTCGCACGTCAAGTGTTTCTCCAGCTGTCAGAGTTTCTCTCTTTCTGTAAGTCGCTGTGTCGCCAACTCTTTTTGTAGCATCGACTCTCTCGTGTGCATGTGGAGCTTGTTCCCACGGGAAATGAGTAGGATTTCATATGAACATACCTCATATAACGTAATTAGACGTTGGCACAGTTCCAAGGTCACATGTTTTTGTTGTACTGTAGGAAGTGCTTTGATATTTTGGCCTAATACAACGGACTATAAGAACCACAATATGAGCCATTTCTGTTCAACTTCCTCTAAATGTGAATGCATATGCCCTTTAAAATAATTACCGTATTTTCCGCACGATAAGGCGCACCTTTAATGAACGGCCTATTTTAAAAAAAATTTTCGTACATAAGGCGCACCGCATTATAAGTAGAGTAGAGGCTGGGGTTATGTTATGGATCCATTAGATGGAGCTGCACTCAAGGCTCAATAATGATCCACATGTAAGGCGCAGTGTCGGCTTTTGAGAAAATTAAAGACTTTTAGGTGGACTTTATCGTGCAGAAAATACGGTATACGAATACAATTCATTCCATTCTGGGACTCAAATTTTAACCAAATCTGAAAACTTGTAATATTAAAAGAAATACAAGGCAGTTACTGTTTTAAAAAGCATTCCAGCGTAATTAACTCCCGGGCTTGTGTATTTGAAATTGTACAAAAGTAATAACACCCATCAATCATCCACATATAGAAGAAGCATTCACACCGTCAACTAAATGCACGCTGCCTGTGCGGAAGTCAAGCGAGTC
The DNA here is from genome assembly GCF_019802595.1 of Syngnathoides biaculeatus. Lineage (NCBI taxonomy): Eukaryota > Metazoa > Chordata > Actinopteri > Syngnathiformes > Syngnathidae > Syngnathoides > Syngnathoides biaculeatus. The sequence goes on along the minus strand of NC_084640.1, from coordinate 11,936,752 downwards.
AAACAGAATCGGTCACTCAAGTAACGATAGTACATCTTAAAATTAAGCTAATTTTGTCATTACCATTTGACTCTTTAGGTTACCATTACTGATACAGTAGCAAACTGCTACACACATCAGAAGAAATCCAAACAGGCTGACATTTTTGAGCTGGAAACAAGGTACTAAAAATATCAGCTGATACCGTGGTACTCGGAACTCTACTGCGTTTCAAACAATAGTGATTAACTTTTTCCTATGAAACTCTCAGAAAATCGTGCTGGCACGTGCACGTACTTGTGACGATGAGTTTGTTTTAACTGCTTGTCCATGCTGCGTATTCCCGTTAGACTAGGAAATCTTTCTCACAACAATAACAGAGAAGCAATATTCTCAAGAACAAATCAGCCCATCACTGGACTCTTACGCTGCGCAAGACCTCTGCTCAAGCCATAAATAGACCGTTTAACACTGCCTTGACGCGACAACAACTTCGTACCCTTATTCACGACTGTCGCATTGTCAGAGCCTTGCTAGTTTCATTGTTGATCTTCACATGAAAGTGATTACGTCTCAGGTTCCTTCGGAAGACTGGGGGGGCGGATACGGGGGCGGCGGCGCCACAGACATCGGAGGTGAGATTCCCTGCCGTCGCATGCGCAGCGGCAGTTACATCAAGGCCATGGGCGATGATGACAGCGTCGATTCAGACAGCAGCCCCAAAGCTTCACCCAAGTCCACCCTGATCGCGCAGAGGGATGCCTTCCGACGATCAATCAGCATGGATCAAAGGTCAAAACGCAACATACGCACTGTTTCGCATAATACTTACGCAGCACATAGCAGATTCGCGCTGCAATCTATTCAGTATGCCTTAGCCACTTGTTTTCTGGTTTTGTTTTTCTGTTGCCCTGGCATTTTTCTGTGACATTTAACGTGCCATTGTTGTATTTCAACAAGGGTGTGACTCATCGTGAGGATGAGATGATTCTGTCAGGAAGAGTCAATCACAAATACGAAGATTACATTACATAAACTCGGAAGAAGCTGTATCAACATCAGTATCAGAGTAGGATCATTCCAGAATTGGAAGACAATTTGGGAACCAACATTTTTATGTATTCAAGAGAAACAAACTGTCATACACAGTAACTTGATTTGACCATCTTAACAATCATATTTGAGATCACTTTAAGATTTGTTATGTGCAATGTTGGGCAAACAAGCACATGAAAAACATGTTTTGAAAATATTTAGAAAATCAGTGAAAATGAGTTTAATTTCACTTGAATATTAATTTAATTTTATTAATACTCTAATTACAGTAACGGGACTGAAAAATCAATCGAGACTACGCGCTAGCATGGTTAGCTGGTATGCTAATGGGGCAAGAACAAACTTAGCTAAATAAAGAAAAATGGTTTATTCCTAATAATAAGTCACAGCTTAAAAGACTGAAAAGATATAAAGAGGATTTACAGTATCTTATGTCCAACCTACAGTTAGAGAAATTAGCCTTTGGGAGTGCTCAAAAGCTATTTAAAAATACACATAAATAGAAATCACCATTACGACAGCGAGAGTTACATTTTGTCTCGGAACAACTATAATTCACAAAACCAGTGCATGTTTCTCTATTTTGTCCATGGATATTTTATTTGTTAATTACATGTGGGAGGAATAGAAAAGGTCCTCCAAATCTGGAATGACCCACTAATTGGTTGTGTTTAACTTCAGGTATTCATGTAAGCAGTGTACTGACTCCTATCCTAACAGCCGAACAACACCCAAGTCCCACACCCGCTCGCGTAGTTACACTCGCTCGCTGACCAGCTCACAGGTAACACCCACTGTGAGAGTGATTTGGGTGACGTGGTCTATTGAAGCGTTGACACAATCTCATCTCTGCTTTAGTTGGGAGACACCTTAGACAGACAGTTTGAGGCCGTGTGCGAGACCATGTTTGGGGAGGTGGAGTCCCAAGCGGTCGAGGCTTTGGATCTCCCAGGGGTGTTCCGCACGCGTAGCCATAGCTACGTCCGCGCCATCCAGGCTGGCTGTTCCCAGGACGACGACTGTCTTTCTGTATTCTCTATGTCTGGCCCCCAAGGAAGCATCAAGGCAGGAGCTGGTGAGTTTGATTACAGTGCATCAGGAATGTACTTCTCTGCGCATTTGTTTCTGCACTTTTGATGACAAAGCCCAAATATCCCGGGCTAAGACGAGCAAATCTGATGGGATGATTTAAAGCATTTGCGTAGTGTCACCGATTCATCTGATAAACAGGATCCTACCTTTGTTTACAACCACGGGCGCTCATGATTATATGTGATGCATCTGTTCAACCAAGCTGTAAAGGTGGTTGGAAAGACCGCAACAGTGGAGAGAGGCCCTCGCTTTAATATCGCCAAGGAAATTGCTTCGTCGTCTAAAAAAGTAGACTTCAGCTAGCTTAAGGGAAGAGTCATGTCCTGCATACGATTCAGAATCACACCCAAAAAAGCTTAGTTATTCAGAATCCAGCATTTCTCAGTGGATGCATTCTCTCTTCCATTAACTCTATTCACACTATCAGTACTCTACTTTGTTTGCCTCCCCTCATACTAGTCTGTCCCTTTTGTAAGTATCCATCCCTGCTCCCTTTTGAGATACCCCCTTTTCTCTTAATCACCCAACTATTCCTCTGTCTTCCTTTCTCCCACTCTTCTGACACTTCAGTCTTTCCTTATCGCAAAGGTGCTCCTCCCCCACTCCCCCCTCGCATGTCCAAGTCCTCGCTGTCCGTGCGAGCCCAGAGCAGCACAGAGTCCACCCAGGACGTCTACTACCAGAGCAGCCACGGGCGCCCTAAACTGCACAGTAACTCAGTGGACCTGGGCTGCTCCGACGGACCTTCGGGACGCTCTTCCAGAATCGGCTACTACACTGCCGCAGGCCCGGGGCGTTCCCGGCAGCACAGTAACTCAGCAGAGAGCCTGGATGGCGGGATCAGGGGCTCGCGGGAGATGGTACCCTACGGAGGCGGTCCGGGAGTCGGCGTGCGGGCCAAACACAGCAGCTCAGCTGATAGTTTGCTGGAGGGGCCACCGAGGCCAGCCCGGGACAGGGACGGTCGAGTTGGGGGAAGCCTGGGGAAGTCGGTCTCCCTGCCGCAGAACAGCATTGTTTTGAGTAAAGCTGGAGGCCAGGATGACGGATGTGGTGGGAGAAAGTGGAGACCATCCATCGCTGTGCAGGTGAGGAATAACTGCACTTGTTTGTGGATTGCAGTGAACACCGTTTATTGCAAGGAATACTGTATGTTCCAGACTTGCAATAGGTGACAATATGTGAGACCATTTAAACATTGATATATATAGTTTTACCCCTTGAGATTTAAACTTCTTAAAACACACTATTCCTGACACCTTAGCAAATCTTCTCGCTCACTTGCAGTTCTCAAAATAATTCAGCTTTGTATATATAGAGAGCTAAATGGTCAAGAGAACTGTAATTCTGTCATTCGTAAGTCAAGCTTGCTCATTACTAACACTTTGTAAACGTCACAGATGGGCTACCAATATTTTGCATCAATACATACACATCTAGTAATACTCTCAGAAATATAACGAATATTCTCTCTGCTCTGTGGTAACGACTATTCCTGGACCACAGTATGGGAGCTTCTCTGCGTCTTTTTGATTTCAATTACACTACCCGGCATGTTGAGGCACAACGTGGTGCGACACTGAAGGCGTGCGACGCTAAATTCAGACTTGCCTGTATACTGTACACATAAAAATGATCACTTCAAAGTCTGCAGCAGGAAACGCTGTTGCGTCGTTTTCGCGGTTTTGCTATGACTGCTGCGCAGGGGGCAAAAAGGTAGGTGTCCCATTTATCTTTTATTTAAATTGACAACACATTCCCAGTTTAATCAGCGTACGGCATCACGGTGCGGGGAGGCACTACTTGAGGAATTACAATAATATGGAAACACGGTCTATCCATCTTACTTGAATTAAATGTCAATTATCTGTGTAGTGGCTTACCAACTCCATTTAATAACTGTAAACATGACATAGATAACAGTGGTCTCCAAATGCATTGACCTCAGACCACATTTAGGGAAAGATTCTGTTGCTTTCTTGCCAAGAGAGAGGAAAAGAGATGAGTGATTAGATCGGCGTCTGGCCTGGCAGCTGTGTTTGTCATTCTCCAGATCGGAGTTTACTTATGATGCATACCACACATATTCTCTGGCTGACTCATATCAGACATTTTTTAGAAAACATTTTTCAATAGCATAACTTGTGTTATCGCATCGCACCGGGGTCTTCTCAGGTGTCCCGCCTTTTGATTAAAACGCCAGCAACGGTATACCAATATCACTCCGTGTCAATACATGCGACATTACAAATGGGAATCTCTTGTAGTCGGGATAAATGTTATCACGAATGCCACAAAACCCAATTAACAATTCAAGTTCGTCATATTTATTGCAAATACATTTACAGTAGAAGCTTTTTAACTAAAAATGACTGAGAAACTAGTCTGCAACTACTTGTCATGAAGGCTGTGTTGTCATCATAATGCAAATGTCATTTTTTTCCATGCCACAACGCAGTAAATACAGAGAAAGCCAAGTACAGTTGATCCTATTACAGTCAAGCCTTGCATCAATATTCATGAATTCAAAATTTCCTGATTTTTTTTTTAATTGATTCAACCTTTGCAGATGACCTGGATGAATGAAAAATCTACTGTACACATAGATTAAATATTCACAAAGTTATCGCCAGTGTCATACAATCAGAAGTTCTCCGTGTATAGGTTAGCTATTGAACAGAAAGCAACTGCAATTTAAAAAACACGTAAAGATAAACTATAACAATTTACATGACGGAGGAAATGAAGGTGAATTGTTTTCCCACTCTCTTTGATTTCAGGTCGACAGCTCAGAGACTCTGTCGGATTCAGACGCAGAAGGCAAAGCTCTAACTGAGGTCCACTCGATAGGAGTGCAGGTGGAAGATGACAAAAGGTAATGTCAAAATGTTCACCAGCTTACTGATTTGCTTATGCTAGGTATGTGACATTTAATGAAAGTACAAACTTGCAACTTACTCATTTATACTTGGGGCAAAAATATGTAGCTTCATCATGCTAATGCATAATTTACAAAAGCCTTCATTTTCTGTCTGGGGCCCCCGACAGGGCAAACACCTTTTGGTTGATTTGGCCAAAAGATTCTATTTAACATTTCATCAGACGTCACAGCTTGAAGTCTGTAACACCTTCTCCTTTTTCCTAATCATTAGCATGCACTCCTACTGGTGTGGTTTCACATGTGTTCTGGCCTCTGGGCCTTCGGTCAGATTCACACACAAACAGCGTCCCACGCAAGAGATCGAGCGGCGCAGGTGCTCTCGAGGCTTCAAGTATAATTGCGTCCCACCTCAAACTGTCACGCAGCATGGACGAGGAGATGTGCACTCGTTTGTCAGATTCCAGATGATTTAACAAGACTCGATCACTTGTGAGGAGAAAGGATCGACAGGAGCGGCAATATAATGCATGATGCTTGAATTATCCGGAAAGGATTTGAAAAACGCTGTTGCGTGCAAAGGCGCAGTGTAACGGATGGCTCGGGGCTTGCTGTGATTCCCTGTGTCACAGACGGGCCCGTTTCAAGCGCTCGAATAGCGTGACGGCGAGCGTGCAGGCCGACCTGGACCCCGAGGGCTTCCCGGGGCTCAGCGTTGTCGTGCCGACGCAGGACAAGAGTCTCCAGTTTGGTTGCTCCTTCCAACGGCACTCGTCGGAACCGGAGTCAGCTGGCCAGTACACGGAATGCCACCGCACTGTGCATACACAAGGACAGTGGGCCTACAGAGAGGTATTTATGCGGACTACAAACTACACGCACAATACAGTTTTAGTGCTTCCTGACCGTTCTCATTAGAAACGTCTTATGGGACACGTCTAAGCACTGAAATGTCACAAAACATTTGTACCCTTTCCAAAGACTGTACATAAAAATGCTTGTGGTTGGTTGCTGTCTGAACAGAATTCAAATTTATGCATTTTCATCTTTCAGGACTTTATTCAGAGCGGCTACTCCACCGAGGCTTGTCCAGGAGACCCACGCTCCCATCAACATCAGCACCTTCCTCCACGTTCCCACTCACCACTCCCCCTCACATCCGAGCGAGCCTGGGCCGGTACACCCTCCTTGGAGGGTCCCCGCAGCCTGCCCGACTCGGGTCGAGCCTCCCCCTGCATGAGGGACGGAGAATTCTTCCTGCGCCTCCTGCAGACCGAAGTGGAGCGGATGGAGGGCTGGTGCCAGAACATGGAGAGGGAGGCGGAGGAGAATGAACTCCCGGAGGAGAGTGAGTTTGCAGAGGGCGACCTTTGAGATCACTGCAATCTTAAATTTCTGTCTTCAAACTCTTGCTTTGGTTTTTTTTCCTGGTCTCCAGTTCTAGAGCTGATTCGGAGTGCAGTTGGCAGTGCCCAGATGCTCTTGTCTCAGAAAGTTCAGCAGTTCTTCCGACTCTGCCAACAAAGTGTGGTGAGTTTGTGTGATTGCACATGAAGTCATGACACCAACATTACAGATGAGGTTGAACACGATCTCGAGTCTTCTCTTGTTGAGGGCAGTCTTGCTCATTTGATGTTTGCCAAACTGAGTTCTTGTGTAGGAGCCATTAATCACATTGGTAATCCCCCTCCCAAATAATTGTTGCACACACCCAGAATTAATATTTCATACTTAATGGCGATTTGTGACATGCAGGAAATTGGTTACAACAGTAAAATATTATGTAACGGAACATTTTTCAACAAATATATTTGCCCCAAACTAGATTTCATTTACATCTTTAGTATCTACACACACTCATGCAACATGGGTTTTACCTTGTCTTCCCACCCACCCCAGGACCCATCTTGTTATCCCCAGCCCACCTCTCAGGACCTAGCAGGCTTGTGGGACCTACTCCAGCTCAACATAGAAGACATCCGGGTCAAGTTTCAGGATCTCCAGAGGCTGAAAGACTCTGGCTGGAAGCTCCCCTCTGAAAAGAAGGTGAGCCAAACGACCATGGTTTCCCTTCAGCACTCTCCCAGAGCTAAGATGGCCACGTGCAGACGAGTACTGCAGATGTCTTCAAAAGCATCGCATGCTTCGAGTATGCAGAACGGCAGTCAGAACTGAACCGAGTTCCGTGCTTAATCTTATACGGCGGGAGTGTTTTATTGCATTCCCAATAATGGTTAGGATGCTTATCACTAAATTACTCCTCATTCTGAATGAACTGTTTTCACCTTTCCTCTTTTTCTTTCACTTCTTTTTGTCATTAACCATTCGTGTCCTCACCCCATTATCCATTTACCCGCTGCCAACGCATGCACTACCATAATTCTCCACTTAAATCCCCGTACGCAATCATAAAAAAAATATCTATCCACGCCCATTGTCATCTTCAATGTGCATGTAACCGTTGTCGGGCTACAGGAGGATAAGAAGATTCCTCCACCCTTACCAAAGAAGCCAGCGGGCGGGGTGAGTGGCAGCCTCCGGGCGGATAGCGTCGGGGACGGAGGTGGCGCAAGTGGGCCAGGGGGCCTGGTGGTGCCTCGTGTGGGGGGACACACCCTACCAATCAGGGAGAAGTCCCTCGACCTCGTTGAACGTCAGAGGACAGAAGCGAGGAGGAGGCTTCTGCAAACCAAGCGTACCGCCTCCTTCAGGCAGAATTCGGCTACGGAGAGCGCAGACAGTATCGAAATCTATATTCCCGAAGCCCAGACTCGACTCTGAAACACACCCACCTCCCCGTTCCTCCCTCCAGCCAATTCACTCTGACCAGCAACCTAGTCCTTGTGCAGCTCTAGATTAACTGCAGGTCAGGTACTAACTCCTCTGCTTTCCTCTAGACTAGAGCATTTCCACTAATACACTTCTCATTATTCTTAATTCAGTTCTCAAGCAGTAACAGCCATTTGTGTGTCTTGAAAATTGCACATATTAATGACACAGAGGCCTAAAAAAAACAAACAAAAAAAAAAAACGTTGAGTAACTAGTAGATATGAACTCGCCTTTTTTTTGTCCAAAGTCTATGAATTTGTATTTATTTCTTATTTATTTGTATTATTATTTAGCTGACAACAGATGATAAACACTTCACTTTTTTATAACGGTGTTTTGCTGCGGCTCTCGCACTAGTTAGTAGCATGCCCCGGTCGTGTTAACCCGCCGCTTGTGCATCACTGGAAATAAAGGGCTTAACAGGCACAAAACCTCTATGACAGGAGATGACAAGACTTCCCACATTTCAATTCCCGTCGCCACCCTTGAAGGGAAAACACTTTACATTCGCTGGGTTTGCCATTCCCAGCCAGATGTATCCATAATTTACACCGACACTGCCAGTATGGATAATGAGGCACGCCTGGAAAGGCTGATGGTTCGATGTTGTCGATGCAAACCGCATCTACTGATCACCGGATCACAAATTAACTATGTATTCGTTATGGAGTTAGCGTCGATCATGTTCATTCAAAACAAACCACCCTCCCCTTCCCCCTCCCACCCCCCAAGTGTGGCTCTTATACTTCTTTGGACATTCAGCATTATTAGATGAGGTTTTTTTTTTTTTTGAATGAACAGTTGCTATTTGGTCCACAGTGTGCACACTCATGCTTGCTCAATGGAGCATTTTAGAGCCTTAACAGCAAGAGAGTGTCGTCAAAATAAACAAATAATCAAGTTTGATTGGCTGAAGTGGCTCTTCAAGACTCCACTGAAATGGGGGGGGGGGGGGGTGGAAGGGGGCTCTTGAATCACTGTGACACTATAGCACCACTACGTGGTCGAAATGGGTTCCTATAGCAGTCTGTCTGGATTTAACAAGATGCCATCATGGAAAAGCCATGACAAAAATGTTTGGGTTTTATTTTTACCCTGCCATTTATTGCCCTTGACATGCTCGAGTGTTTTCTCTTCCATAAAAAAAAAGAAGCAAATTGATTCACTGCTAAAAGCAAGAATGACGTATCTTATTTAGCAACAAGAGTCTCTGCCTGGGAAATTGCTTCCAAAGATTGGTGAAATGTTGAAAAAGGTTGCCGCTGGGTCACGTCGCTTCACACGAGTGTTTGTGAAAAGTGCAGCAGCGTAGCATGAACTGTGTTGATTCACAAAAATAACAAGAAGAAAGACATTTCTAATTTCAATATTTTGTATGGACGTTATGTATAATGGTGGTGTGAATGCGGCGGCCATGTGCCGGCGAAGGATCGTGATGAAGACCAATGAAATTCAGCCATTAGCATGATTTTCGTTTCTCTTAATATCTGAATGGAATCTGGCAAATATTTTAACGGGAGATGTATATTTTATAGTATAATCGACATTTCTAGATAGAGACTATTGAGTACAGTATATGAGAAAAAAAAGCCTATATGAAATGTGAAATATCATTGTATTGTTATGATGATTCTATACATTGTGTGATACTACTGCTGTGTGGCATATCCGGAAGCAGCACACGTGAAACGATTATGACGTGATTGCTGGGTCAGGTTCACAGGGTATAAAAAAAAAAAAAAAAAAAAAGAAAAAGAATTGTTAGTTGCCAAATTCGCCAGCGCTTTTCCATATTCGAATGACATATCTCTCATCCTCTCCGTCCCCGTTTTTCCACATTTTACAACCAACGACATGTGCCTAACCAGCTACGTTTGGAGGTTACTGTTCAAGTTTACAGCGTGTATGTATTTGAGATGTGTATAGAACAGAAATAATAGCAAAATTGCTCATTTTCAGAGATTATGTTCAAAGAGAAATGCTCCATTTAATTCCAGGCCCCTTTGCGTCCTCCATCTCTCCGGATATTTCTGGAATACTTTCTGTTGGCGCTGCATGCTTTGAGAGAGATTAGCCTGCCGACACAAAAGCTAATTTTGTAGCTGTAAAATCTTTGTACAGATCCATAAGAGACAATATCCGTGCCAATGGACAAGGCGAGCGCTGACGGAAAAATTTGCAGCCGCGTCAAACGTGACAGCGTCTCAGTGGTGGTTGAGGCTCATCAAACAAAGCACAAAGACCTGCTTTTTATACTTTAACTCCACTGTGAAGGACTCCTGACCGGTGTTTTCATCACGAAGAGTATTTATCCGCAGTAGCAACTCCTTCGACTCTCAAGCCGTGGCGTGGCGCACCGAAAGCTTTGCAAATTATTATTATTTTTTTTTTTTTTGTCACCTATTCCACTCTACAAACAGTGCAAAGATGCTCGCTCTGAATATTCCAACTTCTCAGCACTCACCAGACTGACTGTTTGGCACAACTATTTGTAAAAGTGCAAAAAGCCCATTTTCAGAGCCAGATGAACAACCCCTGAGTACCTCAGCCTTTTGCGACCCAGGCCTCTGTCCTCAGGGGATTCTCCATACAAAAACAACAACGCAGCATAACCGGCGGCGGAACAGGACAATATACTGTAGTGCTTTTTAAATATTAATTCCAGGAATACTTCATACAGTGCATTCTGTATTTGGTAAACCGGGGGGTTCTTGTAGCTGCCGATTTGAGTTTTAGGTGGACATTTCTAAGAGGCTGCTCTGACGGTAATCATCATCACCTGTGAAGACTTTTTATTTTCAATTCATGTTTTTGAGAGAGAGAGAGAGGGCTGTATTTGTTCTTTCCCCATTATTTTTATGATTCAATTATGTTTGTGTCGAGATGTATATATTTTTATACACTAGATTTGCTTTATTGTACATCTTTTATTAGATTTTTTATTTTAACAGCAACAATTAATAACAACGACGAGCTAGTCAGTCTTCGAAGGATCACGGGAAAAGTTTTAATTGACCCTAAAATGGTCAGATGAAACCACAATGACCACCTTATGTCCTTTGGAAATGTTTTATTGATTTATGTATCTCTATTTATTTATTTTGGGGGCTCCCTTGAGTCCCTAAAATGATCAGATGAAATCACAATAACCACCTTATGTCCTTTGGAAATGTTTTATTGATTTATGTATCTCTGTATTTATTTATTTATTTTGGGGGCTCCCTTGAGTCATGATAGATATGCCAACCCAGTTACATTTTGCTGTGTACATCTGGCTTCAAAAAATTGTGGGCCCATTGTGTTGTATTTCCGGGTCGTGAATGGCCCTTACAAACGTTTCGCGAGAACGTCATTGCTCGTAACTGCTGCCAACACGTATAGCTTTGTTTAATTGTTTCTTATCATAATGGTATAATACAAATGGGACAACGTAAACGTAACTGTACGCGTAACACAATCACGTTCACGCGTCCCATTTGGAAAAGGTAAGAGGCCTCAGAGCAGCCAAGAGACGTGTAACTGAAACTCCAACGTGCCTTTAGCACTGAGGTGTACCGTATTTGACTGATGGTAGAATGGTAGAACAAAGCGGATCACAAACCCACACGAAAATCCAAAACACCCTGCCACTCTTTTGTTTACAAATGTAAATACATGTCGCCAACGAGCATTGCTTTACTCAATATCATATATATTGTTACTGCAATATGATTACTAGTGGTAGTATGGTTATTGCCATTCAGAGGGAGGTTAATTATTGCCACCGCTGTCATTCTTATAAACTTACTATATATATATATATATATATAATATATATATATATATATATATATCAAAGGATGAGTCTTGTGTACAATAAGTAGCTTAACGTGTTAGGCCATGTCTTAAAAAGCGCTGCTAGGACGGAAAACAAGGGACGTGGACTCTGGGAAGACGTATTTCTCTCTGGGATCGACGATGGACACCCCCATGAGGAAGTCGAGATCGCAGAGGGCCGATTCAAACATTGTGTGCTTTTTGTTCCCCTTTTGAACTTCCATCCAGAGGAGGAGGAAAATGTGAAAATCCGAGAGTTCCTTATGTAGTCCACGATACAATGTAGCAAAAAGCTCAAATGTCCTCTGCTCTCATTGCATCGGCTCCTCTGTCATCTCACCCTCAACAACAGACGGGTCTTACACACTGAGCTTTTCTGTCTTTCAGCTCCTCTTCTTCTGTTGAACACAGTGCCAAGACAGCATATTGTACATAGAAAACAATCTTTTTTTTTTGTTGTTGTTGTCGTTTGAAAAGAAACATCTGGGGCATATACAGTAGCAATACCATTAAGATATGTCTGATAACTCCAGAGACGACGGGTGGAGAAGATGCATGCGTGAGCAACACCACAGTGACTTGAAGATATGTTGATTGGGATCATGCTTCATGGTTCAGTTTGTTGTGTCGTCGGTCTAAATTGTATACATCCCAATTTGTATTATTTATTGCAAACGTTTTACGGCTCTGGACGTGTCCAAGGAGCCCAGAGAGATGGCACACTGTGACGTGGTTTACCCCTCAACACAGAATGTAACACGGTCTACGTTGTCTAAACATTTTCTAACGGCTAATAATATTATTACTATTAATATGATTACTATAAAGCTATTTTAGCCAGTTAAACAAGGCTGTTGTGTCTTTATTGCCATATATAGTCATTAACACATCAAACCTGAATACAGAAAATAATAATTGCAACGAGTCCAGCGCTCAATGATCCCGAACAGGATACAGTAGATATGATACATGGGGTGGGTTTATTTGAAGATTTGTTTGAACAAAGCCTGGAGTTTGAATGTCCTCGCCGTGCCTGTGTGGATTTTCTGTGGGCATTTCCGTTTCTTCCCACATTCCAAGAAGAATTGTTTTATTTGAAGACTGAATTGTCGATAGGTGTGAACGTGAGTTTGAATGAAAAAGAACATTATTTTCCTCAACAATCATCATTCAATGACATTTATGAACTGTCTGTCACCATAACAAATAATCCTCAATTATTTCATTTATGGTGTCGGGTAGAGTCCAAACATAATACGTATAAATCATGTTCAGATTTCGACGTTTTAAGCTTTGTACCTTGTGATATTGACTGTTCATTGTACGCCTTCCAGCTGGATGGTCCAGGCTTGCCCCGCAGCGTAGGGGAGTTCGGGCAAAAGAATCGCAAGGCCGGCATTGGGCTTGAGTGGAGACCAAGATAAAGGCTTTGGGTTCCCCAACAACTTCACCTGCATGAGAGTCAAAGATGTGTGATTTTACAAAAAAAAAAAAAATTCTCACTATTCAGTGAGTTACCTGTCAAACATTAGTAAAGCATTTAAATTCATATTTCTTCCAACATTACAGCAGAATAAACAGAACATGTTGTAAGACTTGAAAAAAATCAAATTGTGCATGGAACATTTACCTTAGTGGTTGCTGATGTTTTGGGTTCCAAAAGTTGCACTGTCGGCTTGCGGGGTTTAGTTGTCAAGATGGCATAAATACTCTCCGCTTTGGAAGTATACCTAAAAAACAATATGCAACTTCAGTGACTGGATTGTGGCAAGAACCTAATGCACAAAAAGCATTACGCGCATCACACCTAAATTTCACAGATTTTAAAGTGACGTGAGCGTCACTCCAAACTGCAATGTGTGTAGCAGATGATGCGCAACAGTGTTTAATTGAGCCAGAGCTTTGATTAGAGCCAAGGCTATAACGGTGAGTCCGCTCTCCTTGCTACGTACCAGACTGGCACAGAGGCGTTTTCCATCTGCACCCTCCAAGGCCTGGAGGCGTAGATGGCCTCCCCGTTGACTTCCAGCCAACCGCCAACTCCCCGCAGCCGCTCCTCAAACACAGCCGGGATCGTTCCGTCAGGAGTGGGGCCCACATTTAGGAGGTAGTTACCTCCCAGCGCCACAGTCTGAACCAGATCCTGAACGGAAAGGAGGTGAAGATGTCAGAGTACATTTTAAGAGGACGGATGAATTGTTTGGCCTGAATTCAATCACCTTTATGATGGTTGGCAGGTCCATGAGCTCACTCATCTTCATGTTCCTGCGATATCCCCAAGACAGCATGTCCACAGATGTGCATTTCTCCCACTTATGTGTGGGCAGCTGGCCTGGAGTATACTTGTCTTCGCAGTTGTAATAACCTCCATGTTTACATGCACAGCCAGCTCCCCATCTGTCATTGGTCACCACTGTATCCTAAGAAATAGAATATATTAGTTAGAAAATTAAAAAAAATAGCAGTCATTGCTTTATAATGACATACTTTAACAGGACTATCGTTGTAGAGCCAGGCAAGGAACTGGGTGGAGTTCCAGTATGTGTCAGGCGCCTCCCAGTCGCCATCAGACCAGATCACCTCGGGTCTGTACCTGCAAGAGGGATATTCAAAATTACCAAAGTGTTAATGACGTAAAGCTGCCCCAGTGTGTTCATTCATCAGCACGTGTGAATGAAATGAAAGTGTAAGCCACCTCACAACCATGTTGTACAGCTCCGGTAGTAGCTTGTGAAGCACAAAGTTCTGCGTTTTGAACGCACTCTGCTTGTCCGTCAGGTATAGAGGGTGGAACCACTCGTAAAGGGAGTTGTAGAGTCCAAAGCGCAGAGACCTAAACATGGAAATACAATCGCTCACTGAGCCCAAGTGGCAAGACGACAAGCAAACTTTACAGCCTGCAATCATGTCAATTTACAAGAAAACACACCTCTTTCGCACTGCCTCCCCCAGGTCGCCGACAAGGTCTCTGTGAGGACCAATATCGACGGAATTCCAATTCCAAGAGTTGGGGGATGCCCAGTTGGTGAAACCTTCATGATGTTTCGCTGTCAAAACGACATATCTGGAGTGAACATAAACAAAACAATGTGACAACTGTGAAGAAACTCTGGCTTATGTGACTAAACTATTGAACTGGATTAATGTTTACTTTCACATTTAAAAAATCTCTTCCTTAAATGCAATGGAACAAATGTCTTCCTTAATTGCAATGGAACACATTGCATTTACTAAGCACAATAATTTTATTTTTGTTCTTTACTATTTCTCTTTACAAACTTACGCTTGATTTTTTTAAAAAAAAAGAAAAAATTAACTGAACATCATTGTTGGATGAAGCAGAACTTGGGGGTCTACAAAACAATTTGCAATTAATTATGTCCTAAAAAAAAAAAAAAAAAAAAAAACATTGTAATTCCAAATACATCCACTTTTAAGCCTTTTCTGTCTCTCTGCGTCTCTGTCGATCAATTACTGAAAATCTTCTTGATCAAATGATGTCAAAACAATTGACACTACGACGAAGATGAAAGGAAATGTATTTGTAACGCTTGGGTCAAACACCAGTTGCAATTTTTGCCATTCAGATCCTTGTTCGCATAGATTGTGCAAAAGCACTCAAATTCTGAAAGTTATTGTGCATTTTTGCGTTATTTTGAAATTCCACACTAAAGACTTACACCCCAAACTTAGTAGTATATAAGAAGTATATAAAGATTGGATTTATGTTGGGGGGAAAAAATCCCAATTATTTAATGGTGAATAGAGTAATTATGTGAAATTGCTCTTTTAATTATAATGGGCTCCTTGGAAAATATTCTCCCCGGTCCCAAAGAATTTAAAAGAATCCCAGTGTCAAAGTACTCACTTTGCTCCAGAAGCGTTGAATATATCCGCCCACTGTTCGGGCTCGAAGAACTGAGCGTGAAATTGGGACGCGAACTCCGGGTAGCTGAACCCCGGGGGGTAGTTTTTGGTCATGTAGGCCACGCATTTGGGGTCCGGAGGTTGCCGACCTTGCCAGTGCCACCAGAACCACTCGCTGTCGAAACCGGGGACGGAAAACACCCCCCAGTGGATGAAGATGCCCACCTTCGCCTCGTCGTACCAGGAAGGCAGCGGCCGGCCGTCCAAACTCGTCCAGTCGGGTGTGTAGCGACCACCGGACGCCAACGTGACGAATATAAGGACAAAAGTTGCGACGAGCATGGCGGCACTGGGTTCTCTCTACTCTATATGTTATTCAGTGTTCATTGTGACGTTTCACACTCCTACTGACTGGTAAAACTTTCAATCACGTGATTGGAGTCATATGATGAGTCATGTGACTTTGTTGTTTTGGTGCCACGGTGTTACAAACCATTTCAGTGTTATTTCGCGACCCCTAACTAGCCGCAGTTAAGCAATTGTTAAAAAAAATAATAATAATAAAGAGTAGAAGCAATTTTAACTCAAACTGAAAAAATAAACTCTGAAATATCCAATACTTGCAAAGATGATTTGCTTTTACTGTTAATTATAAACACTATCAGTTTTGACACCTTGGGACATTGCACAAAGTGGTTTTTCCACTTTTATCTTGTTTGCTCTAAAAATAACAATGAGCTATACTTTGTGAATAACAAAAATATCTATAATTAAGTTATGATTTACCACAAATCCCTCTTTTGGTCACCTGTGTCAGACCACTCTTTTCAATAAAACCACAAATTGAAAATAGTGTATCTCACTTCTCCGAATGTGTAGCACAATCATTGCAAATGCTCCTGGTTCACTTTCCTCCAAATTGTCCGTTTTTTCCTTGCAGATACCCCCCAAAAAATCTCAATCATCTCAACTACACTTGACTTTACCTCTCTCTATTTGACTTGATTTTGCATTGCGTAGTGCAGAGCTTGAAAGGTGAAGCAAAGATGTTTTGTGAAATATGCACACATACGTTTTCAAATAAAGTAATAACTCGTCAGTGAATTGACTCCGACAAAGTACATCCGGAGTTACCTGGAAAAGCTTATTAAGTATTATAACTATTTGTACTTCATTACTTCCCAACACAGCACTACAGTGGAAAAATATTGAAAGGAGGAATTGTATTCCACGCCCATGTTTATTCAAAATCCTTATTCACCTCGTATCCCCTATTTATACTCATTTGAAATATTCTACCCCAATAACAGGTAGTTCCATACGGAACAGAAGCGTAAAAAAATAGGGAGAAAAAATTAGTCCGAAAAACAGAAAAAAATTGCTCGAAAAACAGAAAAAATTACCCCGAAAAACAGGATTTTTTTTTTTTTTTTGGGTAACAGCAATACGCTTCCATTGTTCCAAGCAAGGATCTAATAAATGACATTTCATGTTCCATGCACGTTAGTGTTTTATTTTCTTTTGTCAACAATGCATAGTCAGATTCAAAATGAAAAACATCCAGCAGTGGTGGAAAATACATACATATACTGTATATAATAATGTAGTTTTTTTCTTTTTTTTTTTTTTTACAAAGTTGGAAATCAGACATAAGAAACTAGAGCGTCTTCATAATTAGGAAAGAGCTATGCTGTCGAGGGTCTTCACGGTTACAGTCCAAATGCACACGCTGATGCCGGGAGAGTCGAACCGAGGCCGGGGAGAGACTCAATAGAACTCACGGGGGCGCCATCTTGGTGCAAACAATCCAAGCTTTTCCTACTCGTTTCCGGTCCAGTGTTGTGAGCGTGCGCCGAGTCAGTCAGAGATTTATCCTTCTTCCGAGACGACGAGTTCTCGACCGGGGCTTTTTTCTCGGTCCGGGGGGCCAAGTCCCGCCGAGAAGTCTTCCAGGTGTAGCCCAAGCGCTTCAAGACCCGCTGGGTGGTTTTGATGGAAATGGGCTTCTCCGCGGTGCAGTTGTACAACCTCTGGATCTCAGTGATGGACGCCTGGTTGTTGGCCTCCACCACTCGCTCCATCTGCTTCTCCCCCTGCTCGTCGACGAAGCGTCTCCTGCCGCCGCCGCGCTCGCTGCGGGTCTTCTTTTTGGCGCACCAGTCCCTGTAAACTCGGGACACGGCCGTCTTGGAGAAGCCCAGCTGGCTGACCGTTTCCGAGATGCTGCGGCCGGCGCTCCGGACGCCGACGATGAGGCCCCGCTCGAACTCGGTCAAGTCCCGCGACTTGCCCATGTGTCACCGTCTGGCTCCAAAAATATGGATTTGGGTGGGGGTGGGGGGCACCCAAGATCCCGTAGTCCACCTTTTTCCTCCTTTTGTTTATGCTGGAATTTAGCTGCCCTCTCCCTTCATTTGTCCGAGCTCAAAGTAAACGTCTTCTTCTACTGTATAGTTTTGGGGTACAATGGACTCAGTGTTGCCCCCTCCAGTTAACTTTGAGTACTACAGATATCCAGATTATAGGGTTTTTTTTTTGTTTTTGTTTTTCTAAATTGCAGAGGTTTTAATTCAACCAATCAACCTACGCATCCACCTGTTGCCAGGTAGTTTGCAGTAGTAAGTTAGATACCATTTTGTCATTTTTTTGGACAGATTTCTGTAATGTAAAATGTGTCCTGAGTCAATAAAGGTTAAGAAACACTGATTTAATCAATCCTGAATGATGCATTTTCATTTTCTTATATAAAAAAAGAGCATGCAACGTTTACGACTTATGTTTGCCGAAGAAAGCAATGAATCTGTGACAAACATACAACATAAAACAACACACACAGAAAATAGTGCAGAGAAACAGGCCATCAGCAGCCAACTAAAAAAAATAATAATTACTGTAATTACCATTCAATTACAATACATCCATCCACCTGACTTGGCAAAAGGCTGGGTACATTGTGTACTGGTTCCCAGTCAATTGCTGCCTTCAATCACACAAAATATTAGATGAGAGGAAGAGAAATAGCTGCTCATGTATTTCCTTGGCCCATTTCAAAACAATACAGTAATAAAATGAACATCAAAGTAAACTTGGAAAAAGAAAATCAATTATTTTCTATTGCACTTTAGTCCTAAGCGAGAACTGAACACATGCACGTAAAGTCAGACAAATCAACTTTAACAGCGCCAAATATCCCACCCACAATTATTGGTGAATTATTCAGAACACATTTATCATCAATAACATTTTGAAAAAAAAAGAAAAATACTGATTAGCTCAATAGGAAATCTTTCTAAATCATTTGTAACTCACTGTCATAAAAATGAAAAAAAAATAATAATAATTCTGTGTGGATTGTCAGCCATCTATGTCCACAAAGGTTGAATCGAAGCAACTGAACTTTTCTTGTCAAAATTATCTGAAAATATTCAAAATTACAAGGGCAGTTTTGCTATGAAGCTAATGATATGTATAATTGAATGGCAGTCCATATTAAAAAAAATGCTTTTGGTGATGGTGGTGGCACGTACTGCAGGTTCCCCAAGCCTGCTGTAAAGTTTCAAATAGTATTACAGTTTACATTTTAAATAATGTCATACGCATCTTGGTGTTATGGAGAACTAAGCTGCCAGTTATTACTGTAAATGGAAACCACACAGTATGGAAAAATTGGATTGCGTCAAAGAAAATTGCACAAACGTGTGGAGGATAGTGCAAAATGTGCATGTGACAATAAGGTCCATTTAAGCACAGGGGCCACAGGCATCGGTGATCTTCAAGGTCCACGGGGCACTGCAGTCCTCACGAGCCCGCCTGGGTTGCTCCAATCTCGGGGACAGCCACACCGGATCTCACGGTACATCCATCTGGGCTTTTCCTACACGTGTCCGCTTCTTTGACGTAGTCCGTGGCTACTTGAGTAGGCGAGTCCTCTGCGGGCTTGGTCCGGAACACCGGATCCTTCCGCGTAGGCCCCCGGGTGTAGCCCAGCCGCTTCAAGACTCGCTGGGTGGTCGTGAGCGAGATGGGCTTCTCGACGCTGAAATTGTACAACGACTGGATCTCCGTGATCGTCGCCTGGTTGTTGGCCTCCACCACTCTCTCCATTCGCTTCTCGCCCGTCTCGTCGACGAGGCGTTTCCTCCCGCAGGCCCCCCGCTCGCTGGAGGTCTTCTTCTTCCCGCACCATTCCCTGTACACCCGCGACACCGCCGTCTTGGAGAAGCCCAGCCGGTTGACCGTCTGCGAGATGCTGCACCCGGCGCTCCGGGCGCCGACTATCAGCCCCCGCTCATACTCACTCAAGTCCCGCGACTTGCCCATGTGGGCCCCCCCCCACCCCCCACCCCGTGTGGTCCGACACCCGGACTGGAAGAAAACACGAAAATTCCCCTTTTTGAAGCTTCTTACCTCTTTTGTTTTGATTGGAGTTAGCTCAAACCGAAAACATTAGCTGCTCGTAAATAAAGCTCTTCTTCTGTGGTTTGCTTATTTTGTACACTTGCGCCCTCTTCAGCTAGATTTTATTACTACACCCCCCTAAACAAGTACTGTAGTTTTGTGATGCATGTAATAATCCTATTCAAACACCAGATGAAAATAATATTAGAATAATTTCAAACCGTTTTCCAGCATTGGTATCTCAAGTCAAATTCTGAGTATTCAATTCCAGAGTCGAGTGTTCAGTCACCACATTAAAATAGGAATTTACATCAAGCTCCCAAAGACTAAAGTCCCCATTTCAAGCAACTAGTAATAAAAGTTAATTAATGCCAACAGATCACATCCCTCATTGTCACACAATTCTTTATAGGTGATAATCTATTTTCAACCATTTATCTGCACATTCAGTCACTGTAGTGAAGTGAACCTCACCTGCCCTGTATAAAAGTCAGGATGTAATAAAGCTGTAGTAATAACAAATTCCACATCAACCGTTGTTTTACATCATTTCCAATGAATCGTTGAGCAAAATCTTCCTCTTAGTGTTGTACCTATCTGATCGTTCAATGGTTGACATTGTATTATGGTCATTAAATTGAAAAAAATACAGATACTAGTAATTAAAATATGCATTTAATATATGGTAACAAATATTTAGAACCATACATGCACATCTAAACTTTACTTTCACAGGAAAATGCCCCAAACGACACACCACACATGCAAACCTTAAGACGTGTGTGAATTTCATATCAATTGAGTCAAGTTAAATATATGTACAGGCACCTGTAAGGTGCAAATACACCAACACAGAAACACCAAACAATTTAAATGGGCATTCAATTACATGTGCAGAAATCAAAATCTGATTTAAGAATCTCTCAAAGACGAGAAACATTCAACTGCTTGCAAAAGATTGGCACGGCCGTGTAATCGCTTTCCTTGAGGCCTTTTTAAATATACAAATAAAAACATCAACAAGGCTTCATCACAAAAGCAATTATGGAGAAAAAAAAATAGACGTACATTGTCCCGATCACCTGGAGAAGCAGTCCAACACTTTTAAGTCAAACATCCCATTTGTTTTGTTTGTGCTGAGCAACTTAGCAAACGTGTGCTTTCACTGAAGTGCTTGGAGGGATACATTTTTATTTTATTTTTTAAGGAGCTATTGGTCCGGTGGTTTGAAAGTGTCTGGAATTTGTTGCTAGTTAAAACACAAAAACATTTCCACATTCAGCGGAGAACAGATTGAATTAGGTTGGGCAGCAATTCTCTATATTAGATGATACAACGGAGTTAAATATTAAAACTGCACATTGTTGGAGTGGTGTAAACATTTTTTTTTTGTCTAGCAGCTTTGTTTAGTACAGTTTAGTCATATATAACTTGAGTTCATGGGAAATTGGTTTTGTTTTTCAACTTAAGTTTATATTGGACTTATGTGCAATAGATTTTCACAGAATATTTTGTTCTCCGTGTGAGCGTTAATGTTCAAAATGTGCAAAATGACACAGTAGCTTGCAATAATACAACATTTGCATCGTTGTTGAGCACGTGTAAGCATGTTTTGAGGTGGTATTTGTTGACGGGGTGGGGGACAACAACACGGGGGGGGGGGGTGGTAATCCATTGTACATAAGAGCCACAGTCACAGGTGATGCGGTCCTCACCAGCATTGAAATCCCGGTAGAGGCGCCCCAAACCCGGGGAGAGTCTGGTTGGAAGTCACGGGGGCGGCCTCGTATGACGGCGTCTCCTGGTTAGTACTACTCGTGTCCTGTTCAGTGTTATTGCTGCTAACGACGTCCACGGACGCCGGAGTCTGTTCCTTCGGTACGGAGCTCTGGACGGTTCCAGGATGCGAGGTCCGGATCTCCGGAACCCGCCGGGGAGCCCTGCGGCTATAGCCCAGACGCTTCAAGGCACGTTGGGTGGTTTTGAGGGAGATCGGCGTCTCGGCGGAGCCGTTGTACAGGGTCTGGATCTCCATGACCGTCGCCCGGCTGTTGGCCTCCACCACTCGCTCCATCCGCCTCTCCCCCATCTCGTCGACGAGGCGCTTCCTTCCTCCAGTCCCCCGTGCGCTGCTCGTCTTCTTCTTCCCGCACCATTCCCGGTAGATCCGCGACACGGCCGTTTTGGAGAAGCCCAGCCGATTGACCGTTTCCGAGATGCTGCAGCCGGCACTGCGAGCGCCGACGATGAGACCCCGCTCGAACTCGGTCAAGTCCCGCGACTTGCCCATGCTTTCGGGCTGGGAAGCGGATGCAAGACCCCGTTTTTGATCAACCTACTACCACTTTTTTTTTTTTTTTTAATGGGACCAGATGGTGCCTTTAAACAATGACTGCTCGTCCGTCGTTAAGGTTCTTCAACTGCGGTCGTTTGTTTGGTACATCGGACTCATTGTCGCCCTCTTTCGGTACATTTGCAGAAGGGCTGTTATAAATGACCGGTAAAAAAAAAAAAAAAAAAAAAAAGAACGGAAACTATGGTTAAATTGAAGAAAAAATGTACGATGAAATTTAATTTTTTTAAATTACATTTGTATTTCGTACTATAAAGGAAAGAATACGTTCCATTTATAATCCATGGCTTGCAAAAGTGAAATGGCAAGTGTTCGAAATCACCACTAGAGAGCAGCACTGTGCTTCTCAAAAAATTAAAAATTAAAAAAGCCTGCTCGGGCCATGCAGTAACATTATAGCCGATACACAAGGCGTCATGAAAGTTGTCATAATTGATTGAATCTTCAATATACCAAATGCATACACAAGACACAGAAGTGAGAGGGCAAACAAAACATCGACTAAACGACACGCACACTCCGATCAATAAAGCGTCTACCCAGAGCGAGGTACACAAATATGGATAAGATGATCTCAATTGGGTATTTTCCCCTCATTCACGAAAAGTCCGAAAAAGTCTTAATTGTCAGCTGTCTAAAACATTATCCTATCCAAAAAATGTGTACCTCGCTTAAGCTAACCTAAAACCAAGGGATGTCACCATGATATTTCTGGTTACCGATACATCAATTAATAAAAATCAAGGATGAATCATGACTGCATCCAGTCCATTCCATATAAGGCCTCTACATAAACCGCAAGAACAAAGAAATTCCATCTTTAGCGACAAGAACGAGCTCAGTTTATCTCAGCCAGGACGTTTGACGCTTTGCAAGAGGTCCTTGTGAATAAAGTTGCGATTAAATAGCGCGCTTTTTTTTACGACAAATGCTCTCCTGCATGTACAATATTTTGGCTTCCAACATTTAGTCACCATATTGTCTTTATATTCCTATTATACCACTGACTCTCAAACAGTGTGCCATGAGAAATCATCATCAGGTGTGACGTGGGAAATTTACCAATTACATATCTTCCTTCTTTTTCTTTCCCCTTGTGCCCTTAGGGGTCGCCAGGGCGTGTCATCTTTTTCCATCTAAGCCTATCTCGTGCATCCTCAATTAGTCTTAAAAATATTTATTACAAATCTATCTCTGTTTATCGATGTATTCCAGATATATACACTGACAAGCTGGCAGAACAGTTGCTCTTCCTTTAGACTGACGACTTTGTACAATTGACCCATGGAGCCGCTTTTTGACATTTGTTGGCGTAAAATTATTCTACTGTCAAATTTGTACCCTAAATGTATCACTTCTGGAAAAATAGCATGAACCACTTTGGATTTCTGATCAATCCGCTTAGTTCTCTGAAACTAACTCAGAAAAAAGTTCAGTTAAGAATGTGTGTCGAGAACACGCAATGAGAACACCCATACCAGGGCAGCAATAAAAATAAAAATAATTTCACAGCCCTGAGACCGGAAAGAAAAAATAAAATCTGTTCTTGCGGAGTATGCGTGGACCGACATAATTTCACAGATTGTGACCGACATCGTCGCAGGACGTCAGCTGCCGTTCGAGCATCTGTTTCTCCACCAGGTCTTCCACCCTGCCAACCTCCACCTCGTCCACGTCGTCCATAAAACTGGCCCAGTCGGTTCCGCCGTCTTCGCGTTCCGCGGGGTCGGCTTTCCCGACGACGAGCAGGGGGGTGGAGTCGGCGTGGGTGGTGGTCACGCAGTTGCAGCTGTCGCAGATGCCGTAGCGCCGGAACCCCGGGGAGACGCTGGACCCGGAGAAGATCCGCCTGCAGCTCTTGCAGGACACGGGCAGGTCGTGCCTGTGGACCTGTTCGGGGTCCGCAGGGAGTAACAGCAGTTAGGAAACCAATTTGCAATTGACGATTACATATATACACATATATATATATATATATATATATTTTTTTTTTTTAGAAGTGAACTTGGGAAGTTTCAACGCCCTTACGCTCAGGGCGTGGGTGCGAAGATGCTCCTGTCTTGTGAACCTCTTTCCGCACATGGGACAGGGAAAGGGCCTCTCGCCTGTGTGACAGCGAAGGTGCCGTTTCATTATTCCCTTCTGCTTGGCCGTGTACGGACAGAAGGGGCACTTGTGCAGTTTGACCGGAACCAGTAAGCTGTCGCCTGCAGAATAAGACGCAGTTAGAATAAAGTTTACGCATGTAGTCGAAAAAAAAAATGACAACTCCACCAATCAGGTTGCACCTGTGTCCTCTCCAATCCAATCCGATTGAATTTCCATGACGGATGAGCCGACAAAACCCAAACTGTCCTCCATGCGGCTCATTCCCAAGATGCTACCTGGCGGTCTTTGGGTAATGCGCTGGCCCCCTCGGTCAACCGCCGGGTTGGGGCCTTCGCCCCTGGCCAGCATCTCCATCAGCTGCCGGGCACTGAAAGAAGAGCCGTAACCCACGGAGGAGCGCTCGGCGTTGAAACTCGGCGGGAGGATGCTATGTCGGCTGTGGTGAGGAACCGAGGGGCCGGGATACGACGGCAGGTCTTTATTGTCGGGAGATTCCAAAAGCTCCTCATCTGGGTCGTACTCTATCTTGGGGTTGACTAACTCTAGGGTCAAATCAGAACACGAAGTGGAGGAGAGATTAGTCTGATCCGTCTTTGCCTTTGGCCTTTCAGCGCCGGAATTGTAGTCGGCGTCCATTTCTCTGCTTGGGCCCGCGAGAGTGTTGCCGGACACGGGCAGAGGACTTGGAATTTGCTTTACAGATGCCCCATCTGGTTCTTTAACCTGTGAACGAGACTCCTCGGGCCCAACGCCGCCGGATTTCGAAGCAGCCGGGGTGCCGCTGTCCGCCGGCCTGTATCGCCCTTCCTGTCCTTGAGTCTCCTCCTCTTTCACGTCCTCTTTGTCCTTGTTGCATATTTCCAAAGAGGAGCTGATGTATTTTTTGCAAAGGTTCACCAGGTCGGTCATCTGCAAGTAGCTGGCCGCCGACATCACCTCGATGACGCTGCTGCTGCTCAGGGCCAATCGGCCGGAGTAGAGGAAGTCCAGGATGATGGAGAAGGCATCGGCCGTAACTATGTCTAAAGATGCTGTGCTTTGACGCTGTCCACTATCCTGAAAAGAGATCAAGTGTCTGATTAAGAAAGTGGACTTAGAAGCCACATTTTGACGTTTTGAATGTTTGAATATGGTCTTAAGATTCCCTGTACAGTGGTGCCTCGGTTCACGAACAAAAATTTCACAATTTTTCTTGCTTCTGTTTTCAAACGAAAATCGGTACTCGAAGGCCCCCAACAACACCCAAAAATAACAGAACGCTGACCCACGACGTGCTCTGTTGTGAATTCCCACCCACTGAAAATAACATAACGCACGGCGGTTGATTCGGTTTTCGAACAAATCGGTTCTCGAACCGCCTTCTGGAACGGATTGTGGTCAAAAACCGATGCATTGCTCTATATTCAAAGTTGACAACTTAACATGGGTATTAATATTTAGCTCTTAATCAGGAACTTAGCTGGGGAAAATGTACCTCAGCATAATTCTTACGAAGGCAACCAGATTTTATCTACTTTGCTTGGACGTCTGTTTATGACAAAACAAAATTGTTACATCAATGATGTCTAAAATGATACCTTTCTATTAAATTATATTAAATCCCCAGGCAACTTTTCCACTTTAGAAAACAGATGGATGTTTGCTTAATTCATCTTAATGGGAATTTACAACTTGAAATTGTACCAAAATTACAGGTGTCACAAAACGCACACCAGTCGCTCATCGAAACGGCACCACACCTGTAAATAGTGAACCAAGAGAGCCCTGAAGTACCCGCTTCCCGCAAACAGGACATTGCGGTGGGCCTTGAAGACGCGGCCCTCGACGAGGATGCTGCAGTCACAGAAGTAGCCCCGCTTGCGCTGCTCGTTGAGCTCGAAAACGAGCTTAGGCAGGTAGCAAGGCACCTCCATGAATCAACTTCAGTGGGCTCTAAACGAGAGAGGAACGCACAAAAATGAATATGGAGAACATAAATGAATGAGTCCTGTTAGTCCCAGTTGTGTCACATAAGAGAACAAGACAACGTGGAGGAATTAGTTATCAGATTAATTTCACGAGTCAGCATGTAGCAGTCACTGTGATTTGATTCGCACTGGCAAATCTGCACAGTCGAGCCCGAAAAATCACACTTGTAAAATTTGCTACGAGTAGAAATACATAGAAATTGAAAGACATTGATTACTTTGTGTCGTCCTGACATTAATTTTCAAGCGCATTTACGTCGAAAGTCATCAACATCATGAGCCGTGTCAAAGGAAATTCAGCTACACTGAAAACATTTCTGGGATATAACACAGGTAATGTTTCAGTATCTAACTATAATAAGTATGAGATTGTGATTTACTTGGACTTGATCTAAGTTCTAACGTCAGACTAGTCTGTTCATATATAGAAATGCGAACAGTTTACATTTATTTTTGAAGTTGAATGTCTATTTATTTCTTGAAAAAAATGTCCGTCTCAGTCTGTGGAGTGTCAATAAATTATGATTATGGTATTAGATAACAACTACATACTCGGGTATAGCAACTCAGTTAAGTTATTTTAAGGTCTTGAGATTCCATCCCTGATCACACCCGCCACCTATATCTGCGGGCATTACGGACCACACCCGTACATTTTTCAAATGTGAGTGACTGATGTAGTGTTAAATGCTTTTTAATAACGCTGCGGATTTTTCACGGATTTTGTCCATATGGCAAGATGTTAGTGTTATAGTTTCCAAGAGCATACGTTTGAAAAGCTGCAGCCACGTGCAATACAGTCTTATTATACAGCATCGTAATAACACACATAAGTTCATCCCAATTGCTTCAGTTTGCCTCTTTATTTTCAGGCTAGCTAGCGCTGCTAATGCTAACGATCTTGTTGCAAAAACCTATTCGGTTATTCATAAGCACCACCTTATACCGCGTGTAAATCACAACGCAATCGATCCGGATAACTTACCCGTCAAAACCCTGAAAAAAAGAATGATAGTGCCTGATGTTCCTTGAAACATTAAACTGCTAATACTATTGTTTTCCGGTGTTTTTTTTTTCTTCCTAAATACTGAAAAGCAAATACTTCCGGTAATACATGAATGACATTTGAGATTAGCCAATCAGAAATGACGGGGTTGTGGCCACAACCTCGAATACGGATGTGACTGGACGAGGAAGGATATCTACAATTTTTAATCAAATACAATTCAAAAAATAAATATTGGGGGGGGGGGCGAATGAATAAACAAGAAGATAAAAATTAAAGTGAAAATGTAAATACTTAATTGCGCATTTATAAATGAGTATATTCAATCGCTATTGACTAAACAGGTGAATTTGCAATGGTGGCGTCACCACATGTTGAAATATTAATTTAAACAAATAATGGGTGGGGTTTCCACACTGTTTAAAAGTTTACTACAATATGCATGGTTGGCATCCCAGTTGTCCAATCTAATTTCATGTTAATACCTACAATTTAAAATATACAGGAAAACCCCAACATGCCCAACGTTATTGAACTACATCAAAATATTTTAAAAATAAGGCAATACTGGTACCCTTTGAAGACACCTGAGAGCGACACCTCGTGGATATTTTTTAACGCTTGAGAAACATTTCACATTATTTTCATTGTACCAATTAGCTAATATGGCTTCAATGTGCTATTTACATTAGCAAAGCAAAGCAAATTTATTTGTAAAGCGCATTTCATACACGAAGTATCTCAATGTGCTTTACGTGAATAAATGCATTTGAAAATAAAGACGGTCGCTTCAAGGCCCGTTGGGTGGTTTTGAGGGAGATCGGCGTCTCGGCGGAGCCCCTGTACAGGGTCTGGATCTCCATGACCGTCGCCCGGCTGTTGGCCTCCACCACTCGCTCCATCCGCCTCTCCCCCATCTCGTCGACGAAACATTTAAAACGGGATAAAAATAACAATAAAAATGACAAACACAATATTTAAAAAAAAGACAAAACTGCCTACAGTGCAAGTAATATAATCAAAAAGTGAATATATTCTAAAAAGCATGAGAAAAAAGAAGAGTTTTCAACCTTTTAGCATCTGTTGGATTTGAGCAAGTGATTTCAGCAGTTGATATATCTTTATGCTTACATGTTGTCTTCACTTTTACAGAGAAACAAATTGTGAAAATGTTGTATTAATTGCACAAAAAATTCTCTCATAATTGCTCTTCCGCTATGCTAAATATGCTTGAACAATACAATGAAACAAAGAAAGGTGGTGCCAAGCAGCGGGCGACGGAGAAGACATAACAAAGGTGTAGCTGGAACATTCTGCCTGCGCTCTCCACCACAAAAACTCGCGTTTGCGATGTTTGTCACGGTTGCTTGCGGTGAGCTTTGTTTGTCAGGTTTGCTTTGTAACATTACGTAGCGCCCTACAGAAATAAAAAGCAGGATTCGTGGAGATGTGGCCAGAATGTCAAGAGATTTTGAACGAGTACACATCCTCAAAGTTGTCCTCCCTAAACCAGACATTAAATATTACTCATTTATTTCTTGCCACATCCACACATCTTGACCCGCAGCTCTCGACATCACATTTTCCAATGCTGTAGGAAAACCACGTTGAAGTCGTCCAGCGTGTATGCCTACTCTCTTTTTATGAAAGCCCATAACCCATAAAACACTATGATTTTGAATGTCAACACTAAATTACAACTAATAGCAATCTTGCTGTAATTAAGGGTTTCCCAAAAATTTTCAGCTCGAGAGCCAGAAAAGAAGTTGAGCTCCTCCTTGCGACCCAAACTTAATACAACACTGTATGTCAATTTTTTTGCTTTACTGCGCATATCAAGAAATAAATGAATTGATCATTTGTTGAAATGTTTCACTGCTGCACCGAGCGACCTCCTCGGGGCGAGAAAAAGACCGTGTTTGCGATTTGCTTAGCTCGTGGGGCCCGTGTTGTCTACAAAGTAAACCGCCGTCATGTCCGCTTTGTGTCGGCACATTGTGCGCGTCGGCCGCAAAGGGGCAGCCGCAGTCTGGCGCTGAGGGCCTGCAGCGGCACCCCCGTCGCCGCTTGTGGTCTGACGAGGAACTCGGGCCTGCATTTTCCCAGGCTGAGACAACGCACCACGGTGGCAGCGCAAGGCTCACTGGGAGCCTGATTAAAGACTCGGGACAATGGAGGGGACCGCGGCGGTATTTTCCATTCCTAGAGCCGTCTCCCCTTGTGGGGGGGCAAGTATGTGCGTTGAAACGTTTGAATTATCCCAGAATCTCTGGAATTCCGAACTAGGCTCGGCGACGAGGACCCTCAAACGGGGATCAAAAAGCCCAGAGTGGAGTGCGGTGGATTGGTGCAGCAGCACACACACATACACACACACAAAAAGTAAAAGATTGGCCTCTGTGGCTGTATTTCCCCCCGTGTAATTGTGTTTTTTTGGCCAATGAGCAAAAGGCATGTGGTGCGTATTGTCCTTTTATCTCTCGTGGGCAATCACTGTGAGTCTAATACAGCAGGCGCCCCTCTTTATTGAAGAGACAGCACTCTCCTCTCTCCTTCCCTCTGTAATTATCATTTCATGTTGTGAGACGGTCGGCCCCGCGCCTCTCACGCTCCCTTCGGCTCCGGCTGGTGAGGACAAAAAGAATTCACGACTGAAATAAATCTGCCAGCCTTTTTATTATTGTATATTTAGCGCCGCGGAGCCTTCCCACACCGCAAACTTCCGGGGAGCGTAAGGGCCCCGGAAAAGTGATGTCTTTGCCACAGGCGGGTTGCGACGATCAAAGGCCGGCTTGTGCTAAAAGCAGTTAGCCGAGAGCCCTCAGACGCTGACCTCAATCGTAGCTCATGTCTGAGCGCAACACTGACTCTGTGTTTGTGGTACGTGAGAGGAAGATTGTGTCGCGCTGGTTTCGCAGCACACGTGTTGCCATTCACCAAGATTCGTCTGTTTTGGCCCCTTGATGTCGCTTATCCGAGTATCGACGCTATAGCGATGGAACGCGGTCTTAAAATTAGCGCAGTGGGCAGACTCGGAGAACTTGATTCATGTGACTCGACTTGAGTCCGACTTCAATGGCCAATCTTAGCGCTTACGACGAAAACTTTGGGAAAATTTGACTCTATTCTGAAAAACAAATAAATTGTTTTCTTGTAAAAATGCAAAAACCCCAAACATCTGGAGATGCTTTCTTTTTGCTGGTCCAGTTTACATTTAATGTACAATGACCGACATAACCAAAGAAAATGTCACAGTTACATTATGTCATAAATTCAATGTGCAGGGGCAACAGCTTAATTTATTCATATGCTAGCAAAACAACAGGGAAATGGAGAATAAATGTACATTTGAATAACGTGTGCGGCACGGTGACTCATCTGGTAAAGCGTCGGCCTCACAGTTCTGAGGACCCGGTTTCGATCCCGGCCCCGGCTGTGCGGCGTTTGCATGTTCTTCCCGTGCCTGCGTGGGTTTCCTCCGGGCACTCCGGTTTCCTCTCCATCCCAAAAACATGCAACATGAACTGGACACTTTAAATTGCCCCTTGGTGTGATTGTGAGTGCGACTGTTTGTCTCTATGTGTCCTGCGATTGGCTGGCGACCAGTTTGGGGTGTATCCCACCTCCTGCACCTGGGATAGGCTCCAGCACTCCCCACAACACCTGTGAGGATAAGCGGCTAAGAAAATAGATGGATGAATAACGTATTGAATGAGTGAAATAGCACAAATGAACATAAACAATTATGGTAAACAATAACTTCAACTAAGGTATACAATATTAGTTATTGGACATCAGTTTCACATATTTGAAAAAGTATTCAAACGCTTCTAACAATTGCAATTATGATCATTCATATTTCAGCAAAGCAGCAAAAATTACAGTTATAATGAACCAATACGTTGTTATACAACTCAATTAAAATAGCATTGATGATATTTGGAGCATGAGCGGCAAAACTAAATGAGTTATATTGATCAATGAAGGCTTTGATTCTATCTTCTATTTTTCCCCCACCTTAAAATTATCATTAAGAACAAATATGTGTTCCCTGTATTTGATATTGATGATTAATATCCCACTTCCTGAACACTCGGTGTAATCTCTTCTGGGAAAGCTAAAAATGTCCCAGGAATGCAGTTCTGCGATGGCATTTTTTTTTTTTCAGATGAGTTTTTTTTTTTTTTTTTTTCCTGAGCTTACGGCTGGTCCTCTGAGATGCCACGCAGGGCGACGTGTGGATGGATGCCTCCCTGATAATCGGAGGTGTTCCGTTATAAGAGGGATTTGCGATACCGAGAGACTGTCAGAGAGAGCTGCACCCCAAGGTGTCGGGGATGATGTAAAACAAGGGCGCGCCCGCCTCCCCGTGGCATCCAACAAACCTCTGCGCAAATGTGTATTTTGGACACATTCCTGACAATTACTGTGGACTTTCCCTTCAGTCCGTCCATGCAGTCCACTATGTTTAAAAAAAATAAAAATAAGAGTCATCTTTCAGTTTTTTTTATGTCAGCCGGGTTGTAAAATAGCATAGTCGTTCAATTAATCACACTTGTTTTCATTTATCGCATTTTCTTTGTTCTGTGTGGCCCATAAACGATTTAATCTCGTATGTGATGTGCAAGTCACAATGAAGTGATTACGGGCAGGCGTGCCTTTGAGACATGGCACTGAGCGGCATTCTTCACGCACTTAAAAATAGAAACCGTCTGCTTTTTCAATTTCGCTCACTAAAAGACTTTTGGGCATCTCCTTTTTTTTTGTGTGTGGACAGAATCATAACCAGATTCTTTTATATGTTCCCCAGCATGTCCCTGTGATTTTACGATAGTAATCAGCTTAATATGGGAATGGCGTGGGAAAGGCAGAACTTCAGATTATTATTTTTTTTTTATCTGTGCCAGGAAGCAAAAGCACATGACGTACAGTGGGACCTTCAAAGCGGAACACCCCAAAATTGGTAAAGTTCAACTCCAATTTGGTGGAGAAAAAAAATTCCTCCAATTCAAGTTAGGAGCCATTGCTTATTTCATTCTTTTTTTTTTTTTTTTTTGCTTTGCAAGAGCAAATTTGTGTTGAGCGAGCTTAACCTGTTTCAGCCGCTTGTTGAACGGTTGAAAACAATTAAACACACAAATAGAACATTTGAACAATGACAAAAATAACAACAAAAAACGAGACAAAGACCATAACCCGCATCCGGAAGTTTACACGAATGACGAACCGTCCATTACTATTGGCCACAGCCCTCAAAGTTGCAAATACAGCCCCACAGTTGTCTCTCCAACAGTGATTTTGCTTTATGAAACCAGTTTATTTAGTCGTTTATTGTGTTTATGTAGGCTATAATAGTCGCACGTAGTAGCTAACAACAAGCATGAAATTGTGGCGCTTGCTTAAAGCCCAAGTGTCATCCGTCCCTATAAACATTCTAAAATAGATATTGAAATGAAAAAGACACATAACATTATTCACTTCAATGTCTATACGGAAAAATAAATATGAGCGGAGAGCGCGTCATCCATGCGCAAAGTTGCGGAAATGTCATTTGACATCCAAGTGGTCACCAGATTGACTGCATTGACGTCACCCCGCACATTCACCATTTAAAACACGCTGTGGCCCCTACTGTGGGACAGTCCCCTTCAGACACGGAAGCTCTTTTCGAAGAAGAAAACATCTCACAACCGAGTGAAGTGACCGGGGCAATATTACCCTACCGTTTTGAGCCATATTTAGATGATATGCGGATCACTTCTAACTAACAACAGACTCCCAGACAGTATGTATGAGCCAGCCCGGCCAGCGGCTCGTCCTCCCACCTACTATGGGACACAGAAGCTCTTTTCATAGAAGAGAACATCTCACAATTGAGTGAAGTGACTGGAGCAATATTACTCAATCGTTTTGAGCCATATTTAGATGATATGCGGATCACGGCCAAACTACCTCTGCCTGGCATAGATGAGCCACCCCGGCCGGAGCCGTGATCGGCGGACACGGCACCGACGGGCACATCGACACATTTAGCACCTCTTACTTACGGATGTGGATCTTTTGTTACGTTCTGAAAGGGTCTTCCCCCCAACTATTGTTTTTTTTTTAGTATCTGTATACACACCTACCTGTCATTTGCAACCCACAAAGCTCTCGTCCTTTGCACCCGTGCAATCCATTTTTCAGGACGAACCGGGTCTTTTTTGAAAAGTATGAAGAATGAATCCATCCTCCCGAGTGTTCGAACAATAGCCAGCAATGCAGTGAGCCGGCATTTTGGCTAACAAGAAGGAACTAAGAGCTACCTTCTCACAAGTCAACCTAATAGAAACAGATGAGTCCACTTGAGTGCGCTACTGCCCTGTACGTCACTTCCTGCTTCTTGTCGAAAACAAATCCATCGAGAGGATTTCCATGGCAGGAGTTGCAAAAAGCCATATACGTCAAAATAATGTTTTGTGGTGAAAAAAACGGACTGGTCCACACCGGCTGCCATTTTTTCATTAATAACATACTAAAAAATCATCCATTTCATTGCCTGCATTGTTAGTAGAAGGTTTTTTTTTTTTTTGGGGGGGGGTGATAGTTTGAGCCTGGAGCTAATTAATTCACTGGACGTGATTTCCTATGGGAAAAATAAGAACTTGGAAGTAGAAGAAACAGCTTCTCGCTCAGATCGCGTTCGACTTTGGAGGTTGCCGCGTAAAGTTGAAGATCAGAGTGAGGGGACAGGCCGCGACGCCGCGGCAAACTCATGACAAACTGTCTGAGCAAATGTTGATCCCCAATAAGAACAAAGAAGGACAACGTGAGCGAGACGACGTGGAAAACAAATGCGGATGGATTGGTGACAGCGGAGGAGGGGGGGGGCATATAGCTAGTGGGGGGGAAATAACGCAGATCAGTCAAGGGGGGTGGGGTGAGAGGGGAAACATTCGCCCTTGCCCACATTAAAGCCATAAAAAAAGAAAACAAACAGAAAAACATGTCTGACATAAAGAGACTGGTTTCCGCGGCGACAGCACAATGGCTGCCTGTGGCTCCTCGGGCTCTCGCCATCTCGTCTGGGGCCCGGCACCAGCGAAAGTCACCGCAGTCCCATCAGTAAGTGTGTGTGTGTGCGCGCGAAACATTGTGAATGTCATCACGCTCAATGCTGTGGGAACGGCCATGAAAGAGACCCCACTCAGAAGCCACAAAAGCTCCTTTCTGCGTCTCCTCGCCGCCTTTTAGCCTCTCTATTTATCTTTGCGCGGGGGGAGCCGGATGAGGAGGGAGGACTTTTTCTCTTGTCTCACACCGTGACAAGCGGACTGACCCATGACTTGCTGGCCTTCTGCACCCATGACTGACAGCTCGCCGTCACACTGGAGACGAGCGTCGCCTTCTCTCAAAAGGTTCGTTTCAGCCGCTGGAATCGAACTTCCGGTACAGTCTGCACAACTGAACAGCGAAAACAGATGGATCAATGGCGTGACCCTTATAGGAGTGAATCAAGGAGCTGTCTAGACAAGACACATCCATTCCCTCACGGATCCAGTTTGGACATTGCCGAGCCACTCTGGTGCCCAGTTCCCATGCCGGCCCCGAGCGACTCGCCGGGAACGCCCGATGCCAATGACGGGCACAGACCACTTTCTCAGTTCAGTGTGGTATGATGACTGGATGACCAGCTGAGCTTAATTATCAGCGCTTCACCATCAGTAATATAAAAGATATGCTGGAAACTTGTTGATCCAATTAAGGAAATGAGGCGGTGATTGTTTGCGAGAACATTTTAGTTTCCAGCATAAATGTTTACAAAAGAATGCAGTGTGAGATAAGATATTCTTTGATGTTTAAATTTTGTCACTCAGTGTTGGTGATTGAAGCCATCTGTTGCTCATTATGCCTTAGTAATAAAACGAAATTCAATCAGACCATAATTCAGCTTTATATTTAGATCGACTCAAGTTAATTGCCTCAACTTTGAATCTCAACAAATAATAGAAATTGAGTTACAATTCAAATGTGCTTTTTGAGAAACCAAATGGGACAAAGTTGACCAGAAGATGTTTAAAACTGCTAACAGTTTGTTTTTTGTTTGGAGCTGCGTTTGAGTACAGCAGGGGTGCCCAGACTTTTTGACCCCAAGACCTACTTTTCAAGCAGCCAGCCTCTTGCGGATGATGCTCCCCAAACCGTTTTCAGGTTAATGTTATTTTGCCTCCTATATTTAAAATAAAGAATTAGCTTTTTGTGCACTGTATTGTATGTGCTTCCATCCTGGATCAGGCTGTGCCAAGGTGAAATTTTAAAATTTCACACCATTTCATCCTGCACGTTCTACTTGGGCTTCAGACCAGACCTTTCCCACTCGGAAAAGAGAAAATCTCATCGAGTTCACCAACTTTTTTTTCGATTAATCACAAACTCCGACAGTAATTGCATCTTAAAACAA
The DNA here is from genome assembly GCF_019802595.1 of Syngnathoides biaculeatus. NCBI lineage: Eukaryota > Metazoa > Chordata > Actinopteri > Syngnathiformes > Syngnathidae > Syngnathoides > Syngnathoides biaculeatus. The sequence goes on along the minus strand of NC_084640.1, from coordinate 11,900,961 downwards.
CAGCATTTCTCTTTTAACTTTCCCCATTAATATCAAAAGTAAACATAAGCAGCACGTCCAGCTCATCTTTGCTCTACGTTGCCCAGACTGTGTTGCTAACTCAAGCACCGATGGTGGATGCTGTCATTATAAAACACATTGATGGGCTGCGTTAGTTCTGTAACGTTTGTAATTATGAGTGTACCTCTTTAAGAGCAGGGACGGGGTACGGGTGCAAGGTAAACTAGGAAAAAGAAAGTGTGGCGGAGCAGCGGTCATTGTTAGAGAAAGTTCCGTGTGCTGCCTAAAAGAAACCAGTGACTTCTTTGTTTCATTTTTTCCAGTACGTATGTGAATTCCGCCATTGGATGTAACAAGCAGTCATCCCTCACTCATTGAATCAAATAGGTTATACTTTCAATTTGCATTTTTTTTTTTTAATTGGCACCCCGTCCCGATCGCGATCGACGCATTGAGCACCCCTGAAGTACAGAGTAGTAGTTGTGAAACCTGAAGGGCAGTGGGGTCACTTTAAATTACGCTTCCATTGTAGTTTTCAGGCATCCCTGTACTTTAGTTGTAAATATTTTACTCATTTTTATATTTGAAACTGATATTTGTACTTTCGAATTCTGATGTTGTCTAAACAGGTATGTAACTTTTTTCTACCTGTGGAGACGATGACATTAAAAAAATGTAAATAAAAGACGGCTAAAGTCAACCGCTGTTGCGATCTTGACTGATTACTTTTGTACTCAAAAGCATTCAACAGTCTTGTTTTAAAATTTTACTTCAGTAAGTGTTGAATCAATATTTCTACATCTACAAAAGTTTTTTAAAAAAACAAATACAGATTCATCTCTACTTCTATTTACTATAAGTACAGAATCTGAGCGCTTTTGCCATCTATGGTATATTTGAACATTTTTGAAGTTGCAAAGGGGCCACGCACGAAAAGTGATAATTGCGGCTGTGACTTTTTTCCCCCCCTTCTAAATCCCGTCCATGTTCGTGTGAAGGATGAACGGTTGTGCGTGAGTGAAAATTGCAAAAGTATGAGCCTGTTAATTTCAACGAGGGGACGGCGCCTTGTTGTGGTTTGGAGGGATGTGGCGGAGCGAGGACTCAAAATAGCGGATCAAGACTGGCAAGAATCTTGCAGAATTCCATCTCATCAGCGCTCAGATCTCTCTCGCGCTCTCTCATGTCTGCCTTCACCACCCCGATCTCCACACGATGAAGTTATTCTCATATTTAACTCATTTAGTTTCTTCATTCATCTTCTTAATTACTTCTGTCCCCAGGCACGATTTTCATGGCAGTTGCGTCACTGTGGAACAAGCAAGTGTGGCCATCTTAGAAACATAAGTAAAACCAGAATGTACATTCTGCAAACATGCGTGCTTTTTTTTTTTTTCAGGGGCAAGGTTCCAATTTTAATCGAGAGAAAAAAATGAATGAGATCTTCCCGCAACAACGCTGCATCTTTCGTCAAACCTTTTCCATCATAATATGATGACTACATTTGTTTCTCTTTCAAATGTATTCATGGACTTACTTACATTTTTCTCACAATATGACATATTCTTGTAATATTGTGACCTTATTCACCCGATATTGCAACGTTTTTTTCCCCTCACATTACAATTGATTTTCTGCTGAAATTGCTGCTTAAATCTTTATGACTATATTTATGTTTCATGTTTAACTGCCCCCATCTTTTTTGATCATTTTGGTCAGATTCATCTTTTTGTAATATTATTTCCAGTCTGTAGCTGATATGCTTGCGTGGAAAACAAGCCTAAGCCACAAACTGTAATAACACTATAATATAGTTGTTTTTTTTTTTTTTTTTTTTTACTATTCATGGAATTCTACAACTTTTTTTTGTCAGTCTTTTCATTTTTTATTGTATTTTGTGTCCTCATTCATAAAAGTGTCCTGGTGTTCCAATGAAGCAGGAAAAAAAAAAGGGGATATGATCGAAGGAGAGAAAGAATTTAGACGGAGCAAAGCACCAAAACAAGCGCAAATCCAACATCTTGCACACAATCGTTGTCGTGTGTTTAAATGAACACACCCTTCCAGTCTGCCAAGCAGGAAGAAACACACTCAGCTGGGCATTGTGTCGAAGGGGGCATGCCACTTAGCCTCACTCTTTTGACACACACACACACACACACACACACACACACACACGGCGCCTGGCTCCCGTGTTTCCATGGCAATCTGCACCAGCAATCTTCCCACGGTGGCTGTGGAACCGACGACTGAGTGTCGCATGTGTGAATGAATGGACGGCGCTGAGCGCGTGTGCGTGCGTATCTGCGAGTGTGCGCGTGCATAAAGAGTGCTAACCTGTCCGGTGAAGAAGCCAGATGTTCGGACACTCACTGGGCCGATAGCGCTCTTGACCCTCACTGTGCGGGACCTCTTATCGGCCATGTTGCTTTGCTTTGACACTTGCCACCTGGGTTCTTATCTTTAGTGGAGGGAAGTAACTAAGTACAAATACCTTGTTCCTCTACTTAAAGGGGAAGTCCAGTGCTTTGCATGGACATTGTATCCAATAGGTCATGTAATATGTACTCTATTTTGACAATGTGATGTTGAATCCTCTCTCATTTAATAGTGTTTTGAGAAGATTTTTATCGACAATTACGAATTTTCAGGGGCGCTGCCTTTTCGCGAATCACGTGTCTTACGTGCGCGGATGTGACGTGTAAGGTGCCACACCAAAGGCTGGATTAAACTGTGCCCAGCGCTGATTTCTCAGATTCATCCTCATCTGATGAAGACATAGTAGTATCGGTTGATCGAGAAGACGGAGGAATACTTCCATACAGATTTGAACCTGTGGCTGTAAATAATGTTTAATATTTGGAGGGTTCTTCGGGCGCAATGACGCCAGAGTCTGAATTCTTGGAAGCCTACGCACGAGACATAAGTGCGTAAACATAGGCCCCCGGAGCTCCGGGCCGACAGCCGCGGATGGTTCTTCAGGCAGAATGACGTGGAGTCTGACGCATGTGCTCCGGCGGCAGGCCGCGAGCCAGGCTTCGGCGTCCAGCGGAGCCCATTAGCCGAACGTCGGTGTCCGGCGGAGGCCGTTAGCCGAGCTTCGGCGTCCGGCGGAGGCCGTTAGCCGAGCTTCGGTGACCGGTGGAGAATGCAAGCGAAAGCTCAGATAAAGGCCTCCGCCGCCGAAGCTCGGCTAACTGCCCGCCACTGGTGCTCGCTCGTCAGACTCCAGCGTCATTCCGCCTGAAGAACCATCCAAACATTCAACATTATTTACAGCCACAGGTTCAAATCGGTATGGAAGTATTCCTCCGTCTTCCTGATCAACCAATACTGCTATTTCTTCATCAGATGAGGATAAATCTGAGAAATCAGTGCTGGGCACAACTTAATCCAGCATTTGGTGCGGCACTTTACACATCTCATCCGCCCAAGTATGTCACGTGACTCACAAAAATGGCAGTGCCCTTGAAAATTCGTAATTGTCAATAAAAAATATTCTCAAAACACTATTAAAGGAGAGCGGATCACATTGTCAAGAGAGAGTATATATTACATGACCTATTGGATACATTGTTCATGCAAACCGCTGGATTTCCCCTTTAAGTGAAGATTTCAGATGTAGGCCGATACACCTTACTTAAGAATTAGTTTTTGGAAAGTTCCATCTCCACCCGTTGCTTTTCCGCAACCGCCGTGGATGATGACAGCGTAGCTAAAAGACGAATCCTGGGGGACTTATAACGTGGAATGTGAACCAGCGGATCATTTACAACAATGACGCAAAACAGATTCAGGGAAGAAGGATCAACTGTTACCCATTCATGGCCCAATTTCAGAGAACTGTTTGATGCCACTGGCTCCAAAACTGATTGGTGGTGATGATTATGCCGGCATAAAAAAAAAACTTCTGACGTTCAAAAATTGTCAGCCTAATCGGTTGTGCCAGTTTTTCAAAATTCTACTGTCCATAATTCACAATGAAAATTACTTGAATACTTCGGTACTTAAGCCGCGATTGGCTGGCTACCAGTTCAGGGTGTAACCCGCCCCCTGCCCGATGACAGCTGGGATAGGCTCCAGGACTCTTGCGACCCCTGTGAGGATAAGCGGCTCAGAAAAATGGATGAATGGAACAGAAAACATAAATAGGGATGAGACTTGAACATGTGTTCACCCAATGGGAATCTACAGTGTGAGAGCACTGATGAGGAATCGGATCGAGTTTCGAGAATAGAATCTCCGTTTTTTTTTTTGGTTTTGTTTTTTTTAACTCATAAGTATTGCATCTTGTCTTGTTATCATAACAGGTATCGCCCAAGGGTTCCAATACCAAGAAATTTTGAAACCTAAATTTTTTTTTTACCTTGAAGTGAATATGTAAATCATTGTACATAGTTTTTGGAACATTTTTTGTAAGGTGCTTTGAGGTGGTATCATTTTGCTTCCTTTTTCTGACTACTATAATTATTGTTATTGTTTTCCCTTTAAGGTTAGTTTCTTTGCTCTCTTACGGGTATGGATTTGGTTGAGGATGACCTACGAGATCAGATAATTGGAGATGAGAGAAACCCTCCTCTTCTGTCATTTATAAAGGTGTTATTATACCACTGTTAATGAATGTAAATTGATTGTATTTTTTTCTTTCGTTCTCCCTTTCTCTGTTTGTATATAAAAGTGTGGAAAAAATAAATAATTAAAAAAAAAGAATTGCCGTTCCTAAATTATTTTCAATTCCTATATCTTGTCCTTGAAGGAAAAAGTTTAACCTTTAACTTGGCTTTATCGTAGGTTGCTCCTGAGCAATCTTCAAGAAAGGAAAAAAAAAATGTTTTTTTACCCATAAGTAATATTTAAAGCAACAGCCTGCGAATTAACTTTTTTTTGTGGCAGTTTTACGCTACAGACTTAAATCAGCAACAATCGTTGTTGTGCGACGAACTCAGTCGTGTTTTCCTATTTTTGTAAAAGCACTTTTGCACCTCACATCGCCACAGTGAAACCTTCCATAAAAGCTACAGTGAAGAAAATAAGTATTTGCACTCCCTGATACAGTACACAACGTTGGTGTCAATGATGGGAGTTTGATTTACAGAAGAGGCTGTTGAGAGGCTAGATGAGAAGAATAATCAATCAAAGATGCCTTCATCTTTTGTTTTTTCCTCACCTATGACCAAAACATGCATGCAGGGTTGCGCCCAGACAAGTGGATGTGGAGTCCATCGTGGTCCATCATTCCCACACTCCTCACCTCTCTGCCACAAATTAGTACGGCCATTGTTCTACATGAGCACACAATTAAAGGAGCATGGGAAGAAAGAAGGAAGGAAGGAGAGCAGGATGAGACTGCAGGCTAATTGACAGAGGGTGACTGAGAGGAGGGCTGGAAGGATAGAGGGGGGGGGGTGACAAGCCGGGGAAGGGCAGATTAAAGGGTGGGAGGAGGGACATGAAGAGGAGGCGACCGTGTTGGGGGGGGGTGAGAGGGATGAAGCCAAAACTGGCAACTCTCCTTCAACTGCCAAACGTTGTCACTGGGTGGCTCTGACAGCGAGAGGACATGCCAGAGGGAAACGAGTAGAAGCTTGGGAATTCTCAACACTTTGTCATGGGCCCTCGGGGGTCGAGCAAGTGCCACCGCCGCTACTAGTCGAGCAGAAGAGGAGGGAAGACAGACGGGTGGAAGCAAGACTTACACAAGCAGAAGGCTTCTTATAAGCAACGGGGACACACAGTCCACGGTCCAAAAGCAGAAAAAAAAAAAAAAAAAAAAAAAATCAGCGTGGCTTTTCGCCACCAGCGAGCACAGCAAGAAGAGCATCCGCCGTCCGTCGACCTCTTAGGGCCAGCGAGATGAAGAGACCTCACGACTTCAGCTCCGAGTCGGACACGGACGAGCTGATCGATGTGGGACAAGAGGACGGCTACTGGTGAGCATCCCCCGCCGCACACCTGACACGGGGGTGGGGGGGGGGGAGGTAAAGGAAATGTGCTGTATGTGAAATTTATATTGGGTAGGCAAGATAAATAAATCATTAAATAACGTAACAATGCTGTTATGTGATAAAAATCAATACCATTAACAATGTAAATATTGTAATAGAGAATGCAACAGTTTGTTTAAAAAAATAAAATTTGTAAGGTCTGTTGATTTAGACATTAATTTTAATTAATTCCACACTTTAACTAATATCAACAACTTTCGATTTAAGTAAAAATATAAAGAAAAAACAAGGACAAACTTGACAGTGGTATATATATATATATATATATATATATATATATATATATATATATATATAAACGTATAGTTGTGAATACAAAAGCAAAAACCTAGATTTGATTTGAGGATGAAATATTATTAATTTCCATGAATAAGTAACGTAAGACGTGTTTATTTGTCACTTAGAGCTAGATATTTTGATCTTTAATTTTTTCAAATGTGTAATCCACATTGTGTGAGTAATATAGAGTAAATGTTATTTTATCATGAATTATTTTCATGAAAAGAAGCATTCACTCACACATTGTAATGAGATCCAACACAACGGCTGCAAAGTAGTTTTTACAAAGATACTTTTTACTAAAAGCACGCAATGTCGTTCGTTTGCACGAAACTGCAAATTGTCACCACAAGAATATACCAGGGCGTTGTATTGCACTGACTCAAAAAACAATTACTTTTAAAAGGCAGAATTTGGAGTACTGCTGTTGTATTGAATGTGATTGTATCGCGTCGATGTCCCCAACCAAGTGTCTGTATTACGAGTCAAACTCCAGGTGGAACAGGGTGGAGAAAAAGTCCAAGTGCAGACTAAGCTCAAATGAAAAAATAAATCATTTCCACGAGAGGAGAAACTTCCTGAACTCGTGCCTGAAATGTTGAATTTACAGTAGGTGAAGTCGCTTTACACACTGTGGGAATTGTCGCCATTTGTAGCTTTCAAAAGACGTTAGGTTTAAAGCATTCAACCAAAGGTCGAATCCGTGGGCGGGTGGGCGATGGGGTGGGCTCTCAAAAACAGTTTCAGAAGGAATCGCAGTCTGCAGGCGACACAAATGTTGGGTTGTCAAGGACAAACCGATTCCCGCTTATTTGTCAGCACGTGTTTGCACTCACAGGGATCGCGACGACGTCACAGGGCCTCGGCGAGGCAGTACGTGACATGAAAGGCGGCCCGGCCGGGTCAATTGAATTTCGGCGTGACGTCCCCTTTCAAGTGGGAGCCATCAAACGGCATCCCTAAACAGAAACACACCACTCGATTGGCAGTGTTAAAATCTAATAAAAACACAAAAGGGACAATGTCGGCGCTCCCTCTCGCGGGTCCGTTCGCAAACAAACATTGGCTGGGTGGAACCAACTCGGACTGCGGCCCGTGAGAGCTTCCGCTCGGCCTCCGGGCCGTAAAAATCACCTTCTGTTCGTCCAAATGGAAAGCAGAACAGCGTGTAATCCTAAATCACCCCTGGTCAAAACACGGGATTTGATGTTTCATTCTGCCTCTGCGCTATATTAAAGAATGGTAATGAAGACAATATGTAGACTTATCATGTACGCTGCTGACTTATACAGCCCAGTCACCGGCTCCATGTCCCCTGGCAGTGCATCACAGATTCTGGCCCGAAAGAAGAGAAGAGGGGTGAGTGCATTGAAGTTTTGATGTGGTTGAACACCCGTATCTTTAAAGAAAATAATAATATTTTGCTAAGATCTTTGACCTGCTTTCCATATGCCAACTCTGTTTTAGATCACCCATGACTACAAAGCTCTTGTTTATAGTTAGGCCGTAATGCTAGTTCACAATTTGCTAATGTGTCATTTTTTTTTTTTTTTTGGGGGGGGGTGGCTAATTTCACCTCTGTTATTTGCTGAATAATTCAGCTGTTCATTATTTTTCGATACTTTCTAAAATGCCTTAAGATGCGACAAGACGGCACCAAAGTCCATTTTGAAAGGAAAGTAGTACAGTCGCTTCAAGGAAGATTTTCGGAGTGATACACTACGACTGAAAGTCAAAAGTTGCATGTCGGGGATGAGCTTAGTTTGGTCTGGGTTGTTCTGGAGAGTCTTTGCTACATGTGTATGTTCCTGATTGTTTAAAAGGCGTCACACATTTGAGTTGTTTTGGTCTGCTGAACAATTTCGTGTGAATAGAAATTTCATTTTGTACCATTGGTGCGGATTTTTTTGGGGCAAAGTGTCTTAAAAAATAGTTATGTAAATTGCTGTTATAACCTAAATTCTCTTCCACTCCCCAATAGATCATTGAGAAGAGGCGCAGGGACCGAATCAACCACAGCCTCTCGGAGCTAAGAAGGCTGGTGCCAAGCGCTTTTGAGAAACAGGTGACAACGCCTACCAGATGGTTCCCTGTTTGAGTAAAATCCCGTAGTATACATTTTCATTTGTAGTTCCATCAGTTTTGGTGAGAATCCTTATCTTTTATAAAAGACCAAAAGGATCTTCAAATATTTCAGCCAGGTGTATGTGGTGCTGCAACGTCAGAACACATTCGGTCGTGATCTGATTCAAATTTGCATTTGGAAGCAACGGCAGCTCAACATAGTTGAAGTCTTACATGTTCCGATACTAAAATGTCGTTCAAAACTCATCAAGACTATGTTGTCATTTGCTGACAAAATATCTTATTTGCAGAACCAGATTCGATTCAGAAAGATGTTAGACTTGATCATATTTTCGTCAAAATGTTACATTATTTGGTACAAAAATCTTTGGTGGAGGTCTCGAGTCTTTTGACCTTGAAAAAAAGGCGGATTTCTCTCCGGTTCAGGGCTCTTCGAAGTTGGAGAAAGCCGAGATTCTGCAAATGACTGTCGACCACCTCAAACTTCTTCATGCTATGGGAGGGAAAGGTAAGATAAGTAAGATAAAGTAAAATGTGGTCAAATCAAACAAATTCTTGAGAAAATCTCATCTTTTTGCGAATTTTCACCCACTTTGTTCCAGGTTACTTTGACGCGAGGGCTTTGGCAGTGGATTACAGGACTCTGGGCTTCAGGGAATGCGTTGGAGAGGTGGTGCGGTACCTCAGCTCCCTGGAAGGAGAGACCCCGGACCCGATCGGGGCACGCCTGGTCACCCATCTCTCCCACTGTGCAAGTGAGCTGGACCCATTGATTCTTCAGTCGCACCCAACCTCCGCTTTGCCCTTCCCTCCTTGGCCCTGGATGTCCTTCCCCCAGATGTCCGCCTCCCTGCCGGCCTCGTCCTCACCGCCGTTCCCCACCGGACGGAGGGAACTCGCCTTGATGGGGAGTTACCCGCCGGCCGCAACCCTCCGCCTCGCGCCGCTGGCCGGCTGCCAGCGGGGGTTGCCGCCCCTCCTTGCCCCCAATGCCCTGGCGACAGTTCACAGGCTGCCATCCCCAGCGGGGTCCCCATCGTCGGGTCCACACAGGCCGACGCAGGCGTCCCCTCGCAGCACTTCCAGAAACTCGCCTCTTCCTCCCGCCCCTTCCTCTTCCTCTCCAACCACCGGACCACCCCTCGCGTCTTTCAGACCGTTTGCACCTCTGGCTTCTTCCGCGATCCAACATAGGGTCTTGAGTGGATCAGCCAAGTCAGCCCAAGGATGGGCGACTGAAATTGGAGCTTTTTGAGGACCTTTTTGTAAACCCGAAAGAACTAGACGAGGGATACTAACTTCCCTTGTAAATGATGCAAGCAAATAATGAACATTTAAGGACTGTCTGTTTTTTTAAATGACTCTACAAGCCATATCCGACTGAATGTTTCTGATAATCACAAACTAAAAGTGTCGAGGAACAAAGAAGACATTTGTGTGCAAATGGCCGATTTGGATTATCCAATTGACCGCTGTCCACCAGAGCCATATGTGTATGTTTTAACACGGAGCAATGATTTCTCAGCTGTGATATTTGTATTAGTTTCCAAATCGATTCTACATGAGAAGATTGCTTGTGGCAAAGAATGTTTTGGGACAAAAAAAATCTCCATAAAAGCGAAGTGCCTTTCCATTTTGGTTGTGTATTTTATCATCGCCACCGGGACCGTGTTGGGATCCTCGTCGTATCATAATTCTTTTGCTGTATGGCCCAAATATTCCCATCAACTCGGGAATACATGACCTACAGTTTATCATGACGGGAGAGTGGGCGGACAACCAGTAATCATTGGTGGATGATCAGGGCTAGGAAGGCCTTCTCTGTTAGCTTAAACACCAGCATTAGCAGCAGTAATTTATCAAAATTCTAAAATTGCTTCAGGCTCTATATACTCCCATATCAATCCAATCTTCCCAGCGCTTTCATATTTGCAGTACTGGTCGTTGTCAATTAAAGTGTTAGCGGTTAGCAATTCACCCTCACAGGGCTTGCTGGCAGGCACTCGATTAATGTCCAGCAAACCTCGTTACGACCAACTTTGATGAGCAAAACGGGCCTTAATTCTTCCTCTTTTTCTTTTCCTTTTGGCTTGTCCCGTTAGGGGTTGCCACAGCGTATCATCTCAGATGAACGCACATTTGTTTGGCACAGTTTTATGCCGGATGCGCTTCCTGACGCAACCCCTCTGCATTTTAGCCGGGGGAGAGAATCTTACAGCACCTAGTATTCCCAGGCGGTCTCCCAAACAAGTACTAACCAGGGCCAAACCCGCTTAGCTTCCCAGATCTGACGAGATCGGGCGTTCTCAGGGTAGCATGGCCGTAAGAACATATTAACTGATTTGGAAGACCTGAACCCCCAAGAAGGCAAACACACGGCCCTCCACCGCCGTCAGTATTCCGTTAAATCTGTTAACTATACGTCACCGTGATTGTGTTCTGTATGGTCCTTATCTTTAAAAAGAGAAGCCTAATTCACATCGGCGAAGGACAGAATCTAGAATGATGATTCTGGGATGCCACAGCAGGGCAAAGTTATCCACCACATTGTTCTGCACTCCTGTAATTATTTTCAACCTCCCCATATCAGCTTGTATCCTCTTCTCCTTTGCTATTCTTTTACTCCGATCCTGTGGTCTACCAGAAGGATATATTCTCTCCCTGTTTTTTTTTCTTCTTCTTCTGCGCCGCCGTCTCCTCAACAATGGACAAGACAGAGGGGCCGAGGCAGTGGAACAGATCTCACAGGGGCGCGTTTGCGAGGCATGTGCGCCGCGGTCGCTCTGTCGCCGAACGGGAAGATGACAAAGCGACGGCGAGATGAGAGGAAGAGTGCGAATCCCACAGGGGGGCCGGCGAGAACAGTGATGGATGACGGCCGGGCCGTTTCTCAAGTCGACAAGCCTGACTGTGTTGTGCCTCGTGAAAACAGTCGCGAGGGGATGAGAGAGACTTGTGTGCTCGCTGGAGAATGCTTTGATCTACTCCAGGATACAATGTCTGTGGTCTGCGGTCCAGAGATGTGTGTGTTCTGCAACGTGCACATTGTTTATCCGAGCCAGCGCGCTCGCGGGCCAACGGCGTACGCTTGTTGCCCCGCGTCTGTGCGCCTTCCAGAAGGCTTTGTTTGTGCGGAGACGTGCGTGTGTTATGCGAGTCTTGAGGGCTGGCGTCAGGACTGAACCGCTGTGGCGGCAACGGCTCTCGTGCAAGGTCGGCCGGCGGTTGCACGGATGGGATTGCGGTGGAATGTTTGTGGAGGACGTGAGTGCGCACACATGGCACACATACACACTCCCTCTCTCATACACACACACATGCACACACGCAGTCTGCCTGGCAGTGTTCTGACTGCAGGAGCCAGAGTCACTACCACAGCTTCCAGAGAGCACGACCACAGTCACACTGCATGGAGGTTCCCACGGGGGCGGGGAGCCAGGAAGAGGCAACTGTAATGTGTGTGTGCTGGGCGTGCCCCAGAGAACAACTTAAAGCGCAAGAAAAAGAAATATCTGAAATAGTGTCTGAAGTGGAGAACATTTTTCGCTATTGTGTGGAAACAAACATAGCCCGTCGCACTCGTGACTATTTGCAGTCGAAGCCTCCACCGCGTGCGCGTGTCTGGCTGTTTTTGCGTGCGTGCATAAATAATCACAAACTCAGCACGAGAAGAATTTGTTTGCCCTGTCACCGCAGGAGCACATTTTTTCGTGTTTTGTCTTTTTAGCTTAACATGTTAGGAAACATAATAATATATATATAAATTGATCTTTTTATTTGTCTCAAGATGAGCTGCTTCCCTGTGAATATTCAACTGAAATCCTATATTAATTAATAATAATTTGGGACATTATATAATCCTTATTTACTTTTATGATCTGAAATTTGATGCTAGCCAATTCTGAAATATAATAGTTGCATATCCATCCATTTTCTTAGCCGCTTATCCTCACAAGGGTCACGGGGAGCGCTGGAGCCTATCCCGGCTGTCAACGGACAGGTTGCCAGCCAATCACAGGGAACATAGAGACAAACAGCCGCACTCACAATCACACCTAGGGGCAATTTAGAGTGTCCAATTAATGTTGCATGTTTTGGGGATGTGGGAGGAAACCAAAGTGCCGAGAGGAAACCCACGCAGGCATGGGGAGAACATGCAAGCTCCACACAGGCAGGTATGGGATCGAACCCGGGACCTCAGAAGTGTGAGGCCAATGCTTTCCAGCTGAGACCACCGTGCGGCCTAGTTGGATATAAGTAGCAATAACGATAAAAGTACGTTGCGTCAAATGATAGAATTAAAACCTGCTTTATGTTTTCAAACCTGTCCGTGAGCAGTACCCAACAGGGTGCCTAACCCAATATAAATACTGTACAATAGAATAAAAAATATTAGATACTACTAAGATACGCACCGAAAGCAAAAACAAAAAAGTGCAGTTGCATAATTGTGCAATGGCTGCACAATTATGCAAGTCTAAAAATGAAGGACAGAACCAGAGGAGTTTGTTTGAGTTGAGCAACCTCTGCTGCTACAAGAGAGTACTAGTTTCAGCCGACTGACGCGTTGGCTTCAATAAGTGCAAAGACTGGCAATTAACACTTTAAAAACTGACAATATTGGGTTTTCTTCCTCCCGCATCCCAAAACTATGTGACATTAATTGATATTAATCCTCTAAATTGCCCCTAGGTGCGATTGTGAGTGTGGCTGTTTGTCTCTATGTGCCCCTGCGATCGGCTGGCGACCAGTTCAGGGTGTACCCCGGCTCCTGCCCGTTGACAGCTGGGATTGGCTCCACCACTCCCCGTGACCATTGTGAGCATAAGCGGCTGAGAAAATGGATGGCGGAATATTGTACTGTATCTGTTAAGATATGAGAGCGGAAAAGCTACATTGACATTAATTTTAAAAGCTAAGACATCATATTTGGCAGAAAGACTCGACACTGCTCATTGCATGGGGAAAATGAAAAATGAAAAAAAAAATGGAATGTGACAGGATGGCTACTCACGAGTGAGCTGAGGCCGATCCCTGCTGACATTTTTTGGGAGGTGGTGGGGCACACCCTGAACTGCAAATCGACAAACGAGGATCCGTATTCACAATCTCAGCTAAGGGCAACTTCAAATCTTTAATGAACTAAAAAGTAATGCTTTTTAAACGTGGAAAGTAGTGAGAGTAGTGTGAGATCACGAGCTGAGATTCAAATCCTGAAACCTGGTACTGTACTTCAAATAAAAGGGAGGAAAAACAAATCCAAACAAGATGCAGTTTAATATTTAAACGTTTAGTTATCGCTCTTGCGTCTGTTGCTTAGCTGCATTTGACCAGAAGACCAGTCAGGAAGACGGTCCTCTAAACGCAGTCCCTCTTAGTGAACCCGGACACCACGTTGGCCAGTTTGGTAACTTTGGGAGGAGCTGGCAGCGTGACGACGCGCTTGAGATAGCAGCGACGCCTGTCGGGAGGAAAAGGTTCTCGTATCAATGTCATACAGACACGCGCTCGAAAGGCCTCGTGTACTTTACCAGTAATCTGACTCCTCGAAGTTCTGATCGACGTAAGTGTAGAACTGACAATTTTCGTCAATCGTGCACGTCTTCTCGCACGTGGCCGCGTCGTCCATTAACTCAAAGCGAATGTCCGAACCTTGGAAATCGACCCCGTCGAGCGCTATCTTTGCCCAGTCTGTTGGTACAGGACAACATGTCGACCGTCTGAATTTCAACACAAATTGAAGTGAAATAAACACAAATGCAGCAGACTTACATATTAATGAAATAATAATCGATACAGCAGGTGGCTCTCCTTATCTATGTACTTGCAAAACGTATCCGCTACTACATCACTGAACTCGTCTACCTGCAACTTTAGCTTTAGCAGAGTTACAACCCAAGTCGCGCCTGCCTACCGTAATTTCCGGCCTATAAACCGCGATTTTTTTTCACACGTTTTCAACCCTGCGGCTTATGCAGTGATGTGGCTAATTTGTGCGTTTTTTTTCTAACGGCCGCAAGGGGGCACTCAAGCAGAAAATTTAAGAGTGAGACCGGTGGAATATATGTGCCTAGGAAGTGACTTTTACCAGTATGTTTTTTTTTTTTTTAACTGGTCCTGTTAGCGCTGCACTACCATGTTGTTACTATGTTAAGCTAAGCTAAGGTATTTTGATAACTCTTTCTGTGTACAAAATGGTATTTCCTTTACAAATGTACTGGGCGAGGCTTATAATCAGGTGCGCTCTGTAGGCCGGAAATTACAATACTTACCTCACTTTGCATTCTGCATTTTGAGAGCTTTTCGGGGTTTTTTTTTTTTTCAATTGTTTGTACCACTCACTGGTATCTTGTTGACAGAAGTGTGTTGCAATCCCAGAAGTTACACCGTCTTGGGCCTTCATCACGAGTTCGTTGGGATTGCCCTTCAGGCGACAGGTGAGGGTTTTGCTGCACAAATATAGAGAATAAAGGCCATCGTTTTTATGTCCTCAATGAGAGGGAATAAGAATACGTTTGAGATGGAACTACCTCTCGAAAGAGAAGTAGGTGCAGCGTGGATGGGCGGAGCACAACGCCAGGCAATGCTCCGGCCTGCCGGCAGGTTGCGACTCTATGTTGCTTCCCGGGATGTCGGTGCTCGGGAAAAGCTTCGAGGAACATGCTGAGACAAGATCATGTGATACAAGTCAAGAACGTGCAAGTTCAACACAGCGTGATCTCGGCTTTTTTTTATTTTTCTGACCTGTGTCGGAGTACTGAGTGAGTTTCGTGGCGTGCGAGAAACCGGAGACCACGCCAGCCTTCCTGTTTACCTTTAAGGTCCGCGGTACCGGCCAGCTGAATTTCAGGTGGCATTTATACCTAAACAAAAGTCAGGTGTATTTAAAAAGACATTGCGAGTACATTTAGCTAAGTATCTAGATTTCACGTAACGTGGAGCCAGGATTTAACTGAAGTTTGGAATAACAAACAAATAAAATCCTTCGTTCTACTGACTTCAGCTCCACGTCCGCTCCAGTCTTACCTGATCTTTTCAGGCGTGAAGACGTCATTCACAAACGTAAAAAACTGGCAGAAAGGGTCTTCTGTGCACACTCTCTGACACTCCTCGTGGTCGACCGTGAATAAGCTCCGATAGTCCGCCCCCGGAAAGTCCACGTTGTGGTACACGTGAGACAGACAAGGCTCTTGTACATCGAGTAAAAGGGCAGTTTTACAAAATAGTTAGCATATTTTTCAAATTGGACACTTTTTGTGTGAAATGGTGGCGGGGTGGGGGGTGTGGTCCTACGTGGGTCAGGCCCGCAAGGTTTGAGAGAATACCCGGACGTGACACCAAGGAGAGGGGTCTGAACTCTGGGCTGTCCAGAAGGCAGAGTCTTCAGGTAACAGTAGAAATGCCTGGAGACAGAAACCAGGAAATAATTACGAAATATACACTCGCTAAAAGTTATGGATATCGAGTTTCTGTTCAGATTGAAGGAAGATTTCAGAGAAGGTGGAATTAAGTTCACCAGAAATTAATCTAGTGCATTTTGAGTTCATCCTAAAAGTTCACCCAAAAGCCCAATATACATATTTAATTTAGTGTTTAGGTTCTCCAGAAAATATTTCCTTTCAAATTTGTATTTTCACCTGTCATCGCGGGTCCAGTCAGCACGTATAAATGTAAAGAAGAGACAAGCCGGATGCTGTGTGCACAAATGCTGACAGTGATGAGCGTCGGGAGAGTACTCAAATTTGATGTCAGTCCCCGGAAAATCTACATTCTCCAAAAATTCACGTTGACACTCTACATGAAAAGAAAGAAAATAGTCTATATTGTAGATAAACTACACTGATAGGCGAAAATGAATAAAAATGGTTTTACCTTGGCTTAAGGAGAGGGTAATAACAGAAATGATGGTTATGAGGATGAAATGCGCTTCCATTTTCTCGGCGAGTCCACAGTGCAATTGAACGCTCTGCTTGGCTGTTTTCTGATTTATATCTCGCATTTTCTTTCTTTTTTTTTTTTTTTTTTGCCTAACACACAGTTGCGTAATGTTTGCAGACATGAAGAAAAATCAATTAAAACAACATCGGTGGTTCAGAGGACGCGGGTCCAAATCAGGCCTCATCGGTTTGAAGTTTGCATGTTTCGCCCGGGCACTCCGGTTTCCTCCCACGTTTTGAAAACATCCACGTTAGGTTCATTTACAACTTACAACAACATGCACTTGGAAGTGAGTTTTTATTGACTTTCATCGCACAAAAGCTGCAAGATGACATTGACGAGCAATGCAAGAGAGTGCTCACGTGAATATGAGAGCACGACTGCATCGAAATGACAAGCACGCATCTCAGATGTCTTTCAGCTTGTCTGTGTTCTGTTCCCAGATAGAAGGCCAGGTTTTTTTGATGCTGGGACGATCCTTCAGCATATCGTGATACTGAGCCAGTTTCGGGAAGCGGGTGGGAGACAGCCTGGAAAATAAAGTTCATTTTTTAAAATTTTTTTACTCACGAATCGCTCCGAATACGGTACAACCTTGAGCACGCTTACCCGTGGTAGAAGGAAAAGGCGACGTACGGATAGACGATCACATCAGCCATGGAAAAACTCTTCCCTGCCATGAAACCTCCTGAAGCCTGTCAAACACCAAAGAAACGCGACAGCCAGATTATGCAAATGAAATCTGACGCGGGACTAAAAATTGAATTTACAGGCGTACCCTGCAGATAACGTGCTTTATCTGCGGGATTCCATCAGAGGGCGCTGTTTTCATTCAAATACCTTATTTCATTTACAGCACTAATTTAAGAGTTCACTCAAAAACAAAAAAAATGAAGGTGAAGCATACTTTTTTGGGGGGTGTACCACGTTATTAATTGAGGCACAGCATCTAACATAGTACAGGCCACTACTTGAGGAAATGTGCACATTGATTTGATGATTTTTTTTAGTGTCGGTTTTATTAGTGCACTTCCACACACCCGGATAAAACGCAACCTGTTTCTCTGTTGACATTGGTGTCCAATTTCATCGCGTGCACTGAAGAGTGAATGCCACCGAACCTGACCTACCGTTGACAAAAATGGCCGCTGCGCGACGTCAAAGCATGTTGTTTTGCAAAACAAAACTTGCCCTCGCACGAACTGCATCCCAGGAATGTATTTTTGCGACGATCTTTTACCTTCTCCATGTATCCTTCCCACAGTTTGAGCTCCTCGCGCAGATCACTTGCGTTCCTCGCCTTTGCCGAGTCGTGCCTCTCGTCTTGTGGTACCCTCCAATCGTAATACAAGACTTGGACTGCAAAACGACAACGAGTCATTCAGCCCAAAACACACACACGAGTGGACAGTACTCATTTTCTGTGCTCAATATTAATACTGTTGTTGCTACTGTGGCATACACAGACATACACATGCACAAACATGGATGGTGACACCTTGGGGGAAAAAAAACAACAACCTGTTGTATATCTGGAAAAATAAATACTTGTGGGTTTTTTTTTTCCTATTCAAGGTACTAATACTAATCATAACGATGTTTATTATATGCGCAGCTCACTATTAGCTATCGTGTTTACTTTTCTTTAACAAACCCTGAAACTGTATTTTTTTTTCCCCACAATGAGATGTCAAATCACGGCGGAGCAGCTGGTAAAGTGTTGGTCTCACAGTTCGGAGAACCCGGGTTCGACCCCGGCTCCGCCTGTGCGGAGTTTGCATGTTCTCCCCATGCCAGCGTGGGTTTTCTTCCTCCCACATCCCAAAAATTTGCAACATTAATCCTCTAAATTGTCCCGAGGTGTGATTGTGCCCGCGGCCGTTTGCCTCTCTGTGCCCTGCGATTGGCTGGCGACCAGTTCAGGGTGTACCCCGCCTCCTGGCTGTTGACAGCTGGGATAGGCCCCAGCACTCCCCCGTAACCCTCGTGAGGATAACCGGCAAAGAAAATGGATGAATGAGGGGAAAATACATTTCATCAATTGATGAACGACTTTTGGAATCAGAAATCAAGGGTAATGTTTTTTTTCCCCCCAACTATTCATGTTTGGAAACACAACAATGCTTTACCATTTATGATACATGACAATTTGAAATTTTGTTCCCGATTTTTACAAGAATTATGGAAATTGACACTGTAGATTTGGCTTCACGGGCCACATAAAAATCATCCGGCGGGCCAGATCTGGCCCCCGGGCCTAGAGTTTGGCACGGGGGTTGAGCTTGGATAAAGTCGTCAGTAAGCTGCAGTAATAATAATTTTTCTGCAAAGAATAGACTATATACCGTATGATTGAGTATTAGAATAACGTCTGTCTGTGTTGCTACAGTGTTTGTGTACAAATATCCATTGCTTAAAGGGTTGGTGCTTGTTTGCATGACGCTAAAAACAAAGTTATTTGAGGCGAAACGATGCACACAACGTGTAATTCTGTTTGTTTTGTGTCCAGTTTGACAGCATTCGTCATCTAGGAGAGGCAACAAACAGTTTGAAGACTCGTTTGAGATTGAAACCATGGACTGTCGGCCTCGCTGCAGCTCGCTGGGAAGCGAGTGGCGTTCACTCCCGCGGCGCGCTGGCCCCTACCTCCAATTTTTGTTCACAAATCGAGATATCCGTGAGTCGGGTCACTATTATTGTACACTGCAATATTATGCTTGATTGAAGGAATCTTTTAAAACTAAACAAAAGTTCATGATTCCAATAGAAAGTATCACAACCAAAAGTTAACACACTGAGAATATTTGTTATATTGTTCTTTATATACGATTCGAAAGATACTTGCTTTTTATGTTGTTTTTTTATTTTTATTTTTTATTGGCGAAACCTGTATGAAATCAGTCAGTTGTGATAACATCAAACTTGGGCAATGTTCCCGGAGTCAAAACCAAAAACCTGATCTTATGATTTGGCTCGCCACTCCTCACGTGATCTTTTGTTGGATTACGTTTGGGACGTTTTTATTCACCACTGGCGCCCTGTTAAAGGCTCGCCACGAGCGCAGGATGTGTTTGAACAGCTCAAATCTCTCAGGGTGGCCTGTTAGTAATGAGCTTCCCTCTTGAGGATGGGGGGGAAGAAAGAACATGTGATGATGATGATGAAGAAGAAACAAAGAAAAGATGGAAAGCTTTGATTCTTTGCATACCGAGCTTCTGGGCGAGCACGTTGGCCTCGAAAATGCGCTGGAACATCATGGCCTGATCGTCATGGGAGGTCGGGATCAACTGGGTTCCCTGACCCTTGAACTCATTCTGTTATACGTGAAAAGAGAGAAAAAATAATAATAGTTATACAGTATATATAGTGTAGGTGTGAGGAGGGATTTTCTCTGCCATTTTGCTAAATGCTCACAATGCATTTAGTATAGCATTAAAAAATTTTTTTTTGCACTGACACTGAATAAAAGGTTTCCTTCACCTGCTTTTGCAAACGACGACATGTTCAAATTAAGTTAATTTAAAGGATTTTTTTTTTTTTGGTGCAGGTAGCACATTTCAGAACATTTATTTATATACATTTATGCTTAAACTCAGTATTTCTATTATGACATTTTTTTTTTAAATACCGCCAAGTAACTCTACTAATACTTTTACCACTTGTGCGTGTAAAGTAATAATGAAGACTACTCTATTACATTCTATTGCACTACAGCAGGGGTGTCAAACTCATTTTTCTCGCGGGCCACATTGTAGTTCTGGTTTACCTCAGAGGGTTGTTATGACTGTGAAACAAAAATATTAAATCGTGTAATCATATTTACACCATTTATGAACTAGTTTTGGAATCAGAAATCAAGTGTAATGTGTTTTTTCCCCCAACTATTCATGTTTGGGAACAAAGAAATGCTTGTAATATCTCAACATTATTTATGATACATGACCATTTGAAATTTTGGTACAGATTTTTACAAGAATCGTGGAAATTGACACTATAGATTTGGCTTCGCGGGCCACATAAAATCACGCGGCGGGCCGCATCTGGCCCCCGGGGCCTTGAGTTTGACACCCGTGCACTAGCGGGTATACAAAAGTACACAATACATTTTTGCCTTACCTCCAGGTACAAGCAGGCACCAGTGGACTCGTTTACGATTCGGTTCCCATGCTTGAAGGTCGGAAGCTTATGCAAGCAAAAGAGACGAACTCAGTTAGTCCGCTGACGAAAAGGCACGCAGACGGCTGACGGATTCGACACTCGGCCAACTCACTTGTCCTCTGGGGTTGATGGCGAGCACCGCGGGCGACTTGTGCTCCATCTTATCGAAGGAGAGAAGTTTGTCGCTGTAGACGCACTGCTTCTCCTGCAGGGCGATCAAGACCCTCCAGCACGGAGGCGAGCCCTCCCCCCAATACAAAACAATTTCCATGGCGAGTTGTCAGTCAGCAGCCGCGAAGGCGTCGTGCGCGCGTCCACCTGAGGAGGGAGACTGATGCACTTGGCTTGTGGCACGCCGGTTTATATAACAATCGACAAGTGCCACAGGCGCACTTTGGCTTTGGAGTCACGCCCCCTCCGACTCAACGAGACAAATACGTTTTGAACAACAGAAATGCCAGCCAAGTTTAAAAAAAAAAAAAAAAAAAGTCATTTTAGCTTACTACAACTTAAATAAAATATATATTTTATATAAAATATGAAATAAAAATGTTACCTTGTAACCAGGATGTGAACATTTGAGTAAATCATCAACTGCCCTGTCTCACTTTTTTTTTTATTTTATCTTTTTTTAACTCTAATGGGAATTTCTGTCTGTTTTCACCATGAACAACTTTGCACCACTCCCATCGCCACAAATGCGTATCATTATTATTTTTATGCCATATGTATGAGTGCTGCACGCTGTGTGTTCCTCTAACATCATGATGACTTGGCACTTCCGCCCCCCCCCCCCCCCGGACGCTCTGCAGGTGTCAAGCGATTGTGTGCACAAAATAGAATCCATGCAAATCTAAAAACACAAATCCTCAATTGAACCTCAATAAAAAGAGACGCGCATGTTGAACATGCGGCGTTATGTTTTTAATCCATCCATCCATTTTCTGAGTCAACATGTCCTATAAATACTGTACAGTACGTTATCTACCTCATAGGGTGATTTACAACTTAAGACATTCACAAAGATAAATTTGGCATATTTACAATAATATAAATGGCTCTGCTAAAAAAAAAAAAGTGAAACCAAAATCAGGAATCCCTAAAATACCTCCGAAATGTATTTTCCCCTCATTCATCCATTTTCTTTGCCGCTTATCCTCACGAGAGTTGCGGGGAGCGCTGGAGCCTATCCCAGCTGTCAACGGGCAGGAGGCGGGGTACACCCTGAACTGGTCGCCAGCCGGTCGCATGGCACATAGAGGCAAACGGCCGCGTGAAAAATCACACCTAGGGGCGATTTAGAGGATTAAAGTTGCATATTTTTGGGATGTGGGAGGAAGAAACCCCACACAGGCACAGGGGAGAAGATACAAACTCCACACAGGCGGGGCCGGGATCGAACCCGGGTCCTCAGAACTGTGAGGCCAACGCTTTACCAGCTGCGCCGTCTTATTTTTTTAAGGGTTTCGTAAAATTTCTTTTGCACACAATGAACTTATTGTGTCCTTGCAGGCATCTATAAAAATCCACACCCTGCAATAGGCAATTTTATCAGGCATGAACTTACCACGTGATACCTTTTGTTTCACGGCACTTTTATGTCCCCCCCCCCCCCCATCAACCTTGCCACAAGTAAACCTGATCTATTATCTGTTGACTCAGGCTGATCATGCTCCATTGCTCGTTCATTATGCAACGGCCCTGTGGTTACGTTTGACTGCAATTCTGGTGAGTGAAGGCTGACAAAAGCCAATCCGATTCAAACACTTTGTTAAACACGGGCAGCACAAACAAACATGCACGCGAACGTTTGAGAGCAAATATTCCGCCGTGCGTGTCCGCAAACTCGATAATAATCAAAACCGTCGGGCTGGCGCCGCAAACGACGGTTACATTTATGCAAGGAAAACCTGTTGGGGGACAGCTGAGGCGTGGCAAAAAAAGGTCATCCGCTTTTGTTCAGCCTATGCGAAAGGTGACATGCGCATAATAATAAAAACGGGAAGACAAATCATTTCAAGTCATTTATCTGATGGGATTTTATCCTACTTCATAATAGTGCAGTTGTTGTTGTTGTTTTTTTGTTTTTTTTTAAACTTATAACTGGTTGTAGATGACGGTGGCGTAAATGTCAGATGTCTTTGAGCGTGTCTTGCCCCTTGGGGTTCTCCAGCCAGTGCGGAGGCCAGCTGGCTTTGATGCTGGGACGATCCTTCAGCAGATCGTAGTACGCAGCCACGTTTGGGTAGCGCTCCGCCGCCAACCTTAAAATAAATCAAAAATCGAAGCAAACAATAAATCATTTCAATACTAACAGTCACATTTTTGCTCCTAATATAGGCTGTTTTGGACCCACATGCCTACATCCGGGGGACGCGGGCAAGTTGGATGGGTTCACCCTACTGGCGCGCTGTTCACTCTAATACTTTCGGAGTTACACAAATGTTCGCATGACTATTAAAAGTGACGCACGATGGCTAAAAAGACTTCGGAAAGTTATCGGTGCTCATTAGATGTTGTTTCAAGAAACCGTTACGACAAGAAGTGTGCTTTTATTGACAATATGGACCCATATGCCTCGGAGAAACACAAATGGAGCACACAAATGTGGGCGTCGATAACCTATCCAGACCACGTCAACTTTCTCTTGTTCTCGACAAGCGCTTATAACGTGGACCAAGTAAAGAATTACAAGGGTCTGGAGGACCTTATGTTGATTATACCAACAAAAGAGGTGTAGATTATTATTTTGATTATTGTTACAGAGAGGGAGAGAGCGAGAGACGTTCAACCTGGACAAGTCCCAAGTGGAGCCCGCAAAAGAGCAAGTTCATGTCAAATTCTTTCAGTTTAACAAATTGTGGTAGAGTACTGAGAATGTTCTGTGTAAAAATAAACTGGAAAATGAACAGTTTAAAAAAAAAAAATCAAGATGAATGGATATTTTATACCAGTGGTCGGGAACCTTTTTGGTTGAGAGAGCCATAAACTGCAAATATTTTAAAATGTAATTCCAAAAGAGACATACAATATTTTTAAAACTAAATACAAGTGTATTTGTGCATTTTATATAAGACCAAGACTTAAAGAGTACAACAAGTCTCTAAATTCATTTAAATAATATTATATTGTTGCTAACCAATGATGACAAAAGTACTTTTTACCATTAATGCGACTTCTTTGCTGATGCCTTTGTCGTCTGTTTCATACGTCATAAAATTAAACTTCATGTAGCTTTTGAGACTTCCATCCGTTATTTGTGAACGTTGATTGGTTTTAATGGTTTTTTTTTTTTAATGTGAGAAAGACTTTTCATATGCATAGGTATCACCAAACATTGTCAGTACAGCAATATTCACACGCTGCAGTGTGTGGTATGTGACAAGAAGTGCATTTCGAGTTTTCATAATCAGCTTGTCTGCCGGTTGAATATTTTTTCATTTGCCCCCATTTATGTGCGCTCGCCAACAATCCATACCGACAGAGGCATGTCGTTATGTGAAAAAAATTCCGGTGGTGGGCAGCGCATAACCATGCTGTCATTATAAACCACATCGATAGGTTGCGTAAGGACGGTAACATTTGTAATTATGAGTGTACCCCTTTAAGAGTGGAGGAGGGGCGGTGCAAGGTAAACAAGGAAGAAGAGTGTGTGGACGTCATTGGAGGCCGTGCAGCAGGTAGTTGTTAAAGAAAGTTATGTGTGGTGCCCAAATGTTAAAAAAAAATATTAGCTTTTACAAAGGTAACATTTCTTATATATGTCTCGTATTGGAAGTTATCATATTAAGTTGGTGTACAGAGTAAAATGTCGAGTGAGTGCTTGTCACATCTCAGCCACCCGACTTACCCAAATCGGAAAAGATTAGCAACGGTCGGGAATACGATCACATCGGCCAATGAGAAGGAGGCACCGGCCAGGTGGGATCCCTTCTGCAAAGAGGGGCGAGATGAAATACATATCAGAGAGGAAATCGAATGAAGTAGTCCGCTTGAGCGCAGAACTTGTCGCTTCCGCCGTCCTCACCTTGCGCAGGTAACCCTCCCACAGCTTGAGTTCATTGGTCAGGGCTTGGCGGTTCCTCTTCAAGGCAGAGTCACACCTCTCACCTTCGGGGACAACGTAGTCGTAGTAGACAACGGCAACTACAAACAAGGTCAGGCGAGGACACTAATTAACCCCATGGGATATCTTACCGACTGTCATGTCATCATTGTGAAGTTCGCAAAAAACAATTACCCGTCTGGTTTATACGTGAGAGATTGAAAAGCAGTTAACAACGACAAATGAGGACGCAGACAGCGCTCTTATTTAACGTCTTACCTAATTTGTCGTACAAGGCGAGGCCCTCAAACATGCGCTGGTAGGTGAGGGCTTGCTCGGCAGGGCCATCTGGGATCAGCTTGGTCCCCTGGCTCTTGAACTGGCTCTGATGAAACATGTCAACAAGACACCTTAAAAAAAAACAACATGTTGACGCTTCATTAAAGATGGCCTTTACTGACTTACCTCCAGGTAAAAACAGGCTGCGTAGGACTCATTTAAAACGTTGTCTCCATGTTTGAAAGAAGGAAGCTGAAAGAGGGGGGGTGTATATATATATATATATATATATCATAATGAAGTCAGACAACTTGCACAGATAACAATGGAGCCTAAATAAGCTTTTCATGTCGCTGATGATCCTTCAAATTTACTTTTAATATGAGCCAAGTATTCTTCTAACGTTAAGTTGTGAAATATTTGAATTGTAAAACTGAAGGATGAAAAGTTCAAATTCCAAAGTGGAGAGGCCTGATTCGCCTTGATTTTACCATACCGGAAGTAAAAGCTAAAAAGTTCATAATATGGATGAAAGGAATTAATTAACGAGCTAAATACAAAGCCGAATAACAACAGCACCTTTCCTGATTTGATACGATGCCAAAAATTGCGTTCACAAATTGTATTTTGGGGCATTAATGTCCAGTTTTTTTAATTTCGCAACGGACTCTGGCCGTGAGCTTCTTTCTCCAATCACAGCGATTCAATTTCATCGCATTCACGTTTCTTACCTGTCCTCTCGGGTTCATGGCTAAAACTTCTGGTGACTTGTGTTCCATCTTTTCGAAGGAGAGCAGCTTTTGATTGTACCCGCGGAGGTTCTTCTCCTCCAGGGCTATCATCACCCTCCAGCACGGAGCAGAGCCGGAGCCCCAAAACAGAGTCATGTTCTCGGCCATAGCTGACAAAACTTACGTTCCAACTAGCAGGAAAGTCACCTAGAACGCCAATCAATAGAAATGATCTCGATAAATTATTGTTCAACGATTAACTATTAATTATTTGCCAGTACGACGCCCCTAACGATGCTTCTGACCCCTGGCGGTCCAAACTGTTAAATCAGTACGATTAGGATTCGTCTTCTTTTCTTGGTGTGTTGGAAAATAGATTTCAGGTGCGTGTCTGCCATCTAGTGGCAAGTAATGGCATTGAGATTACAACATTCGAAAATTTGTTTTCATAATAAATACAGTATGGGCTTATGTAGAAAAAGAAATCTATAATTATAAATTTGTTTCTATTAGGAGGAATTCAAAATGACCAATTGTTCAATGTTTCTGTGCATTTGGCTGCATAAAGCACCTAAAAGTGATACTCGGGCAAAACTACAATTATCTTAGAAGTAGTAGTAGAAGTAGTAGAATATTACTTGAGTAATAAAAGTTTTAAAGTCTCTAAACTAAATTTAAAAAGATACAATCTGAAAATGATTCATGGCTCATGAGTGAAGTCAGCCTTTTTGTTCCTTTGCTAAAGACATTTAACTATGAAAACTAAATAAAATTATGGGTGCCTCCAAGGTGTCCCATTTCACCCTTTAATATTTTATAACTGACCACAAAATTGGATCCATATTATTGTTTTTTAAAAAAAACCTTTTTTTACGGTTTGCAGATGTAAAGAAGTGCAAGAAATTGACACACAATGAAATGGAATCACATTCCAAAGCTTTTTTTTTCTCACAGTGTTTTTTTTTAATTATTATTATTATTATTTTGCTTTTATTTTTTGTAGAACACATACAAACAGCATTTCAAGTGAGACAGTTTGGACTTTGATGGTCTTGCATGTGCTGATGTTTCCCAGGTGGTGAAGAGCCTTCATTTCCTTCACCTTCATAAAGTTTAAACAAACAAACAAAAAAACACCTTGAAAAATAGGTAGCAAGGAATAACACCATAAAAATAATACTTCCCTCTTTATGACCACATTTGCTTTTTGCTATCATATTTTACAGTTGAGCCTCTTTTCTTTTTCTTTTGCTCCGACTATAATACAACTTTCTATAGATATAAAATAACTCGAAGCGCACTGCACATGCACACCACTAACACCGATGTAGCGTGTCACGCAGCTGACGATGGCGTGTGCGGTACGCGTCGTATGCAATCTCTGCTGCATGTCCTTCAAATACATTAAGAAATGTAAAAAAAAAAAAAAAAAAATCTCATCTTTTTACACTTTACAAACTGTTCCTCAAAAATGACGACTCCCTTTTTGCTGCGAGAGTGACTTGAGTAAGGTGCAAAAAGCTTACAAAAAGGGTGTGAGATCGTTCAAATAAATACTGAGAACATTTTCGCCCAAACAGAAACGTTAACTGTCTGCAACACTGAGGAACTGAACAGAAAACCGAAGCGGGGGAGTAAAGCGATACAGCATCATCCCTTTTTTCTTTTTTTGGGGTGGGGGGGTGGGGGGGATTAGAAAGGCACACACAGCGATTGCCTGGCAACCAGTTCAGGATGTACCCTGCTTCCTGCCTGATGACAGCTGGGATAGGCTCCAGCACTTTCGCGACCCTTGTGAGGATAAGCGGCTCAGAAAATGGATGGATGGATGGAGGGACACAACCAATTGATAACTTTTCATAATAAACACTCGCCGCAGGCGAACGTTTGTACCTGCAGGAAGTGATCATTTCCGCTTTTCTCGTCTGGGGTGGCTTAAGGTACTTTTGGAACTTAACAGAAGCGATAAGTTTATCTTTGGGTCGTTACAAGTTCACAGCTTAAATAGGAGGGACGGTGACGTCTTTCAAGAACGCTTCTTCCAAATAATGCCGACAGCAGCGTCGGTTTTCCTCCTCTTTTCCCTCTGGAGCATTGTCTTTGTGCAGCGTTGAAAACAAGCAAAAACCCCAAAACAACAACAACAACAACAACAAAAACACTGACTTCATTACTCAGACACGTCCGGCAAGGTTAGCAGCTGGCAGAAACCCGAAGCTTCTGCTTGGTGCAATTAGAAGAGCGCGCGGCAAAGGCGGCCGGCCGGGTGGCTGGCGACGGCCACGTTTCCGACGGCCACCGGGAACAAGCAGTTGTCGATTACACCTGCGGCTCGCCGGAATCGGTGAAACCCAACGCCAAGGCCTCCTCCGGGGTCAAACCGCTCTTGAGGGTCCGCCTCACTGAAAGAAGAAAAAAAATTCAATATTTTACGAGTGCACTCAGTAAGACAATTCAGCGTACTCGTGGAACAACAATTTACCTACGGGTGAAGTTTTTCCACGACTGTCTTTGATGACTACAAGACATTTAGGTGCACTAGTTGAATGAAAGTCATGCTAGTGACATTTTACTTTTTTTTTTATAGAGTGACAGTCTTCCTATTCTTCCATTACTGTATGAAATTTCTGTACGCTAGTTGACCAAATAAATAAAAATAAGAATAATAACACTAGGGACTTTTTTTCCACTATTGCCTTCCACATCTGTAATATATTTCAGTGACTTGGGTGCACTAGTAGAATAACAACTGCCACCCTTATTAGTGATATTTTTAGAAGCAAAAGTTTAGGGACACTCTGTTACTAGTGAGGCAAAACCTGAACTAGTTGCAATCTCCGCAATAATAATGAAGCTTTATTGTGAACTACACCAATTTTATCATCAGTAGTACTAGTAGCACACAGTTGTCAAATAGTACGCAATTATGTTCCACTGCGCACGGTTCTTACATGATTTCCGGTTGGCCCTTGACCTCCTCCTCTCCCGTGGTTGCGGTCTACTTCCTGGAGCCTGAGTGGCGGACCTCACGATGCGCTCCATGATCTCATCCGCGGCGTCGTCCCCGCACACCAGAGCGTCTTCCACAGCAGGGGTCCGCGCCCGCACGTTGGCGCCTGACAACGCACGTTTTCGTGTTAAATGTCGGATCAAATTCAACCCGACGCTCTCCACCGGTCTCACCTCCCCGTCCCGGTCGCGATCGAGTGCGGGTCCTCAGACCCGGTACAGCGCTGACGTCCTTGTCGCCGCCGCCGCTCAGGCTTGTTCTTAAAACAGCTTTCATGTGCTCGTGTTCCGCGGCATCCTCCGTGTGGCCCAGACCTTGGGGCTGCTCGCTCTCCTGGCAGCCACTAGGGGCGCTGCTTGACCCATATCTCCCAATCTGAACACAAAGACGGAACAGAAAAGTCAGGTTTCTATCTAGTGCTACATTCTTTTCCACATACCAGCTAGGCCCTGGTTGTATGTTTGCTTCTCGATGTGTTCAAGTTGCTTCAGTGTATTTCAACAAAAGCTCAACTGGATAAATAAGAGCAAGAATAATAAGCAGCGGAGGTCGTTGTTCCACCACTGCAGAGAGAAAATATGTTTCTGTGTGTATTGTTGAATGTTCTCTTTGTATGTGTTACTGCTCTGTGCGTGTAAGTAGCAGTAGGGTTCATGTTTATAATCATCCTCACATCTATACTAATTTCCATTAGCCCATCTATGGTGTTTTGCATTATATTTTAGCATTAAGCTATAGCCGATATTGCATTAGCATTTAGCATTTAAAAGCTTTCATTATCTTTTGATTTATGCCAGTTTTATAATAAACTTCAACTGGGCAGGACAGAGACACAGCTCAGAGCAACTGCTTTTTGCCACCCCTCCCCTCAGAAAAGGAACAATTTGTGGTGACTCAGCTGGTAAAGCGTTGGCCTCACAGTTCTGAGGACCCGGGTTCGATCCCGGCCCCACCAGTGTGGAGTTTGCATGTTCTCCCCGTGCCTTGCATGGGTTTCCTCCGGGCAATCCGGTTTACTCCAACATCCCAAAAACATGCAACATTAATTGGTCACTCGAAATTGCCACTAGGTGTGATTGTGAGTGCGACTGTTTGTCTGTCTCCGTGTGCCCTGCAATTGGCTAGCAACCAGTTCAGGGTGTACCCCGCCTCCTGCCCGTTGACAGCTGGGATAGGCTCCAGCGCTCAACGTGACACTCGTGAGCATAAGCGACTGAGAAAATGGATGGAGGAATATTGTACTGTATCTGTTAAGATATGAGAGCGGAAAAGCTACATTGACTAATTTTAAAAGCTAAGACATCATATTTGGCTGAAAGACTCGACACTGCTCATTGCATGGGGAAAATGAAAAATGAAAAAAAAATGGAACGTGACAGGATGGCTACTCACGAGTGAGCTGAGGCCGATCCCTGCTGACATTTTTTGGGAGGTGGTGTGGCACACCCTGAACTGCAATCGACTGCCATTTTAATTTTGTTTGGCTTTTAAATAAAACATATACAAAAATGCGAATGGGTTGCAAAATGAATGGAGTTTGAATATTTTCCCAATGTTTACCTCGTTGAACTTCCTCCCACATTCCAAAAACATGCAGGTTAGGTTCATCAAAGACTAAATTATCATTTGGTGCAAATATGTTTGTATCTATGTGCTCTGTAATTGGCTGGCAACCAGTTTAGGGCGTTAGTCACTCCTCCAATGACCCTTATGAGGATAAGGGCTATAGAAAATTAAAGTTAACTAAAACCTGACAACCATGACTAAATTGTGCTATATTTTCAGTTCAATCAATTTTGATGGAAAATGTGCAAATTGAAAGTTACACAAAGGGTTGTCATGCACACGCGTTAAGGCACACGTGGGAGACAGGCACGCATTTTTTGTACCTCGTTCTCCTCTTCATCATCAGACTACAGAGTAAAGAAAGAGGGAAAGTCAAAGAACAACACAAAGAGGGCAAAGGGAGGAAGAAAAGCAGGAAACAGAACCTGAGTGTGCGGCGGAGAGGTCACGCTGGCTTGACAACTCACTGCGGCGTCGACATCCACGATCATCTTCCCTCGGGTCTTGTTGCGCTCGCGGTGGTCGGCGCGCTTCTGTTTCTGCTGCAGGACGCGGTCCCGTGTGGTCCGGTACTCCAGAGCGAACTCGCTGAGGATCTTGCTGAACCTGTGCACGCTGACGTCCCTCGCGCTGTACACCGGATGCCCCAGAAACAACAGGAACGAGTGGAACCTGCTCGAAAGAGGAGGGTGCGTCGTTCATATGTTTCCATTTTCTATCCTCCTTATTTTTGTTAGATGTGTGTAGAATGATAATAAACGCTAAACAAAAATATTATTTTGAGGAGCGCCACCTATTGATGATCCTGCGGTGGACGATCTTGAGGATGATGATCCGCTCCGCGCAGTCTTTGAGGAAGTCCGACATCTTCTGCTTGAGCTGCGGTTTCATCTCGTGCTTGGCAATCACCTTCAGGTGGTCCCACGACGCTTTGCAGCGGCGCTCCATCTGACCCAAGTTCTCCTGCAGCAGGTCGAAGTCCACCTGGGGTCGAAACACAGAGCCACGCGTCACACTTTGAGAACTGCCACGTTAACACATTTGAACAAATGTGAGTTGCCATGTTTTGGATTAGTGACTATCTCAAGCTGACCTTTGCGGAACGCGTTATGGCTCCGATTTCCGAGTAGAGGTCCGTGCTTTGGGGGAAGTTCTCCACCACCACGGAGCAGGCGTGGTGCAGCAAGGACTGTTTATGGACTGTGTCCTTCACTTCTGGTACCTTCTGCAGGTACGTCAGTTCGAAACCTTTAGCCTGGACGTACGAAAAGAACAGCACTTCATTGTGAGAAAGCTGGAATAATACGCAAAATGTAGGATTCCAAAATGCATCTTTGAAAAAAATCAGTAGAGAGTGACGCGGTGGGGATCCCGACTCACGTTGGTTCCATTGAGGAAGTTTCCGATAGCGAGCAGCGTGGAGAGGATGTAGCGCAGAGTCTTGTTCTTCTCCAGTTGTTCCATACCTTCTTTTAGATCCTGCAGTGGCTCGGCTACTTCCTGTGGGTGGGGGGAAAAAAAAAACCCACATACAAACTTGTAAAATTTAATGTTCATGAACTAAAATGTCTTAGACCCCCCCCCCCCAACGGCAAATCACTGGATTGAGGTCAGTTGTCCTTTAAGGAAACATAAAAGAGGACTGCATCCTGTGCGAAGCGCAACATTTTACAAGACGACGTGGAACGCGGGTTGGAATTCTTACGATTTCGACTTTGAACTCCGTATGAGTCAAATGTGATGCGCCGGAGGAAGACGAGGTGCAGCTAATAATCTGGGTGAGGTAACTGCGTTG
The DNA here is from genome assembly GCF_019802595.1 of Syngnathoides biaculeatus. Classification (NCBI taxonomy): domain Eukaryota; kingdom Metazoa; phylum Chordata; class Actinopteri; order Syngnathiformes; family Syngnathidae; genus Syngnathoides; species Syngnathoides biaculeatus. The sequence continues at coordinate 11,869,070 of NC_084640.1, read as the reverse complement.
ATGTTTTGCGGATGTTGGCGCAACACAGATGTCGCGCACATTTTTCCGAACCTTTAAAGTGTACATTTGTATCCCATTGTCAGTTTTTACGCAAATGTGAATGCTTTGTTTGCGGTCCTTCCTAATTTCAATATATTCAGAAAAGTATTGAAGAGGGTTATAAAAATATGATAAGAATATGCAGAGTTGATGCTCCCTCCTCACTCTTCTGGGAAGATTTTTGATGAGATTCTGAAGGGTGTCTCACTCCGTTCAAGGTAATCACAAAGCTGCTTTACAAGGTGGAAGTCAAATTCCACATCAAAAGCCGATAATTGCTTTCTGGACCTTGGTAAACTTAACAGATTCTCATCCGCAGACCTTTTCAGTTGCCTCGTAGTCCATCTTAAAGGCCCACAGCTGAAGTCGGGCAGACAGCTCGCTGATGGAGGACAAAGTGAGCAGGAACTGCTCGGCCGAGCCCAGCGGGGTGTCGGGATTAGCCAGTTGAGCCTCCTGGATCTTCTGCTTCTCCTCCTCCGTGGGGATCATCGAGAGGATTTTCTGTTTGATTAGCATAATGAGAGATTAAATCAGCATTCGAAGCGGGTGTCCCGTCCCTTGAATCCTCGTGTTCGTACCTCAATGCCCTCCTTGTTGAGCGCGTATTCGTCAAAGTTGAGGATGGCCGTTTTGATGGTGCGTGGGGGAGGCAGAACGGTCAGACCGATGTTGATGGCGTTGCTCCTTTTGGAGTCCAGTACGATGATCTCTTGACGCTTGCCGTCTGCCGCCGTTTTCTAAGAGACGCAAAACACATCGAGGGGGTCAATGGCGGGTCTCTCTGGTCTCCCACGGAGGCCCTGTTTTCTCCGACAGTGTGGTCCGCTTTATGGACTTGTAAAGATTCGAGGGATAATCACGCTGGTTAGATTGTCTGCAGCTGTGGGGGGCTATAAGTTTAGATCGTTAGGTGCAATGCAGGGATGAGATGAGGTACAAGAATGATTAATTTAACAATGTGGTAACAGTTTGCAATGGTGGCGAACTGCATCATACTGAGGGGTTTATATTATTTTGACACCCAGTGGAGCCAATTTAGCTAAAATCTTGCAGAATACATGAATTGTTACATATCAAACAACACACTAAATCAAACAACTTTAGTACCTCGAGGTGTGGTTCCATCCTGTGCTTCTGATTTTTTTTTTAGATTGCACCAAGACTGTCTAAATGTGACACATTAGCTTGAGGAAATTGTAGTTGAAGACATGGTGGTTCTTGACATTGCGGTCTGAGGACTGAGACTATTGTAAACTGTAGATGGTCATTGTTTAGTTAAGAGTTTGCGTAGACTTCGGCGGTACGTCTTTGGAAGCTCAATAAATTCAAACCGCATGAGCCCGCATCTCAGCTTGTCTTGTTTTGAGGCTTTATTGGACCCTCAAAAATTGAGTCAGAACACACATGACCTTTCTTCACCTTAAATATATTGGAAGAACACAGACAGGCAAAAAGCCACTGCACGACTTTGAGACTTACCTTAGTCACGGGGATTTCTTTTGACTTGGACTCAAACAGATGTTCCAGTTTGGCTGTGTCTAATTTCACCGAATCCAGTTTGGACCAGACGGAGTCTCCGTTCCTCTTGTAGTCCCTGCTTGGCAACTCTGGATGCACCTGAACACACAGCGACGATGCACTTATGCAGCAGTCAAGGATGCAGTAGGCTCATACGGGGATAATTTTCTTGTATTTTATTTCCAGTGGCTCTAAAACAAAATGTGGCTCCCACCAATGGACTCAATAAAAATAATGAAAAAAAAAAAAAAACAACCACACCAAAAAAATGGGATATTTCTAAAGTAAAATATGTGCTTTGGCACAAATAAAGGCTGGGAAACATTACACTAGTCCACAAGGATGCCATGGGAAAATATGTTGGAAAAAAAATAGCTGACTTTGTATGGGCATGGCAAATAGTGTACCAAAATCAGAACATTCGTGTTTTTTAAAGAATCATGCCCAGCTCGTGTTTGTTTGTCTCACCTCATTCCAGAATAACCTAATTGTCTTCTTCTTCTTGTTGAAGAGATGAGGCTCAGGAGGAGGGGCCAGTACCATCAGGGAGCTGAGCGAAGGGGGAGGAGGAGGAGGAAGCATCATCCCGGACAAGGGAGGAGGCGGCGGGCAGGTGCCGATCACGGGCGGGGGCGGAGGGAAGGAGGGGAAGGAGGACGGGGGAAGCGGCGGAGGCGGAGGGGGCGGGAGGTCACTGCACGTGCCAATCAGAACGGCGTCCAGGATGTCCACGTCGTCGTCGTCTGTCAGGTCGGTGAAGTTGACGTCGCCGATGCGCAGCTCTCGGGGGCTGGCCAGGAGTTGGTCCCAGATTGTGTCGGACTCCTTTTTGGGAGGGGCAAGCGGCGTCAGATCACCGGATTCGCTATCCAGGTGAGGGTGGGAGCAGACACTGTCCTTGATCAAGTCCCCGAAGCGCTCGGCGAACTGCCGTATGCTCCCCCGCTGCTCGGATTTGTCCTCCCGCTTGTCGTCAATCTGTTCATCGCTCGGCTGTCCATCGGCGAGCTTGTGCGTCTCCTCTTTGTTCTCCTCCTCTCCTTCCTCTTTCTCCTTCTCTGCATCCTCCTCTTCCTCACAAGGCTTCTTGTTTTGCGAGTACAACATGTCCAGCATGAAGAGCTTGCTGTTGAGAAGTTTGCTGCACTGTTTATTTACATCTTGTTCTTTGAGGTCTGAAAGAAAAGGAGGTGAAAGGCCAGGAATTGTATGAAATCATCAAGGGGCCTAAATGCGCACCCACCATTCTCGCTGTTCCCTCGCTCCTCTCTCTCCAGGGTGCTGCTGGCTGAAGAGATGCTAGAGGCCGAGCAGTTGTCCTTCTCGTTCACCTCCTCATTCTGCCGCTCCTTGTCGCTCAGGATGCCGCTGTCCTCCTCCGCCTCCTCGTGCTCCTTCGTCCCTCGAGGATGCGGCTCCTCACCTTCTTCCTCGCTTTCTACGTCCGCTTCCTCCTTTTTCACCTCCTCCTCTTGCTCTTCCTCTGCTTCTTTCTCTTCAGCTTCTACGCTGGCCCTGAAGTCATCGGCCTCCACTGTCACAAAGAAATAATTATTTCCCACAACGCACATATCAATATGTCACAGAAACTAAGTGGAATACTGTTTTTGCAGTGTTCAAGGGGACCTCTGTCTGGACGACGCATAAGCACATTTGCCCCCCCTGCCCCCCCACCAAAAAAAAAGAAACAACAACAACAACAACAACACTTGGCTATTGCGAAACCACATACCGGGGACACAAAGCTAGGTTGTGGCAGCACCCGGATTAGGAACAGGAAATGAAGAATCGAGTTCCTGTTTGCATCGAAACACAACTCGTACAGTCCGTGTAGTGATGCCGAGGGGGGGGGGGGGGTGTTGGAATAACACAACGCCTAGAGGCCTCATTGCCTCGCCCAACTGAGCTACTTTGCAGCACCTCACGGCTGTGTGTTCACCCAAAAATAAGGTACTATTAAAAAGGTCAATTGGCCCTTTCACCTACATCCCCTCTCTTTATCTTCTTGTTCTTCTTTCGAGCACACCACCCTTGCTTTTGCTTTGGCTCGCACGTAACTTCAGTTTGCGATTCTTGATTGAAAAAAAATTCACCTACTCGTGAACAAGAGGCCGGCAAGGTCTAAATAGGAATTGGTGTCAAAGAAGTATGTAAAAATGATACAGCTTGACTAATGGTTAGAGCAGACTACATGATTTTAGCCCCATTACTAGCTCGATTTGCAATTTCCCGTCAATTTCCCAGATCATATTTAATTGGAAAAGACAACACTTCTTGCAGTGTGATATAATTCATGTTCCTGTGATGAATTTGTTTGATTTTTTTTTTATGTCTTGAGTGTGGTGTGACAAACCAATGACAAATCTCCAACAATGCACACTTTAATATTAACAGTTCTAAATATTTTGTGGGTGTTAATTAGCAAGGCCTACCCCATGCAAATAATGGGGGCTCATTGTCATAGAATTGCGACTGAGTCTTACCGGCTTCAGAGGGTCCGTAAGGGCTGGCGGCAGGCTCTGCCTCGTTGTCGGCCTCGGCGTCTTCCTGGGACGCGAAAGAGGAAGGGGTGCTGCTGCGCGTCGACGACGGCCACGTCTCGGAGGGTTCGAAGGTCAGGTCGAGGTCGGGGCGAGTCCTGGCTCCACGGGGGATGCGCTCCTTTTCGTACTCCTCGGCTGCCTGCCGCTCCACGTTCTTATACCTGAGAGAGAGGTTGTCACGAGTTCTCTTTCAATTCATAACATTGTGAACAGAAGAAGAAAACAACACGTATAACACTTGTATTTGCCTACTGATTTAGCAGAAATAAAAAAGCTCTTTACGTTTTATCGTCTTTCTCCCCTTGCCACAACATCCAACCTGCCAACTGGAGATAGAGACTGCAGAGCGGGCCCTCTCCCTCTCTTCGCTCACTCCACTAGCCCCTCCTCTCTTTCCCATGAATATGTGTCTCTCCTGTTCCAAGTTCATTAGCATCAGACCACTTCAGAGGTCCAATGGAACTGGATACAGCTTTGTGTGTGTATTAGCTTGGTGTGGAGTGAAGGAAGAAGTGTGGCCAACTGTGTATTGCGGTGAATGGACCAGGAGAGACTGTCTGCAGGGCCCTGAGATACACACACGAATCCCCCAAAGAACCTTTTGACTGGGTGCATAGAATAAGGTTTCCTTTTGTCAACTTGAAGCACTGTATGTAAAATATTTCCATGAGGGAAAGACCAAGCATGCGCACACACACACACACACACACACACACACACACACCACACACACACACACACACACACACACACACACACACACACACGCACACACACACACACACACACGCTTTGTCAGTGACGCCATTGGTGAGGAGGAAGTGCGAAATATTTGCATCAGTATGCAAACGTACTAGTGACATCTTGGTTCCGCTTGTTAGCGTGCTGGAGCTAGTTCTCACGACTAATGGGTAAGATTCACACGCATGCCCAGTAATATGTACGAAACGGGTTCACTTATGAGGTCATCTGTTGTTTTGGGTAACTCATTAAAAATTATATGGGCCTAACAATGCATAACTCTGCATTAACAGGAGAATACAGTGAGAGTAAAGAAAAAAAATTAACGATTTCCCACTAAATTCTAAGCTCTTGCGTTCATCCAAATCAATCAGCTGCTGCTGAGAATGATGTGAGCGTGTCTTGGGAGTGACCCCACAGAAAGGAACTGTAAACTTCCTGAAAGTTACACATAGAAAGAGAAAATAAACAGGAAGGAGTCGAGGATCTGAAATAGTCGGTCGATCTTGTGATGATGGCTTTCCAATTTTCGCAGCAACAGCTGTGCTCCAAATGGTCAAACCCGATCTCGTCTCGGCTACCTTTCTCCTAATTATTCCTATACGTAAACATCATTATAGGCTCCTAAAATCTTCCCGCGTGTGTTTAGGTGAGGTCAACTCGCTGAAGCAAAAAAATGCAGCAGTGTGGAATATGTGTACGCAGACGGCCATTTGAGCATTGAATCAAAAATCCTTGATGTCCAGCGTTAGGTCCATGTACTAGTGTACAGTGTACATGTACAGAATGTCTCGGCTGCAGTTGTAGAACGACTCCGACTTACTAGTCGGGCTCAATTCACTGCTACCTCCACTACTGTTTTACATTCCTGCCAAAATCACACTTGTATGGTAGTGGAAAACATTACTAAAAAGACAGACATTGTACTAGTGCACCCTGAGCTGTCCTACCCGTAAGGACATACAACACACTAGTACAATACATATATACAGGATCTGAAGGATCGAATACATACTTCAACTGCATTCCATACATTTTCTCTGGTGCTTACAAGAGCAAAAGGTAAAAAAAAGTAGTCAAAAATTAACTGAAAATGAAGAATTAATTTGCCCGTTTGCAAAACCTCCACACGAAACGTGCCACTCATGGGGTATTTTCACAAGTGTGTTCTTTTTATTTAGTGCACATGTGCTTACCTCTCTTCCCGCGCCATTCTGGCCTCTTCCATTTTATCCACATAGCCTCGGCTGTGGCACACACAAAAAGAGGTCCAAGTGTGTTTAAAATGTTCAAGTAGCGATGAAATGTGATGTCATCCAAGCGCATGGGGGGATTTTCTTTTGGGGGTCAAAATAAGTAAGTGTATTACTGATGCACATGAGTTGTTGCATGATTTGGCAGAAGATGTAAGCGGCTTTTCCTGTACATGAAAGCAATGCCAATTAAAAAAAAAAAAAAACAAGTGGACCACACCTATGTTTGTTCCTTTCCTCTCGTTCGATCCTTTGCAGCCGCTCCTCTCTCTCCACGCGCCGCCGCTCCCGTTCGGCTGCCAGAGACTCTTGGTGTTGCCGGTACGAGGAGGAGAGGAGCCCCCCCAGAGGAGGCCTGAGGGGAGAACAAAATGATGGGGGTTATCTTTTTGTTCAATTGTTTCATTTTATTGAGACATCAGTCACCGTGCATTCTTCGACTACGGTAACCTTGGAAAATACATTTGTTGGCGAGACACCTCAAAGTCAGACACGAGTTAGTCCACACAGGACCGTACAGACAAAACTTGAATATGACGATGACATCTGGGGAGTTGCGGGTCAGGCGACCTCACCTGGGACTGGTGGGCGTAGAGGGGCTGCTTTGAGTCGAGTAGGACGTGAGACCTCCGTTCCTTGGAGAGGAAAAGGGACAGAAAACACGATGGCAGGTTGACAAAATAAAAATTAAAAAAATAGAGGCAGAAGGACACCTTGTTTGCTAAGAAAATCCAGATGGCACGAAAGCTTTTCACAAATCCACCTATTGACTTTTTTTTTTTTTGGGGGGGGGACCCAACAATTTCCTGAAAAAGTCCCTCATTTATGTTTTTGTGCTTTATAAGTCAGGCACTAAGATGCCACATGATGGCACCAAAGCCCTGGCTAAGCTGGAAGTTGTAATTGGTGTCAAGGAAGTTGGTGGAAGAACTTTGTAGCTCAACTCACTTCAATACTTCTTTGGCATTAAGATGTCACAAAAATAATATTGTTGTTGCTTTGGCCTGTGCACAAAAAAAACATTTTGGAGTTCTTCAGTAAATAACGGAGGATAGATTTCCCTAATAATGCTGAAAAGCAAAAATGTGAGGGTTCACTTGACTTTGATTCTATCGGGCGACTGCAAAATTAGTTTTCTCTTTGGGTTTGTTGTCATATCAGATACACAAATGCATGACCACTTATAACTGAACTGCTGAAAGAGTGGATTCCAGTGCAGAGGGGGAAGTGGAAGGGAAAAGCACGAGGGAACGATAACTGAAAACAATACTGAGAAAGTGGAAAGAAGGTCAACTGTATGCAAATGAAAATGTTAATAAGTGAGGAGGAGGTCCATGGAGCTCCATAGATGAAGAGTGAAAAAGGTTTGTGAGGAATAAAGAACAGGGAATCATGTGCGAAGGACCAAAGTGAGTCATTCTAACGAGTGTGAAAGTCTTTCAGTGGCAGGATTAAGGAAAAGTGATTTTAAGAGCAGTGACAAGACCGAACACTCAAAGAAGACGTTCTCAAAGTGGAGATAGTGAAGAAGAAGAGCTTGAGATAAAGCTGAGAGGAAAATTGAAGCCTGGGTGTCCCTCTGACCTTGGAGGTGTCGTATTGTCTGACTGCACACAGGTTTTGGATGGAGATTGGGGTGAGGTCTCTTCATCCAGGTCGTAGGAGAAGAGGAGGAAGGGCGAGTGGGGCTTGTAGGGAGGGTGCTCGGGGGAGGGGTACGAAGTGCCACGCAACGGCGGGCCGACCTCCTTCGTCGCCGGAACGGTGCTGGTGACCCTCTTCCTGGCCAACAGGGCGGCCAAAAGCGAGGGGGGGCTGAGTGGGGAGGGCATCGGAGGAGGGGTCACGGGAGGAGGGGACATGGGCGTCAAGGGGGAGCTCGGGGCGTTGGCAGGAGGTGATTCTTTCCAATTCCCTGGGTCTCGCTCATGTGCAGGTTTAGATGTGATGGTGATAGATTGGATCGTCCGCTGAATGATGGATGGAAGGTGCCTAACCGAACTAGGAAGAGAGCATTGGAAAATGACAGATAAACAAAATGAAACAAAAAGCAATGGAAAACCAACGTATTCTAACAGTTCTGAAGAGCTCCTGAGTTTTGTTTAAGAAGAAAAGACAGCACAGTTTGTCCCATTGTACCTGGAACTACTCTGACTAGACAAAAAAGCATCACGGTTTTCATCTGAATCAGACTCAGTCAGTGCGGGCTCATCTTCGTCATAGTCCTTTATGACCGCATCCTCACATTCCTCATCTCTATGGAAGCAGGGAGGGGGAGGGGTAAGATCAGAAGTATGATTACATGCACAGGCGGATGACAGGAGAATGGACGGCACGTTTCGGAGGACAAAGATATTATTCAAAGCAAAATAGGATTGAGAAATGAATTGGGCGTGATACAATCATGCAGATTAGCAAATCTTCGTCTCACATCTCATGCAACTATGCCATCTAGTGGCCGCAAGCAATTTAGATGATGACATCACACACGGGGATTGGAGTTTTGGGGGTGGGTGGGGTCGAGAGGTGAAATTCCAATAATCCAGAAGCATTTTGATGCAAAGAGGCAATGTAATCAAGCGCGTTCAAAATGTTTGGCAATCAGCAAATATTAATAACAGCATAGCATCAATCTATGTTAATTACAGGATCCAAACAAAGAGGAAGAAATACAGAAAGTGAATTGATATATGAGATGATTCAGGACATAACATATTTTGTTACACATCATAACCCTGATCATATTATATGAATTCATCAATTTTTACACCAGAGTGTAAAACACATACTCTACATATATCTTAATAAAATTAGATTATCTTGGGAAACCCAATCTTTTACAGTCATTCAATTCAAAAAGTGAACTTCAAGTTATTCTGAGGAGTGAAATCTTTAATATTGAGTTCTTTTTAATGTTACTACTGTGATGATTACATCTTACAGCAAACAAAAAAAATTGACCATGTCAAGCAATTACAATATTGCATAAAAAACAATGAAAATCATTTGGAATAAAGAATTCAGGACGTGTTTTCCCATGTGTTCAATGTGAGTTTCACTTTTTGAATCAAACTACTGAAAAAAAAATTAAAATTCCTTTTTATTGACACTGTACATTATTGTAGTAACTTGCATACCACACTGTATGATGGCAGATTTCTTTTTCCGCTCTTAATTGTGAAAATGCACATTGTTTTGCATGCTTGACTGCATTTCAAGTGTTTTGCAGCATACAGATTCATGAAGTGCGGCTGAATTGCAACACATTCCTGTGTGAGTGTCTGCAATAAATTATTGTATTTTAGAGCACACGTAGGATTGAGAGGAGCCAGTGCTTGTTTAATTGTGTGTACACTTAAAGAATTCAGTGCCGTTGAGGTTCTACATCCAGGACAAAGCAAAAATGTTTCAGTGATTCAGTGCTCGCTTGAGACAGCTTAGAGGTGAAAGTGTGCGTAGTACTGTAAAATGATAGTAGTGCGGGACCGCAGGAGAGGTCAGAAACCGATTTTCCTTTTGGTGAACTCAGTGAACTTTTGAACTTACATGGATGGAAGGCAACCTGAAAGTGCTCTGAAGCAGAAAGTGTTGATAGAAAACAGTCAGACGTTTTCACCCCCCTGTTGTTTCAGCTACTTCAAGTTAACTCCAGTAAGAAGTGCCGAGCGCACTTTGTGTTGGCAAATCGTGACCCGAGTCCGCCTCCGTTCACCCACTCACCTCTCGCTTATCTCCTCGGCTCTCTGCCCGTTAAAAGGGTGGAAGCCCGCCCTCTGCGGGGATGCCGGACTGCAGGGGGACGCCTGACCAGATCGTCCGAGAGAAGCCCTGCGGCTCCGCCTCCTCTCCAAGCCGCACCGCTTATCCCCGCCGCCGACGCTGGCCCGCCGGCGATCCCGTCGTCCCGTTGGCTGGGCGTCATCGTCGCCGTCCTCGTGGCGGAGCGTTGACTGGTACATAAACATAGATGAGCTTTTATCCAGTCGCAACACTTGATTAATTTTTCATTCGAATATGCAAACCTCATAGATGTTCAGCTGCTCGACCAAGTCCAGATCAGTGCCTTTCCGACCCAGGTGTCTCTGGGTGACTGTCTCCATCCCTTGCTCCTCCAGACCGTCAACCATGTCGTAGAAGGAGTCCTGGTCCGGTAAGGCTGCCAATGTCTGCCCAAACAAGACGGACAGACTTAAGGAGCAGGCCCGCATTCCAGAGACCCAAATATTTGTGTCCCTGATGAAAATTGTATGATAATTAAAACATTTTCTTTCAATACTAGACAGTCCGTTTTCCTTAAAATGCTTTAAAATACCTTATTGATGAGGGTCATGGCATAGACCAGCAGTTCCGTGTCCACGCCATCTTTCTCTTGCAAGATCTCCATGGCGTTGGACCACGCTTTGCAACCTAGACAAACCATTTCATGTACGAAACCAGGCAATATATACAAAGAACATAATTATGAATGATGGATTTCCTGCCCACCTCTCTTGGAATCAACCGTGCCAATGGCTTCTATGAGCAGCGGTGCGTTGGACTCGGCGTACTCCACGAAGACCAGCAAAAGCTTCAACGCTGTCTTTACCACGAGGCGGAACTAGAAGAGAATGGATATGATGTAGTCAGGGAGTTGTTGGGTGGGGTTGAGCGCTGTAATTTGCATTTTATTCTTAAGCAGGTGTGTCTAAAATGCTTTGCTGTGAGGGTCGCACACAGACGAAAAAAAGGATCCAAACACTTTACAACCAATACATGAAGCAATTGCAGTAGATATTGGGCTAGCTATGTTGGAAAAAGTGTTCATGACATATATCTGTTTAAGATATTGGGGTGTTCTACCTTTGAGCCAACAAGCGTGTAAAGCCACTCAATTGTCTCTGTGTGGCCAACGACGCCGTTCATCCCGTCGACGTACAGCATTATTTGCCCCAAAGCTGTCAAACACATGAAAATAAACATTAAAAAATGTCTGCAAGCCTCATTTTGCACTGTAATTGCTGCAGGATGTCTTTGTGTCAATCTAGCAACATTGCTGTACATCCATATAAACAACTGAATGTGTATTTGTATTTACACCTGTAAACTCCTTAACAAAAGCAGCCGCACATGTTATAAAAATAAAGTGAGTCATATCTGCCCCCCATCGCTGCAGCGTTTTTATTTCGGGATGATTAATCAGCCGCGTTTCTCTCGATGGTAGCGCAGACACCTGCTATGGAGCGTTCCGAGCAGCCCCCGATGATGTTCAACACTACTGGGAGTCATGAGGCCGCCAATGCCACACAAAAACACCACCGTGATGAAAGGATGACCCACCGCACATGTTTTGGAGTACATCAACCACTGAAATAGAATTTATACGTCATACGAGGGTGAAAGCAAAACGCAAATTGGGGATATTGTTGACCCAATTGCAAACAATGGCGCATTTTCCTCTTTGTGTTTTTTCCCTTATATGATAGCAAAAGTACATGACATGACTCAAAGTATTCCTTTCCTATACCTCTTAATATGTAGTTCTGATAGTTCTGGTCCGCTTCTGCGCCCACTTTGATGAGACACGTCAAGCCTTCAGCCATCACAAACTCGTGGACCAGGTCTTTGTCATCCTGGTGTAAAAACGGAAGTAAAGGTTATTTTAGAATATCGATTTTACCACCTTATGGTGATCAAATACACCATAGTTTTGCTCAACTGCATTTTATTCACCTCCCAGCAGGAGGCAGTAAAATGCTGGTTAACCCCAAAAGCAAGGACAATTTGCTCTTCTTTCCCTGTCAATCTTTTTTATGACACAAACAAGATGAACAAGTTCTTCATGACACAAAATCCACTGAGTGCAATCCATGCATACAGCTGCACCTTATCCGACAAAATGTTTTTTGTTTTTTTTATCTCATGTGTGATTATTCATATAGAAGATCTTAAATTATGTAAAAGATTTACTCTAGTTGACTTTTATGTGATGAAAACGTGCTCCCATCATGGTTCCAATTGATTCGCCAATGTTACAAGAGTAAGAAGAAAATGCTACATTTGCTTGCTTGCATCAGCTAAAATTTTATGCTATCAACCCAACTTGTCACAGCTTTGCAAACATTTTGTACAAACTAAATTAGTTTACTTCAATTTCAATTATTTTTTTTTTTTTTTTTTTTTTAGATTCGACTGACAATTTTGGACACCAGAAGCTTGTGACTTTTTTGTTTTTTTTCCCTAGGCTGGCACAAGACATGACACATTCATGGAACCAACACATGTAAACAATTCTCTTCAAAAATGCCATTGATGGCGAAGATCTTGCAACTCGGTTTATTGCTCCCATGCTGACATTCCTCCATGATGTTACGCTCCCTGTTTCTACAGCCTTATAAGACCCCAAGATCTCTACCACAGTTACCATTACTGCTCTCTGTTTACATCTTTTTCAATTCATAATGTCATCCGGGAGGTTGAAATAAGTATCGAGACAATTTTGGGAAAATAAGGAGTAGAAAGTAGATATATGTGTTTTCCAATGAAGGGGGTTTTCAGAAAAATAAAGTTCAGATACCTACTAAAATCTATTTTTGTATAACAACAACTGTACTTTGTTACTTCCAACCAGAGGTGGCTGCGTCCAAATTGTTGTTGATTTCAGTGTGGGGGAGAATCCCTGAGCACTAAAAGAAACACGGAAAAAAATGCCACGTTGATGATCCCCGTCATCGTGGAAGCGGCGAGTGCGGCTACTGCGGTAACCAAACCGTTATGCAACGTTACCAACAAATTGCCAGTTCATAGGAGCGTCAAGAATCTTAGGTCCTTGTTACCTGAAAGATTTGCTTTAGTGAGAACAACGCCCTTCTCAAGTCACGTCCATTGGAGTTAAACAGTCTTTCTGCAGGGAGAGAGTGAGAGAGAGAGAGAGAGAAATGTGGTTTAAAGATGTTATGATTTCATTAAGAATATCCCCAAAAGCTAAAGATAGTGCTTCCTTTTTGGCATGTCTTGTTTATTCCCCGGCTTTACACATTTTATGAAAAAGAAAAAAAAAAATCTCAATGACTCTCAGATGTGCAAAGGTTTTGACAAGAGGAGTCGATGGACCTCATCACACACATCAGCGCCCTGCTGGCCGCCGGCACTGAACACCGCACTGCACACTTTGGCCGAACGGCACGTGTACGACCTCTCGCTCCCCGTCTGTCGCGCGCGGACGCGCACGCACACAAACACAGGCGCACATGGACACATCGCAGTAGTGATTAGAGTTGTAATGGGAATGTTAATGAGCCGCTGGCTTGGTTTCAGCCATGAGGTATTCGGGTCACGACATGGAAAGTACTCGGGACCAAATGGTATAAGTGCTGATAACACTGCAATGATAGTTGAACTTGTCCATGTTCCAACATGACCAAAAAAAAAAAATTATATTCATGACTTTGTTAACTGAACTCTCTATTTGCTGAAACAGTGAAATAGTCTTTATGAACCATTTTCAGAAATTCACTCCATCCAAATATGGACCCTAATCCATTCCAGCATGCTGCTTGAGCTCCAATTTCTTGACTTAGTTTCTCCACAGGAGGCAGTAGCAACACAACGGTACCTTGAATTACGAGTTTAATTCACTCCGTGACCAAGTTTGTCACTCAATTTTTCATACATCAAATAAATGTTCCACATTTCAATAAAACCAAATGCCATTAATCGGTTCCAGCCTCCCCCCCCAAAAAAACCCAAAACTAAACAAATCCTTTGTTTCTAATCCAGGACAGCAGCACTGTATTGTAAAAGACTGTATAAATATAAAAACATGGGCTGACAGGACTGTGGGACCGGCCTGTCTGTCTGGAGCTCAGTGGTAGCAATCTCGGGACCAAATGAGGCTAACCCACGGCCAGGGTCACGATCATTATCATTCCACACAAAGTATTCCGTTCCTGTCTGTCTCCCCCAACGAAGCAACATCCATGAAATGTCTGCTTATAAAAAAAAAAGTTAGTTCTGACCAAGCAATTTGATAGGACAAGAGTCATTCCGTGAGTGATGATAGCCTAAACAGTAGGCTACAAAAGCACTTTTTTTTTTTTAAATTACATGTCACTCCGTCTAATTTGGTCTACATCAACAGTCAGAAGTCATCTACAATTACAACAGGTTGTTAAAAACATCACTTAAAAAATATTTGATTTCAAGCATGAATGGCTTTCAGAAGAGGAAAAAAAGCTAAGAGAGAGAAACGCCTGTAGTTGTCATGGCAAACTTCCAAGTGTGCTCATGCTATTACACGTTAATGACACATTCAAGTGTACAAATAAGAGATCACACTCGACCAAAGTGATGTCATGATAGTTTCCCATTGCTTATTAATGTTCAATAATGAATGGTGCTTGTAATGATGACGTAAAATCAATCACACCTGAAATCATGATATTGTCATGTATGTACAATATATCATCAAAGCTCTGATTGTTTATGAATGAAGCAAAGCCCTCATGATCTACAATCCATCACCCACTCTCGTTCAATATTGCAAAAATAGTCGACAGCAGGAGCCATTTCCATTAAACAAGCTAAATTAATGCTCAGAAGTACTCATACAAAAAAAAAACATGCTTGTTGTTTGTCTATATGTCATAAATCATTGAAAAGTATGGCCAGGTTTTGATTGACAGTCGCATAAAGCTGTAAATTAAATGTTTACTATTGTGAGCGTCGTTTACAGTTTGCGAATATGTTCTGCCTCATACGTCCGGCATTTCTAATACATATAGCTAAATATGGGAGCAACATGTCATTTGTTTTTGAATAAGGTTGTGCACCTGTAACATTTTAAGTGTCTTGTGAGTGGATGTCATTTTGCACCAAGTATGTAAAAGGAATTGAATAACACAGAACCACACCCACACCCGTCTTCCAGCCTAAGATTCTTATGGCAGCTAAGATTATAGGTCAAAACCTCTACCCTATTTTGTTATCCACTTTATAATGTTGATCTTTTCTTTATGAGGACTGTAAACGGTTGCCTGCAACACTTTTATTTCTAGGTTTCCTTTCGAATCAAAGCCAGGGACAGTGCCTTGTGCCACAGGATCACACTTAGAACCCCACAACGGACCGGCTGTGACAATCGGGTTCGGAAAGCTATCAAGGAAACTTTTAGGAAAGCATCTGCTGTCCGTCAGAGGCACGTCAGCAGCGGTGATAAGGTTGAAACGTGGCCCAAATTCAGTGAGTCATGACCTCGAGCCCATCAAATAATAAAATGAACTACAACAGAGAAACAAATATCTAGAGAAGAAAGTCTACCCAGAAAAGGAGGGCACACCGCCTTATTGTAAATGCAAAGGCTGGGCATCTCATTACTTTTGTCCGTAGAGCACAGCTGACAATTTACTGGTTCAGCAACATACTGGAGATGATCCGTTAATTAGACTGTTAGTACAGTTTGTTTTACTCTGATGTAAGACTGCAATTCCAACGTCTCACATACTAGGCACGTCTTGAGATAGATGAAGAAAAATACCTACAGTTGTTGAGAGAGGGAGACAGAGAAGAGGGGGGAAAAAAACAAACAAAGCCATGGCGTTCCAAGTGAGGACTTGGCTGTACACGTGTCCTACACAGACCAGGCTCTCATTTTTCCCCCGCCATGCGCTTTATTATTGTCATAAGGAAACCTGAAGCAGTGGCTGGGATGTCTCTTTGCGGCTTGTACTTGTACTCGAGCGCTGTCTGTCCACCCGGCGTGTGGATGCAAAAACTGGATGACACGTTTTCAGACCAAATTTTTCGTCTTTTTTTTTTTTTTTTGAAAGGACACATAGTTCTTCACCCTGACCTCACAGGCGCTGCATTGTGGCGACCTCAGCGCATAATTTAATCCCATATTCTACCTTAAAATAGATTTTATACAGGCGAGAGAAAAAACAAAAACCACAATGGGCTGTTATTGTCGATAGATGCTTTATTATAAACATCTGCCATGCATTTGCGGGCCCGCATTTTAAGGGTCAAACAGTGCACGGGAGGTATTTATTCGCTGAACTCTGGTGCATCTATCGGGAAGGAGTGAGTAATCTATTTGAGAGAAGGTGCAGGTAGAGCTGGACACCCATTTGTCTGTTATTTAGCTGGCAACCATACAGAATTCTCTTTTGGTTTGTGTGGATGAAGTGATGTTTAATTTGCTATACTTTTTATGATTATTATTATTATCATTATTATTATTGTTATTATTATTATTATAAATACAATTTTGTGATGTTAAAATAATGCTATTAGGCATAATTGTTCAGAATGTTGGTATGGCTTGAAAATGAAAAAAAAAAAAAATCAGCCCGGTGTTACCCCCATTGGGTACCTCTAATTTGAGTTGTAAGAAACAGGGGGAAAAACAACCAATTTGAAAGAGAAGCTGTGACTATTGAGGTGTCAAACATTTGCAGTGCATGTGACTATTCTCCTCCAGAAAATAAAAAAAATGTAAATCCTTCGTTTGCCAACAACAAGTCTGAAGACTACCAAAAGAAGCAGAGCAAAGGGACTTCAGAGACCTGAGAGAAAGGATTTGGCAACATTTCAGCTCAACAGGCATGTTTCTCACTTATTTTTCAATTTTAAGTGACTAAACCCCACACACACAAAAAAAATTTGATTTCGAAGTCATGATACCAATGTAGCAGCTGTGGCTTATGTCAGCTTGTCTACAGTGCTAATACTAGCTTTGATTGCTAGCGTTGCAATTTGGTTGAATCTGTGTTTTCTGTGACTGTTCATTACTGCTAAGCATTTTCATAATAGCAAAAAAAAAAAAGTATCGTTGACTTCTTATCAATGCACTTATAGTCGTTTCTCTGCGCGTGGATCAGTGGGAACGTCTTGGACGCAGAGGATTTCCCCCCACAGTGCATTCTTCCTGCTAAGTTACGGAGTGCCGAGATCCCTCCTTCTCATGCCATAATGAGATTAGTGCGCTGACCCTTCAGCTTTGACTAATCCCTCAACATTTTACTTTGCATTTTACACAAGCCATCCGAGGCTAACATTATAGGCATGCCCACCCGAGCTATGATGCATTTGTTAGCCGAATGAATGACAAAATCTGTCTTCAAATTACAGAAGCTGAAATCTGCATACTACACAAGAATTAGGGCATTTCCCTTCTCTTCTTGTGCAGTACATAAGAAAAAACTATTATTCAATGACAGATTCACTTTTGTATTGATTGTGTTGTGACTTTTGTATTGACAGCAGCAATCAAATGTTACACCTAATGGACAGCTATCATCGATGAGCTGCATGCATTTTCGACTCGAGGTCTACGTTGTCCTCATATTGTTCAGACTTGTGTGTCATGGGAAAAGTTCTTGGTCAAGGTCAACCAAGGGTAACAAAATTCACTGCAGCACAAGTGTTGTCGGGTCATCAAGTTCGAAAAAGACTCCTCACAGACCCCGATTGAGCTCATCTTTAACTGCTGACTTCTGTTTCTTGAGGGTTTATGAGCACCCCTGCCAAAAAAAAAAAAGCCCCAACCCGGCTGCGTGGGGCAATCAGTCAGTTGGCTTTTAAACCAGGTCTGCAGTGGGATCTAAACGAAAGACGTGAGAGGAGCATGAGGTGTAATGTCATGCTGGAGAGCTTCATTTAATCTCACAAGTGTCAGTATATCATCTAAATATAGCCAGGCTGGCTATCAGACACTAAAAAACAGACAGTAACTTTTTTTTTTTCTTGCTGATGTCAGGTCATCAATTGTGTCACTGTCAATTTTACACTACCAAGTAAATACAAGACCCTAACATGATGAGACAGTTCCACAAGTCTGTTTGTTTTTCCAAAGGTTGGGCAGCAGAATACGACCTTATGATGAATTAAATAACTAAATCGGATGGAAGATTTAAGAGTCAATTCCACAAACAGCTGCACTTTCCCTGCTTGCTGCTCATCACGCCAGCAACTTGACAGTTGAAGTTTTAAAAGGGCAAGATCTTCAAATTCTATTTCAGAAAGGGATCAGAGTATTGTGGCGTTCAACGCACAGCGTGTTCATGAGTGTGTAGTTTAGAGGGGGGAAAAAATAGCCCATCAGTCTCTCAGAGGCTAATATAGTTTGGATAATAATGGTCGATTACATTCTCATGTCAAAGCGAGGCAGAAAGGAACGTTTGGCAGGCCGTAACGACGAAACTGCTGAGGACAACTCTGTTATTTTGCGACGGTCTATTTTCTCTCTGTTGGTCTTGGCCCACGAGGAGGAGAGCTGGAGGCTGCTGATGGTGCGGATGATGATCGAGGGCCCATGAATTTTGTGTGTTTCTTTGTGTGTGTGTGTGTGTTTGCGTGTAGTGTAAGACCACCAATGTTTTCCTTCGGGATGCATGCGAAAAAAGATCTGAGCAGACACGGCGCAATCTTAAATGCATGTGGATGCATTCAGAAGTTCCAGGTCATTGTCATAAAGTGAATGTGCACCCAAAATACATAATGCAACGGAACATCGTAAGTCAAATAACATGAAAGTCAACAATTTGACTTTGAATTGCCAACGTCAGCAAATCCCATGAGATCTTAGTTCTACTGTATTAAAAAAACAATACTCTGAGCTATGGGACGTTATCTAACACATTCATGCCATTCCTCACCTCCTAATTAAAGAGTTTAATTGCAGCTCGTCGGTGACTGTGCGACCGGCAGCCTTACACAAACGTTGATTGTGGGAAACCCGGCCCAGTTCCCTCCCAGATTTTGGTCTGCACGTGTAAAACAAGTGCTCAGTGTTTTCCCTCAAACCACCCCCACCCGACCCTTTGTCATTGTCTCTCACGCCCTCTCTCACTTCTCACGCTCGATTGTTGTCTATCTTAATTGACCGGCCTCGCCATGAATGTGTGGGATCGTCGCATGTCGGATAAACGAATGAGCAAAAATGAGAGATTGGATCTTTAAAGGATGAATGTATAATCTGTAATTGAAATACAACACAGGACTTGTTTGAATTGTTTTTGTGCTCTATTTTACTAAATTAACTGGTGTAAATAATGCGTACGCATTCTGTACTTGTTTTGTGTATATGATGAAGCAAACTATAATCGCACTAACAAATATCCAGTGGTGCCAATGGTGACCATGCAGGTGACTCAAAATATCTTTTACCATTGAAATTCATGCAAATGATATTTTTTTAAAATGTAGATTTCAATATAATTTCATTTAATTAATTAATTAACTAATTAATATTTTATTTATTTAATAATTGAGAAGAACACTCACCAGTATTGATGAAATAAAGTCAAACATAATTACATATAACTAAAAAACAAACGAAAAAAATAATTTATGCATCATGATTTCATGCTTCAATGCCCATTGACAATGTGCTCCTTCTGGCGTACGAACCTTCATATAATCCAGACATCTGTAATACTCAAAGAAGGAGTTTCACAACTCCATGACTCAGAAAACTGCAGTAATAATAGCAGCTTTCGCATTGTATAAACAAATGTATGCCTTAAATAACTTCAAGCTGAGCGTTACCATCTTGGACAGTCTGAATTTGTGATATAACTTCTGGGAGCCCGCACGGAAACTACATGACACAGCAGTTACCGTGTGTTTGTATTGGAGTATAGCAAGACAGTAGCTTCCTGTTTCATTGGGTCGGTAGCCAGAAAAGCCATACGAATCTGCACATGAAGGAGTACAGTAAGGAATTGTCTTTTCTTTTATTTCTTTACCTTTTGCGATGTCTGACAGGTGTATTTCCCCTCATGTGTGTTTCCTCTCCTGACAGATTCATCAATTTTCCATGGAACGCATCCCTCTCTTTCCGTTTCTCTCTTCTCACAAAGCCCCTAAACCAATCATCCTTTTAAAAAAAAATACTGTACAACAACAACTGGATCGGACCCCAAGCTTGCAGATCTCCCCGCGCATGCTCGGCATGTTTAGCTTGCGGTGATCCTAATGTTTTATTGCGTTATGTAATCGTTGGAAAATGATTAAAACAGATGAGCCAGAGGTTTGCGGAGGCGTCCTCAGTGGCTATAAGCAAAAATGCA
The DNA here is from genome assembly GCF_019802595.1 of Syngnathoides biaculeatus. Taxonomy (NCBI): domain Eukaryota; kingdom Metazoa; phylum Chordata; class Actinopteri; order Syngnathiformes; family Syngnathidae; genus Syngnathoides; species Syngnathoides biaculeatus. The sequence goes on along the minus strand of NC_084640.1, from coordinate 11,848,925 downwards.
GACTTAGCAGTTATACACACAGCTGAACACACGTTCACACAAATGGAGTGATATACAGTATGTATTTCTTCTATACAATGTGGATCCTGATTTTAAAACCTCAAGTTTGGACTGTTAGTTTCCATTGTTTCTAAAATATTTGCTCAAGTGCTGCAAAAGGACTTTTTTTGTTTTTTACAAATATATTTTTAAACTTGCATGCAGGGAACGTCAACAACAGTCCCTCTTGTGTTTTTGTATGAAAAGAATGGTGTGTCACCAACCACTGAGGTAATCTTCATACCAAGAAAACTACAGCCCTCTAGCATACTTTGTGGTGGGTTTTTTTCTTAATTCTCTTTGTCATCGCATTGGCAAATATAATTAAATTTCAGCTACAGTTTCTATTGTCGAGGCAGCAACGTAGAATAGAACTGTTCACATTCTGTCTCCTGGTTATGTAAAACATTTGCATAGACGTGAGTCTTGCTGTCAGGCAGAATTAGTAAGTGCCCCAAATTGACTCCTTGAATGTGCAAAACCTCCAAGCGAAATAGGAGGTCGGACAGATGAATGTAAAAGAAATGACTCTAAAGCTGCACCAAAATGATTGCGGGCCATACAGTGACTCTGTATTAAATATAAAATGCAATTTGGAAAGAGAAAGAAAAATCTGTGCCAATGGCTGGTTTTGTGGCGCACAACCCCCTGCCCCTAACTCAAGGTTGCCACTGAGTCACTCCTTGCTTCCGTCCACGTCTTTTACACATGCTATTATTTTTCCAACATGTCCACTGAGGCTTAGGAGGGCTCACCCCAAGCAGCCACAGCACAGCACTTGGACCGCTCATGTTTTTCAGCGTTAACTGCAGGCCTGGGAAAACCCTGCCACATCCACAACAAGCAAAACACACTACTTTTGCTATATTTGACATGTACACAGTGTGACATTCAAGAAAAGGTAATACACGTTGGACGTCTGTTTCATTTTTTATTCTAAATGTGTCAGAAATAGCGCAGAGATTTAATAAAACAATGACATAAGGAGCTGTAAGTCAGAGAAGGCATAAAGCCAGCAGCGCCGGCTCAGATAAATGTTTGGAGCTTTCGAGCTACTGCTGAATTATTCCGCTACTTCCACCACTTTACACCTCCATCCATAATACCTCACCAGCTCCACATCTCCCACAGCAGCTATAAGCCAATGAGTCATGTGGGCTCCTGGAGCCGGCGGTGAGGGTAAAGGGGAAACTATGCGAGCAATTTTCCCTGTATTTCCCTCTTGCTGTGACCGAAGAGGAGGGTGTCCTCTATTGTGATATGTAGGAAAGCAGAGTAAGAAGCCGTGCGAGCAAAATATCTTTGTTGATGCATGCGCGTATTTCTTTTGGAGCCACAGCCACAGGTGAGCAATAGAATTGTGGGCACCCCAGAGTAACAGGAAGTCACACAAGGGTAAAAAGAAAAAAAAAGACGACAATGTATAAAACTACACAGAGACTGTCCAGTTATTTCTCGATCTTCTATATGAGACTGTGCAAAGAATCTCGCATGATTGCACGGTGCGAGAATTGCTCTTCTAAATAAGTCTTGAAAGTGTCCGGAGAACATTTTTTTTAAACCTTTGACATCTGTCAAATAAGAAAATTCATTTCCCACACAGTGACAGTGTGAACATGTCTCTGAGTGGTTGTCTAATTATGTGGGGTGTGATTGACTGCTGACTAGTCCGGGGTTTAGCCGCCCTTGGCCTAAAGTCAGCTGGGATAGGCTCCAGCTCCCCACAATCCTGAACAGGATAAGCGATAAGGAAGATGGCAAGACGTTGCTACTATCTCTGGATTCATAATGCTAATGCTAAAAACAGTGCCAACAACAAAGCAACGGGCTTCCCTTGTTGTATTTGTCCTGATCTGTGTTGAAAACTGCAAGGCAGAAGACTGTAAACCTTCTGATGATAAAATGCCTGATAATGATACATTTCCTGGTAATGTTACTATAGCAACATAAATAGTAGCAAACCGGTACAGTTTAGCTCAAACCTGGTACGATTCTGCCTGGTAAACCCCGATCTGGCTTGCATATGTGTGTGTCCGGGGCCAGACGGTGTCAGCTAACATACGTTAGCTGCGAAACTGTAAATAGCATCACACCAAAATAGCCCTCCTATGACATTAACAAAGATGAGGTATGCAAGACAGCGGACAAATGACAACTGTGGTTTTGTGTGACTCCCATTGAATTACTGGAAGTGGTGATTCTCTTGTCAGACGGCAAACACTGCGTCCTCGGCACCCCACCATTAGGCTGGCAATAGTGATATAGTACACATGAGTTATTTAGGTACCCTCCACAATTTTAGACAACAGAAAGCCTCAAACATTGCAAACTGCACCAAACTGAAATGGACTACCGGTATACTGTTTGATGAAACAGGACAGGGCTTAAGAGCATGTTATTGCAGAGCAGCCCTTCAGCTCGGCCATAATGTGTCTGGACCTTAATGACTGCAAAGCCACAGATGTCCTGTTCGACTGCCCCCTCCTAGCTTAGCCATCGCCAAACATTATCTCCCTGTCACACCATGCCATCGCCAGGCTTCATCTCCTGCACCCCGCACAATAAATCGCTGTTTGAACCAGCTGTTTTCTCTCCTTGACTCTCAAAGCCAGACTGCATTGGACCACTGCACCCCCGCTGGCACAGAAACAGCCACTTTTGTCACTGGACCACCATGTCAGTTGAGCCTGTACTGTTTATTTACTGGGATTGCGAGGATATAATAAAGAAATACTCATAAAAATATGTAGTCAAGTTGCTGATGTCTTATGGCATTTTAAACAAATAAACCTAAGACCCTAGTTAAGAATGGACCACAGGGGGTCATTAGAGACCCATAATTTGGACTCCAACATCCAACAGCATTGAAGTTGGAAAAAAAAGTTACATTCCAATGCCAAGTGACATGAGATTGAACAGAAGCCAGGACACGGGCAAGGCCTTTTTGTTTTACCTGCTGCATTCCTCTCATTAGTCTGGAATACCTGTCAAATACTATACCCGCTCTATTTTTGATCACTTAAACTGTAAGTGATTGCTGAACGTGGGAGTCGTCGCCACAAAGAAAACAAGGTTGACAATGAAAATTCCCCGCTTCCCCAATTAGCTTCAAATGTTTTGCTTTAATTACTTCCTTAAATGACGGACTATTTTTGATTCAGTCGCGTAACACTGCAAGTGTAATGTTTATCACTGTTGTTGTGTGGTTCAGCGGTGTCATACTAATGAATCGTTCCAAAAAGAGTGTAGAAAAAGCACTTGACTTGACGTGAACAAGTCGTAGAGCAGCAGTAATCTGACGTCATGCAATAAAAAATAGCACCCGCTAAACCACAGAGAGAACACATAAAAGACTACATTAATTCTATGGACTCGTTTCTTCTGAGGGCAGCACGGCGTGCGAGTGGTTAGCAAGTGGTTGGCACGTCACCAGCACATATAGACGAGATTTAACGTGAAAATTATTCTCATTTTATTCTGAAACACACAAAAATGTCGGATTCATGCTAGTTGTTGTCTTCAGCAAACTTTAAGCACTGTGGTGCCTTCCTCACATGTTTCTGTCGTGTCACCACTTTCTAAAGATAACGTGCCCTCTGCCACACTACCTCCCCAAACTTTCCCCTGCCCCCCATTCCGGAACCACAGCTCTCCGCCGGTCTGCTTTTAGGCCTGCAACGACTCCGCTGCCGTTAGTCAGCTAAAATTAACCTTTAAACACGAGCTTGTGACTGACACCCCAATGCAAATGCAGGATTATCTGAAAGAGAGTTTGTGAAAAAGGGCCTGACCGTTGAAAGACAAAGATTGTGATGACTCTTACTTTTATAAATCTTAAATGAATTGATCCTCTCCTGTGTTTTAAATAACAGATCATCAATCTGTGGTCCGAAAGGAAACGAGCAACGATAAATGCAAGGCACAGCAGATTGATTCGGCAAGAAATCCCAGTCTTTGATTGTGACAGACTTTGCATTTAGCCGATAATATGCTGACCACTACTCAAGCGATTTGAAGGTCAAGACCCCGGAAGGATTAGAGCACGTTAAAGGGGTAGATGAGTGGACAACTGAGCCCGAGGGCGGGGTAACTGCTCCCTCGGTCTCCAAAGTGAACAGACCACATTACACTGATGGTAAGTCTGTTTAATGCATCAGAATTATGAAACTACTACTGTACTGCGAAATTTTGACTCCATCTGGCCAAAATCTGTCTTGATGAAACCTAGATTGGGGATTAAAGTGGTCCTCATTAGGGGTTGGAGTACGCTATGTATCATCATATGCTGATGACAGGTATAGTGACGTTTCTAGCAAGCAGTTGTTTTTGTCATGCTGAAAGACATCAAACACAACGTTGGTTTTCCTAAAGCCGACATGTGCAATGTGTAATCCCCCCATGAGGGCATGTGCACTGTACTGGTGGAAGAAAGGGATTTAGCCAGCAACGCCGATCCCTACGCTCAATCAGCTTCATCAGGGAGGCTGTCATATAAATGTGGCCTGAGCAAAAAAACACACTGAGACAGGAGAATGTACTGCTTAGCTTATCTCCTTCACTACCAGCCCCCCCCCCCCCCACTTACTCTAAAATGTTTCCGTTTATACTGTTACGTCATCACAAGGAGAAAATCTGCAAACGCTAATAAAATACCATCAATAAGGCCAAATTTGAGCAATTTCCCTCTTCTGGTTAAAGTCAACAAAGTCCTGATCGTCAGATTCTCTAAAAGATTATCCAGAGGTGGATCATGAGGTATTTTTTTTCCTTATGTATGTTCAACCAGCTCAATATTTACGATAGCAACTCCTTATGTGTGTGGTCAAGCCATGATCTGCATGATCGAGATGTGCTAAAGTTTTTCCAGTTATTCATTTATTACTAGTCTTCTTTAGATTTTCCGCCATTCTGGATACACTGTGTTCCCATAGTGCCTCTCCAGGTCATTCACAGAACTACATGTCTTTTGGGGAAGGCGACTCCCGATCGTCAATGGAGATATCGTCGTTTATGTGTGTGGTGGGCTATGCTGGTCGTCACCATGTGATAAAAAATGTGTTTATTAAGATATATGTACAACTACTCCTTGCCCATACAAAACAATTTACAACCTAAGATGTTAACTAAAACATTACCTATGATGCGCTTAAGTTGAATAGCACAGAATTATAAATACAGAACACAATAATTCATCCTGGATTTGCTTTAATTCCCCAAAATAAAAACACTGTTTTTCCAGACATATTTTTGCTTCCCATCTCTGCATTATATTCATCCAAAGATCTGTTCTGCTTGATCCATCCCCCACACCTCTCATATCACTGCTTCTCAATGACTGAGGCTTGCTTTTTTTTTTTTAAGTGCTCATCCAATCAGCTGCCACCTGTTCGTCTTTGTTTATTTAGTGGTATTTTGGTCCCTTTTGTTTGCTTCAAGTTCTCTGTGATGGAACTCTTTTTTTTTTAAATTATTATTAGTATGGCACCATTTTGTATTTTACTTTTAAATTAAATTTGATGTTCATTTGTCCGAACATATATTGTTGTATGTAGCTCACTTAAATATTTAAGTAGCCTGGCTTAAACTGTTGACATTTTAAGAGAGTTCACAAAAATCAATTTCTGTTTTTGTCTCCTTGAAGCTTCTAATGAACTTTGACCACTCATTTTCAGACAGTCCTAGGCACCGGTTCTTCATTGAGATTTAGCGCTGCTATCACTGGCAGGGGCTGTGTTGACGCTGGCCACGCACGGGTCGTGAAGGAAAGCAGTGTGAAGAAAAGACTCACGGGAGAGAGCAAAGCATAGATAGAGATTAATTTAATGCTTTTGGAAAGAGGGCAGGAAATGGCAACTAAATACTCTCGTGAGATTCCGTTCAAAAAAAGGTTGAGCGGCTCTACCGTAATAAGATATTTAAATCGCCCAAATACTCATGGATATTTCCGTGAAACAGCAAAAATATAGCTTGTTTACCGTATGTGGTTTGGCTACTGTGAATTTCCTTCAGTTTTTTTTGTTCAATTATTACCATTATTTTTTGTTGTTGTTATTGTAGGGAATGAATCTAGCATGTTAACAAGTCATCATTTTAGGAGGTAATCACACTAATGATTGTTACTTGTGACTCTGGCTGAATTACATTCCATTATTCTGAAACATTGTTGCATACAAACCCCGCCCCACTCCAAAAAAAAATTGAACAAAATGTAAACAGTAAACACCTTTTTCCAACACAAAGGTCAGCCGACCAAGTTATTTCATGTGCGTCACAGCAAGACCAGTGGACGCTTTATTCGGTACAATTGAACAGGAGCTAATTCAAAAATTCTCTTTGTACAAGGCATTGTAAAAATCATCAGTTTCATCCTTAGAGTGCCGTCACTTAATAATACACTTTATCTTCTAGAATTCTATCATATCCCTGTTTTTTTCCCCATTGCAATGTTCCCTGTCTTGTTTATTTTACTCTTAATCGTGCATAAACTGGCGAGAGACAAGGGGGTTTCCAACAGTGCTGAGCTCACCAATTCCCAGAGGAGAAACTACTGGAATGAGGTAACCGTCACGTCACTTAACCCCTAATGTAATCGGCAGCTATACATACAGAGGTCATCATTATCATCATCATCATCATCACATCTCTATACCTGTTTAAGCTGCATCCGAAATGATGTTTATACCATATTACGCTAAGTGCTAAGGGAGTCTTAAATGCCAGCGCTTCCTCACAGTGGGAGGTCCATCATCCCGGGGCAGGAATCTGGATTGTTCAGTATACGGCGGCCATTGCGTCGCTCGTGTGTCAGACCATATGGGCGTGCAATTTCAATTTGAGAAATTACACAAACATGTCACATGTGACTCACCGATGCAGGCGTGGACGCGGACGGTCAGCTGGGTTCGTAAAACAACACTGTGCTTTTTCCCTCTCGACCTTTGGGAGACAGAAAAAACAAGAATAAGTCCATTGAGCAGTATAGATATGTCTTCTGGTTGACAAGGCTTTCATTGGTTCGTGGGCAACTGACTGGTTAGTGTTTGATCGTGATTCTTTTTTTTTTTTAATCTGAATTTTTGTTATGATCTTTCAAATATATTTCCCATAGACGTTTGTTGAGAATAAATAAATAAATAAAATCCCAACACTTCCAAAAGTCCCTAACCTTTACAATGGGTGACCATTTTAACCAAAATCTGCAAAAAAATAATGTCCACTAAATTCCCATTGTATAGTATTTGGGGTCAAAAGGCCTTTTGACACAATTTGAATGTAACATGGAAAATACATATTGTTCAGTGGATATAAAATATCATCCAATCACATTCAGAGTCACGTTAAGTGAGAGTCAGTAAGCACCTGCTGCCAATTATTGGGCATCTGATGAAGCCCAAATTAAGTTCCGCCTTTCTAGTACGCTTTAGCTGAATTTTGTTCATTTTTTAAATGATTTTTTTTGTTCTCTAAGAGAATCCTGATTGTTTGGTGACAATGGTGCCTGCTATTTAAAATTGTTCATAATTCCATGTACTGCAAATTCACGATAGACCCAGTTCCAACCTGTGAAAAACTCTCTGTGCCACCTTTTCCTTTGATGAATACTGAATACTTTGCATTTTCAGGTGCTCCATAAAAATACAACGTTCTGTATGTCTGGTTTATGGTACCTAGAATATACGATGGAAGAAAATTTATTGTCAATATAAAAAACAATTTTTTTAATCTGTGTGCGATGACCATTTCTAGGTAATTATCATCACATGGCTTTATTCCCATATGCGGATTATTGCAATTATGCCAATTACCACGATTCACAACCTCAGAAAACATTATTACAGTATTATTACTATGACTTATAGGTAACACTATCCTCTTTATAAAAGTACAGCATATTTTGACACCGACAATGACTTATTTTCTCTTTCACTCTGCGACATTTACCAAACTTGTTGTGCCCACGTCCTTTGCCTTTGCTTACTGTCAACATAATTGAGTTGGGCCACCGCCGGAATCACACAAGAAACTCTGCCCACGTTATGTTTTGTATGTGAGGATTATATTATTAGGATTGGGGAAAAAACTACTTAACTGATTAAGAGACAACTTTATGGAAGAATGGGAACAATATTTTTGGTACCCTCGTGCATCTCCGTTAATCTACAAATCCTTTTTTTGTGTGTGGGTCATGATTAGCATAGTCGCGGCACCACAGCAAATTCCGACATCTCCAACAACAATTGCGAGTTTCTTGTCCCAAACGAAATGGTGCCACTGGCCATCCAGAATGACGGCTAATACAATGTTTAAAACAGAATCAAATGGATTGCATAAACAACATCTATCCAGCACGGGGATAACTGGACAGGCTTGATAAGAGATGGCTCGCCTCAAACCTAGAAAATGTTTTCAGGTTAAAGCCAATCCCAGTGCATGACTCATTGACAATTACTTGGGACCTTTGTTTAAAAAAAAAGAAAGAAAGAAAGAAATCCGACACATGGTTCCAATCCAACCAGTTGCTCCAGATCGCAGCCACTTAAAAAAGTCACACCTTGTGTTACCTGCCTATCAGTGGGAAACATAGATGACAAAGCAAACACACAAAACTAACACACTAGTACACAAAGACACCGCTTTGTGCTTGAGCCTTTGGTCAGTACGCTGCCATTCCGCATACCATAAACCTCTGCAAACAAACCAGGACTTATATGGTGCCATGTCACTGATCTTTTACTCTCTATTTGTGATTGCCTACATCATACACCGGCTTCCTTGATACAATATGTGTTTCTTGACACATATTATATACATAAATGCAGAACTGGTGTATCAAAATATATATTTCAAACCCAAGCTACAAACTATGAGTTTTCCATTTCAGTGCGGACTGGATGATCAACCAGATGATCTACAAACAAATCCTGAGGCATTTTTGTGGCAGAAAAGGCTGGGAAAGTGCATTTAACTACAAAGTCAAGTTCTGAAATATATCTTTTGTTCGGTCCTGGAACTTTTCTGATACACGTTGTAAAATATCCAAATTTAATGACACGGTCCTTGACACTCTTGGATTCCCCATTTCCAACATTAAAATAAGGCTTGCATTGTTAGCTCAACTATAGAGGAACTGTCTAAAATTTAATTTGAAATGATGAACATGCAGGGAGTCACACAGTTGTCAAACTCAGATCCGGCCCACCACGTAGTTTTATGTGGCCCGCGGAGGCAAACCATGTGTATCAACTTCCATGATTTTTTTGTTCAAATCTGTTCCAAAACTTCAAATTGTCCTATCGTGAAATGATAACGTTGAGATAATACAAGAATTTTTGTGTTACCAATGTGGCCCGCGACAAAAATGAGTTTGACACCCCTGGTGTATTGGTACACACGCCTAACTTTGGTGGGGGCAGCGTGGGATCGATTCCCGCTCAGTGATGGTGTCGATATCTGCCCTGTGACTGACTGGCGACCAGTTCAGGGTGTAGTCCGCCTTTCGCTCGAAGCTAGCTGGGATAGGCTCCAGCTTTCCCGGAGCCCTTGTGAGGATAAGCGGCTTGGATTACGACATGACATGAACATGCAGTATGTCCTACGCTAGAGCAGGATCTGATATCTGTCCAGTGATGACATACCAGTGTAGTTAATAAACAGAGCAAATGCAGTCATAGCGTTAACGGCATAAGCAGTGAAAGCTAACAGGTGATTCAACGGGGGCAAGTGCGGTTACAAGGACTACGAGGAATTGCGTTATTAAACATTAAAAATACACAGTTGCTCCAACATGAGTCATAGTGAAAGGAGTTTAATTAGTGTGTGTTCCTTTTCCACACTGCTTCATAATTTCCATGAACGTCTCTTTCCAAGAAATCCATATCAAGCTGCTTATGATTCTTTCCTATTGTATTAGAATGGAGACGTTTGGCGAATGTGTTGTTTGCTTTCGTGAGATGGGTTTTGTTCCTGTGCACCAAATGGTTATGGGATGCTCCGATGATAGAGAGAAGCTGTCTCACCCTGTGTCGTCCTGCTGGAAGCCCTCCAGCTCGTCCCTTTGCTCAGCCAGGGAAGACTCCAGGTCCAGGTAGGTGCCATTGTGGGAAAGCTGCAGCGCACAGTCATCGAGCTATGGGGGGAAAATACCACGTGATTTTAATAGGTGGTTTACAAAAATGCACTGAGGCAGTACAACTCAATTTGAGAACAACACCATATTGAATTATTCATGTAATGGCCATGGATGATTCTCACAATATCAGCCCGTGTTATCCACTCCACAGCAGAGAGAACACCTTCAAGTTCTAACACACGATTGCACGTGTTTCACACCCTTTCTCCGAGACATATTCATCTGGCGTCGGGAGGGGTCCCTTTGGAATGTCGTGTTGTTGCACGGAAGTCTGTGGTGTAGATGCATGCATGAAAATTGGTTTCCCGTCGCTTAAGAGCTAATGAACGCGGCCGTGACATCTGCTATTACTTGATCCAACGTAACACTGCAGTGCATTGTGCGTCAGAGTCGCTCTAATACATTGTGTAACTAGAAACCCCACAGAGGTTCAGACCAGGTGCACGAGAGTATATCTGCAGACCACTGGCATTGATGTTTATGAGCATTGTTACAAGTTGATAGCAGGTGCTAAGATGCATCCAAGGTGGGACTACACTTTGTTAGATACTGTAGATTTCCACAGTGAACGCAAGCATGGGCATTTCCACTGTTAAAAACCTTTCAGTCTTTGGCACTGGTCTCCCTGTGAGGAGTTTGCATATTTATTTGTGTCGTCCCCCCCCCCACCACCACACCACCACCACACCCCCAACTACTGTGGCTTCATCTCACATTCCCTAAAAAATGTTAGGTTCATTGAAGTCTCTAAATTGTCCATAGGTATGAATGCGAGTGTCTACATGTGCCCCTGGAATTGGCTGGTGACCAGACCCGTTACCGTAATATTGATAACTAACCTTTCCAGAACTGTACCAAAATGTCATTAATCTTTCAATGAACTAAATAAGTGCTTGGCTAAAGTTTCTGATGAATAAAATCAGAGTCAAAAAGTGTTGAATTAGTATTTATGTGTGCTATCAGTATGGCTTTGACCTGGAATGGACCCGGAGTGTGCTGCCAAGCGCACCCATCCCACCAGCCCATCCAGCCCCATCCCGGAACGGCACAGCTGACGATCATGACGACACACTGGGACCGGCAGGCGGTGATCACAAGACCTGCTGCGGGCAGTCTCTTGTCAGTCCCTCCCTCAAACTCGGAAACAGAGACGGCCAGTCGGTTGGAGTCGGAGCATAAATATAACGCTTCTAAATTTACTCGAGTCTGCGTCCGCTCAAAAACTCAACGGTGGGTGTGTCTGTGAAGCCCGAGACTTGAATGGGGGGGCCACCGAGGCCTGTTCTATATAGAGATCCTCAAACCCAGAAATCACATATTATTCCAGGACTGAAAGTAGGCAAAAAGAAAAGGTAGTGTCTTTGGGTCTTGTTCTGGTTCCTCTGTTATTTTAATCTGAGGCAAATCCTAATCCAACAACAGGGGAAAGGCAAAACACGGGGGCAGTAAATAATCAGACACAACCCTGATTAAAAATGCAGTCACAAAAGCAGATTAAAATGCATTTGTAGCTGCATGGCCGTCTTTGACGCCATACGATCAATAGGACAGCCAATTTCCTCTTCAAATTGTGTACATGACGCTTGAAATCAATTCAAATCTTTACGCTGCTACACATAATTGACATAATAATCATTGTTTCCACACTGCTTGCATATACTCTAAATGGAAATCTGTGACCTTGTGCTGTTACTCTTTGTGACTTATGAGATGTGCCACATTGGAGTTTTGCTTGACCAAGACAGAACGAGTAGAGGGGGAGGACGGGGGGAGGGGGAGGGGGGGTTGTTGGGTGTTAATCACGTACTGCCCCACTGCCCCAATTTGAAGTTGAAATAAGACAAAAGCGTTTCTTGTGCCCAATCTGTCCACATTTATTCAGCAAGTTTACCGCTGCTTTCATTCCAGAAATACTTCACAGCCACTTTTATCCTTTCAGCTTTCTTTATCTCATGAATCCTCCAGTCTACCCAACACAGAGACGCCATCACCTCGTACTCTTTGCTTTCTCAAAAACTTGGCTCAGTCTTCCACACTCTCAATCACGTATACCGCATAGGCGAGTGTGACTAATACGCGAACACCATCCAGAGGATCTCACGTTCTTAAAACTCTTTGGCGGGCAGAGCGGATGGAGTTCCAGGAGCAACTGTACGGTCCCGGGCCGTGCCCAAAAACACTTAGAAGCAAGTATTATTTACATTTATGTTATCAAAATCTGGCTGAATTGGAGGACCCGTGAGGAAAAGGAGAGTAATTATTTCCATGTTAGAATAACACAAAGCTTGCTTGTGTTCCCCACACTGGTAACGACCCCCTTATGTAACTTGGGAGTAGGACTCTTTAAGAACTGTCTTGTCAATCAGAGCTGCTCTTTGAACACAACTGGGTCGGCTGCGTTCAACACCGCCAATAAATGTTGCTTTAATGTGCGGTAATCTCGTTAAAGGACCAATCACATCTGGGATTTGTTGTTCTGAAGGAAGAGTGGAAAACTTAATTTAGCAGTTTCAACAAAATTTCACACAAATTAGTGGCTTGGTGATTAAAGTTCGATTTAGGTAAAAAAATTTTTTCCGCCATAAATGAGAAAAGGTTTTGTTTGACCTTTTGTTTACATGACATGATAGTGTTTGAGAGCCTAAAAACCAAACAATTTAAGTTTTGTTTCCATTCATGGAAAAAAGCATCTCTTTTGGAAGCGTTCATGTACAAGTACATCACAGGAAAAAGAGCTGAAGAGCTAAAACTAAATGTCAGGGAAAGCCTACTAGAAAGTATGAAATTCAGTTGAGTTAATCAGACGGACTTGAAACTATGGCGGGTATGTTTTGACATTTTAACATGAGTTTGAATGTGATGTGTCTAACTCTGAACACAGCCATGTCCTAGTTTTAAGAGGGTGTGCACACTTGTGCAATCAGATTTTTTTTTCAGTAATTTATTTACCGTAATTCCTGACCTACAGAGCGCACCTGGTTACAAGCCTCGCCCAGTGCATGTGTAAAGGAAATAGCATTTGGTCCATGCTGTGTAAAAGCCGCAAGTGCCCACATTGAAAATCACATTGAACTGCGAGATATTTACAAAGACAGTACACAGAGAGTTTAACGCTAGCGCCACGCTATTGCTAGCCCCACGCTAATGCAATACCCATGCTAACACTAGCACCACGCTAACACTAGCACTACACTAATAGGGCCGGTTAAGAAAAACATACCGGTAAAAATCACGGCAGTAACATGCTAGTGCAGCGCTAACAGGGCCGGACTGGTAAAAGTGACTTCCTCTGCACATATATTACCGGTCACTGTACACTGGTCTCACTCTTACCTTTTCCGTTGAAAGCGCGTGAAAAAACTCGTGGCTTAAAGGCCGGAAATTACGGCAGATTTCCTGGTTCAAAAAGATTAATAGGCTTAGGGTTATATATAAATAATAAATAAATATATAAAATATTATATATAAATAATTCAAATGAGCTGCAACAGTTATAGACTGGTTTTGAAATAGTTAATCTTGGTCTCTTTTCTTTTTTATATCACAAAAATTTGCCATTTTAACAGGGGTGTGCAGAGTTTTTATGTCCACTATATACTGATGTAGGGTACGGAAAATATAATTTTGGAGACCCGGGAGGAAAATAACTTGACGCAAACAAACTCACACCCACTGGCCCGTCATGAATTGTACACAATTTTTAAGTTGTGTATGCGAGTTGTTAATGATTGGGGGCATTGTTTTGACAACAGTGTCATTTGACGTGAAACTGCACGTTTGAGTGTATGAACTGGTCAAGAGGGGTGGAAGACGGAGGATGGGGGAGAGGTCAGGAAAACCATATCACCCGAAGTGCGAAGAACAAAGTGTTGGAGGCATCCGGGCCTGGGCCACAGGAATTCTGGGACAAGTGACCTATACTTTATGTGCAACCCAGCTGGCCGTGCACATAGTCACAACATAATAATACAGTAGGGCTTTCTGAGAGAAGGGCACGGGAGGTTATTTTGCTGAAACAAAGAGAAGCTATCAAATAAACCCCCACAAATCAACATTTATTAAGTGTTTAACCGCTGGCAACGGCGACATCTTTCAACAGCATAATCCCAATTAAGTCCCGAAAACATTAGTTTTGCAATCTGCGGGGAAAAAGTGCAACTTTTCAGTTTCGTCCCTATAATCTAAACGTGGTATCCAGTTGCCATCGCACACAAATTGCAAACACGAACACAACCCATTGCCATCTGTCCATGTAAAGGTTGTAATCATAAGCTTTTCTGCGCCGTGGGCCATTTTTCATTTGTTTTGCGGCTTTTAAATACGGGGCAGCTCAAGATCGACTGGTCTGGAAAACCGCTTTTGCTGTCGAAAGTCGGTTTGCTGTCAGAGTTGTGTGCATGCGCTCCAGCTCTCTTCGCGGCTCACTTTCTTTTTCTTTTTCCTTTTCTTTTTTTTTTTTTTTAAATATACACCTTCTACTTTTGATCTTGCAGTAAAAACAAAGGTAAAATATCTGGTCATAGCTGAGTATGTGAAAGCCAGGAAGGAATGTGGTGCTGTTTTGGAGTTTTCCCTCAGACTGCTTTTGGACCTTGAACTTGGCATCTTTTCCTTTTTCACATGCCCGTCATAAACTGACAGTGAGCACTACGCACCTGAGTGTTAGCCTATTTGTCGGGCTCATGAACGTGTCGTCTTGTCTAGTCTAGATAAATGAGGCAGCTGGGGGATATGAGCGGTCGCAGTAAATAATGACTGCCCGAGCACCTGTCACGCAACGACAAAAATAAACAGCAACGTACAGCTTTTTTTACACATACTGTACACTATCTAAATAAAATAATGACCACTGTAAACTACCATGGGATTAAAAGAGGAGTGAAGGGACATTTGTGGCGGGGTTTTTTCGCAACTGTTAGCTTGAAAAAAAGAAACATTTGCAATATATTTCAACCCTAAGGCTGGTGTCCAATATTTTTTTTTCAATGTTTTTATATTTCACTATGACAGAGCAGACATTTTCAACATGACAAAATCCAACGACATACACGACATGGTGACAACTACAACACATAAGTATAAATATTTACCCTGCGACCAATCACAGTTTCAGCCAACATTGAAGGAAGACAACAATGCTGGTCGTATTCAATGTGTAATGTCATGAAAACAGAATAAACATGACTAAAATTACTCTCTGTTTTATTGAATAACTTGTTCTGGGAAATAAAATCATGCCTATTTTTTTTTAATGGTATCACACACTATTTAGCAGAGCAGTGTCAAAATTATCCAGGTTTACATGTACATGTAGAAAAAAGGATACAATTTAACAGACCAATGACTGTAGTGATACATGTGAAAATGCTTGGGTTCTGAGAACTGGATCTTTGCGTTTTAATATTTCGCTACATTTCAAGATGTATTCAAGATTTTGACGAGGACGCCAAAGGGATTTAGCAGTATTGACCCACTTAGAGTCTGCACATTTTAGTTGAATCTAGTAGGGTATCTGAATTTGTACTCAAGTATAAAAGTACGTGAGTACTTTAGCCACCTCTGGAAAATGCTTTAGCAAAGTCACTCTCACCTTGTGTGGAGCCTTGAGGGTCCGGTGGATGCCCGCAAGCTGGTTGATGAGGGGGATGTCCTCCCTGAAGGTGTACAGCGGCGGTCTGGTCGGTTCCGGGAAGTTGGTGCTGTTGAACGGATCGGTGTCGTCTAAAAACTGAATCCTGCACACAAACGTGGCCATGGTGCATCCATGCAAGTGGCGCGGCCAGCTTTCCCGAGGCTGCGCGAGAGCTGCTCGACTTGCTGGTAACTAACACAAACAAAACTGGCGTCGTCAAGCGGCCAACCGGGACCGAGTTGGAGGAGGGATGGAGGTAGGCTGGATCCCGAACGCCCAGTCACTCACCGGCTGTCACGTCCTGTGTTGCTTCTACTGGAGGCTCTTTCTTTCTTTCTTTCTCTCTCTCTCTCTCTCTCTCTCTCTCTCTCTCTTTTTATGTGTGTGTTGCCCTGTTTTATTCTGTGAGAGGCAGGTGGCCAGAAGTAGAGCAATGCCGGACAGTGTCTGTCTGACACTGACAGCCGCTCCAGTGTTCGTGCGTGCGTGCGTGCATCCGACTAAATCATCCCCCCGCTCACTCAAACGTACAAAATGTGACGCGTCGATACATATTTCCGTCTTTCTTTTGCTTCTTAAAAAAAGTTATTAACCCCCATATTTGTTTTTGTATTCGTGACTATCTATCTATCGATCTAGCTAGCTAGCTAGCTAGATCGATAGATCGATAGATAGATAGCTATCATCCTGACGTTAATTCAGTTAGTTAATTAATTTTCACGTATTCTTTCCAAAATACAGTAAAAGCAATTTTACCATGGGAAAACTTCACTGTTGAGCAACGGCACCCTCTTGAGGTTGCCAGTTTCAAACACACCCTCATCCATTCCTACCAGTTAGCTGGTTCAGGGTCACTGGTGAGTGTCAGAGTCCAAAAAAAAAAAAGTGGCGTATCAGCCCTCACGAAAGAGCATGAATCTATCTGCGACATATTATGAAAGAGAACCCAGTGAACCAGGGCGCTGGTGCGATCGCATGCTTCCACACGGCAACGTGGCGCCCCGCACTTGGATAATGTCGTCAGGGCCATCTTTTTTTTTGGCAGACAGCGACAGAAGTGAGGCAGGTGATAATCTTCAACATGGCGATCGAGGGACAACTCTTGAGGTTCTGATTTTTCCTAAGAAAGTGAATAATTTCCAGGTGGACTTTGTCCCTCCTGTACAGAAGGCTGGAAAAGGAAATGAAACGCGTTTATAGGTAGTGTAAGAGGGGCTATAAGGTCGGTGAGCAGGCGAGTGAATCCCATTCGGTGCCCTCAATTGCAGACACTAAAGCGTTTTAAAGCCTTTCGCATAAAAGCTCCATAAAAGTGCCGTGTGTTTACGATTGCCTGCATCGCTGGGCCTTCTTGGGTGTGCGACTGTAAACACCATCTGTGCCTGAACGTAAAAATCGACCGAACACCAGCCGTTTGGTGGCATTGCTTTTCATTGCTTATATTTGCTCACACAATCACGCCCCCGAGGTCGGATAAAGTTATTTTTTTATCTGTTCAACAGTTCCATGACATGGTTTCGCGTTAGCTCGTGACAAACGGTTCACTAAATGAGTTTATTTCTGTGCAATCTCTCTTATCAAGTTTTTATCCAATACATTGCTGGCGAGCAGTTTAAGGTTGTCGTCTGCCTTTTGCCCAAAGCTAGCTGGGATAGGCTCCAGCACTCCTGTGACTCTTGTGAGGTTAAGCGGCTTGGAAAATGGATGCGGACATGGACAGCGCTAGTGGTGGGTTTTGGGGTTTTATTTTCAGGGGCTTGAACGATTTATCCATGCCTCCTATCCGTTTTCTTCCGCTCATCTGGGGTCAGGTCGCATCATAAGCAGTGAAGACCAGAGTTCCCTTTTCCCCAGCCATGTTGTCCACCTCTTCCCGAGGGGATCCCGAGATGTTCCCAGGCCAGGGATCAGGGATTCAGATGCCCGAGCCACCTCATCTGGCGCCTTTCGATGCAGAGGAGCAGCGGCTCAACTCTGTGCCCCTCCCAGGTGGCAAAGGGAAGAGCCCGGACGCCCTGCGGCGGAAACTCACTTCGCCCGCTAGCATCCGCAATCCGGTTCTATTTGGTCACAACCGATAAATTGAAAGCTTTGCCTTTTGGCTCCGCCCGTTATTGACCATGAAATTACATAAAAGGGCTATTAAAATAATAAACAAAGCAGGTTACCTTGACATCAGTAATTGAGGATTCAGAGCCTGAGAATTTAAGATTTGTTGTTATGATTTATGTGAAAACGAGAAATAAGAGTCCGGATTAATTTTAAAAGACGGAAAGCATAAATTAAGGGTTATATATTTTTGTGGTTCAGTTTGGGGTTTTGAACTGGAGAAGACTGACTTGAAATGCTGCTTTTTTTATATATATATATGTTGTACAATGTATTTTTTAAAACATTTCTTTTCATATGTTCGCCCACCTTTTACTTGTTGTGATTGAACCCAAGAATGAACCGAAAAATAAACTACCCAATCATTCATTCCTGAAAACATGTCGGGGCAACAGACCAGCACGACGGCGAGTGGGGTGAAGAAGTAAAAAGTCGCGGTCACATTCAGAGAAGAGTCAGAAACTTGTGGGGAAAAAATGGCCGCAGATGGTGAGAACATCATACATTTTTATTCAAGCAAAGTCCAACAGGAGTGTTCAAATGAGATGGAAATATACCGAGAACATCTGAAGAAGACTTACCATCATTGTACGTCTGCAGTGCAATACAGATTCAAATCATAAAACCCAAAACTGTGAGGCAGACGTCCGAACCACTTGATCAACTTACTGTTGGAACACACATTAAGGGAGCAAACACACATAGAAGAGGTCTTGATCCCCACTTCCCAGGAATTGAGCCAAGGTTCATGGGAAAGGACACATTTACACTTCAGTACCTAAAGGATGGAAATAAAAATGTACAACGAAAAGACAGACAAAATAAGTGCCACAAAAGTTTGAAAAGAAAATTGGCATACAGTATGGAGGAAACTAAGCATAAGGTGCAGCTCTAAGGTCGTTTTCTTTAGCAGTCGAGAGACGTTGGGTGGTGGCCTCGGTGCTCGAGGTGGTAGTCCAGGTTTTTTAATGATGTTTGTTTAAATCTGGAATAAAAGGTGGTCAAAGTAGATTCATATATGACAGCAAGTAAGTGGTAATTCAGAGTGTCTGATCTGGAGGGTCAAAGGGGCACTATCAATTATTTTTTTCCCATGGAGTCATTGCCTGGAGGAACAGGTGGCCCATTTGGTGTGTCTGGAGCACAAGATGGTGATCCGTGTTGTCGACTGGGTTGCCAAGTTGGTCGATATGGTTTTGCTGGTCGTGGTCGAGGTGGTCTATTTGGTGGCTTTGGTCGTGATGCAGGTGGGCCAGGTGGCCGAGGTGTTGGCCCTGGTTGAACAGGTGGTTGTCCAGGTGGCCCAGGTGGAGAACTTGGTGGCCTCGGTGTTGGTCCTGGGTTTGCAGGTGGTGCACCAGGTGGCCCAGGTGGAGGCGTTGGCGGCCGAGGTGTTGTTCCTGGGGTTGCAGGTGGTGCACCAGGTGGCCCAGGTGGTGTCCCTGGTTGTCCAGATGGTGGTCCAGGTGGGTTGTTTTCATCTGGTGTTGCAGGGTTCGCAGGTGATGGTTCTGGTGTTGTCACTGGTTGATTCGGTGGTTGGCCAGGTGGAGGCCTTGGTGGCCTAGGTGTTGGTCCTGGGTTTGCAGGTGGTGCACCAGGTGGCCCAGGTGGAGGCGTTGGCGGCCTAGGTGTTGGTCCTGGGGTTGCAGGTGGTGCACCAGGTGGCCCAGGTGGAGGCGCTGGTGGCCTAGGAGTTGGTCCTGGGTTTGCAGGTGGTACACCAGGTGGCCCAGGTGGTGTCCCTGGTTGTCCAGATGGCGGTCCAGGTGGGTTGTTTTCATCTGGTGTTGGAGGGTTTGCAGGTGATGGTCCTGGTGTTGTCACTGGTTGATTCGGTGGTTGGCCAGGTGGCCCAGGTGGAGGCATTGGTGGCCTAGGAGTTGGTCCTGGGTTTGCAGGTGGTTGACCAGGTTGCCCAGGTGGAGGCGTTGGTGGCCTAGGTGTTGGTCCTGGGATTGCAGGTGGTGCACCAGGTGGCCCAGGTGGTGTCCCTGGTTGTCCAGATGGTGGTCCAGGTGGGTTGTTTTCATCTGGTGCTGGAGGGTTTGCAGGTGATGGTCCTGGTGTTGTCACTGGTTGATTCGGTGGTTGGCCAGGTGGCCCAGGTGGAGACGTTGGTGGCCTAGGTGTTGGTCCTGGGGTTGCAGGTGGTGCACCAGGTGGCCCAGGTGGTGTCCCTGGTTGTCCAGATGGTGGTCCAGGTGGGTTGTTTTCATCTGGTGTTGGAGGGTTTGCAGGTGATGGTCCTGGTGTGGTCACTGGTTGATTCGGTGGTTGGCCAGGTGGCCCAGGTGGAGGCATTGGTGGCCTAGGAGTTGGTCCTGGGTTTGCAGGTGGTTGACCAGGTTGCCCAGGTGGAGGCGTTGGTGGCCTAGGTGTTGGTCCTGGGATTGCAGGTGGTGCACCAGGTGGCCCAGGTGGTGTCCCTGGTTGTCCAGATGGTGGTCCAGGTGGGTTGTTTTCATCTGGTGTTGGAGGGTTTGCAGGTGATGGTCCTGGTGTGGTCACTGGTTGATTCG
Source organism: Syngnathoides biaculeatus (assembly GCF_019802595.1). Classification (NCBI taxonomy): domain Eukaryota; kingdom Metazoa; phylum Chordata; class Actinopteri; order Syngnathiformes; family Syngnathidae; genus Syngnathoides; species Syngnathoides biaculeatus. The sequence goes on along the minus strand of NC_084640.1, from coordinate 11,828,494 downwards.
GTGGTTGGCCAGGTGGCCCAGGTGGAGGCATTGGTGGCCTAGGAGTTGGTCCTGGGTTTGCAGGTGGTTGACCAGGTTGCCCAGGTGGAGGCGTTGGTGGCCTAGGTGTTGGTCCTGGGGTTGCAGGTGGTGCACCAGGTGGCCCAGGTGGAGGCGTTGGTGGCCTAGGTGTTGGTCCTGGGGTTGCAGGTGGTACACCAGGTGGCCCAGGTGGTGTACCTGGTTGTCCAGATGGTGGTCCAGGTGGGTTGTTTTCATCTGGTGTTGGAGGGTGCAGGTGATGGTCCTGGTGTTGTCACTGGTTGTCGGTGGTGGTTGGCCAGGTGGCCCAGGTGGCCGTTGGCGTGGTGGCCTAGGTGTTGGTCCTGGGGTTGCAGGTGGTGCACCAGGTGGCCCAGGTGGTGTCCCTGGTTGTCCAGATGGTGGTCCAGGTGGGTTGTTTTCATCTGGTGTTGGAGGGTTTGCAGGTGATGGTCCTGGTGTTGTCACTGGTTGATTCGGTGGTTGGCCAGGTGGCCCAGGTGGAGGCATTGGTGGCCTAGGAGTTGGTCCTGGGTTTGCAGGTGGTTGACCAGGTTGCCCAGGTGGATGCGTTGGTGGCCTAGTGTGGTCCTGGTTGGTCCTGGTTGCAGGTGGTGCACCAGGTGGCCCAGGTGGTGTCCCTGGTTGTCCAGATGGCGGTCCAAGTGGGTTGTTTTCATCTGGTGTTGGAGGGTTTGCAGGTGATGGTCCTGGTGTTATCACTGGTTGATTCGGTTGGTTGGCCAGGTGGAGGCGTTGGTGGCCTCGGAGTTGGTCCTGGGTTTGCAGGTGGTGCACCAGGTGGCCCAGGTGGAGGCGTTGGTGGCCTAGGTGTTGGTCCTGGGGTTGCAGGTGGTGCACCAGGTGGCCCAGGTGGTGTACCTGGTTGTCCAGATGGTGGTCCAGGTGGGTGTTGTTGTCATCTGGTGTTGGAGGGTTGCAGGTGATGGTCCTGGTGTTATCACTGGTTGATTCGGTGGTTGGCCAGGTGGAGGCGTGGTGGCCTCGGAGTTGGTCCTGGGTTTGCAGGTGGTGCACCAGGTGGCCCAGGTGGAGGCGTTGGTGGCCTAGGTGTTGGTCCTGGGGTTGCAGGTGGTGCACCAGGTGGCCCAGGTGGTGTCCCTGGTTGTCCAGATGGTGGTCCAGGTGGGTTGTTTTCATCTGGTGTCGGAGGGTTTGCAGGTGATGGTCCTGGTGTTGTCACTGGTTGATTCGGTTGGTTGGGCCAGGTGGAGGCGTTGGTGGCCTAGGAGTTGGTCCTGGGTTTGCAGGTGGTTGCACCAGGTGGCCCAGGTGGAGGCGTTGGTGGCCTAGGTGTTGGTCCTGGGGTTGCAGGTGGTGCACCAGGTGGCCCAGGTGGTGTCCCTGGTTGTCCAGATGGTGGTCCAGGTGGGTTGTTTTCATCTGGTGTTGGAGGGTTTGCAGGTGATGGTCCTGGATTTGTCACTGGTTGATTCGGTGGTTGGCCAGGTGCCCAGGTGGAGGCATTGGTGGCCTCGGAGTTGGTCCTGGGTTTGCAGGCGGTTGACCAGGTTGCCCAGGTGGAGGCGTGGTGGAGGCGTTGGTGGCCTAGGTGTTGGTCCTGGGGTTGCAGGTGGTGCACCAGGTGGCCCAGGTGGTGTCCCTGGTTGTCCAGATGGTGGTCCAGGTGGGTTGTTTTTCATCTGGTGTTGGAGGGTGTTGGAGGTGTTTGCAGGTGATGGTCCTTGTTGTCACTGGTTGATTCGGTGGTTGGCCAGGTGGCCCAGGTGGAGCGTTGGTGGCCTAGGTGTTGGTCCTGGGGTTGCAGGTGGTGCACCAGGTGGCCCAGGTGGTGTCCCTGGTTGTCCAGATGGTGGTCCAGGTGGGTTGTTTTCATCTGGTGTTGGAGGGTTTGCAGGTGATGGTCCTGGTGTGGTCACTGGTTGATTCGGTGGTTGGCCAGGTGGCCCAGGTGGAGGCATTGGTGGCCTAGGAGTTGGTCCTGGGTTTGCAGGTGGTTGACCAGGTGCCCAGGTGGAGGCGTTGGTGGCCTAGGTGTTGGTCCTGGGGTTGCAGGTGGTGCACCAGGTGGCCCAGGTGGTGTCCCTGGTTGTCCAGATGGTGGTCCAGGTGGGTTGTTTTCATCTGGTGTTGGAGGGTTTGCAGGTGATGGTCCTGGTGTTGTCACTGGTTGATTCGGTGGTTGGCCAGGTGGCCCAGGTGGAGGCATTGGTGGCCTAGGAGTTGGTCCTGGGTTTGCAGGTGGTTGACCAGGTTGCCCAGGTGGAGGCGTTGGTGGCCTAGGTGTTGGTCCTGGGGTTGCAGGTGGTGCACCAGGTGGCCCAGGTGGTGTCCCTGGTTGTCCAGATGGCGGTCCAGGTGGGTTGTTTTCATCTGGTGTTTGAGGGTTTGCAGGTGATGGTCCTGGTGTTATCACTGGTTGATTCGGTGGGTGGCCAGGTGGAGGCGTTGGTGGCCTAGGAGTAGGAGTTGGTCCTGGGTTTGCAGGTGGTGCACCAGGTGGCCCAGGTGGAGGCGTTGGTGGCCTAGGTGTTGGTCCTGGGGTTGCAGGTGGTGCACCAGGTGGCCAGGTGGTGTCCCTGGTTGTCCAGATGGTGGTCCAGGTGGGTTGTTTTCATCTGGTGTTGGAGGGTTTGCAGGTGATGGTCCTGGTGTTGTCACTGGTTGATTCGGTGGTTGGCCAGGTGGCCCAGGTGGAGGCGTTGGTGGCCTAGGAGTTGGTCCTGGGTTTGCAGGTGGTGCACCAGGTGCCCAGGTGGTGTACCTGGTTGTCCAGATGGTGGTCCAGGTGGGTTGTTTTCATCTGGTGTTGGAGGGTTTGCAGGTGATGGTCCTGGTGTTGTCACTGGTTGATTCGGTGGTTGGCCAGGTGGCCCAGGTGGAGGCATTGGTGGCCTAGGAGTTGGTCCTGGGTTTGCAGGTGGTTGACCAGGTTGCCCAGGTGGAGGCGTTGGTGGCCTAGGTGTTGGTCCTGGGGTTGCAGGTGGTGCACCAGGTGGCCCAGGTGGTGTCCCTGGTTGTCCAGATGGTGGTCCAGGTGGGTTGTTTTCATCTGGTGTTGGAGGGTTTGCAGGTGATGGTCCTGGTGTTATCACTGGTTGATTCGGTGGTTGGCCAGGTGGAGGCGTTGGTGGCCTAGGAGTTGGTCCTGGGTTTGCAGGTGGTGCACCAGGTGGCCCAGGTGGAGGCGTTGGTGGCCTAGGTGTTGGTCCTGGGGTTGCAGGTGGTGCACCAGGTGGCCCAGGTGGTGTCCCTGGTTGTCCAGATGGTGGTCCAGGTGGGTTGTTTTCATCTGGTGTTGGAGGGTTTGCAGGTGATGGTCCTGGTGTTATCACTGGTTGATTCGGTGGTTGGCCAGGTGGAGGCGTTGGTGGCCTAGGAGTTGGTCCTGGGTTTGCAGGTGGGTCACCAGGTGGCCCAGGTGGAGGCGTTGGTGGCCTAGGTGTTGGTCCTGGGGTGCAGGTGGTGCACCAGGTGGCCCAGGTGGAGGCGTTGGTGGCCTAGGTGTTGGTCCTGGGGTTGCAGGTGGTGCACCAGGTGGCCCAGGTGGTGTCCCTGGTTGTCCAGATGGTGGTCCAGGTGGGTTGTTTTCATCTGGTGTTGGAGGGTTTGCAGGTGATGGTCCTGGTGTTGTCACTGGTTGATTCGGTGGTTGGCCAGGTGGCCCAGGTGGAGGCATTGGTGGCCTAGGAGTTGGTCCTGGGATTGCAGGTGGTGCACCAGGTGGCCCAGGTGGTGTCCCTGGTTGTCCAGATGGTGGTCCAGGTGGGTTGGGTGTTTTCATCTGGTGTTGGAGGGTTTGCAGGTGATGGTCCTGGTGTTGTCACTGGTTGATTCGGTGGTTGGCCAGGTGGCCCAGGTGGAGGCATTGGTGGCCTAGGAGTTGGTCCTGGGTTTGCAGGTGGTTGACCAGGTTGCCCAGGTGGAGGCGTTGGTGGCCTAGGTGTTGGTCCTGGGGTTGCAGGTGGTGCACCAGGTGGCCCAGGTGGTGTCCCTGGTTGTCCAGATGGTGGTCCAGGTGGGTTGTTTTCATCTGGTGTTGGAGGGTTTGCAGGTGATGGTCCTGGTGTTATCACTGGTTGATTCGGTGGTTGGCCAGGTGGAGGCGTTGGTGGCCTCGGAGTTGGTCCTGGGTTTGCAGGTGGTGCACCAGGTGGCCCAGGTGGAGGCGTTGGTGGCCTAGGTGTTGGTCCTGGGGTTGCAGGTGGTGCACCAGGTGGCCCAGGTGGTGTCCCTGGTTGTCCAGATGGTGGTCCAGGTGGGTTGTTTTCATCTGGTGTTGGAGGGTTTGCAGGTGATGGTCCTGGTGTTGTCACTGGTTGATTCGGTGGTTGGCCAGGTGGCCCAGGTGGAGGCATTGGTGGCCTAGGATTTGGTCCTGGGTTTGCAGGTGGTGGTTGACCAGGTTGCCCAGGTGGAGGCGTTGGTGGCCTAGGTGTTGGTCCTGGGGTTGCAGGTGGTGCACCAGGTGGCCCAGGTGGTGTCCCTGGTTGTCCAGATGGTGGTCCAGGTGGGTTGTTTTCATCTGGTGTTGGAGGGTTTGCAGGTGATGGTCCTGGTGTTATCACTGGTTGATTCGGTGGTTGGCCAGGTGGAGGCGTTGGTGGCCTAGGAGTTGGTCCTGGGTTTGCAGGTGGTGCACCAGGTGGCCCAGGTGGAGGCGTTGGTGGCCTAGGTGTTGGTCCTGGGGTTGCAGGTGGTGCACCAGGTGGCCCAGGTGGTGTCCCTGGTTGTCCAGATGGTGGTCCAGGTGGGTTGTTTTCATCTGGTGTTGGAGGGTTTGCAGGTGATGGTCCTGGTGTTGTCACTGGTTGATTCGGTGGTTGGCCAGGTGGCCCAGGTGGAGGCATTGGTGGCCTAGGAGTTGGTCCTGGGTTTGCAGGTGGTTGACCAGGTTGCCCAGGTGGAGGCGTTGGTGGCCTAGGTGTTGGTCCTGGGGTTGCAGGTGGTGCACCAGGTGGCCCAGGTGGTGTCCCTGGTTGTCCAGATGGTGGTCCAGGTGGGTTGTTTTCATCTGGTGTTGGAGGGTTTGCAGGTGATGGTCCTGGTGTTGTCACTGGTTGATTCGGTGGTTGGCCAGGTGGAGGAGGTTGGTGGCCTAGGAGTTGGTCCTGGGTTTGCAGGTGGTGACCAGGTTGCCCAGGTGGAGGCGTTGGTGGCCTAGGTGTTGGTCCTGGGGTTGCAGGTGGTGCACCAGGTGGCCCAGGTGGTGTCCCAGGTTGTCCAGATGGTGGTCCAGGTGGGTTGTTTTCATCTGGTGTTGGAGGGTTTGCAGGTGATGGTCCTGGTGTTATCACTGGTTGATTCGGTGGTTGGCCAGGTGGAGGCGTTGGTGGCCTAGGAGTTGGTCCTGGGTTTGCAGGTGGTGCACCAGGTGGCCCAGGTGGAGGCGTTGGTGGCCTAGGTGTTGGTCCTGGGGTTGCAGGTGGTGCACCAGGTGCCCCAGGTGGTACCTGGTTGTCCAGATGGTGGTCCAGGTGGGTTGTTTTCATCTGGTGTTGGAGGGTTTGCAGGTGATGGTCCTGGTGTTATCACTGGTTGATTCGGTGGTTGGCCAGGTGGAGGCGTTGGTGGCCTAGGAGTTGGTCCTGGGTTTGCAGGTGGTGCACCAGGTGGCCCAGGTGGAGGCGTTGGTGGCCTAGGTGTTGGTCCTGGGGTTGCAGGTGGTGCACCAGGTGGCCCAGGTGGTGTACCTGGTTGTCCAGATGGTGGTCCAGGTGGGTTGTTTTCATCTGGTGTTGGAGGGTTTGCAGGTGATGGTCCTGGTGTTGTCACTGGTTGATTCGGTGGTTGGCCAGGTGGCCCAGGTGGAGGCATTGGTGGCCTAGGAGTTGGTCCTGGGTTTGCAGGTGGTTGACCAGGTTGCCCAGGTGGAGGCGTTGGTGGCCTAGGTGTTGGTCCTGGGGTTGCAGGTGGTGCACCAGGTGGCCCAGGTGGTGTCCCTGGTTGTCCAGATGGTGGTCCAGGTGGGTTGTTTTCATCTGGTGTTGGAGGGTTTGCAGGTGATGGTCCTGGTGTTATCACTGGTTGATTCGGTGGTTGGCCAGGTTGAGGCGTTGGTGGCCTAGGAGTTGGTCCTGGGTTTGCAGGTGGTGCACCAGGTGGCCCAGGTGGAGGCGTTGGTGGCCTAGGTGTTGGTCCTGGGATTGCAGGTGGTGCACCAGGTGGCCCAGGTGGTGTCCCTGGTTGTCCAGATGGTGGTCCAGGTGGGTTGTTTTCATCTGGTGTTGGAGGGTTTGCAGGTGATGGTCCTGGTGTTGTCACTGGTTGATTCGGTGGTTGGCCAGGTGGCCCAGGTGGAGGCATTGGTGGCCTAGGAGTTGGTCCTGGGTTTGCAGGTGGTGCACCAGGTGGCCCAGGTGGAGGCGTTGGTGGCCTAGGTGTTGGTCCTGGGATTGCAGGTGGTGCACCAGGTGGCCCAGGTGGTGTACCTGGTTGTCCAGATGGTGGTCCAGGTGGGTTGTTTTCATCTGGTGTTGGAGGGTTTGCAGGTGATGGTCCTGGTGTTATCACTGGTTGATTCGGTGGTTGGCCAGGTGGAGGCGTTGGTGGCCTAGGAGTTGGTCCTGGGTTTGCAGGTGGTGCACCAGGTGGCCCAGGTGGAGGCGTTGGTGGCCTAGGTGTTGGTCCTGGGGTTGCAGGTGGTGCACCAGGTGGCCCAGGTGGAGGCGTTGGTGGCCTAGGTGTTGGTCCTGGGGTTGCAGGTGGTGCACCAGGTGGCCCAGGTGGTGTCCCTGGTTGTCCAGATGGTGGTCCAGGTGGGTTGTTTTCATCTGGTGTTGGAGGGTTTGCAGGTGATGGTCCTGGTGTTGTCACTGGTTGATTCGGTGGTTGGCCAGGTGGCCCAGGTGGAGGCATTGGTGGCCTAGGAGTTGGTCCTGGGTTTGCAGGTGGTTGACCAGGTTGCCCAGGTGGAGGCGTTGGTGGCCTAGGTGTTGGTCCTGGGATTGCAGGTGGTGCACCAGGTGGCCCAGGTGGTGTCCCTGGTTGTCCAGATGGTGGTCCAGGTGGGTTGTTTTCATCTGGTGTTGGAGGGTTTGCAGGTGATGGTCCTGGTGTTGTCACTGGTTGATTCGGTGGTTGGCCAGGTGGCCCAGGTGGAGGCATTGGTGGCCTAGGAGTTGGTCCTGGGTTTGCAGGTGGTTGACCAGGTGCCCAGGTGGAGGCGTTGGTGGCCTAGGTGTTGGTCCTGGGGTTGCAGGTGGTGCACCAGGTGGCCCAGGTGGTGTCCCTGGTTGTCCAGATGGTGGTCCAGGTGGGTTGTTTTCATCTGGTGTTGGAGGGTTTGCAGGTGATGGTCCTGGTGTTATCACTGGTTGATTCGGTGGTTGGCCAGGTGGAGGCGTTGGTGGCCTAGGAGTTGGTCCTGGGTTTGCAGGTGGTGCACCAGGTGGCCCAGGTGGAGGCGTTGGTGGCCTAGGTGTTGGTCCTGGGGTTGCAGGTGGTGCACCAGGTGGCCCAGGTGGTGTCCCTGGTTGTCCAGATGGTGGTCCAGGTGGGTTGTTTTCATCTGGTGTTGGAGGGTTTGCAGGTGATGGTCCTGGTGTTGTCACTGGTTGATTTGGTGGTTGGCCAGGTGGCCCAGGTGGAGGCATTGGTGGCCTAGGATTTGGTCCTGGGTTTGCAGGTGGTTGACCAGGTTGCCCAGGTGGAGGCGTTGGTGGCCTAGGTGTTGGTCCTGGGGTTGCAGGTGGTGCACCAGGTGGCCCAGGTGGTGTCCCTGGTTGTCCAGATGGTGGTCCAGGTGGGTTGTTTTCATCTGGTGTTGGAGGGTTTGCAGGTGATGGTCCTGGTGTTATCACTGGTTGATTCGGTGGTTGGCCAGGTTGAGGCGTTGGTGGCCTAGGAGTTGGTCCTGGGTTTGCAGGTGGTGCCAGGTGGCCCAGGTGGAGGCGTTGGTGGCCTAGGTGTTGGTCCTGGGATTGCAGGTGGTGCACCAGGTGGCCCAGGTGGTGTCCCTGGTTGTCCAGATGGTGGTCCAGGTGGGTTGTTTTCATCTGGTGTTGGAGGGTTTGCAGGTGATGGTCCTGGTGTTGTCACTGGTTGATTCGGTGGTTGGCCAGGTGGCCAGGTGGAGGCATTGGTGGCCTAGGAGTTGGTCCTGGGTTTGCAGGTGGTTGACCAGGTGCCCAGGTGGAGGCGTTGGTGGCCTAGGTGTTGGTCCTGGGATTGCAGGTGGTGCACCAGGTGGCCCAGGTGGTGTCCCTGGTTGTCCAGATGGTGGTCCAGGTGGGTTGTTTTCATCTGGTGTTGGAGGGTTTGCAGGTGATGGTCCTGGTGTTGTCACTGGTTGATTCGGTGGTTGGCCAGGTGGCCCAGGTGGAGGCATTGGTGGCCTAGGAGTTGGTCCTGGGTTTGCAGGTGGTTGACCAGGTTGCCCAGGTGGAGGCGTTGGTGGCCTAGGTGTTGGTCCTGGGGTTGCAGGTGGTGCACCAGGTGGCCCAGGTGGTGTCCCAGGTTGTCCAGATGGTGGTCCAGGTGGGTTGTTTTCATCTGGTGTTGGAGGGTTTGCAGGTGATGGTCCTGGTGTTATCACTGGTTGATTCGGTGGTTGGCCAGGTGGAGGCGTTGGTGGCCTAGGAGTTGGTCCTGGGTTTGCAGGTGGTGCACCAGGTGGCCCAGGTGGAGGCGTTGGTGGCCTAGGTGTTGGTCCTGGGGTTGCAGGTGGTGCACCAGGTGCCCCAGGTGGTGTACCTGGTTGTCCAGATGGTGGTCCAGGTGGGTTGTTTTCATCTGGTGTTGGAGGGTTTGCAGGTGATGGTCCTGGTGTTATCACTGGTTGATTCGGTGGTTGGCCAGGTGGAGGCGTTGGTGGCCTAGGAGTTGGTCCTGGGTTTGCAGGTGGTGCACCAGGTGGCCCAGGTGGAGGCGTTGGTGGCCTAGGTGTTGGTCCTGGGGTTGCAGGTGGTGCACCAGGTGGCCCAGGTGGTGTACCTGGTTGTCCAGATGGTGGTCCAGGTGGGTTGTTTTCATCTGGTGTTGGAGGGTTTGCAGGTGATGGTCCTGGTGTTGTCACTGGTTGATTCGGTGGTTGGCCAGGTGGCCCAGGTGGAGGCATTGGTGGCCTAGGAATTGGTCCTGGTTTTGCAGGTGGTTGACCAGGTTGCCCAGGTGGAGGCGTTGGTGGCCTAGGTGTTGGTCCTGGGGTTGCAGGTGGTGCACCAGGTGGCCCAGGTGGTGTCCCTGGTTGTCCAGATGGTGGTCCAGGTGGGTTGTTTTCATCTGGTGTTGGAGGGTTTGCAGGTGATGGTCCTGGTGTTATCACTGGTTGATTCGGTGTGGTGGCCAGGTTGAGGCGTTGGTGGCCTAGGTGTTGGTCCTGGGATTGCAGGTGGTGCACCAGGTGGCCCAGGTGGTGTCCCTGGTTGTCCAGATGGTGGTCCAGGTGGGTTGTTTTCATCTGGTGTTGGAGGGTTTGCAGGTGATGGTCCTGGTGTTGTCACTGGTTGATTCGGTGGTTGGCCAGGTGGCCCAGGTGGAGGCATTGGTGGCCTAGGAGTTGGTCCTGGGTTTGCAGGTGGTGACCAGGTTGCCCAGGTGGAGGCGTTGGTGGCCTAGGTGTTGGTCCTGGGATTGCAGGTGGTGCACCAGGTGGCCCAGGTGGTGTCCCTGGTTGTCCAGATGGTGGTCCAGGTGGTGGGTTGTTTTCATCTGGTGTTGGAGGGTTTGCAGGTGATGGTCCTGGTGTTGTCACTGGTTGATTCGGTGGTTGGCCAGGTGGCCCAGGTGGAGGCATTGGTGGCCTAGGAGTTGGTCCTGGGTTTGCAGGTGGTTGACCAGGTTGCCCAGGTGGAGGCGTTGGTGGCCTAGGTGTTGGTCCTGGGGTTGCAGGTGGTGCACCAGGTGGCCCAGGTGGTGTCCCAGGTTGTCCAGATGGTGGTCCAGGTGGGTTGTTTTCATCTGGTGTTGGAGGGTTTGCAGGTGATGGTCCTGGTGTTATCACTGGTTGATTCGGTGGTTGGCCAGGTGGAGGCGTTGGTGGCCTAGGAGTTGGTCCTGGGTTTGCAGGTGGTGCACCAGGTGGCCCAGGTGGAGGCGTTGGTGGCCTAGGTGTTGGTCCTGGGGTTGCAGGTGGTGCACCAGGTGCCCCAGGTGGTGTACCTGGTTGTCCAGATGGTGGTCCAGGTGGGTTGTTTTCATCTGGTGTTGGAGGGTTTGCAGGTGATGGTCCTGGTGTTATCACTGGTTGATTCGGTGGTTGGCCAGGTGGAGGCGTTGGTGGCCTAGGAGTTGGTCCTGGGTTTGCAGGTGGTGCACCAGGTGGCCCAGGTGGAGGCGTTGGTGGCCTAGGTGTTGGTCCTGGGGTTGCAGGTGGTGCACCAGGTGGCCAGGTGGTGTGTACCTGGTTGTCCAGATGGTGGTCCAGGTGGGTTGTTTTCATCTGGTGTTGGAGGGTTTGCAGGTGATGGTCCTGGTGTTGTCACTGGTTGATTCGGTGGTTGGCCAGGTGGCCCAGGTGGAGGCATTGGTGGCCTAGGAGTTGGTCCTGGGTTTGCAGGTGGTTGACCAGGTTGCCCAGGTGGAGGCGTTGGTGGCCTAGGTGTTGGTCCTGGGATTGCAGGTGGTGCACCAGGTGGCCCAGGTGGTGTCCCTGGTTGTCCAGATGGTGGTCCAGGTGGGTTGTTTTCATCTGGTGTTGGAGGGTTTGCAGGTGATGGTCCTGGTGTTGTCACTGGTTGATTCGGTGGTTGGCCAGTGGCCCAGGTGGAGGCGTTGGTGGCCTAGGTGTTGGTCCTGGGGTTGCAGGTGGTGCACCAGGTGGCCCAGGTGGTGTCCCTGGTTGTCCAGATGGTGGTCCAGGTGGGTTGTTTTCATCTGGTGTTGGAGGGTTTGCAGGTGATGGTCCTGGTGTTGTCACTGGTTGATTCGGTGGTTGGCCAGGTGGCCCAGGTGGAGGCATTGGTGGCCTAGGAGTTGGTCCTGGGTTTGCAGGTGGTTGACCAGGTTGCCCAGGTGGAGGCGTTGGTGGCCTAGGTGTTGGTCCTGGGATTGCAGGTGGTGCACCAGGTGGCCCAGGTGGTGTCCCTGGTTGTCCAGATGGTGGTCCAGGTGGGTTGTTTTCATCTGGTGTTGGAGGGTTTGCAGGTGATGGTCCTGGTGTTGTCACTGGTTGATTCGGTGGTTGGCCAGGTGGCCCAGGTGGAGGCGTTGGTGGCCTAGGTGTTGGTCCTGGGGTTGCAGGTGGTGCACCAGGTGGCCCAGGTGGTGTCCCTGGTTGTCCAGATGGTGGTCCAGGTGGGTTGTTTTCATTTGGTGTTGGAGGGTTTGCAGGTGATGGTCCTGGTGTTGTCACTGGTTGATTCGGTGGTTGGCCAGGTGGCCCAGGTGGAGGCATTGGTGGCCTAGGAGTTGGTCCTGGGTTTGCAGGTGGTTGACCAGGTTGCCCAGGTGGAGGCGTTGGTGGCCTAGGTGTTGGTCCTGGGATTGCAGGTGGTGCACCAGGTGGCCCAGGTGGTGTCCCTGGTTGTCCAGATGGTGGTCCAGCTGGGTTGTTTTCATCTGGTGTTGCAGGGTTTGCAGGTGATGGTCCTGGTGTTGTCACTGGTTGATTCGGTGGTTGGCCAGGTGGCCCAGGTTGACGCGTTGGTGGCCTAGGTGTTGGTCCTAGGATTGCAGGTGGTGCACCAGGTGGCCCAGGTGGTGTCCCTGGTTGTCCAGATGGTGGTCCAGGTGGGTTGTTTTCATCTGGTGTTGCAGGGTTTGCAGGTGATGGTCCTGGTGTTGTCACTGGTTGATTCGGTGGTTGGCTAGGTGGCCCAGGTGGAGGCGTTGGTGGCCTCGGTCTCAGACTCCAATGTGACTTGTGTTTTTGTTTTTGTCCGGAATCTGGATGTAATATGCCCCGTGGTCGGTCTCGTTTTACTTTAATAGGTCCACTGCTGATTCCTATGTCACATAGTTCACGTTATCGTTACATGATGATCTTTCATTCACTGATTCAGTGTACAAGCTGGTCGAGACTGTGATGACTTACCTGCCAGCAGAAAGAGAGCAGTGAAGAGCTGGAGTATGATCATTGTGGCAGACGATGTCCTGTAAGGCAATGGGAATGAATATTAGATGTACTCAACACCACAGGAAATTACATCAGATAAACGTAGACAGAGCTGGTTTCAAGGATGGTGTCAGGTTTTTGAGGTCTGGTTTTAAAATGCTTTGTCCTGAGGCAAGTGATATCAGCTTCACTTCATTTTTCATCAGTTTGAAGTGCGGGAAATGGTCAACACCTTATCCAAGTTCACAAAATCTGTGTCAAATCATTTTGAGACCTTTCATACACCCTCTAAGACCCTGCCGACCTGTCTGGAGCATTGCCTTAACGGCCAGGATGAACACCATCTTTCTACATCTACTACTTCCTCCCATAATCCTCAAAGTAAACATTAACACAGACGCTGAAGATGGTTCTCCCCCCTCCCCTCTGGTCCATCGTCTTAAAAGGGAAAACGGCCTCCCCGGTCTGTCAACCCCGAGTCCTTGTCCCAGGATAGCGCCGGAGTGAGAAACATTTTCAGCCCACCTTAGTTCACAATGTTTTTATAAAGGTGTCTAATTTTACCCTTATTGGATTATCAATCGGCAGCACAGTGGAGCAGCTGGTAAAGCGTTGGCCTCACAGTACGGAGGACCCGGGTTCGATCCCGGCCCCGCCTGTGTGGAGTTTGCTTGTTCTCCCCGTGGCTGCGTGGGTTTTCTCTGGGCACTCCGGTTTCCTCCCACATCCCCAAAACGTGCAGCATTAATTGGACACTCTAAATTGCCCCTAGGTGTGATTGTGAGTGCAGCTGTTTGTCTTCTTGTGCCCTGCGATTGGATGGCAACCAGTTCAGGGTTCGACCCTGCCCGCTGCCCGCGACCCATGTAAGGATAAGCGGCAAAGAGAATGGATGGATTGTTTATCAATCAAACATCTTCTTCTTCTTCTTTTCCTTACGGCTTGTCCCGTTAGGGGTCGCCACAGCGTGTCATCTTTTGCCATCTTAGCCTGTCTCCTGCATCTTCCTCTCTCAACACCCCAACTGCCCTCATGTCTTCCCTCACCACATCCATAAACCTTCTCTTTGGTCTTCCTCTCGCTCTTTTGCCTGGGAGCTCCATCTTCAGCATCCTTCTACCAATATACTCACTCTCTCGCCTCTGAACATGTCCAAACCATCGAAGTCTGCTCTCTCGAATCTTGTCTCCAAAACATCCAGCTTTGGCTGTCCCTCGAATGAGCTCATTTCTAATCCTATCCAACCTGGTCACTCCGAGCGAGAACCTCAACATCTTCATTTCTGCCACCTCCAGTTCTGCTTCCTGTTGTTTCTTCAGTGCCACCGTCTCTAATCCGTACATCATGGCCGGCCTCACCACTGTTTTGTAAACTTTGCCCTTCATCCTAGCAGACACTCTTCTGTCACATAACACACCAGACAGCTTTCGCCAGCTGTTCCAACCTGCTTGGACCCGTTTCTTCACTTCCTGACCACACTCTCCATTGCTCTGTATTGTTGACCCCAAGTATTTGAAGTCGTCCACCCTCGCTATCTCTTCTCCCTGTAGCCTCACTCTTCCCCCTCTACTTTTGTCATTCACGCACATATATTCTGTTTTACTTCGGCTAATCTTCATTCCTCTCCTTTCCAGTGCATGTCTCCATCTTTCCAATTGTTCCTCTGCATGCTCCCTGCTTTCACTGCGTATGACAATATCATCTGCGAACATCATGGTCCAAGGGGATTCCAGTCTAACCTCATCTGTCAGCCTATCCATTACCACTGCAAACAGGAAGGGGCTCAGAGCTGATCCCTGATGCAGTCCCACCTCCACCTTAAATTCCTCTGTCACACCTAAGGCACACCTCACCATTGTTCTGCTGCTATCATACATGTCCTGTACTATTTTAACATAATTTATCAACCTAACATAGTCTACAATTTACATACTTGGCCAACTGTCGCATAACGTGCAAGTAGTTTTTTGCGAGTGTCCGACTGTCGGCAGCTCGTTCTGCCGCGATCCCACATTTGAATCGTAAATCAGCAGCATTGCAAAGGCTAAAATGTAACGGATGGACCTAAGTTGATGCAAAAAAAAACCCCCAAAAAACGCTGAAGGATGAAGTGCGCTGCAATGAAAGTTACTCTTTCCCACTCTCTGCATCGTTCCGACTTAAAGTCTTCAGCCTCCACCAAGCACTCCAACACCATCAGACGAACGACCCGAAGCGAATGAAGCAATGTCCTTTTTCACGCAAATCAATCTTTTTCATTGATTTTCCAAAGTGGAACGCCAAATGTGTCCAACGTGTGTGATGTATTCCATCAAAACACTCGAAGATGTCGAAAGCACTCACCGCGTTCAGTCAGGTTTACACTTGGAGCCCCGCTGGGCTCTTGCGTTGGTCTCACTCCTGCTGCTGTGTCTGATCTGTTGCCTCTCTCCCGTTAATGAGGGAGTCATATTATCTTGTCCTGGTTAAGGGTGGGGCCCTAATTTAAGTGACTCATTCAATTATTTTAGGTTTTTGGTAATTACTTTCTCATAACCAGAACTTGTCAAACAGCATTTCATTTTAAAGTTTCCGTCCTGTAATTAATCAATTAATTGAGTCACTCCACGGGAGTCATCGGATGTTTTTCAACAGCCCTGTCGCCCAGCAACAATAATCTGGGTGAGTTACCGTCTGGGATGGAGGCCCGTGTGACCCGACAGAGGTCCTTCGCGCAAGTGAGTCCCACAAGATAATTTTATCAAATTACTACTCTGGTTCAACGCCCCTTCAAAAGATGAAAACAATGAAAAATAAAACTAAAATTAGCTTTTTAATGTCTTCATTTCTCCAAAGGGTTCAGTTTTTATTAGCCCATTTTGGTTTTCACGGGCCAACCTGGTCTCGGCGCTTCCTGTCTCCTATTACATCCATCCATTCATCCATCCATCCATTTCGTTTGCCACTTATCCCTACGAGGGTCGCGGGGAGTGCTGGAGCCTATGCCAGCTGTCAACAGGCAGACACCTTGAACTGGTTAAACATCCTTCCCTTTCTGAATTTTTTCACACCATTCCTGCCATTCATCCTTTCTTCTTGCTTTGCACCCTTTTGTCTTTTCTTCCATTGCTGTATTCACCCTCTTTTCTTAATTTCACACTTTTCCCATCATCCTTTCCTTCTTTTTCATGTCTTATCTTCTCTTCCATCCTTAATTTCTTCCATCTTTCCTTCTTTCCCTTTTCATCCACCCGTCTTTCCTTTAGTTAATCCTTCCCTTTCTGAACTTTTGAGCACTATTCCTGCCGCTCATCCTGTCTTCCTGCCTTGCACCCTTTTGTCTTTTCTTTCATTGCTGTATTCACACTTCACTTTTTTCCCATCAAGCTTTCCTTCTTTTTCATGCCTTATCTTCTCTTCCATCCTTCATTTCTTCATCTTTCCTTCCTTCCATTTTCATCCACCCGTCTTTCCTTTAGTTCATCCTTCCCTTTCTGTACTTTTGAGCACCATTCCTGCCATTCATCCATTCTTCATCCTTCACTTTCTGAACGTTTTAGCACCATACCTGCCATTCATCCTTTCTTCCTGCTTTGCACCCTTTTGTCTTTTCTTCCATTGCTGTATTCACCCTCTTTTCTTAATTTCACACTTTTTCCCATCATCCTTTCCTTCTTTTTCATGCCTTATCGTCTCTTCCATCTTTCCTTCCTTCTGTTTTCACCCACCTGTCTTTCCTTTAGTTCATCCTTCCCTTTCTGAACTTTTGAGCACCATTCCTGCCATTCATCCTTTCTTCATCCTTCCTTTTCTAAACTTTTTAGCACCATTCCTACCATTCATACTTTCTTCCTGCTTTGCACCCTTTTGTTTTTTCTTCCATTGCTGTATTCCCCCTCTTTTCTTAATTTCACACTTTTTCCCATCATCCTTTCCTTCTTTTTCATGCCTTAACTTCTCTTCAATCCTTCATCTCTTCCATCTTTCCGTCCTTCCCTTTTCACCCACCCGTCTTTCCTTTAGTTCATCTTTCCCTTTCTGAATTTTTGAGCACCATTCCTGCCATTCATCCTTTCTTCCTGCCTTGCAACCTTTTGTCTTTTCTTCCATTGCTGTATTCACACTTCACACTTTTTTCCCATCATCCTTTCCTTTTTTTTTCCATGCCTTATCTTCTCTTCCATACTGTTTTTATTCCTTCCAACTCCATCCTTCCTCACTATCTTCATCCTGTCCCTTCATGGACCCCTTTTCTTCCTTCATTACCCATACTCTTTTTTTTCAGCTTTCCATTACTTTACCCTTCCTTTTATTCAATACGCCCCTCTATCATTCTTCCATCCTTTCCTTCAGTCTTTCCATCTTCTTAGCCGCTCATCCTCACTTTCTTCCATCCTACCTTTGTTATACTTTTATTTGACACCACCCTTCCTTTCATTCAATATGCCCCACCACAATTCTTTCAAATATCAATGAAGTTTTTCAGGAAATTCATGGATGAAGTCATGCTTGTTCACATTTTGCTTTCTGGTGGCATCCTCTGTCGGAGTCTGTCGACCTCTCGGTGTGGATGACTCCCACGGATTTGTTTTTACTCACCTGGATCCGAAGTGGCCTTGCCATGTCTCTCCACTAATAATCTTTTGTGGATGCGGTTATATGTGGTGTGTTAGGGTTAGTGCGTGTACACTCACGTGTGCACATTCATGTGGGTGCGTTTTGTTTTGAACTAGGAGCGTGGGAGGTGTGGCGTTTAATTGCCTTTAAATTTCTGTCAAGGATTTTGTCGCTATTTATTGTCTGAAACCTGCTACTGTCCAAAGAAATACATTTTATTTTATTTGAATTCTCCCTGGAGCCGTTCACAACTGTGTTTGAAGAGATTCCGAGCAAATTTGACGCTGTGGCGTTCGGATTTTTGAATCAGAACATCGATCCCACCCCAAGTGGAGGAATTTAAACTTATTGGGGTCCGACTTTTTTGCATATTTGCCTTACAGTTTTGAGGACCAGGTTTCGAATCCCGACCTCACCTCTATGGTGTTTGTGTGTTCTTCCCGTGCCTTTGTGTTTTTTTGTTTCCTCTCACGTCTCAGAAACATGCATAGTAGGTTGGGTGAGGACACGAATATGCCCGTAGGTGTGAATGTAAATTGGAATGGCTGTTTGTTTCTCTGCGCTCTGCAATTAGATGGCAACCAGTTCAGGGTGTACCCCGGCTCTCATTCGAAGGTTGCATGGATGGGCTACAGCACTTGTATTGCCCTAGTGAGGAGAAGTAGTACAGAAAATGGATGGATGGATGGCATCTGGTTCACAAGTGACGGAAGAATGGAGCAGAAGATTTACAGAATAGGTGAAGCATCTACACCACAGGTGTCCAACTCAAGGCTGGGGGACCAGATCCGGCCCGCCACATGATTTTATGTGGCCCGCGAGGCCAAATCTAGAGTGTCAATTTCAATTATTCTTGTAAAAATCTGTGCAAAAAATTCAAATTGTTATGCATCATAAATGATAAAGTTGAGATATTACAAGCATTTTGGTGTTACCAATCATGAATAGCTGGAAAAACACATTTTACACACTTTATTCCCGATTCCAAAAGTAGATCATAAATTGATGATGTAAATACGATGAAACGATGAAATATTTGTATTGTTTCACAGTCATGCTGGCCCTCTGAGGGAAACCAGAACCACAATGCGGCCCGCGAGAAAAATGGGTTTGAAACCCCTGCTGTACACAAACTCCAGGACACATTTGATGACTAACTTGCACGTATACTGAGTTGAATCATGAGCGTTTCTGTCTCACCCTTTTCTTTTTTGTGGTTGCATCGCAACTCCTGGACATTTTCTCATGACAAACGTGGCGTCACGTTGTCTTTGTTCACTCGCATGTATTTCTACCCTGTCACCGATGGGTTATATTTTAATGGACATCGGATTTCGTGCAATTTACCAGGCCGCTCCCTTATGGCTCCACCTTTATGAAAGCTAGTAGCACTCCCTGGCTAACTACCTCTGCCCTTCCCTGTCCAATTTTTTTTAATTGCATCCTGTAAACAAAAGGTACAGCACTTCCCTCCCATATAAGGTTTTGTTTTCATAATAGATTACAAACTGCTGTTGTTCTGGCTTGTGTTTCTTTTCTTTTCTATCTTTTCCTCTCCTCTTGCCTTGTCCAATATTGCTAACTTCCTCCTCATTATCATGTCAACAACTCCATGTCCCGAGTCCAAGTTACAAAATTCAAAGTCTCCACCATTCCTTTCAAGCTCTGTCATTTCCTCTTTCCTTTTTACGGGTGTTTGTGTGTGTGTGTGTGTGTTTTAACACTGTATAGCTCCCATTTAAAAGCTGGCCACAAGTTCTCAATTGGGTTCACGTCAGGTGAGGAAAGTGTAAATATCAGATTTTCATCTTTCAAGCATTCATTTATATTCACAGTATATATTGATTTCATATCAGAAGAAACCTCAATTTCTACACTGGCTTCTATGTACTGATAGAATCGGGCCAAATTATAATTATAATGGAGGAGGAAGCGGCAACTGTGCCGAATGGCCACTGGATGGAATAAGTGTGCTTGGTTTCTATCAAGTGGTGGTGAGAATTTTTGCCAGAAATTATTCATCCCATCCTGTTTTCGTAAATGGGCTACTTTTTAGCCAATCCCCCCCAAAAATGAAATTCTACATGAAAAGGAGTTTTGAGCTAAATCTCAACAATTCAGTAGTACATTTCCATCCTTCAGATGTATTTCAAGTATTTAGAAACTACCGGGTTTGGTCTCCCATTAAATATGATGCCATTAAACAAGACAGTTGTGTCATATCAGTGACTTCCATCTGCTATCTACAACAATCACACACAGACACACCTAGACACACATGCACACAAACACACACAAAACAGTCCTGACAGCAGAATGAACTTTCAGCTGTGTGTTCAGTCCAAAAGCACCGTCATGCAATGATCATAAAAGACAATTAAAGTCTCCCTGTTTTTGAAGGGGACATAATAAAGATTAAAAGCACCCTTGGATATGATTTATTTTTTAAATTTACTGCACTGTGATTCCATGAAAATACATAATCTTTCACATCCTTACAAATGATTACAGTAAACAAGGTGTCGGTCAAGTTGTCTTTTTCAGTTTAGTTTAGCAGAGGTGGGTAGTGTTGCTAAATATTGTACTCAAGGAATAATTATTGTTACATTCGAGATTCGAGTAAAAATCAGAAGTAGTCCTCCAAAAAAATTACGAAAGATCCCATACTAATACCGTACACAGTGGAAACCTCCCCCCTTATGTACTCATTAATAATATTTTATAAATGTTGAGGGCGGCACGGGCGATCAGCTGGAAAGTGTTGGCTTCACAGTTCTGAGGTCCGAGGTTCAATCCCGGCCCCGCCTGTGTGGAGTTTGCATGTTCTCCCCGTGCCGATGTGGGTTTTCTCTGGGCACTGCCGTTTCCCAAGAGCATGCAGCATTAATTGGACACTCTGAATTGCCCGTAAGTGTGATTGTCAGTGCGACTGTTGTCTGTCTCCGTGTGCCCTGCGATTGGCTGGCAACCAGTTCATTGAGGATAAGTGGCTAAGAAAGTGGATGGATGGATAAAATGTGAATATGCAAATTCTGATATTGCAGTGTGTGTGTGTGTGTACGTGTATATTTGTGTGTATTCAGTGTGAGTCAGATTGCCGTGTACCCTAATAGTTGCATGTTTTGCAGTTTTTTGTGTGTAAATGCCATACAAAGCGTTTCAACTTTCGTTGTTTATTACCTCCAATTAGGTAATAAATGGCAAGGAGACCGTCCCACCTCTGACCGACGTACTCCCAGGGGATCTAAAAGCGGGACGTCTGTGGAGATGTTGGCGTTGTCGCAACCGACTTCAACCCCTGTCCAATCGAAGCAGTTCTTTCAATCCCTCTAAAAGCTGCATCATAACCTCGCATAGAGATGTCTCTAAATACATAAGAATGAGTCGATGAAAATGGCGGCATGGTGGATCAGCTGGTAAAGCGTTGGCCCCACCGTTCTGAGGACCTGGGTTCGATCCCGGCCCCGCCTGTGTGGAGTTTGCATGTTCTCCCCCGTGCCTGCGTGGGTTTTCCTCCGGGCACTCCGGTTTACTCCAACATCCCAAAAACATGCAACATTAATTGGTCACTCCAAATTGCCACTAGGTGTGATTGTGAGTGCGACTGTTTGTCTCTATGTGCCTTGTGATTGGCTTGCAACCAGTTCAGGGTGTACCCCGCCTCCTGCCCGTTGACAGCTGGGATAGGCTCCAGCACTGCCCGCGACCCTCGTGAGGATAAGCGGCAAAGAAAATGGATGGATGGAGTTGATGAAAATTGCTGGAGCCTTAAATTCTAGTCTGTGGACCTCGTGCTGTATCTTAATCCCCTCCAGCGACAATTAGTTTTCACCCCGCGGCCCCATAACTGTATGCCGGCCAGTACACGGGTTTATTTGAAAAGCATCATAATGATTATGTTTATTCAATGGTTCAGAAGGTTAGATGCTCACTGTTGAAATATGTACCGGTAAGTCTATCATCCTCCATGCATGTCTGAGGAGTGTCCGTGTCTGTACCGGTCCAATTTAGATGAACTTTGACACCACGATCTTACTCCATCAAGCATATCTTCACAGGGTCTCATCGAAGTGGTTTCAATTTACTGAACTGTACTAATATATATTTAAGGACACATGCTACAAGCTTCCTTTCTTCCGTGTAACAACTGTCCATTCCCCGAATCCAGGCTAAGTGTTATTTGCATCATTTCACAGAGGACATCTCATTTTTTACATTGTAATTTACACATGGGAATGTCATATGATATAATATGTTCAGTCCTGAGCCCAAGATATGGTTTTCCTGTTTTTTTCCCCTCTGTTTTTAATCTTACAGTAATATTTTTCACGTTTTCTAGTTTTGACTTTTACGTTTTAATTTTTAAAACCACAAACTCAAAGTAATAGTAATATACAGTACATACACTAGGACATACAGTAGGTGTCAAACTCAAGGCCCGGGGTTGGAATCAGTTTATGTGGTCCGCTAAACCAAATCTACTTCATCTTTCTTGCACCAAATCTTGTGATATTGCAATCATATTTTTGTTACCAATCCCATTCATAAAGATAAATTGAGCAATATTGAACAAACTAATTTCCTCAACGCTATCAAAAAGTCATCCATCAAGCTCGTCTGTAAAAATAAGGTGGGAAGACGTTTAGTTTTATATGGATTCATAAAGGGCGTTGTTGTGGAAAACCGTAACTACGACGAGCCATGTGACAAAACTTTATGATAATGAGTTTAGACAATAGTTTGACACTGTTAGCGATGGGTAAAATGTGAGTGTTTAGTAACGCAAATGCCCAGCGAAAGACACACAAACCTACACAGCCACGCACACACACACTTGTAATCTCTAAAACGTGATTTAAAACAATGCACGAGTTTCAATATCAGTAAATAACCCAATGCACATTTTTTTTTCTGACAGACCAGCCCCTCAGATTTCTAACTTTGGTTAATAATTGCAAAAGGAAGTAACATTGATTAGATAACCTACACCCCCCCCCCCCCCCATTCACACTGCCTGACAATCACTGAACACAGTCAGGAAAAACAAAACCACAAATTTCAAAAAGTGCTGAAAACTTCAGCGTGTTTGAGCATCGGAAAGTGGCGGAGTCTTTGCATCGGCGGAAATATAGTGTTTGCATATCATAAGCAATATAATCAGATATGTCAAGGGTAGATTAGATAACATCCACAGAATGAGAGTGAATGAGCTCTGATCTGAATGGATTATTGCTTTATTCCAATTCCACACGAGGATCATGAATACATTGTATGCTTTAATTCCATTTGTGATATTATGTAAAAAGAAATGAAAAACAGAAAGGTAAACACATTGTTATCAATACAAATCAGGCTTTGTTTTTATGTTCATATTGTGTTCACACGGTATCTTATCATCACATTGACCCTTTGCCCCATGAAATGATGCGCATCATATTTATATTATCAGTGCAAAGTGTCAGCGATGACCAATCATGTAACGCATTCACGGCCATCAAGAAGGTGGTACCTTTTTCCACACGAGCCTGCTGACGTGACATAATCCGGCATTTGGACAATGAGCTACTGATAACTGTAGTTCAGGCGCCACGGGTCACGGTAAATACCTCAGTCCCTCTCGCGGGAGTACACAGTGGCACTTGAAGGACTCAAGAGGGGAGGACAGTCCACAGAGGAGAGGACGGAGAGACTGAAGGAAGACTCGGCGGTGACACACCGAAGCCACAATGAAGCTGAAGCTGCCGAATCCGGGACTGGATGACCGGATCCTCTCTCATGGGGAACTGGAGAAGCTGGAGATGGAGGAGGCGGGCGACAGACCCAAATGGGACAATAAAGCCCAGTACCTGCTCACCTGCGTGGGGTTCTGTGTGGGGCTCGGCAACGTCTGGAGGTTTCCTTACTTGTGCCAGAGCCACGGTGGAGGTAGGCTGCTCCCAAAACAGGATGTCTTTTTTTTTTTTTTTTTTAGGTATCAACATCGCTTGTCATGTTGGAATTGTACCTTGTTTAAAAGATGTGAGGATGTAAAACAGGATGTGTTCATATTGTCATCATAACTAACAAAACAGTTTTAAAAAACCTCCTGGAAATTGGTTACTTCCCCTGTGAAAATGCTCGCAGGTGCATTCATGATCCCCTTCCTCATCCTGGTGGTTCTGGAGGGAATCCCACTGCTGCACCTGGAGTTTGCCATCGGCCAGCGCCTGAGAAAAGGAAGCGTGGGCGTGTGGAGGTCAATTAACCCTTACTTGACTGGAGTCGGTGGGTAAAAAAAAACAAAAAAAACTATGCACAATTGCTATACAATGAACTCCCGCAATTCGAAGGGGGATAGGGATGGAGCCCTGCTGATCACCTCTCTAAGAAGATTTATAATTGCCATGTAGAGTCCTCGAAATAATGACAAAGCACTACTTTTGATTAAACGAAACTCCTCATATCAGTTCAACATAGTCTTTTACACCAATATTTCACAAAATGGTGAAACAACTTTTTTTTTATATGAAAAATGAAACTCAGTTTCTGCTAAATAGCATGCCAGCAACTTTGGAATGGGTGAATTGATGATTGATGAATCACAAAAATGCGGGGGTTCACTGTAGAGTTTGATTTGTTTATTTATTTGAATATTCCAACAGGCAGTCGTGTATATCGTTGCAGGTATTTCATCGTTAATGGTGTCCTTTCTCGTGGGCATGTACTACAACACCATCATGGCTTGGATCATGTGGTACCTGTTCAACTCCTTTCAGGATCCTCTGCCCTGGAGCCAGTGTCCCCTCAATGCTAACCGCACAGGTGTGGCCTTCAAAGAAGTCCAAAGGAGTTCAAAACTTCACTAGTAGCTCACCAATCAACATGAAATGTTACTCACTATTTTAGAGTTTTGAGATCAGAAAGCATCGCCATTAAATTCAAACTATGGATTGAAGTACGTCAAGGGTGAATTAAATATTCCAGCCAGATAATCAATTGATTAATGACATATTACTATCCACAAAACATCCAATTAGAGCGCTTTCCTGCCTTGCCACTAGGACGCATATTTGCCCTGTTTTCTAAGGAATTCAATGAATTTGATCATTTTATTTTCCTGCCATGTCTCCTCAACTCTGAATTCTCTGTCACAAAAAAAACATTATTCTCACAACCTTTGCTTCGTGGCAGTCAACTCAAGTTTGTTTAATCCGCAAAGACGCGTGCCAACCCATGATTACGTGCCATAAACACTTTGCTCATGTCTTTCGCTGGAGTGACTCACACATTTCATCAAAGCAAACATCCATTGTAAAAAAAGAAAAAAAAAAGAGAAAGAATAAGCTTTTAAATGTCTGCGTTTGCTTAAATTACAAACTTCGGTTCTTCCACTGTAATTACGGTAACAACATTTTATTTTTTTTACCTTCTCATGGAGCCAATCTCGGAGTATTAGTTTTGTGTTGTTTATACAGTTTGCCTCTCGTAGAAGTGTCTTTTATTCGGATTATAATTAAGATTAAAAAAAAATTCTCACAAGATTTTTCTTTTTTTTTAATATCTTACCTTTATGGTCTCCATTTTCCCCTTTCTATAGGTCCAGTGGAGGAGTGTGCGCGCAGCAGCACTGTAGATTATTTCTGGTACAGAGAGACCCTCAACACGTCAGAGTCCATCGAGGACAACGGGGGCCTGCAGTGGTGGATGGTTCTCTCCCTGATAGCCGCCTGGACGGTGCTCTACGTCTGCTGCATCCGCGGGATCGAGACCAGCGGCAAGGTCCGAGCATTTGCACCACTCAAAGCGGTTGCTTTTCGTGCACAGCGCCTGTTTGATTTTGCTTGGTGAATTTTTTGCGAAACAGGCCGTGTACATCACCTCGACTCTGCCCTACGTGGTTCTGACCATCTTCCTCATCAGAGGGCTCACTTTGAAAGGCTCACTGGAAGGAATCAAGTTCCTCTTCACACCGGATGTAAGCATCGATGTTAATTTATCTGATATATCGGAACCGATATCTCAGTAATTGACGCCTTCCCTCAGCCGAAAGGTTTTAAATCGCAAAAGGACTGCATGAAGCTTCTCAATTCACTTCAATATAGTTCATTCGCACGGAAGCGAAGCCGTGGCCTTAGCATGAGCAAGTGAGCAATGAGGCAGAAATGAATAATGGATGAAACACTTTGGAACATTTTATATCACATTCTAGCGCAAATAAAACTCAAACAAGAGTAAAAGCTTAGAGGGTACGATATATTCTCAATATGCTATTTATATTCCTGCTTAGGTCAACACATTTACACAAGGCCAGATTAATAATGCCATCATGATAAAATGAATATCAATAAGATAAGAGCCTTCCCATTATAATGTCGGCAATAAATACATTTTATTGAGCTGTCACTCTTTATTATTCCTCCACAAAAGGGTGATTTCATGAGCGTATCACATGAAAGATTACAATCTTGCCATGCGGCGTACGCGTAATAAATACAAACACGTTTTAGGTCACGAGGGTGGCGCACGGGTCTTTTTCCATCACAAAACGGATCTATTTATCACGTCATTAAAGTGAGCTTTTTATATTCGAGGTGAATGAGTTGATGAATCCTGCAACGTGGTTGGACGCCGGCGCGCAGGTGTTCTACTCCTTCTCCTTGGCGTTTGGCGGTCTCATCTCCTTCTCAAGTTACAACTCTATCCAGTCAGTGAACGCCTTCCCAGAGTTAAACAACCTATTCTACTGCATTCTTGAATTCCCAGTCATATTCATGTCATATTCCTTCTTCTTCCCGTGTTAATGTAGCAACAACTGCGAGCAGGATGCCGTTCTCATCTCGATCATCAACGGCTGCACATCGGTGTACTCGGCCACCGTCATCTACTCCATTATTGGCTTCCGAGCCACAGAAAAATTTGATGATTGCATTGGCGGGTGAGTTTTGATGAGGACGTGTACTGTACTGTTTACATTTCCGCCACCACACCCAGAAAAAAAAACAGAAACATAATTGCTACAGGAATGTTTTGTTGACGTGTAATGACACATCAAAGAGCATTTGTGTAGGGAATTTGGACGCCTAGTTCCCTGAAATGTTTTGTTTTCATTTGTGCAGTGCCTGCTTTTTCAAAATTCTAATTGTACTTTGCTATTAATGTATCCTTATTCTGTTATGATTCACTCTAGCCAACAATCGGTTTTCTGAGCCACTTATCCTCTCAAGGGTCACGGCTATCTTCGGGAAGGAGGCGGGGTACACCCTGAAGGGTTTGCCAGCATAAACATAAACATGAAAGCTTGGGACTCACAATTTAGATCAGGGGTGCCCAGACTTTTTTTTACCCCAAGATCTACATTTCAAGCAGCCAGCCTCTCGCGGGGTGGTGGTGGTGGTGGTGTAGTGGGGGGATGACCGTTGGGGGGGAACGTTTCAAGGTTAATGTTATGCTACCTCCTACATTTAAAATACAGAATTAACTTTTGTGCACTGTATTGTCTGTACGTTCATCCTGGATCAGGCTGCGCCAAGGTGGGATTTTAAAAATTACACATCTCATCCTGTAACATTTGTAATTATGAGTGTACATCTTTAAGAGCGGGGATGGGGGGGGGGGTGTAAGGTAAACTAGGCAAAAGAGAGTGTGGCGGAGCAGCGGTGTTGTTGGAGAAAGTTCTGTGTGCTGCCTAAAAGGAACCAGTGGATTCTTCGTTTAATTTTTTACAGTACGTATGTGAATTGTGCAATTGGATGGAACAACCAGTCATCACTCACTCATTGAATCACATTGCAAGAGGCCACAAACTGAATACCTGTATGTTATACTTTCAATGTGCATTGGATTATTATTATTTTTAGCGCGCAATGCAGAATATCTGCGAAGAGGCTGCATCAGTGGTGCACAATTCCTCACGTGCACAGTTTACTGGGAGCATTGGCTGACAGATACGCACAGGGTTCCATTTAAGCCAGAACTGCCACTGCATAAAGATGTACACATTAGTGTGATTGTTAAATGTCTTTTTTTATGATTCTTATTCCTGCAGCAACATCCTGAAATTGACAAACGCCTTCGACTTAGCCGAGAACAATATCACAGAGAGCAACTACGATGAGATGCTTGTGTACTTCAACCAAACCAATCCAGATGTTTTTCAAAGCTTGAAAATACAGCAATGTGACATGCAGTTCTTCCTCAGTCAGGTCCGTGACGAGTTTTTCCACATTGGAACACTATGTGCCATGCAATTTTGTTCATTTTCGGTAAAAACCTCCGCAGGGGGTCGAAGGAACAGGTTTGGCCTTCATCGTGTTCACAGAGGCCATCATAAAGATGCCCGTTTCGCCAATCTGGGCCGTGCTCTTCTTCATCATGCTCTTCTGCCTCGGTCTTTCCACCATGTTTGGAAACGTGGAGGGAGTAGTCGTGCCGCTGCAGGATCTGAAATTGCTGCCCAAAAAATGGCCTAAAGAGCTTTTCTGTGGTAAGTCTCTCTTATTTTTATGTACTCTCACAGTTCCCTTTATTGAGTGCACCTGAAATAACAATGATTTCACCTCAATTTACTCCTTCAGTGTGAAACGTGGGAGTGTATGTTGAACACAAAGCCATTATTCTCGACAAATGTCAAGAGGTGTACGCGCAAGTTCATTGTACCTTCTGCTATCTAGTAATTATTCTGCGTTCGAGATCACTGGGACAGATAAAGATGAAGAAATAATTACTATTGGACCAATTAAGTGAAAGTGAATAATTTCCCAAAGCACAATAACTGCGACTCAATGCTCAAATAAATGCACAATAGTTGATGTTGTTGTGTAAATAAAGCCCGCACTCACAAAATAAGAAAACAAAATATTACACGTACAACTCTTATGTTGGATCCCAATAAGCTAATGAGCTAGTCTGCATGTGCACGTGTGTGTATATATACGTATATAGTTGTCATGTCACCAAAAATGATTATATTCCTTGGCTTTCAGGCGTGAGCTGTTTTGTTTCTTTTGCCTTCGGCATCATATTCGCCATGCGCTCCGGCAACTACTGGTTGGCTCTTTTTGACAATTTTGCCGGCTCCATTCCCCTTCTGGTCATTGGGCTTTGTGAGATGGTCGCCGTTATCTACATTTACGGGATAGACAGGTATGTGCATTCCTCCTGGAAGTTGGCGCTCCGCTCAGGTTCTCGAGAAAAGAAAAATGTGCCCACGTTGTGTGTTAATTATTTATTCCCGTGTTTTTGAAAGCACGGGGAAGTGAACGGTGTGAGAAATCCTGACTGCAGTCTATGTTGAACTTTTTGCAAATTCAGTGCAGATCACGCGTGATGTGATTTTACATAACCAGTGTATTACCCGATACTGTTCTATTCATTTTTATGCATTGCAAGTAGCATTGTCAGCAGGATTGAATAACCTAGCTATAATCAAACTGTAAAATAAGAACAAAAACACAAAGCATACACTTGTGGCTTTTACGCAAAACTTGCTTCCCTTAATTGTTTACTGTATGCCTTCAGGCTGGTGTTTTTTTTTTTTTCATGTTTACGAGAGATTTATTGACTCAGTTTTAGTGGCGAGCTGTTGCGCACATGTAGTTAAATCATCTTTATCTCATAAAAGGTCATTTTATACGACCACTATCACGCACGCTATACTCAAATGACACCGGGGCGTCTTGTGATTGCTTCCGCGCAGGTTTAACAAAGACATCGAGTTCATGATTGGACACAAGCCCAACATCTTCTGGCAGGTGACCTGGAGGGTGGTCAGCCCGCTCATCATGGTCTTCATCCTGGTGTTTTACTTCGTGACGCAGGTCACAAAGTCTCTCACGTATCTGACCTGGAACCCAGAGTCGGTAAGCGTCACGCCAGACGTTTGTCGGAGTTAGTCGCGTCATTTTCTTTGCCCTGATCACAGCCTCTCTCTTTTTGGTTTCGCTTCGCAGGAGAGCTTTCCCACACTTGAAGTGCGTCCCTACCCCAGCTGGATATCCGGTATTGTTTTTGTCCTGGCCGGCATTCCCAGCTTAGCCATCCCAGCGGTGGCCCTCTACAAATGCGTGCAAAGGAAATGTTGCAAAAGGAACCACAGCAGTGATGACACATTGAACACAATCTCTGCCCAAATTCAAATTACTGATAAAATCAAGTATTAGCTAGAATTGACTTTTTTCCCCTTCTTGTTTTCCACTAAACCAAATCTGTTAATACTCTTTACAGGAGTTTGTTTGGAACTTGTCATGTAAATTTTTTCTTTCAACCCACTTGTCATGTTAATAGTGTATTTCTCAATGTGCTGCTGGATAATTGTAATATTTAAAACCTTGTGTGTACTGTATTATCATATATGATGTGTAATGTGAATTTATTATTGGAATTAATGTGTAAATAATACCCATTTTAACACAAGGAGCAATAAATGTGGCATGTTTTTGTATCATTATTTTGTAATTTGTGTGTGGCTCTTTTTCGGGAATTCTTTACAAAAGCAAGATGAAAGTCCATCCTTCCATTTTCTTTGCCGCTTATCCTCACGATTGTCACAGGGAGTGCGGGAGCCTATTCCAGCTGCCAACGGGCAGGAGGCGGGGTACACCCTGAACTGGTCGCCAACCAATCGCAGGGCGCATGGAGACGAACAGTCACACTCACAATCACACCTCGGGGCAATTTAGAGTTCCCAATTCATGTTGCATGTTTTGGGGATGTGGGAGGAAACCGGAGTGCCCGGAGAAAACCCACGCAGGAACGGGGAGAACACGCAAACTCCACACAGGTGGGTCCGGGATTGAACCCGGGACCTCAGAACTGTGAGGCCAACACTTTACAAGCAGCTCCACCGTGCCGCCGAGATGAAAGTCAAATTTGGAAAAGAATTTTGTCATTTTGTTTTACATATTCAGATAGAGCCAGTTAATAATAATAATAATAGTAATAAATGGCTGGCAACCAGTACTGGGTGTTTGCCGCCTCCTGCCCGTTGACAGCTGGGATAGGCTCCAGCACTCCCCCAACCCTCGTGAGGATAAGCAGGTAAGAAAATGAACGGATGGATAATAAAAATGTCGATCTAGTTACATTGACCCCGCAGCCCGACCTCCGATAAGTGGTAGAAGATGAATGAATGAATTGTTATAAATACTATTTTCCCAAAGAATAATCCAAATGCATTTATAGCGTTTTGGGAATACGCTCGCCACATTGTACGGTATTTAGCAATTTCTATAAGATATAAAAGGGTAAAGGTGCAGAGTACATTAGCTAATCTATCCCCAATAGATCATAAAGTGATTTCGACATTGCTGATTGGCACTTTGAACATATTGGTCCACGCACTAATGAATGCGCATTTGAGCCTTTCATCCGTCAGGTGCAGACCACTTCTCCGCTCCAGCCCGCGGCCGCCATGAGATTGATTCTGCCCAACCCGGGACTGGAGCTGCGGATCTCCAACCTTCAGGATCTCGACAGGATGGAGAAAGAGGGGGCCGACAGCGGCGGCCCCAAGTGGGACAACAAAGCTCAGTACATCCTGACGTGCGTGGGCTTCTGCATCGGCCTCGGCAATGTGTGGCGATTCCCTTATTTGTGTCAAAACCACGGAGGAGGTAAGATGCTGACAATTATTTGGACTTCATTCGTGTAGAACTGAGGCCAAAGTTCTCACTTGATTCTGAAACATTGTCTTGCCACTTTCATTAAAAATCACTGTGTTCTTTGTGCCAGAGATCAAATGGAGCGTTCAATAGATAACCCACTCCCAGAAGCTGGAGTCAAAAACTGTTAAGTTGTGTTAATCATTACGAGAGTGGAAAGGTCCCCTTAAGATACATCGTGTAGGCTGCATATAGTGAAGATTACATAAGCTGCGCCAGTTATGACCCTTTATGGGGGTTTTCGAGCCAAAACACATAAAATGCGTGTCCTACAAATGGCAGCCTTTTTCAGAATGAAGTCATAACGCTTGTACCGTTAACGAGCACCCACACGGCCAGGACACTGACCTGGCCCAGTTCTCTGACTTCTCGTCACCGTAACGTAACTTTTTATGAATATTCCGACGCACCGTGTGAGTATTAAAATCCCTGCCAGCCCTCCCAGTTTACACGGATATTTGACCTCAAAAGCCATCAATGATAGTAAATGAGTTCCGTAAATATTATATAAAGTGAAATGTCAATGTTAATGTTAAAATAATCACTTTGGTCAGCTTTAATTAAAAAAAAAAAAAAGAAATTAATCTTTCCCTCAAATATTTGATTTTGTTTCATTTTACAGCTGTGCCTACATACAGGGAAAATTTGGGACATGGCTGCACTCCAAACCCCCGCGGCTAGATGGCGCCAGCAAACTTTACTATGTTAATTTCCTCGCAGCTGAAGTATAATATCAGATAGCGGCACTGAAGCATCATCAGGCTCGTTTGCTAACCGCCAAATTAGGACCACAAAATAAGTGCAAGCATAGTCACTACATTAGGTACAGTGGCGTTTTGCCATTTTCCACGTTTGTAGCTTTTGACGTCGCGAGCGAATGTTATGCGTGTGTTCTTATACACTAAACCAGTGTTGTCGGCATTTTTGACATTAAAATATGGTGACAAAAAACGACTTTTGATGTTTTTAAGGTGAGTCTGGAACAGAATAATTGCATTTACAATGATTACAATGGAGATGTATGATTTGAGATATGAACATGGTTACAGATAGAGTTGCCGCTGTAATTATATTCATGTCATGTTATTATGATTTTCAATAGCAATTAACAAGCATCGTTTTTTTTTTTTTTTTATTGAAAATGTAACACTTAAGAATGTATCCAATAATGCTCCATTGTCATTTTCCAGGAGCGTTTTTGATTCCCTACCTTATCCTGCTGGTCTTGGAAGGAATGCCTCTCCTGTTGCTGGAGTTTGCCATTGGTCAGCGTCTTAGGAAAGGCAGCGTGGGGGTGTGGCGGGCCATCAGCCCTTATCTGACTGGTTTGGGTATGTTGAATATAATTTAAAAAAGAGAGATATAAGGTGTTGAAAAAAAACAAGTTAATGAAACTGTCTTTTTTTTTTTTTTTTTTAGGCATCGCCTCCATGTTGGTGTCTTTTTTAGTTGCGCTGTATTATAACACTTTGATAGCCTGGGTCATGTGGTACCTGTTCAATTCCTTCCAAAGCCCGCTTCCTTGGACTCAGTGTCCGCTCAATGAGAATGCGACAGGTACGTACGTTTATAACATGTTTATAACATAACAACCAGCTATTAAATGCACCGCCCGCCGCCGACGTTCACAGATGTGAATACTTGCTTAGGGTTTGTAGCCGAGTGTCAAGAGAGCTCCACGGTGGACTATTTTTTCTACCGCGTGACCCTCAACAGCTCGACCTCCATATCTGACTCTGGGGGGCTCCACTGGCCCATCGTGGTGTGCCTTTGTGCCGCATGGACTGTCATCTGTATTTGCTGCATCAGAGGGATAAGCACCTCGGGCAAGGTGAGCTGCCATTGACAAGATAGTGTTCTCTTCCCCCCCAAAAAATTGCTTGCAAACTACGTATATGAGTATTTTTTTTCTTTTTTTTTTTTTACCTCAGGCTGTGTACGTCACAGCCATCTTGCCATATGTTGTGCTATCCATATTCCTGGTGCGGGGACTGACCCTGAAAGGTGCCGTTAGCGGGATTCAGTTCCTCTTCACCCCAAAGGTATATTTCGCATCTCAGAAATGACAAAGGATCTTCAGTTGTACTCCGTGAAAGTCTTTCTGATTATCTATAAAAAGGCAGAATTTTGGTTAGAAATGTAATACAGTGTTTCGATTGGTACTTGTGTCTGATAAATGGATCTCAAAATGGCAATATTCCCACAGGTGGAGGAGTTGATGAATCCGTCCACTTGGCTGGATGCCGGCGCCCAGGTCTTTTATTCGTTCGGTTTGGCGTGGGGAGGCCTCATCTCCTTCTCCAGCTACAACCCCGTTCAGTGAGCGTCTTATTAGTTATTTTCATTTACAATAGATTAGAGAATGACGCCGATGCTCGCTTCTCTTCCCGAAGTAACGACTGCGTGCAAGACGCTGTGATCCTGTCGGTCGTCACCGGTCTGACTTCGGTGTACGCCGCTACGGTTACGTACTCCATCATTGGCTTCCGGGCCACTGAGAAATATGACACGTGTTTCAGTGAGTAAGTACACTTATTATCATCATTAATATATATATATATATATATTTTTAATTTTTTTTTAAATATATTATTTAGTTGTTTCGCTGTTCATTACTTAAATCACTATTAAATTAAATTGTGTATCGATGTTATTTACAGTCAATACAGGAACTTTTGCCACTAATAGTTAAAATATCCAATTAATTGACGCCACTTATTAGTTAGTAACCGCATATAATTGCTACAAGGCCACAGCAACTCTCACATATTATACTGGCCAAAAAGAGAGAAAACGTGAGGTTGTCAGTAAATGACAGAGCAAAGGTTAAAACAAAAAACGCAAGTATGTAATCCATGAGTAGTGAAGTTATATATTCAGTGTACTTTTATATTGTATAATCATTTTTCTTGTTGGACAACGTGCTTCATTTGAATATTTCCCGAGGTTTTCCCAACTCTGTCGCTCTTTTCTTTTTCTTTTTTTTCCTTAGTAACATCATGTCGTTAATAAACGCATTCAGTCTTCCTGAGGGCAGCGTCACACCGAACAATTTTGACTTGGCCTTAAAACATTTGAACACCTCCGACCCAGAAACTGTTCTCGGATTGGAGTTTAAAACCTGTGACTTGGAAAAATTGCTCAGTGAGGTAAGTGTGTCAAATTATTGTTTGTTGTTGTTTTGTTTCACAACTTTGTGACGTCACTAACACGTATGCTGTATGCAGGGAGTGGAGGGGACAGGTTTGGCTTTTATTGTTTTCACAGAGCCATCACCAAGATGCCCGCTTCGCCATTCTGGTCTGTTCTCTTCTTCGTCATGCTTTTCTGCCTGGGCCTCTCCACCCTTTTTGGCAACATTGAGGGAGTGGTGGTTCCTTTGAGAGACTTGGGGGTTTTCCCCAAAAAATGGCCCCATGAAGCCCTGACTGGTACTTTTTTTTAGTAAAACTATTGGGAAACTCCTCTTAATCAATGTCAAGGTTCATAAAGAGATGGCTGAATACTGAAATTGGGCTAGTGTAATTACTTGGTAAGAGGCCTGAATAATCAAATTATTTTGTGCAGTTGCCAGTAAACACAACAATAAGTTCATGCTAAAAAAAGACTAATCGTCATAGAAGTACATTCATTACTTTTTCAAACCACATACACAGTTTTCACATAGAGGGAAAATGTAAATAATAATTCAATTAAAATACATTGAACGTTAAAGTTAAACTAAAGTTGTACAATAATAGTTGCTTCAAAAGAAAAAGTTGTCATAATATGAAAGTTAAATACAGTACGCGTCACGGTGGCTCAGCTGGTGAGTTTGCATGTTCTCCACATGCCTGCGTGGGTTTGGCTTCCTCCCACATCCCAAAAACATGCAACATTAATTGGATACTCAAAATTGCCCCTTGGTGTGGTTGTGAGTGTGACTGTTTGTCTCCATGTGGGCTGCGATTGGCTTGCGACCAGTTCAGGGTGTACCCTACCTCCTGCCAGCTGACAGCTGGGATAGGCTCCAGCACTCCCTGTGACCCTCGTGAGGATAAGCGGCAGAGAAAACGGATGGATGGATGGATAAATACAGTACATCCGAACTGCAGCTTGGGAGATTCTTTGGCCTACCACTAGAGGGAGCCCGCTCAATACACTTTGCAAATCACTGGTGTAGTGAGTGACTAGAATTTTTGTTTCTTCTTTGAATATGGCCTGTGATCTCTTTTTTCATGTTTTCAGCGACAACATGCCTCGTGGCCTTCGTCATCACCCTCCTCTTTGCGTTGCATTCTGGGATTTATTGGATCACACTTTTTGACAAATTCGCTGGCTCCGTTCCACTTCTGACGATCGGATTCTTTGAAATGATTTCCGTTTCTTACATATACGGCATTGACAGGTAAACATTGGGAAAGATTATCAGGTAAGGCCAATTCTGAGTACTGTTTAAGTACTATCCAAATGCTTTTGTTCGCCAGGTTCAACGAGGACATAGAGTTTATGACTGGACGCAAACCTTCCATCTTCTGGCAAGTTACGTGGAGGTTCATCAGTCCTCTCATTGTCCTGGTCATCTTAATTTTCTACCTCATAACTCAAGCCCAAGAAAATCTGACCTATCTGGTCTGGGACCCCACTTCTGTAAGCACGTCTACATAGTCAAATTCAACATTTTCCTCATGACACGCAGCCTAATAATTGTTTTTTTTTATGCCTCAACAGGAAGAGTTCCCATCACTGTCATCCGAACCATATCCGTCATGGATCAATGCAATTATTTTTCTGTTAGCGGGGGTTCCTACTGCCATTGTGCCTGGGTATGCGTTGTGTAGGTCTGTCTTTGTGCACTGCAGGAAACAAGTAGATTGAATAAAATATAATATATACACTATTTTTCTGTGTGTCTTTTGGTTCATGCTTAATGGACAGGTTTCCAATTACACCATCTTGTGTGTCATAGAGGTCAGAGAACACAGGTGATAGGTGAAGCGTGAAGTTTTTTTTCTATCGTTAATTCATCCGACTGGTTTGAGGACTGTGGTGACGTCATTGGAAACCCATCCATTGGAATTAGACTTGAAGTAATTGAAAGCGCATTTAGTACAAAGTACAGCCTCGCTGGAAACACATTTGAAACAATACATCTAAGATACATAGTGTGTTATTTTTAAATTTACATTGGCAATAGTCTTTTATGTGGGCGGAAACTTCTGGGGAGCAGAAAAGCGATTTGGTTTGGGGTCACGCTTCCGGATTTACCCCCAAAACATTAGTTTTATTTCATGGTGGTACCATTGGAGAACCTCAAAGCATTTGACACCCAGATGTAAATCTGACACCATTGCAAAAAGGTCTGTTCTGTGTGGTTTACGATATTGTTTTTATATTTTCCACAAATGTAGGTACACTTGCACAACCCAATCACCTACGATTCAACAACTATATTAAAATCTTAACTAAAAACAAAAAATGGTCCAGTTTCAAGTCATTATTAATAACAACAAACAGCAACAACATATTGAAATCACATCTTCCACGTTTGTGAACGATTTAAGTGCTCACAAAATGATAGAATATAAACAATTTCAAAATTGAGTCCTGCTCCATCTGTGACAAAAAGACCCCCCCCCCCGAGAAAATTGTCCCTGTAATATTTTACGACAATTTCACGACGCATGTGAGCGTTTTACGATCTTCCTCGAAATGACCGGGTTTTGACAAGATGGCTGACTCCATTTGAAAAAGTACAAGCACTACGTAGGTGGATGCTCCGTTTGATTGCTGAACTTTCTCAGGAATGACTTCTTTTCGGTGAGTACACGTTGTTTGAAAGCTGGATTTTTGTCATGGTTTTCCAGCCGTGTTGTTAACTACTAAGTGGTTTACAGAATGTTTTAAAGTGTAACTAATTAGGTGCTCGCAAGGTGGACAATGATGTAGTACACTCCAGTAACCACCCGGTGGCAGTGTAAGCTTGGGGTCGCCAACCATTTTCCAAATTGAGCGTTATTTCTCGGGTAGGCTCTGTTGAACGCAAATAATTTCGAACGAACTTTTATGATATGATATTAATAAATAACAATATCCATTTGTGTGAAGACACTGATCCGGTTCATTATTTCTCACGATGATTACAATGTATTCAGAACGAGATAAATATGTGCAACACATTATTTCTGTAAATCTTTGAATACCCAATGGTAACTACTCCTGGTCAAAGGTCACTTCTTTTTTATTTTCGGACTGGTCCAGCCCTCATCGGGAGTGTAAGAGTAACGCAGATAACTTTTTTAAATCATGTGCAAACAGAATAAAAATATTACAAAATAACCTCATGGCAACAGCATCTCTGGAGCCACATGCATAATGTGTGAATTATGTAACTGCGATATTGTTGTCAGCCTAATCTGCATCGTGATTTGTGGCCATTTTCCTGCACCCTGTAAATAGAATAAAACAATACTGCATTATCGATATATCTGTTCTTTGTTCACCTAAAATGTCTGAAGAATCTTACTGTATTTCCATGTGAACTGGCTTTTTCCTGTTCCCATGCATGTTTCACAGGATGCTCACCTTTCTCTGTCCAATCCAAGGGAAACTATTGATGAGCGAAGCGGTGTCAAGGATGTACTGTTGATACTCGTCTCCAAAGCACGGACATGAGGATTTGGGGCTCTGTCGAGTTCTAAGGTTGGTGTGCGAATCAAAATCATGACACCGGGATGAATTGTTTATAAACCTTTATCAATCATTAATTTGACCGACAATAAAACCTGGAAAAGTCAATTGAAAACAAAAATAAAACCTTTTTCAGCGGGAAGTAACAGATCATCTGGGGGCAAGTTTCCACACCGTGTTATACTTGGGGATGTAGCTATTAAAAGAAAGCCGAAGAGAAAGTGCGGTTGCAAAATTGTGCATAAACCTGAAACTGCGGCTGTCGCTGTTTTCAGAATTTACCAAACAAAGTCAAACTGATGTTTAACGGGACGCAGCGGACACACGCCACCATTTATAAAGTGCCCCTGACTCACCCCAAATTATTAGCTGTTCTGGTGGATTTTCCTGACATATTTTGCAGAGGTCATAAGGTTTTGTGCTTGTGCATGCTTCATTCTACATACTGTATGGTTGTTATTGTGGTGACGAGCAATACTTTGTTTCCGCCAAACGTACCGTATGGAATTCCGCCCCTAAAGTTCAACCTTGGGTTCAGCGGACCAGAATACATTTTCCCATTTGGGAGATTTCAAGTGCGTTTTTGCAAGCTGTAGTCAGGCTTGGATTTTTTGATGATAACTGTCTTCCCTGCGTTCCAATGGATATTTAATATGATGGAAATTCTTTTAAATCCTCCCCCTCACTGATAAACTGTACATTTGAACAATGAGGTACCTCTCATGCTTATATCTCACTTCTTTATTTTTCAGTTGCGTTGTACAGGTTAGAAGTTACATTACCAGTGGAAATGATTTATTTTGGTCTTTTTTTTTTATTTTATATATATCCATCTATCCATTTTCTATGCCGCTTATCCTCATGAGGGTCACAAGGAGTGCTGGAGCCTATCCCAGCTGTCAACGGGCAGGAGGCGGCGTACACCCCAGCCAATCGCAGGGCACCTGGAGACAAACAGCCGCACTCACAATCACACCTTGGGGCAATTTAGAGTGTCCAATTAATGTTGCATGTTTTTGGGATGTGGGAGGAAACCGGAGTGGCCAGAGAAAAGCCACGCAGGCACGGGGAGAACATGCAAACTCCACACAGGCGGGTCCGGGATCGAACCCGGGTCCTCAGAACTGTGAGGTCAACACTTTACCAGCTGACTCACCCCACCGTGCCGCCTTTTTTTCCATATAAA
This sequence comes from Syngnathoides biaculeatus, assembly GCF_019802595.1. Lineage (NCBI taxonomy): Eukaryota > Metazoa > Chordata > Actinopteri > Syngnathiformes > Syngnathidae > Syngnathoides > Syngnathoides biaculeatus. The sequence goes on along the minus strand of NC_084640.1, from coordinate 11,790,408 downwards.
TATCACAAATAGTCCTGCGATTGGCTGGCAACCAGTTGAGGGTGTACCCCGCCTCCTCCGGGATAGGCTCCAGCACTCCTTGTGACCCTTGTGAGGATAACCGGTAAAGAAAATGGATGGATATCACAAATACCTGGCATTTGAACAAAGGTGTGTAGACTTTCTATATCTCATGTATGTCCAAGGTATTAGTCAGTAGTGTGTTAAATTTTGAAATACATGTTATCTGAGGCGGTGGAACGGTGGAGCAGCTTGTAAAGCCTTGGCCTCACACTTCTGAGGTCCGGGGTTCAATCCCGGCGCCGCCTGTGTGGAGTTTGCATGTTCTTCCCGTGCCTGCCTTGGTTTTCTTCAGGCACTCCAAAAACACGTGACATTAATTGGACACTCTTAAATTGGCCCTAGGTGTGATTTTGAGTGCGGCTGCTAGTCCGCTGTCCTCCCTGCTATCCTTGTGAGGATGAGCGGCTAAGAAAATGGATGGATGGATGGATGTTATCTGATGAGAGTGGTCGTGTAATGGGATTTTGCTGTCACCAATTATGAAAAGACTTGGGAAATGCCATCCCATATCCCATTGCTCTCTACGACCAGAGGTTCCGAGCGCGTCGACGCACACTGCAAAGAATCGTGAAAGTCACATCCACGGGCAGGTGACCAACATTTATTTACCATTATCAACTTTACAATAAAACCAGTAACATCTGTCGACATTAGCAAAATAAAGAACAGAAATCGATCCAATTGTATTTACAGAGACAAAGCAGATTCAGGCTCACAAACGACAGATAAAACAACTCTGCTTCATATCAAACCGCAACAGTGAACATAGCAAGCTGAAGTGTTCTTTTCTTTTTTTTTTTTCCATAGTAAGGTAAAAATCAAAACTTGTCTATAACTTTTTTTTTTTTAAACAAACAAGACATAGCTTCTTTTAAGATGGTTCTCTATAATACACCACAAAATACTTCAAATTTGGGTTAAAATATAGGAATGTAAAAAGTTGGCGAGTCTCTTTTCTGATTTCTTTTTATTTGATTTGATTTTTTTTTTTAGCTATTTAACAGTCATTTCAAGTGGTGTTGTCCTAGGTTGTTCCTTTTCTATCTTCTTTCTTTAACAAAGAGGCACCCTGAGTGCCCCCCACACTCCCCCAAAGTGGGTAAAAGATCCATCCATCCATCCATCCATCCAACCATCAATCTTTCGTCCGCTTGGTGGTGTCGTCTCGCCGCCGCCGCGCCGAAAGCCTAAAAAGTCAGTCGAGGTCCAGATGTCGAACAGGAAGTGACCTAGTGAATCTCGTCTGTCGTCTTGACGAAAAGTGGCACGTCAAAGGAGTCTTTCACATACATGTGTATATATTTACATATACATATATCCATATACATATGTATACATATACACATATATATATAAATATATATATATATATACTCTTAAATTCTCTCTCTCTCTTTCTCTGAAAAACAGTTCAGCCAGTTCGTTGCCAGTTGCACGTGCAATCACTCCTTCTTTTCAGAGGGGGCGGGGGTCGAGCTGCTCTCCTCTGTGGGTTTCGAGGCCTCGGGGGCCGGAGCAGCTGCCTCCTTGGCCTCCTCCTTGGGGGCGTCCTCTTTGGCCACCTCCTCCTCGGCTTTCGGGGCCTCGGCCTGGGCCTCCTCCTTCACCTCCTCCTTCTTCTCCTCTGCGGCCGCGGCGCCGTTCTCAGCGGGTTTCTCCTCGGGTGAAGCGGCGGCGGCGGTGGCCGCGGCGGCCGCCGGCTCCTCCTTGACCGCCTCATTCTTCTTGCTCTTCTTCAGGTTTAGTTTGAAGTTGAAGGACTTCTTCAGGGAGAACTTCTTCTTCTTCTTCTTGGGGGTCTCTTTGGCCCCAGCCTCGTTGGCGGCGCCGGTGGAGGCAGCCGCGGCCTCGCCTTCGGGTTTGGCCGCCTCGCCGTCGGCGGCGGGCGCAGGCTCAATGGCGTCGCCCTCTGCGGCGGCTTCGGGCTCCTTGGCGGCTTCGGCCGAGCCATTGGTGGCGGCGGCATCCCCGTCGGGCTTGGTGGAGACGTCACCGTTGGTCTTCACATGTCCATTCTCCTGCAAAAAAAAAAAAATAATAATAATTAATTAATCAGATTTCTTAAAAATGTAAAAAAAACTGGTAATTTAAAAAAAAACTCCACATTTAGCCCCATTGTAGTTATTTCTGATCACAATTTGTCATTTTTTGGGCAGTGCACGGTCGTGCTCATCAATTAGCGTCGTCTGGCTGAGGCGACGCCTTGCAGGTCCTTGTTACGTCGATAGGCGGCGGTAGAGCCACGCAGACTGCTCAGGGTACCAGACAGCCCCAACAAAGACGCGACTGGAGAGACAAGCCTTCACTTATTCTTGATTATCTTGTCGAAAAAGCACCAATTAAAATTTCTTTTTAATTGTTTTTGAACATAAGTGACACCACAGCGACTGTAGTTAAATCTCTCAAATGACCGAACGGTGTGTCCTCTTTTTTTGGTGCGAAATCTTGAAAGGTCCAATTGGTACAATAGAGATGGCCAGCTTACTTAAAAAAAGGGAGTAGACTGACACCGTCAGCCCAAGACGCCCCCCCCCCTCCCCTCTTCTTGTGCACATTTTACATTCAACGCACCCCAAATGCAATTATATCAACCCAATCTGGAGACGGGGAATGATGTATTTATTTAAATGAGCGAGGATGCTGGAACGCACACCTGACTCTCCCTCGGATAATAATAAAAAAAAAAAGTCCTCATATATATATATATATATATATATATATATATATATAGTCAACCATTGCTTATTGTTGCGCGTCGAGGCAAACTTTTGCAGCAACTTCTCATTTGGAAAAGAAATGTTTGGGTTTGGATTACCTGCCCGTTGGTTTTGACAGCCGCAGCATCGGCGGCGGCGGCGGCGGAGGCGGCGTTCGCCTCCACGGCCACCTCTCCTCCTCCCTTGGATGACTGAGATCCCATTGTCTTCTTTGTCTGCCTCTTCCCAAAGCAAAATGAAAAAGGAAAAACGGAACAAAAAGAGTGGCCCGAAGTTAATCCAACCCCAGGTCGAGTCGCGTATCCAGCGGTGGAGAGACAAAAAGTGTATTTTTTTTTTTTTTTTTTTTTGTCAGTGTGATTATTTTTTAGAAAGGTTCGGCCAAGTCCGTCTCGCTCGTTCTAGTCACTCGGAGGGAGATCGAGCCTCTAAACTCATCAGCGCTTGAACGCAACGCTTCAACATACAACAGGTTTGGGACGACACCCGGTGGGCGGGGCTTCCAGCGTGTTAACCCAATCAGCGTTCTGTCTGGGGTAAAGTCCACCCAGGTCTGGCCAATCGTTGCTCGCTGCCTGGCAGAAGACTCCCCACCAGTGAATTAAATCAATCCACTATTTTTTTATTTTATTTTTTTTTTTTACCAGCGATGTTATATATAATAGTTTAATGAAAATTAAAAAGCTTCAAAAATTGCACAGTTATTACAACTATGACCACTACTATAGCAAAGCAGTCACATGACAGTTAAAAAATAATCTTCCACCAGCCTTTTTTCTCTTAGTGCAGAATGAGGTGCAGTTAAAATTAATTATGTCACCATTAAGACGTGTAAAACTACTTCTTTTAACCCTTAGATATGCTAACATAGTGACCCATATCGGATTATTATTATTATTTTGCATGCAACTAAAGCAGAGATGATGTACTCAAACTGTACAGTTACTAAAGAGAAAAGACTTACTTCAGTAAAATTAAAATAAAGAACAATAGTGTGAAATGAACTGAAGTACATTAGTGGAAAGTAAACCCTACCTTGTTTTGATCATTTGGCTAAATGGGGAAAGAAAGCTGCTCACAAAGTAGTTTCTATCAACTGGGAGAGAATAAAAATTGCGTTAAAACGTGTTCCCATAACTTTTTTAATTAGGTGAACTGACGGACGAAGATGCACAGAACACAACGCGTTGACCATGCATCCTTCTTGTAACCGACATCAAACGATTGTCTTTATTAAGGTGGTGAATAACTTTACTACTCTGCCTTTGATGCTCCCCGATTGATATTTGAGATCTTAACAAATCCACATATCAACTGTGCTTCGCTTGACGTCTTTCTAGTTGCGTCTTTTTTTTAATATTCAGTTGTCGTCCCAAGACTTTCAAAAAGGAACAAATTTAGGGATTAAAATGAAGAAGTTGTCAGAAAAATATATCGCTTCACCCCTCAAGTAGAATAGTAAAATAAGACTAATGTATTTTTGTATTGTAGGAAAGTATTTGTACGTTATTATATCCTGCCACTTAAAGTGTGACAGTCGTAGTACTGTAAATTCTGCATGTTTTGACCTTTAGGCTAAAATGTGTAACCGTTAAAGCACTGAGGGACAAGGTGTTGATGAGTCAGTTGGGAATTTTCTTTAATTCTACACACGCACGCGCTATCTTCCGCAATTTCACATTGACTGTTTCTCAAAGGAGGGGATTCTTTTTGTTGTAATGCAACTTTCGGTTTCCCTCTTATAAAACATTGAACTTTATGATGCGCGGCATGTGCTGAGCAAACAGTTACATACCAGTCACACTTGGTACACTTCATTTGGCTGCCATGGAGGGGTTACATATATACAGTTATGTATCATACGCATCTAATAGCTGTTATATACAATCAAATTTGATTGTTCACTGTTTCTTAATTTAGTGTCGAGAACCTCTTTCTGCCGTCTTAATTCTGTCTGCTCTGCGTTGAAACACTGAAAAGCAGTTTACGATGATTTTTGTATCCAACATGCTGCTGAAACGTCGCTGGGAGTCAAATGCACTCTGTTTGTGGGGAATTGTTGATCTGGATTTTCGTCTTTTGCAGTTGGTCCTTACGAAGAGCAAAACGGTCACAGCTCTATCGCACAATCGTGAATGGAGAATTAATCTATTGTTGTCTATTGTTCAATGTTGGGTTAAAAAAAAAAGATCAGCATTTTGGACTAATAGTTTATCACATTCAGTGCTCATGGTTGCATGACTGGATTTGTTGTTCATTTCCGCTGATCAACAACATACCAGGAGCAAAAAAAAAAAAAAAAAAAAAAAGTCAACGGGATGATCATGCACATTCCACCTGATCCTTTTCTCACATGCCCATTTCTTACAACAGCTATTAAAGCGACACATCTCAATTAAAAGAAGAAAAGCGTCTCAGTGTTCGATGTGACTAATTGATCTTCGCTGCAACCAATCAGTCAAATTGATTTTTGCATGATCGGAACGCTTGCTGGCGGCCTCAGCCTCCCTATTCATTTGAGGGTTAAGGAACAACTTGTTAACATAACCCTGGTTTTTGTAATTGTAATTATATTGTATCTATTTATTATGTTTAAATGTATGATTTCATTAAATGTATTATACATTTTGTTGGGATATGGATGTGGCATCACTCACTCCAATTGATAATGGCAATGCCTAACGTAATTATAAATGGGAAAATGCAAATAGGGAACATCTGTCCGTCCATCCATCCATGCCCAGACTTCCCTTTCCCCAGCCACTTCATCCAGGCCTTCCGGGGGGGTTCCCGAGGTATTCACAGCCCAACTGAGAGACGTAGTCTCAACAGCGTGTTCTGGGTCTTCTCGGCCTCACTGTCATTGCCCATTGAAGTCCCCTATTAGAACGATGGAGTCCCCAGCACTAGCGCTCTCCAGCACTCCCTATAAGAACTCCAAAAAGGGTGAGTTCTTGGTACTGCTATTTGGTGCTTACGCACTAACAACAGTCAGGAAAGGCGGAGAGAGGCTACCCTCTCGGGTGAACCCCAACATACAGACGCAGAGCCAATGGTGAATAAGTATAACCAAACCGACTCAGTGCCTCTCATCGTGGGCAACCCCAGAGTGTAAGAGAGTCCAACCCCTCTCAAGAGGAGTCGTACCATAGCCCAAGCCGTGTGTGGAGGCGAGCCCGACTATATCTAGTCAGAACTTCTCGACCTCACACACCAGCTCAGGCTCCTTTTCCTGCCAGAGAGGTGATATTCCACATCCCTAGAGCCAGCTTCTGTAGGCAGGGATTGGATCGTCACGGTCCCCGGTTTATGGAGCTTTGTTTTGTCTGGTCCTTCACCTAAGACCTTTTTGCAATGGGCCCCAGACAACTCGGCTCTTCGGATCATTGGGACACACAAACCCCTCGACCACGATAAGGTGACAGCTCAAGGAAGGGTTACAGACCTGTATTTATAATAACGTAATCAGATGGGTGACATAGCTTCTTATTAGAGTTTTAGAAAGACATAACTTATCGAGAGTCTGTACTGCAACTACATAGAGTGGTGGATGAACTCAGCCAGGTGCCATAGGAGGAGAAGTTTAGACAAGGGTTCCATTTCTGCCCATTAGTGTTTCATTTGCATGTGCAAATGTTCATCAGGAACTAAGTCGTCAATTTTTTTTTTATGTGCAAGTACTCAAGTACTTGTAGAGTGGAGGAGTGGTGACTCTTACCCCACGTCAAAGTAAATCACGTGGTCCTTTTAAAAAAAAAAAAAATAGATAAATTGAAAGCGAAAAAGGAGTTTAAAAACATATAGTTTGCACATTTTGAGCAATTATCTTTCAGATGTATTAGTTATTTAGGACCAAAACTCTGAATTCACTTTAAATTCAGGGTCATGCAGTGGATGCAGTGGAAAAAATTGTCAGCCTAGGATGGATGGATCTCCCGCACCCATTCTGCATGTTTCATAAGTGTTGCTGTGAGTCAAGATTTACTAAATCCACAGCTGCCCCCACAACCTTGACCGAATGCTGTCGTCATGACAACACACGGAACCAACTCTTCGCAAAGAATACCTTATTAGCGATTTGTGGAGAGGCCTACCCAGACTCTTGTTGGGAAGATTTCTGTATATTTTTCATGGCATCACAGAGCTTCTTCCATTGCAGTCACACCAAGAAGACGACCTTTTCTCACACGCATATCACGCTGTATCTGTCTGCTCGGCCTTGTAATTGTCATAATAATGTGTCCAGTGTGTGATGTGGAATGCCTGGCACGCAGGCGCTCCCGTCTCCTCAAGCCGTCTTCTCCCGTGAATGGGCCGCTTCAGCCCGGCTGAAGTAACATCATGCTTAACTTACGCAGATGGAGCAACGTCAAGTGCTCCTTTCTTCTCATTCTTTCAAAAAAAAAAAAAAATACACACTTTGTCACGCTGATGACGGCTACGTCGAAGGCAGTGACGAAGCTCGCCGTCCTCTCGCTGCGCTTATGCGTCTCACATATGTTTCTGTGTTATGTGCATATAAGGGAAGCCATTGTCATGGGACGACCACAGAGCGTCAAGGGCCCAGAGAGCAATCCTTCACACATGGATCACACAGAATGCGCACACACACATGCATACAAAGCCAGGAGGGCATCAGCTGTGACAGAGTTCATCGAGTTGGGCTGAGGGTTGGAATGCATAGAAGTAGAAGGACTGATGGGGTCGGGGGTTGACTGATCTGTATGATATAGTCAAGAACTTGCTTAGATAGAGAGAATGAGATGGTGGAAAAGCAAACTGATTGCATTATCAAGGAACAATGCTTTTAGATGAGTTGCAGTAAGTGAGTGGTTAATAAAAACCACATTAAACGTCAGTTAATTACGCTTACTTTCAGTATGTGTGGGTATTCTGATGTTGGAAAAAAAAAAAGCAACCAGGACGCATGAAATATTTGCTTTCCATTCTGAAGTCTCGTGGTCACCCAGTCCCGCATCCCGCTTACACACCCATGGTAGAAACTTAAGCCTGATCAGGTGCACAAACCTGAACTGAATTGTATCGCTTGAACGAAGCTTAACTTTAGGTAAGATGTTGAACCGGAGTTCATTCTTGCTGCAAGATAAGCTAGAACAGCAATTGTTGAAATAACCTAAAATATGAGGGGATATCCAATGGGCTGTAACTTTAAAATATCAAAACAACCCTGGCAGGTTTTATATAGAAATAAATGAGTAAAATATACCACGTCGTTGTCGTTAGACAACTCAAGAACAGAGAGAAAAAAGGAATGTCTCTGGCAAAGATAAGTATTGAAGTGGTTTGGTAGTACATACCTACAGAATTGCACCTTTCAAAGTTTCAAATGAATCAAATATTACAACGTAGCAAACATTCACTTGGAGTTTGAGTGCAAGCATCAGATTAGATTTCCATTTTGAAGGGTCCACTTCTCTCTTGCATGACTCCATTTAAAGTCAGCAGGAATGTCTAATTGAGATCATCAGTCCATTACTTTCTCCATTGCTTGTTACATCATGTTCCACCTCGGGTTATCCTGCAAATTGTGGCTGCCCTTTGACTCGGTCTTACCCCTCATTCTTTGATCACTGGCTGGCGGTTTTCTGCCCGGGGCTCGTCCTGCAACACTGCCCTGACCAGGAATGCTTTGGTTTTGATGTAAGAATGCCGGACTCATCTTTACACATGCTCTGTTTTTTGATGCTGTGGCCGCTGTAATTCAGTTTCAGTTCTGAGGTTCTTCTCCAAGGAGGCCACACGTCTCCCAACTTGGGAGCCGTCAATGAGCCTTGTGTGTATATTCATGGACGTCTGAATTGCATACTACGGATGAACTCGGTCTCCTAAAGGGGTCTATTGTTCCGTGCCTCATCTCGCTATGGACGAGCATCGCAAATGGGAGGGGCAGGGGTTGAGAAAAATTGTGGGCGAAGAATGGGAAGCGAAGAGGAAGAGTAACTGAAGAGAGAGAGGATTATGGGTATTAAACGAAAACTTAATGGATCACTGAAACGGGTGCCCTAAGAGAGCTCAATGTTTGTGGACACTGTCACCCTAAACAAAGCAGGAATGCCATGTTTAGGAGGATGAAGTTAATTATTTTTGTAGGGGAAACAGTGCCTGGCTCAGATTGTAAACAGAATTTTAATTAAAGCCACCCTTGCTGTGGTCAATCTCCACAATAGATACCATATGGCTTCATGGTGGACTTGGACAGATGTCCGTGCTGGGCCGGAGCGGGAAAAATAAGCACGACTATCGAGCTCTGATCTGCCTCGGCGACCTGGGGTGAAGGGGTCACGGACTTTGTGGTAAACAGCCCAAGCCGAAAGGTGCGATGATGTGGCTGCACTTTTAAATACAATACATAAATACACGTGACTGGCTCGCATTAACATCTTGACACAAACGATCATTTTAAATTGCAAATGAGGGAACAGTTGCGTTGTTTTGTTTTTCACCTTTCACTTCAGTTTCAGGGATTACCGATGATTTCAAACCAGTAAACAAAAAGCAGTTTAAAGGGAAACGTTTGGGACTTTCCATTAGGGACTTCCCATTTGAAATTCTAAAGACTGCCAGTCACCATCATAACATTATAAAAGCGTGTGAGGATTGTGGTATTGTCCAGTTTCACTCTCTGTCCACTTCCTCTTACTCCATCACAATCCAGAGAGGGGGACCGCTTGTGTCCAATTGTGTATTTTTACAGTGAAATGGAGGCTTTCTCTTAATTTTCAGCCTGTACAGTTCCTCTGCAGGAAATTACTCAAATCTATCCTGCATTGCCACATTGACATATAAATATACAATTTACAAGATTACAAGCTCACCAGACATCAATTTCTTTTTCCAAATAATATCCTGTCGCTGATAAATACGCTCTATTTGCCATTAATGAAATTTATTACAGCATTTTCATTCAAAACACATCCATTAAACTGGACCCAAGCGTCTTCATCCACCACTCAGCTGCTGATTGCAGTTTTTCTTTTTTTAAGTATTTAGTCTTTGTTTGAACATCATCCTAGCAAAGACTGGACGTTCTTTTAGGACAGCTCTTATGGTTGTCACGTTAGGTTACATCGGAAGGAAAGGGAGCCAAAGGACCCCGCCCCCCCCCTACAAAAATCCAGCAAAAGGGGCCCTGCAAAAAATGTTTTTTGGCACCAGCGATCTAAGAAATGACCAGACCAATTATAGTCTATTTCTACTGTAAACACACGTACACATCCCCACACACCCCAGGCACATGCAGGCCTGCAAAATGGTGTCAGTCCAGTATAAATCCCTTTTGACTTATGAGCATGCCGCTGACCTTATTGCCATGGCAACAGTTTCTACAGGATAACATAACATTGTGACAATGGTGACACGGTGTGACACAACAGAGCAGACGCTCATTGTGCGATATGCCACTCAGAGCTTTTTCTTTTTTTTTTTTTCCCCCCAACCTAATTTTAAATTTCTGTCTTTTGCTTCCCTCTCGTGCTTTGGGTGCTTTTTTCTTTTCTTGATGTGACCTGAATTTGTGTGAGTGTGTGTGTGCGTGTGTGTGTGTGTGTGTGTGTAAGAGAATTTATTTCGATGGAAAGGTCTTTGAGCTAGAGTGGAAAAGCATTTTTTGCAGTTGCTTTCAAAACAAGATTGATAAAAAGGTAGGTCAGGGCTCATCTCGTGTGTGCCCTCTCTTTCCATGCGTGTGTGTGTGTGTGTAAGCATTCATGTGCCCGTGTGTGTGTTTCAAATCTGTGTACACCCACGCAAGAGTCCTAAAATAAACGCTTCTCCTTTCATACATGTGAGCACATTCAGCAGAAGTGAACAACGCATCCACCCCCCACTCTTCCTCTTCTTCCTCTTCTTCCTCCTTCTCGCCATCTCCCCTCCGCTTTTGAAAATGCCAAAGGACAGCAGTGGATTGGAATTTTGGAGAAATGGAAACCAAAATTACAAAACTTAGTTTTATTTTACAAGATATTGTATCTGTGGAGATGCTTTAAGGGAGGAGGAAATGCAAAAGGGAAGTGAAAGTATTTGGCGTTTATTTTTTTAATCTACTTTAGTTCGTGTTAAGCTTATATGGAACACTTCTGTCTACATTAACAACAAATATCTAATGAGGGATTCAGTTTTTGTCTCTTTTTACCATCCGTAGCCACCTATTAGTGCAGTTGTAGTTTACAGTGTAGAACTCAACTGTACCATTTTTCATCATCATATTTGGAGCATCCCATGTACTGGCTCAAGTTAGGTAACCAAAATATTAAAAACACTTCCCCTGGTTACAGTTAATAGCTCTCTGACAGGGCAAAAAATAAAAAAAATGTCCCTGTGCTCACAGTTATGTAAAGATTCACATTGAGAAGTAGATGCAATGTGATGAGGGGGCTTTGCATGGGAGCGCTTTTTGGCAAAATGTGAGTGCATGTTCGCTGGCACTTGGCGTTAGCTCGCTGGAGCCCAAATTCCAATCAAGACTGTGCCTTCTGACAAAACACCAAGTTTCAGTGTCCATTATCATTACTCTGCCATTCCTGCTGGATGAGAACACATACATCCCTATTACATACCTTATTTTGTTGCTTTTTTCCTTCTGTATTTTAGTTTACAGTTACATTTTTGGTTAATCCCTTGACACAAATGGCTCTATCTTCATAGAGAGACAGCCTCAAAGTTACGCACTTCATGAAAATAGCGCCCAATATATCATCAGAAGACAAAATGCTGAATATAATGAGAGCTATTTAAAACTGATACATGGAGTAAACAAACAAAATTATGACCTCAAACACTCGCATATACTGTATGTTTTAGTTGTGGCTGTACCACCTGAGTATTATTACCTAGTGTAAGCGTGTTAGCCAAGGATGCTTAATTCTTTTAGTAGTGTTAAATACAGTTAAATCTTTTTGTACAGTGTCTACCCTCATAGCTAAAAAAAAAAAAAAAAAAAAAAAAAATTCTAATTCCCAGTTTATTACGTACCTAAAAAGACTTGCTGTGTTTATTTGTAAATACTTCATAATTAAATGCTATTCAGGAAAGAGGCTTAGAGAATTACTGTACTCTATATCGTGGCTCTCCTGCACATGTTCATCCAGTCAGAAGAGTCAGCGCTCAAGTGTCCTCGCACTTTCCGAAATCCAAACCCAGCTGCAGGATTCTTCTACTACAACCCACAATTAGAAATACTTAACATTTGCTCAGTTGGCCTGATAGCCACCTGATGATGAGTTTGCCTCCATCACCCCTTTTGTGTGTCCCGGCTCATTCAGCACTTGCGAGTAACACTATGCGGTGCCCACTTGACAAAATATGGAGTATGAGGCATAGATGGATGGGCGTGAGTCAGAGGGGAGAAGAGAGGGAGAAGTGCTGATGAATGGCTTGATGGCACACTGACCCACTAATGTTTGCAGCTGCGTCGCCAGTGGCTCCGCGTAGCCTCATGAAACAGACAAAGACTGATACATAGAAATTAATAAGGCCTTTTATCTGGACTTAGAACCCCTCCTTAGACTCCTTCCAAGGGAAAGGGATTTTTAGATCCTCTTATTGTAGGGACTTTAAGCCAGAGCTACTCATTCACCGTTGTATTTCTCGTCTGCTGATTTACGCACGGAAACAACACACAGTGCTGTCATTTTTGCTAATCACAGATCGGTGTTGGTACAGATCTTGAAAGAGAGGAAGCCACGCAGTGGCTAAATAGGAAGCTTACAGTAAAACTGGTTTCACTACAACTACATTTGAACAAAGAGTGTCTACTTCAGGGAAATTTATTTTGGGAGAACCCTTTGATACGATTGAGCAACAGGCTCTACAGTATATTGAAACTAACATCTTAAAAGATCATTGCAAGTTCCTCAACCTTTTATAACCCCATGTCTTATGACCAACTTTCACATTGGTTGAGTGAGAGTTATTTCTTAATCACAAACATATTTACACGTGCAGGGCACGGCGTTATCTAAACTAGCAACAATCTTATAAAATCTAACGGTCCAAAAGAACCCCCAGTTTGATAAGTAGAACAGCACGCATTGGCTGACAGATGAGTGCCAAGGTCAAATGTGAACTAAAGCTCAAAATGAAACAGAAATGTTGCTTTTATGTTCTCCTTTCATGTTCTTCTGTTCATCTTGTGCAAGTGACCTACAGATAAGGATAAAATACAATATCCCAACTACATGCTATAAATGCTATTCATTTAATAATGTTTGTTTTAATTTGCAGTAGGGTTGCACAGATTGATTATGAGTACAGCTATGTACGACTGCTCGCCAATATCAAGTAACCTGTATTTGACAATTGTCTTTTTAAATGTAATATTGTTCAGAAACACAATCTTTTCTTGTACTTGCCATGCTTTTTACTTAATAGTAACACGCTTTAGTGTACCAACTTATCATTACAGCATTTTAACATGCAAAGGTCTAATATGGTAGAAAGTGGTTGGAATGACTCAGGGAGTGTCTGCAATCCTGTGCATCTATGTGAATATATAATATATAATACCATAATCAATGCCTCTGTGGCGACCCCAAACGGGACATGCCAAAAGAAAAACCAGAAGTATAAGCAATATGTCTGGATTAGATTGAAAGAGCAGCAAAACCGCTTCACTTTATTTAACTCGAGTTCTATTCCACTACAGAATATGCAAAAGCAAGCATCCAACCACATCATCTGCAGCCTACCCCAAATCAGAGCCACACAGGCCCCGGGCAGGTGATTCTCGAGGAATGGCGCTGAGTTTGCATCGCGCCGTTTGTGGCGAATTTGTGTTGCGTGAGTGCGGCACGGCGGCGTATACTGTTGAGGTGACGAGGAGGGAAGGGTCAGTAAGTGGCCTTTGCTGAAAAATACTGCCTCCACAGCCTGGAAAGCTACTGCAGCAGGGCTAACGTTGGCATCACCAGTAATAAACACACACACACACAAACATTGGTCGCTCCCTTGCAGCACACCCTCTGGGCTGGCACATGGAGCAGTGGGGGGAGGGAGGTTGTGTGCCCAAGAATGAGGCTGAAACGAGAGCGAGATGTGGCGATGGCAAGATGGCCTCATGGCTCTGCCTGCCTTTGAGCGCTGCTTTTAAAATGAAATCCATTTGGCTCAAAAGTACATCTAAATGCACCGCGCAGAAAAAAATTTCACTGTGGAAAAAAATCTTCATGTTTCAAAGACCGATAGTGGCAGGATCCCAAAATGATTCCATGTTGGCTGTTTTATTTTATTTTTTTATCTCTTTTTTTTTTTTTCTTTTTTTAGGGAGGTGGGTGCAGTAAAGGGAGCGCTACAGGCATGTTGTTATATAAATTATTGTAAAAAGAATTGATTGGCAGACAGCAAGATGTGATGGGAGTCAGGAAAGGCAGAGAAAGGAGAAAAGGAGGGGTGTTGTGCGCGTTGACCTAATTCCATGCAAATGGCTGCTCGAGTGGCAGACTTAAATGTTGGTGCTCCACTGTACATTGTAATGTAGGAGTCGGGATTAACACGCCAGGCGCGTTTTTTTGCTTCACACACATGTAATCTATATGCATATGCTCCCTAATTATGGTGCTATGTATTTTTTTTATCAACATGCGTGGACCCAGTTAACAGGATGGGGGAAAAAAATAGATTTGCAGAGACAATTGAACGTCAAGGAAATTGAGCTCAAGAAAAAGTGACTATCACAATTAGAGTACAGGTTGCCAAAAAAAGCAGAGGAGTCCTAATTTTGGGTACCTGCCAAATTATACACCTTGAAAGATTCTCACTTCCTTTGCGGACTGGAAATTTTATCATTAAGATTCATGCATTATTCACTTTAATTAGCGAAGATGTCAAAATGGGTCCAGACCACGTAATAGAGTTGGCATCTAAATGGGCAAAGCAAATGGGGGTCTCACATGATTCATGCACATCATTGCCATGAAGCTCATTTCCAGCAATTTCATAAACAAAATATTACTGGAAACGTAAGACTGGAGGTTTGCAGTAATAAAAGGAACCCAAGTATTAGCAACGGCTAATAGTGTCAGTCACATGACCAAAGGCACAATATTTGTGTATTCTGGCATTGTAGGTCTATTTAAGCCTGGGAGTCAGACTTCTATTGAACTTGACAAGGTCGCCTTTTATTGGATTCTCTTGTGTTGTTCCCCTTGCTCTATATATATATATATATATATATATATATATATATATATATATATATATATATATATGAAGCCTTACACCTGAACTGTAAACGCTGCAATATTGTAATTGCATTTCTTCCAAGCATCTAAAAGGGTGTTTTATTACTATACTGTACTGTTAAAACCGGACGTTCTACTACTGCTATCTAGATGCTGCTGAGGCCTGCAGAATAGCCTCCAGCCTCTCCTAGGACAGAACCTGATGCAATATAATTGCACTGCATTCAAATTGGCACATTTAGTGATGCCGAATATCAGCGGCGAACATCTGCCGGTGGCAGTTAAAGATATTTGCGTGGGTGTGAAGAGTGTCAACATGTTTAAAAAAAAAAAAAAAAAAAAAGCATTTCAACACCGACGAAATCTCCGCTGGAGAGGTGCAAAAATGTTCTTAAATGGGTGCCAGAGATAAAATTAAACATTTGTAGAATGATAGCTCAAGTTGTAGAGACATTGGGACATTTCCAGGCGCCTTCTCTTGCTTGGATTCGTCTTTTTTTTTTTTTTACTGTTGAAAATCGTAAAACCTCTGGGGTAAATCCCAATCTTTTCCACGGCCCTGGTTGACTGCCAATGTATTCACTATTTAGAAATAAACATTTTTCCCATTGGAAATTACGGAAGTGAAAGTGGATCCAAATGTTGCCATCCTAAAACCTTTTTATAACTAAACTGTCCCACAAGTGTCAATGTAAATTAACCACCGTTAATTTGAATGACATTTTCTGTGATGCCATGCATGCATCTTATGAGGGGAATTATGATGTTAATTAAACTGCGATCTAATGAGTTGTGGTATAGGCACGCAACTTTTAGGTGACTTTAGATCCAAATTTTCCTAAAGTTTTTGTCACATTTTGTATTCTGCAACCTTAGGCGTGTTCAACTTTATGTTTCCAATACCCTGCAGGTTTTACATTTTCGTTTATGTATTCCACCCGCTTTAAGATTATGAAAAAGCTTCAGCGCAGTGTCCTTGCTTCCATATTCAAATGACTACGAATGTGTGTGATTTTCAAAAGGGTTCCATTTCTCAAGCGAAGAGAGACAACGTTTATCTTGTTGCCTTTGATCAACAGAGGCCCGATTAGCATTTCCAAAATATTTCGTCAAACTCACGAAAGATCGGGGAATGATCGGAATTCAATGCCCTGGCTTTATCTGGCCGTGCGATCATCCTTTGGATCACCTCCTCTCTTCTTCATCTGGCAGTAAAACTTTATTCTGACTGCTCAGTGCGCGCACGTGGATGCGCATACACAAGGGCCGCATCTCCTTTTACACACCGCTGCCACCTCATTTATAACACAAACACACACTTTCTGATGCTATCGCTTCCCCCACTTCTATAACACTGCCCGATGAGCTAAAAAAAAAAAAAATCCCCTGGCACCACTGGATAATGAGTCATCATTCACTACAGCAAATGAGTACACACGCGCACACGCTCACAAAAACATCTCCTGTCCCTTAATGTCATTATAGCACCCACTGGTTCAAATTATACTCAATCAGTCGGACTTGTTTATCTGTTGGTGGCTCGTGTGTACGCGCCTGCCATTATCTCCGGTGCCTCCGTCCCTTTCTACTACCTAATGTGCAGCCAGCAGCGGCGCTTTCCCGTGAACGGTCACATTTTACTCCTCCCCACGCCCCCCCCAACAACATCAATGAAGGTATCGCTATTGGGATCTGATAAACTCATTGACTCCCAGACTGTCTCAATGAAAAGCCCATTAGGATGCAGCTCGACGTCTCCAAAGCGACATAGAACAATGAGGAGAATGTTAATTAACCTTTTTTTCGGGTGGGGGGGGCAGCAAGGTAAACACCCCCGATTGGTCTGGATTCCTGTTAGCATTTGTTCTGCCGCATTATCACGCAGTTGCTACACAATGCAGACAGTGATAAACATTCTTAGAATAACAGGACCTTTTTATTTGGCAGGATGCTCTCGGCTGAGCGCTGCAGGAAGGGAAGTACTGTATATGAGCGTTAACACAAGGGACAGACTCGATGCCATATTTCCCTTCGTCATAAAAAATGTTTCACCTCGGCTGAAATACTGGTAAATGTCACGTATTGCTACGGTTTTCAAACACACATTGTTTGTGTGGTGTAATGCATGCCACATGGAATTTATGTAGGAACTGCAGCAATTACATTTCCCCTCTGGCATAAAAAAAAAAAATGTATGTATGGGCCATTTCATTGGGTACAAAAGCTGTCTAATGAGGTGACGTGATGGTACTTACCCGACCCGTTTTTCAAGATAAAAGCCATCATTTATTAGATTTAAAAAAAAAAAAAAATCCATTTTATTTATTTTGGTAGGGTTGACTTTCAGGCAAAGATTTGCGATCCGAGCACTTTGTGGTGACTGTTTGAATGTGAAGCAACACATTTAGACAGACAATACAATACTCATCGGCGTAGATTTTCCCACCTAGAAAATTATTATTGTAGCTTGCTGAGTCACTTATGGTTGTTGTGAAAGACTTTTTAATTTGTTTATGTGTGGCTACATTATACTTGTTCCCAGTGGCAAAGTCTTGCACACCAGAAGCAGCCACCACTAATAACCATAACTCACCAACAGTTAAATCCTTCACATTCTATTTAATTATGCTGTTATACGATTTTATAAAGTACAATATCATAGAGCGCTACTTTACTTTACTTTGTTTTGGCTTGTGTTGGGGGAGCAGGAAATGGGACCAAATGAAAGTATGATGCAATGCAGTTCTACGCTAGTGTAAACCACAACTACACCAATAAACATATTAAATGAGTGATTGGTGAGCGGATTTTAGATCCACTTCATAGAAGTCTTTGCCATTTCTTTTTTAATTAGGGTGCATTTTCTCTAATACATCCTTTTTTTAAAAAACAAGTACTACATCAATGATGAATGTATGACTTTTGAGTCCAGTCTTGTTGATTTTAGTGGTCCAAGGTCATAAGTTGATGCCACTCTTAAATAGCTAACCTTGTCACTTCAGGCTTGCTGTGTTTTTATGCCAACCGTTATTGTAAATAATATGCAAATGCATTCTTGGCGAGGTGCTATGATTGACATCCAAGGCGTCAAAGCCTCCCCAGTGGGATGGCGGGTGGGGGAGATGGTCAGTCCATGCGTGGACACTTTCACAGACCAGCAATTAACACAATGAATACAATCCAGACATCCAATTAGAGCACTGCGGTAAACCCCTTATCAATGGAAATGAGCCCTGGAACATGCAGAAAGGCACTTGAGTGCTTTCATGCAGGATAGCAAAAAGAAGAAGAAAAAAAAGTGAGAAACAAGTGTGTGTTTAAAAGAGCAGCAACCAAAATGTGAGAGTGGGAAGGAAGCTGAGGCAACGTGCATGGGAGAGTGTGGGTTGGAAACCGGCGAGTGAGGTTGTGACGAAAGCAAAAGCAGCGCCGCATGAATCTTTCATGAGGCGGGCTTCAAGCGTGCACATTTACTGCTTACTGTATACGTTGGGATGGGGCGGCGTGTAGAAGAGTACGTTTGCACATGTGCGCTCCCGTTGTTTTTTTTTTTTTTTTTTTGTACCTGCCACAGTGAAGATTGTGTGCTTGGATACAGTGTGTGCGTTAGTAGGAGGATAAGATCAGCGGTTTGGTAAATTTTGTGTGGGATCACACCAACACGCTTAACTGTGAATGCCAAAAAGTACACTCCTCACGAAAAAACAAACGGGTTGCACTCAGAGTGAAATTGCCGCTGATTTTAGAGTGTCAGTCACATCACCTGCTTACGCCATAGCTATAGAGCGACTGGATGAGTCACAGAGTAGTACGCGAGAGGATTTCCTTGGAAATTACAGAACATAAACACCTATAGGGAATTTTGCCATCCCTCTCTGAGTTAGAGAACAGCAGGTTGTACAAAAAAAAGTAAAATATTAAGTTGAGAAAGCAGAAATGTAAAGGTTTCGGTGTATCTTCGGTTAATTTTCCACCGGTAAGAACAAAATCCTTCACTTTTTATGTGCAGTTTATTTTCATTCTTCAAGTGCAACCTCTGAAGCTTAAAACCTCAGTGCTCCTTAAATTTGGAGTTTTGTGGAAATATACATTTTCAATGTAGAATTGTTGAACTGTCATGACGTCGTCAGCGTAAAACACAAGCTGCACCTGAGAAGAGAAGCAGCAGTAAAACAGGCCAAAATCCTGATGACTAGTTGCATATTGGCTATGGTTTCGCCAAATGAATGCAACAATGTACAATAAATTTGTAATAATTTGAGGTTCAAGTAATGATAATGTGCAGTACATGTTGCACATTTTGGTCCCCATCGGAATAATTAGGATTTTGATTCAGGCACCATGTTGGGAAACTGGTTAGCACATCTGCCTCAAAGTTCTGAGGAACGGGGTTCAATTCCCAGCCCACCTATATGGAGTTTGCATGTTCTCCCCTTGCCTGAACGTTTTCTTCAGGTACTTTCGTTTCCGCCCGCATCCCCAAAACATGCATGATAGGTTAATTAAAGACTCTAAATTGTGCTTAGGTGTGACTCTAGGTACAAATAGTCATTTATATTTACCCTGGAATTGGGTGGTGACCAGTTCAGGGTGTACCCGTCGCCTGCCCGGCGATCGCTGGGATAGGCTTCAGCACTCCGGCGACCATAGGTAGTAAATGCTTAATTATTAATAACTGTGTGACAATAGTAAAACAAATTGGATGTTTGATGTGCCTCTGCAAATATGCCATTTAATATCACTCCTGATTTGTCATTGAAATTAAGATGTTATGACTATTGTTGTGTTATTGTTCAGCCGGGAGGTTCCACGAAATCAGTCCATGGTTTTGTCAGGTGTGTTCTCTCATGAGCTGTCATGTCATGAGATGGTGCTTTCTGCCAGTCATGTACTCAAGCGGCATAATCTCAGTATCTCACTCTGGTTTAGTCGTGTGGATGTGTGTGTGGAGATGGGTGTATGGGTGGTAATGGGATTGAGCTCATCATGTTAAATCCAGTCACATCAGCAGTATTTCACTGCTCGCCATCATCACTTCTTCTTCCTCTTGAATGACATTATGCTTTTCAACCAACGTGAATCATTTCCAAACTCAATTGCTTCAAGCTGAAGTGATCTGCAACCGGAGGCTCCGCTAACCTGATTTGTCTTCCAATGTTTTAATTATAGGCTCTAACGCTCCTTTTTCTGTTATTATTATTATTATTATTTAAAAAGTGCATAATGCTGCCGATTCTGATGCTGTAACTGAACGCCTGCAGCATAAGTGGAACATCCTCATTTCTCAATTTGGGAGCGCTGTGATTACTTATTTTTATCTCATGCAGCCCTTTTCATCATGCAGTTGGGTGATTATATTTTCAAAAATTACGTCCATTAGTACACTAACTATCCACAATATTAGGAACACCTTTTATCGGAAGTACACCTGATTGACAATCATCCACAAATTTTCATATGTCATGTACCTTGCTGATATTGTCAGTCAAAATTGGGTGTGATGATGCAATTGTTAGATTGGATCTCCATATAACATGCAAGTGCACATTATTTTTTTTCAACCTAAAAATGAAGAACTTAAAAGGTTATAAGTCTGAGTTGGTTCAACCAAAACTGATTCTTGTGAACCGTAGCTATTTATCAGATCAAACCTAGATGAAAATAAGGAAAAGTCAGGGATTAAGTGAGTAAATTTGTCTGGGAATATTCTGGGCCTTTATCGCTAGATCACTCAATATGGTATTTAAGGAAGTAAATAAGCGCCACCAGGATTTGAATTTGAAATGTAAAGTGATCACATTTTCAATAGTTGTATTTCAGTGTAACTTTTCAATGTTACCAATTCATCTGGCTACAATTCGCTGTCTGAAATTCACCCTCTATGCCATCAGGCAGGGTTACTTCAGGTCAGAACCAAACAGCCAGTCATTCGCAGTCACGCTTTCATAGTATGTGACGTCACGTGACTAAGAAAGCAAAACTGCGGTTGGCAGGATGTTCGGTTCTGACCTGAAGTAACCCTGCCTGGTGGCTTAAATGGCGAATTTCAGACAGCGAATTGTTGCAACTACTGAAAATGTCATCACTTTACATTTCAAATTCAAATCCCGTTTTCTGTGGCATTTCAAATTCAAATCCTGGTGGCACTTATTTACTTCCATAGATACTATCTAACGTTTTGATTTTACAATAAAGCCTCATTTTGACGCGCCCCATTTATTTCATATTTCTTACTCATATACCTGAAGCACCACATCTGTTTCATCTGAAAAGCATTCCATCTATGGGTGTTGTTGGGAGAGCTGTGACCTGTCTGTCAAATAAGCAAGGATTCATCTTGTAAGACAGACAGGTTTAACATTGTTTAGCCTGGTTTTATTTTCCAAATTACACTGCAAAGATGTATTTTGCTTAGCAATCGTTAACCTGTGTGTGACCTGAAATTTAAACAACCCCCGATGAGGAGATAAAATTACTCAGAATGGTCCTCAGTGGAGAAGAGAATTCCACCAAGGCAACAAGCCTCCAATTTGCATCCTCACCGAATTGTGCACCCTCACAGGGATGCCCGCTTCCTGAAATTTGAGAGATGCATATATTCCCAAAGAAACTGTTAAGCTGAGAAAAGTAGGGAAAGCATTTGCAAGCTGAGTATCCCTTCAAAATAACTTGTTTTTCCTCCACTTTTCCCCCCTGATTTGTGAGACTTTCAAAATCAATTTGGATGAAAATTCCCAGTCTAATCCAGTGTCTACATCTGTTGCCTCACTCTCCACACTGCGGCGTAGGGAGTAAACAGGTGCATTTCATGTCTGGGTCACTTTCCGGGCCACTTTTTCCCGCATCCTCCTGTCTCCTCGCAATATCCATCCAATAGTCTCTTTGGCCCCCAGCCCCATCCTTGCTCTACCCCTGATTATGTCCTGGTAATGAGAGGTCTAGACATTCTTGATTAGGATTAAGGCCCGGGAAGGCAGGCACGGCGAGGTCACGCAGCGAGAAGCCGCTTTAGCTCGGACACACACTGCTGCGGAGATGGGACGTGCACCAAGAGGGTGCCGGCCAGAGGTTTTTGAGGAACATTTAAGGGGTCACGGAGAGGGAAGAGGAAAAGAGAGATCTAAAGGGTGTGAATACAAGCAGCCGTCATTGAAGTAGACAGTAACACTTGGTCTGATTACCAGAAAAATCACTATTATGATGAAATGGCCTGCAGCGCTTCAGTAATAGTGTTTTCTAACTGGGTGTGGCCTATTAAGATTATACTAAGAGGATCACATCATATTTTGGGACAGAAAATATGATTTTATTTTTTTTTATCACTGTGGATGTCATATTGTATTGAATGGCCAGGAAAGTAATACAATGTACTTGTGTACCACCTTTCAGCATCGAGATAAGTTAATTTTCCAATTCTTTGGTCAGGACTAGTACCCTTCTTTGCTGGTTTTGGAATAAAACTAACAAAAAGGCCAAGAAAAAGCAGAATGTTATCTTTGGATGCTCACTGAAGTGTGGTCTCCTCCAATTCTTGGGTCTGGATAATCATTCCAACTACCATATTTTCCAGATGACAAGCCGCTACTTTTTTCAGGTGCTGTGAACCCTGTGTCATATTTAACGATGTGGCAAAAAAATAATATTTTTTTTGTTTGGTTGCCAGAGGCTATGAGTTTAAAAGTACACAAAAAAACTTGGCCGTTCCCGATGATGCACTTGGGTTTGGGAATGTGCAAATGCCTCCAATGTGTAGAAGAAGAAGGCTTGACTTTCAGTGCATGTGGAAGAAGAAGAATCTACCTCAATTTCGGCGTAAAAGACGAATCTACCTCAATTGCGTACAGAAGAAGAAGAAGCTACCTCGAGACTGTTGAAGAATACGGCACTAGTTTTGGGTGCTCTCAAAGCAGGACGCAGCATGACACGTGCAAACGCAAAATATATATTTTGATTTGAGTCATTTAAAATCTTCCACAAAAATTGGCCGCACGCATAGGTCTTCCTTTTCTGAGGTTTGCCAGTGGATCTTAAAAAGCATGGAGCAGCGTGAAAGGATCGACCATCACCAATGAATTTCGAAAGGCTGGACGACTACGTGAGGAGAACAGCTCAACTTCAGCGGTGACTCGAGATGAAAGACATTGAGGGCGACAGAGAGACTGAAATAGTGTGTGACGGAGACTTCCTGAGGCTCTTCAACTCCAACACTGAAGACAACTTTCGTGGTTTGAGTGAATAGGAGGAGGGGGAGTCAAAACAATGACTTTTCTGTTATGTTTCGAGCCATTTTACTGGCCGTGTTAAAGTCACCTTTTTAGAAATAAAGCATGTAAATAAACATTTACAAAGGCTTTCTGTGGGAACATCCAATTTCACAACATAGTCCGTAGAATCAGGCGTGGCTATTGTATGGGAAGCATGTTAGCTAGCAAGCTACAAGGTGGCTAGCCTCATTTGCATCGAAACAGAGCTTTCTACGTTGCAATGACCTGGTGGGATATATTACAACAACCACATCCTATAAGCAACTATATTTTCATGGCTCAAACATGTACGGATGTCTAAAACAATAGTTTCTACAATGTCTCAGCCTCAATAACGTTCAGCACTCACATGTGTGAGATATACATCCGCGTAATGAGTGTTGTTAGCAAGTACTTGAATCTGCGGAATGTCTCTAATGAATGTGTAAATGACTGCGCTAACCTACGCGCACACACTTCGCTGCCAGACGGCGACAAAGTCCCTTTGCTGAAAAGCTTTACATTCACACCCTGTCTTCATTCACATCTCACATACAGCACATCCACACATCCATGCTCTGGGGCATGAATGTAAGATAACAGGGACATATTAATGTGTGCTAATGATGTCATTATCTCCCAATGAGTGTAAATGAAGCGAGAGATGCAACAGAGTGGAAAGTGTAGGTTCTCCCCATCAGTTTTGAGTGTGTGTGAACTGGTTTTGGAAAGTTACGCAAGGAGCTTGCAGAGTATGGAAACCTGCAGAGCAGACAAAACAAGTGACAAATGCATGTTCAGGAGATCCTCAGAAGTCAAACAGATTTTTATTTTCTGGGTAGTTTTTTGAATTCCAAATTGTTTCAATGTTCCACCCTAATAGTTTAGACGGTCAACTGTATGAAGTATGTTACGCTGGTCTATTTTAACTTTGAAAATTTATATAGCGCCGACATTTATCCGTACGCAGGAGGCGGTTGTTGAGTTCTGGACCGCACGGGATTCCATCAGAGTTATGTTGAGTAACGCACACTGAAATCCACTCCAGTCAGCGACGAGTCATTTGTGTCATTTCATCGGCACCACAGCTGTGGATGCTGAAGAGCCCGTCTGCTTTTTCCACCGTTTATCGCATGCAGCCACATGTTTCGGAGGCTTGCATCATCGACTCCTACACGTGTGGGCCCGCAAGTTTACTCCTCTCCAAAAGCGCCGGACAATTTTCCTGCACACTGATTGGTGCCATGTGGTAATGGGAAGTCGGTCCGTAAGGTGTGTAAAGTGTTTGTATTGCATGAGGATTCACAATGTATAAAGTAGGAAACTCGGTCTCATATATATCGTCTTGCTAGAATTTGAAATGGAGTCCCCTTGCTTTGGAGTGACACAAAAAGAGTGTTTTCACAACCTTGAGCAAGACACAACAGTGTGACCGTCATTACTTCAAAAAATAGCTGAAGATGAAGCTATATAGTGCCACTCTGGTTCATGGATCTTGAAACTTTTCATTTATCATGCCGCAAACTGAAATCCTCCAAAGACAGCTGAGAATGCCATCACCTAGGTCCGAGTTCAACGAAATCCTTTGCCCAAAAATGTGTCTGATGAGAGGCCAGTTTGGAAATGATGCAGTTGTTGATGGGCAATTCATATGACAGGAAACAAAAAGCTTTTAGGATAAAAGGTGAAAGGCCTTCAGCCATGGAACGCTTCATTAAGTCCAGTTCCTGCTGGTAACCTATTGTGCTAATCTTGAGATGGAGTTTGCTGTAATGCTTAATGTAAAAAAAGAGAATACGCTGAGAGTAACTCTTGTACAGTGGCCTACTTAGCTACAGGACAAAATGATCCAGTTCCATTCGGTCCACCACAGTACAGATCAGATGAGCAAACACAACAAGTGAACCATGCCATACAATTGCGACTGGTACACCTATTAATTTTGGTACGAGCTAAACTGCATTGCTCGGTAGACTAGTTTCCCTTAGACTGCCAATCTTAGTGGTCAAGCTATAGGTTGTCCAAAAATGCTTCCAGGAATTGAAAGTAAGGAACAAATGCATCAGTTTTAAAATAGAACATAGATGATTACATGGGTCTGGTTCCTCTTTTTCTCTTCTTGTAGTGAAACCCGTCGAGCTGTTACCATTCCAGACGGAGCTACGTATCTAATTTGTAGTGAAACATTTCCCCATTGTTGAGGCGCCACTGCTAGTTCGCTTGGCAAACTGTTGATTTTCGGCGAGGCATCAGTGTTTGCGATTAATCGATTCCAAGATTTAACTGTCAATGCGGAGCGGGGAACTCGATTACTAGACTATTCGACTAGCCGACTAGTCTGTTCAACTCCCATTTGGTGAATGACATCACCGGATGATGAACTGAAATGACTTCTCTCTCTAAGGGGATGCTAGCTTCTTGTTTATACCAAAACAACTAAATCACAGTACAATGGTTGCCACATGCGAGCTCGGTTGGGATGGTGCCAAAAATAAACCCTTGTTTGTTAGAACCGCAGACAACAGGGACATCTTCTTTTTTTTTAATTGCAAGATGAGGCACCAGAATGTGAAAGGGAATCAGTCATTTGTACCTACGACTTCTTCAGTCGAGCTGTCTCTCCAGCCTGACGACTCTATTTCGTTCCGTGTCCGCTTTTATTCTGCCTGATGAGTTTCCAGGCTGTCAGAGGCTGTATCTCAACTCTCTATTCGCAACCCTCCTCTTGCTCACCCCCATTGGTTCTTGCTCTGTCTCTATCATTTATGGACCGCTCTTCACTGCTAGTCGGGGTCGGTGTTGAGGGTTTGATTTTTTTTTTTTTTTTTTTTTTTTTGGGGGGGGGATGGGCGGCAGTTGCGTTGCACGTCTTTGAGCAAACTGAAATATTCATGCACAAGAGCCCGTGTTACTCTGTGAGAGCGACTTCACGTGTATCCCTCCCCCTCACACAGTTCGGTCTAGATTGGTGCCTCTCCATGAATGTGTAGTAATAAGTACAGCCGCGGGTAGTGAGCTCGGCGTCTTTGTGTACTTCTCTGCTCTGTTTGTACTCCCCCCCCCCCCCACACACACACACACTCTTATCTTTGCCAGGTGATGCGTAAAGCCCAGTTGTTTGATTCGATTCCTAAAATAAAACTTCGTGCATCTATTACCCATGAACTTTTACTGCAGGCACTCACACGACTGACCCAGGCGGTGGAATTTTTCGGAGCAATATAGCTATTCATCAGGGTAGTAATATACAGAGCCCACGGTTTAAAAAAAATGTGCGGACAAGTTTGAACAAATTCCCTCTAATTAGACCAAATAACGCAAACAGAATATGAATCCGTCACAGCTACTGGTCCCCATTATCATTTGTCACATAAAGTCAAGCATTTTGTTAATCGAGATGCAAAATAAAATACATTTTGAGAATGTTTGGAAGGCATTGTATGTATCATCTATTTATTAACCAAAAGCTTTTGCAGATTTTTGCATAAGCTCTCTTTTTTATGTAAAGTGGTAAATTTCCATAGGTGTTTAATCAGTCCCGTAATGACACTTGGAATTCAAAATGTTTGGATTTCAAATATCCGTTGCTTAAAGGGTTATATAACCACAAGTATCGATGCTAAGTGTTAGCCCATCAGTAGTATTTTCCTTTACTTGTTAGCATTTAGATTTAATTACACAATGTGTAATTCTCCTGAAACTGATAGTGGGGGAGACTCGCTTCTGGATTTTTGAGCATCAATATGAATTTTTGCTCAATGGAAACTGCCGATAATCCATTTTCAAACCTCCGCGATGCTGGCATCATTATTCATAGGACGCGACTGAAGCGCTTGTCTTTTATAATCTCAATCTCTCTATGTTAAGACAGGGAGCCGTCAACTGTGAATTCACTCATTTCTCATCTGTGTTCCCTTCGTGTGTTGGTCCGCTGAGATTTGCAGACCAGCCGATCCCCCACCTCCCACCCCCACACACACCCAACACCGCCCCCTCTTCCTCTTCTCCCTTTTAGATGTCTCCCTCTTGTTCGTATTGGACATGCAAACACTTTCCCAACTATCTTTTTTTTTTTTTTACCCTCTCCTGCACCTTTTCGTCGCCTCTCCTCACCCACCCTCCCTCCCGCTCGGCATCATCCCGTCGACCCGAGGCAGCGGCCGCAACACGTATAGCCAGTTGCTATGTGGGCACCATGACAACCGTCATGAATTCGGCATGGCGCTCACGTATCCAGGCGGATGTGGGGTTTGTGTGTGGATGGAGCATTTTGGATGGCGCTCACGTATCAGGAGGATGAAACCTCTCCCTGGGGTTTGATGTACATTCACTCGGGTCTTCCTCTTTTGATTTATTCAACATTTATGCATGCGTGCGTATTTGTGGCACTGTGTGTGTGTGTGTGTGTGTGTGTGTGTGTGTATGCGTGTAAGGCCACAGCAAAGTCAGCCGTTCTTGTATTTTATTGACACAGATCCAAAAGATGAATTCCAATCATATTCTGTTCCTTAAACGCTTGAAATTCATAAACCCGCACACAATCATCTTGAATTTGCTGTACCCACCGACATTAGCGCGTTCACCGAGCAATCACGAAAAAGACGTAAACACGACGGACCAATCCAATTATGTGATAGGAAGACAAAAACAAACTGCAGTATCCAAAATTCCTGTGGGTGTAGCAGAAGGATTTTAATTTGCCGTCTTTGAGTGCTTAAGGATTTTCCATTATTCATGGAAAATATATCCGCCCCAAAATTTCTCTCATGCTTCTCTAGACAAGAATTTTAGGCTCTTAAAAAAAAAAAAAAAAAAAAAGTAATTCATTCTCTTTGTGTATTAGTTGTTTTTTTCACCCCGCACAAAGCTCGCATTCTCTTCACTCTGCGCTGGATGGTTGCAGGGAAAATTTGTGATGTTGTTTGTTATCACAGATCTACTGGGACAGATTTTTTTATTTTTTTTAATTTGGTCTTGCGGCAACTTTGCTAAAAGAAGAAAAAAAGCCCTCGCACAACAGGATCTGCAGTGAGAGTAGACTGTTTTGCTAGAATAATTAAACGGTGACACAAAGATATTTTTTATCAAATAGTGATCTTTGTTCCCTTTTTTTCTCCCTTTAACTGCGTTCTATTTTCTTCCAAGTAGCTAAACTAACTCTAATAATAATTTAGACTGGTTTAAGGGTGTCTTGCTACCAAAACAATGTGCTTGCTTGGATAAATATATCATGATTTTTAAAGTAAATGAGTTTAATCATTAATTAAGCAAATGGTAGAGTGTAAATTCTGAGATTGCAATATCAGAGATTTTTTTTTTCTTACAGCGTTACAAACTGAAAATGTTTTTTTTTGTTTTTTTTTTTAATTTAATTCGTTTATTCATAATGACTTTGTATTTAATGCTAAATCCTTTTCAAAAACCAAGAATTATCCAAAAAGTCTCATATCTTAAACCTTGTTCAAATCTTCAACATTACCACTCTCAAACACAATCCAGGATGGTATGCGTTTGTTTGCATCCAGTAAATTGCGCATAGATCATTAACGTCATTACAATGGCGGGTGTGTGCTTGTGTACTCGGTTGTAAAATTAGCTCCATGTGCAACTTAATGATGAAAAGTGTTCATGGGAGCCCCTGTCAACACGCCACGCCCCGCCGTTTGAAAACCACTGATATAGACACACGAGGCCAATCTGACCAAGGCATCAAACCCCCTCCCCACTTTCCGACACCTTACCTCTACTCAGGCACTAGCACACGTTTGACAGTGAACTGCCTTTGGCGTTACTTTGTCATCATCCAGAGACAAACGACCTTGTGAAGCGGTTGGCTAAATTAAAACGGAATGTGTTGTTCAAAGCTGCAGGGAATCGGTCCGACAAACCTCCAGTCAAGGTCGGCAAGTTTAGTGGGATGGAACAGAGACGCACCAAGACAGACCACCCTTTTATCTCCCCTCTTAACTTGGTGTTTATTCACAGAGCTCAGCAAATGTAATTTAACGTTCTTATCTTTGTACTTGTAACATAATGTCGCTTTGCTAAATGGTTCGTCTCTGCTGAGAATGGAATCTTTGTTGGCTTGTAATCTATTTCAGACCGTGAGTTCGCTTTTATTTTTCATTGATTGCAAATAACCAAATGCTGTGTCGCAGCAAACTTCCTGAATTTTTTATCGCATCATCAGAGACCAAATAAACCAAATAGACACGCTTATTTTCAAAGTTAGCAACAAGTCTCTTACAGAGCTCTTATTGTTGTTTTAAAGATATCAATTGTCTATGTGCCAAAAAATAGGGATGATGCTGATACGTCATGGCACTGATTAGTACTACGACAACGATCCCACTCCACTAGCCTGACGTACATTCCTGTGAAAACGTGTTGGCGCACTTCTCAAATTCCTTATATTTTTCACCTTTCACGGCACTGCACCTTCCGGGTAGAAGCCGTGTCATGCATGTGGCGATACTTTAAGGTAAACTCCCATTATAATACTTTAAAGGTCAAGTGTCATTGCTACAAACATTCTAAAATAGATATTGAAATGAAAAATACATATAACATTATTCACTTCAATGTCCATACGAAAAAATAAATATGAGCGGAGAGAGTGCACAATCCATGCGCAAAATTCTGGAAGTGTCATTCGACATCCAAGTAGTTGCCCTTTTGGCTGCATCTCCTGCCCGTGACATCACCCTGGACATTCGCCATTGAAAACACGCTGTGGCCCCTACTATGGGACTCGCACCTTCAGACACGGAAGCTCTTTTCAAAGAAGAGAACATCTCACAACCGAGTGAAGTGACCGGCGCAATATTAGCCCATCGTTTCGAGCCTTATTTAGATGATATGCGGATCACTTCTAACTAACAACAGATTTCCCGACAGTATGTAGCGTACTCAGCCGCAAGCGATCACAGCCCCGCGCCCCGGGTGCAATGAGCTGATCACGGCTTCGGCCCGGGTGGCACCAAGATGGCTCATTGCGGCGCCAAGCTGGGGTGGCACATCGGGGTGACAACGCCGTAAAGCGGCCCGGCTCGGCGCCCTGATAAGCCACCTCAGCGCTGAAAATAAGCCACCCTGGCCAAAGCCGTGATCAGCGGACTCGGTGCCAAAGCCGTGACCGGTGGACGCGGTGCTGAAGCTGTGACCGGCGGACGTGGCGGCGACAGACTCCCAGTCTTCATCATCGAGCCCGACGCAGAAGCCGTCCGACGTGCACATCGACACATTTAGCACCCCTGTCATACGTACGCGGATCTTTTGTTACGTTATGAAAGACGGATTACGCGGTCCGGCCCAAACTATTATTATTCTCTTTTTTTTTAGTAGCTGTAGCTCTCGTGCTTTGCACCCATGCAATCCATTTTTCATGACGAACCGGGTCTCTTGGAAACTTATGAAGGGTAAATCCATCCATCCGGGTGTTCGAGCAATATCCAGCCATGCAACGAACCGGCATTTTGGCTAACGCGAAGGAACAACGAGCTACCTTCCTCCGGGTAAAACTAATGGAAACAAGTGAGTCCAGTTGAGCGCACACCCGCCTCCAACGTCACTTCCTGCTTCTTGTTGAAAATAAATCCCTCAAAGATTTTCATGGCGGGAGGTACAACAAGCCATGTAGGTCAAAATCATGTTTTGTGGTGAAAAAACGGATGAATCCATACCGGCTGCCGTTTTTTCCATTAATAACATACTAAAAAGCATCCATTTCATGACACTTGACCTTTAAGGTGACTGCAATTTTTGCTTATCTCCCCCTCAAGTTTTGGAGGTGGGTCAGAGTTTCTTGAGCCCTTTCGCCAAACCCTCCCTGCTCGACTCGGGCTAAACCAGCCACGTAGTCATCAAAAAGTTGCGTGCCTACTTCAGGCCCTTTCGGCTCTTTGCTTGATCTTTCCAGTAGCATATCTATATGATGTCAAAGATTAAGCCATGCAGGTCAAAGTACACACGATCCTGTACACTGAAACTGCAAAGGGCTCGTTTAATCAGTGGTTCCTTTGATCGTCCTGCCTTTACTAGGATAACTGATAACAGGACAACTTATTTTAGAACTAAAATAGCTTGACTTGTTACAGGCTAGATTGTAGTGAATAATGTGACGAGACAAAAAAAAAAAACATAGCTGCATGTTGAAAAGTGACTGCTATAGTTCTATTCATCTTTTAAAAAGATTACTGCATAACATAGGGGGCGATGTCTTTTTTTTTTTTCAATCAATAAATAAAACAAGACACATTAGTGGATACTGTGGATATTTCCCCAATGTTTTTTTTTACATTAACAAGAATAAAAATAATTTAACTAGAGGTCTGAAATTGGTCTGACAAAATTTCAAGATGTAAGGATGAAGTGTAAAAAAAAAAAAAAAAAAAGCCTTTTACAGAATTACCCTACGCGAAGCTTTGTGAAACAAAATGGATCTCTTTCTTTTTTTTTTCATTTTAAGACAAGAAATATGAAAAGCAGTCAGACCAAATCAAGTTGTTGATTGACACATACGTCATAAATACTGAGTAGTGAGTATTGGTGAACGTGTTTTTTATCTCACAGTATAAGTACTTAGCACTTTGTGGCTATTGTTTAGAGAAAAAAGTTACTATCGTTAATAAATCAATTATACTCCCCCTTCTAAAAATATTGGTTGATTTTATAGCTACTGTTGTACAGGATACATGTTGAAAAATCTAACGTATTCAGCTTTTCATATCCACTAGATTGTATTTTAAAAGTTCTTCCAGTGTTTTCAAAGGAATAGAAAGTGAATTTTTATTTCACTTCCTTTCCCTGCTATGTGAAATTAAAAAAAAAAAATGCACATTTGCCTCACCAAATCAAGAAACCGAGAAAACGGATTCAAAATGCACTGAGTGAGACAGATTTGATCATGAAGCCAAAAAATTACTTGTGTAAAAAAAAAAAAGGACAAATAAGGCATGACATTTATTTTATGTGTAGAAGAGAAAGAATTCCACCTATGAAGCCAAACTGACTTGATTCAATTACCTTAAAGAAGAGCACATGGGTTCTGTTTGGGAATCCACTTGCACATTTAAGAATTTTAACATGATTTGCGTAACATGTTGCTCATACATACTTGAGCAGATTTTGCTGAGGGGGGGAAAAGTGCAAGCACAGAAAAAGTATGTATTCACTTTTCTTCCATGTTTTTGTCAGTCAATTATGTTGTTGCGCACAATAAGGTCATTTTGCTGCAACAGGGTGTGTGTCGTTTCGGTTCTAGGGATCAGCGCACAAGGGGATTGGGCACCTGTAACATTGCCAAAGACAGGATAAACACTTCAGATTTCCAGGCGATTTCTAGAATGTTTGCTATCCAGGCTAATTTTCCGGGGTCACGCACTGAAAAAACAACTCGGTGTTAATGCTGAAACGCATTGATGAAGTGATTACATTTTTTAAAAAAAGATTTCTGTCATTTTTTCCCCAGCAGATTACATTTTACTAACGGTAGAGATGAGTTAAGGTGTGTTTTGACTTATTTCTGTCAATTTTTATTTTTTTTTCTCTCTGTAATCAATATCAACTGATGAAACTGGATTTCTTTTTCCATCAGCCAATCAGCTCCTTGCATTCCAGTCACCTGTGTGATAGGGCTGAGTCTATTGAGCTTTCACCATGTTTCTGGTCATCCATGCTTTTAAAATATTAAAAAAAGTTATATTCTACTGAGGTTATACTATTTATATATGGAGATATCGAATTAATAATACATCAATGTTGTAGACAGCTGATGCTTGGTGGCCTGATTAGCACAAAGCTACGACTTTACATTTTCTGCCAATGGATCCCCACCGAAGGGAATATTTCGACATTTTCCAAACTTTCAAGCCAAACTATGAATGTATGTTTAGATCAGTCGTCAAACAGTCAACCGTGCTCAACGACAACATCCTGATAAATGTTGAAACTGAAATTTCAAGGCCCGACATTGACGTATTTAAAAACTACGCGAGATGCTTTTAGGTTGTAATGTTTGTGATGCGTTCCGCTACAACTTGTGACCAAGTGTAATCCAAGCAAAGAAAGAAGTGTGGCTGAAAGACAGAAAAGCAGAGAGAGAGAGAGAGAGAGAGAGAGAGAGAAAACCCTTTAGCAAAATCTAGCCAGAGGTCTTTTAGGCCATCTGTGAGTGGAAATATGCCTTAGGAGAGTGTCTATTTATTTTTTTTGATTTGTGTATTTTGAGTTTGAAAGGGCCCAGTTGTGTTTTTCTGTCAGCCATTTCAGAGTCATTCAGGTGGCTTTTGCTTTTCCCAAAGTGGATCTTTGTGTAATTTAAGTTGGATTTTCGGCACTACTATTTCTTTTCAGTGTACCATTTAAAATTGTTGATTCATGCACATTTTTATCTATCGGCAAAATCATTTGGCATTGTTGTGTGCGAGAATGTGATTTATTTTTGCGATGAAATTATCATTGGACAATCCATTACAAAAGATAATAATCTCACAATCATTTTTTTTAATGTTTGAATGTATTAAGAAAGTTGTAAATTTGGGTAATTGTGAAACACTAGCAAGTATAATGTTCACTATCATAAATCTCTTTTCGGACTAAACTGAAACTTCTTCAAATACCCAAAAGTATTTCCCATTTTTATTTTAAAAGTAGTCATGTGACCAGTTGACATTTTGCAGTGAAGCGTGTCACAAAAGCTTTGTACTTTTTTGATTTGTGACCCGGTTTCTAAAGGTTAATTTGGCTTGAAACTAAGACATGCTCGGCATATTTTTGTCTTTTCTTTTTTTTTTTTTTTTTTTTTTTTTTTTTTTGTTCTTTTAGGACAACTAAATATATTCTGGTGGGAAAAACCCCGACGGTTACACTTGGTCTATATCTGTCAGCTGATTAAAATCATCACTCGAGGTAACTGGTGGAGACACTCGTGCCTCTCTGTGAGCTTAAGCTGAACAAGTTGTAGAAATATTTATAAAAGTCGTTTTTTGACAAGCATGTGTTCCACTGTCGTGCCAAGGAAGGTGACTGGCTCAAGGCCAAGTCTTGCCTTGATGGTGTCACAAGACACGTTTCATCGCAGGCCGTGATTGTTGTTTGTATGTTTGAAGCGGCTCTGACATGCAAGATGGCCGCAAGCCAGCAACGTGATAACCACAAGGCCGCAATCGACCGAGACATCCTTTTTTTGAAGGATAGAGCCGAGTAAAGTGATTCGATTGGCCGTTTGAGTCTTCCGAGACCAATCAGTATTTGGTCTTTTTGACGTATACAAAGGAAGCGATAGAACTTTGTTTGACAACAACCTGAGACGTTACAAATACTTATTGTACCAAAGAATTTAGTCAAGGTTTCCAACACACTACTGCTTTGTCTCAACAGTGGCTGATGTATTTTTTTAGAAAATTGTGATTAACCCAATCATGTTTTTTCCATTAAATCAAAATTCTGATAGTACTTTGAGTTTAAAGTTCACAATTGGGACAAAGTCAGAATCAGGGAACTAGTCAGTGTTCTTCTGATGACTACCCAACCCAGTTTCTTCAACCGTGCTGGTTTAATGGTACAGAAAACTGCATATGAAACTGAATACTGTACTGTCAAATCAGAATTTAGCCACAATCATATGTGGAGTACGACAAAAATGGGGTATTGTGTGGTTTTGTTTTTTTTTTTTTTACCCGCAAGGTTTGTATTTAGTTCTTTTCTAGTACTGATTATAGATGCACCCTTATGGTGGACTGGTCACCAGCCAATCACGGGGCATATATGGAAGTAAATATGTGTCACCAGGATTTGAATTTGAAATGAAATGTAAAGTGGCGGCACGGTGGCTCAGCTGGTAAAGCGTTGGCCTCACAGATCTGAGGTCCCTGGTTCAATCCCGGACCCGCTTGCGTAGAGTTTGCATGTTCTCTTTCTCCGGGCACTCCAGTTTCCTCCCACATCTGGACACTCTAAATTGCCCCTAGGTGTGATTGTGCGGCTGTTTGTCTCGATGTGC
Organism: Syngnathoides biaculeatus; assembly: GCF_019802595.1. Classification (NCBI taxonomy): domain Eukaryota; kingdom Metazoa; phylum Chordata; class Actinopteri; order Syngnathiformes; family Syngnathidae; genus Syngnathoides; species Syngnathoides biaculeatus. Next base: position 11,755,187 of record NC_084640.1, on the reverse strand, counting down.
CCTGGCTGGCGACCAGTTCAGGGTGTAGCCAGCCTCCTGCCCGTTGACACCTGGGATAGGCTCCGGCACTCCCCGTGACCCTCGTGAGGATAAGCGGGAAAGAAAATGGATGGATGGATGAGATGTGAAGTGATCACATTTTCATTAACAATTCAACTGGCTACAATTCGCTATCTAAAATTCACTGTCTGTGCCACCTGGGCAGGGTTACTTCAGGTCATTCAAGGCAGTTACGCTTTCTTAGTATGTAACGTCACGTGACTAAAGAAAGCGTAACTGCGATTGGCTGCATGTTCGGTTCTGACCTGAGGTAACCCTGCTCTGTGGCACAGACGGTGAATTTTAGACAGCGAATTGTAGCGACTATTGAAAATGTGAACACTTTACATTTCAAATTCAAATCCTGTTTTCTGTGGTATATCAAATTCAAATCCTGGTGGCACATATTTACTGTACATTACTTCCATAGGCAGACAACAACAAACATGTATTCAGAATGACATTTGTGATAAATCGGAATCCAGCATTAGAATCTGCAGCCTAAATCAGTAAATACCTCTAAGTCAATGAAGATTAAGCAAGATTTTGTGGTATAGAGTAACACACTAATTGTTCTTTTTCGCCAGCTCACTTTTCTGTGAAGTCGATAAAGCATCAAAAGTCAAACAGTACACAATCTACATTTTTGGCTGGCAACAGCGAGCATCATGGGTTCAGCTCTGACCCTGAGGTATTCCAAGAACAAAGCATTCTTAGCTTTTGTGGGAAGGTATTTCTTTTTTGTTTGTCGATTAACATCTTAATGCCTTGTTTTCATTTTTGCGGACCTGAAACTAGAAAATGTCTTCCCTTGCACTTTTCCTTCAGCGAAGAGGAAAAGGGCTCACCGAACTTGTTTAAAACGTCCATGTTTCTCCCCGGGACTTTTATTCAAATCACACATCAATCGGCGGTATTCAGGGGCGAGGTAAAAGGCGCGGGAGTGCAGGCTGAGAGCTCTTGTAGGACTTCAATGCCACGACGACGAGCACAAATTGGGTCACCGGGAAAAGCGAGTGCGGTGACAGAAACCCTGTTGTCTCCATGGCAACTGCGGTGTGTTGACACAGCTCATAGCTCCTCGTCCAGGCAAATACGCCATTTTATGCAGTTTAGATATGACACGGCGGCCGTTGACTTTGAGCGTCATATTTTGTGTAGATGAATTGCTAAAGGGAATCTCCTTTCACACAGCAATATTACTCAATCAGCCATTTCATTTGTTCTATTTATGCAGGTGAGACCCAAAGCTATTAATTTAACGGTCATATTTTTGTTTGGAAAGAAGACATTCTCAGCAAACTGATTTCACAATTTTCTGCTGTGTAAAATACGCTATAAAAAAAAAACATTGTTGAATTGCTCTCATGTGAATAATAGTTTCCAATAGTTTATAGTGTTAACCATTTATTGCTTCTATTATGATTAAACAGATTAGATAAAATTAATATGTAGTTATTAAAATGAATGATGTCACTTTTTGAGCCACATTTGACATCGCTTTGTGCTCCACAGGGTTGACTGAGGGCATCGTTGAACCCCAAGTGCATGATGGTGCTCGAATCAAGATTCTTGATTAAAATCTAGATTTTATTTTCATTAGTGTCAGGATCGTGTGCGACACGAAGATCCCACATTAAGCGAGGGCGGGATTTCTGTACAGTGCGTGCGTGTGAGTGCGTTATGCGGGTCACACAAGAGGGCAGGGTCTTGCTGCACTTGATTGAAACAGACGGTTAATTTCAGAGCTTCCCACTGAGATTAGCGAGAAGAGAGCTGGAGGGGAGGAAAGGGCAAAGGTCAGCGAGACAGAAAGGCTCGCTTAGGAATGGATCTGACTCTGTGGGGCTTGAGAGGACAATGTACGCGTTGCTATGTGAGAGCGGAGGGTAAATGCTGCGTGATGGACTCAAAAGAAAGGGAGATGACATCAACATTAAGTCGAGCTGGACCATCACACAACTTTCTGTCACAAAACGTGTTATGTAATGTATTAGAAACATATGAGAGGTGTAAATAAACATCTCCACTTAAGTCTATTTCCATCATGTGGTGGGCTGGTAGGTGTCAGTAAACAACCCCCCCCCCCCCCCCCACACACACACACACACCATCCCCAAGCACTTCTCACCTTGAATCAATGTCCAAAGTAAATGAAAATGATGGTATCCATGGAAACAGAATCCTCCAAGACCACAAGAGGCGGTTTGGCACGTCGTATTCGGCACGTGTTCCCAAAAATGTAATTGTGAATGACGCGGTTGACAAAACATGGTCACTTCATACAATAGACTACTATAATAAATCAGCTACAATCTTACACAGTGTGTCCCAAAAGTGACACTTTTTTTTTTTCCCATTTCATTTCAGATATCATTCAGACTGACGCCGTGGCTTTGACTTTTTGTAAGTATATGATCCACTTGCCCATGACTTGCCCGATTGTAAGTTGAAGCGCTGCTGCAAAATTCACGTCTGGCGCGAGGTTTTCTAACCTCGACTGCAGTTCAGGGACAGTCTGAGAAGCTTTATTTATTTATTTTTTTTTTGGGCGAGACGCCGCTCCAATGCGGAGCACAATTTACGCGATCCAGTGGCAAGTTTCTCGAAACAGGATCTGTTCTTGACAAAACCATGTGGCGGAAGGCCCGTTACTACTAACTATGATGAACATAGAACTTCTAGGTAATGTCCATATGGAAGGCTTTACTCAAACTCAGCATCAACAAAAAGTCCTATGTTCCACTGGAGTCCTCTTTTTGGACACTATCCCCCACATGAAAAATCATTTTTTAGATCTCTACAATATGATGAAACAAAGTCAATGTGCGGCGCCAGAGTGACGAGAAAGAGGAGAGTTGAATAAGCTAACCAAGTACATAACCCGTTCCAATGGCAGTAATAGCATGCCAGGATGTGCAATAGTAATCTACTAAAACTCATGGCAGCATTGTGATATATGATGATGATATTATTTATTGTGATATTATTGTGAACTATTTTGCTGCCTCAGTAGTTTTCAGACCCTCTCATATTCGCATTACAGTCTCTGACAGTCCGCTAAATCTCATTGATGCAAAATTCGCACCAGGTACCGGTAAATTGCAGTAAAGGTCATAAATACTCAATGTCTGCCCACGTCTTGAAAAAAAAATGGATTTCAATTCCCTTGTTGTCAGAGCTCCACCCCCCCAAACTAATTGTTTAGTGAAGTCTCTGGAGATCTGCACCCTATGGCTCAGATGTATCACCGTGTGTGCGCGTGAGGGAAGTGAAATGAAGCGAATTCGAGTTTGAACGTTTGAATCGGGATGGCGGTGGATTTTCAAACTGTGGTAGCTGAGCAAGTTCACCGAGAGTTTATGAGCACAGGTCCCTGAACTGTAGACATAATTATGTGTTTGCATACTCGTTTCTGTATACATAAGCAATGTGCACATGTACATTTACAGTATCTTTACCTAATGTCCTTGGGAATTACATTTTGGTTCCATTACTAAATGCAATACAGTACTACTAATCACAGGAATGCATGCATTTGAAAGATTAGACCTTGCTCGCTGCTTACTCACCACATTTTTCTTATTATTCTTCATAAAATTGATTCACTTGAATGTAGAAGCAAAATGTTGACAGCTGTTTTGATACCCAGCTTGTTCTTGTCTAAAGATCTGGCGGACGAGATTGCTTCTGGCAAAGTCATGCGAAACAGGAATGCTGTTTTTTTTTTCTCAGGGAAAGTTGACATTTTGAAATGAATATTAGCGTGGCGATAAGCAACACCATTAAAAAAAAAAAACAAAGCTCACAACAAGTGCCGTACTGCGTTTGCGATGAGGCTTCTTGCCTGCCTGCCTGCTTTTATGCCCTCCCTCCTCCACGCTGTGAAAAATTCATGCAAGTTCCCAGCAAAGAGCTGGGAATGATTAAACATTCAGATTCTAGCTCTGAAAATGGAAGCTGAAATTGTGCCTCCCTCGCTCTGCGCGCGTGTGTGTGTGTGTGTGTGTGTGTGTGTGTGTGTGTGTGTGGTGTGTGTGTGTGTGTGTGTGTTTGTGGAGAAGTATGTAATTTTACAGGCATCAAAGATTCCGAGCTATTTACTGATTTCTATCGCAAGTGCTGATTCTAACACCCGCATTCACTAACTGATCCCAATAGCGCACTGTTCAATAATTCTGGGAACATATTAGAAAGGCTTCAAAATATTGACAATCCTGCTTTTTTTTTATGAGTATCTGTGAACAGACTTGAGTTGTCAGTATTTTTTGGCATTCCATTATAAAGTGCATTATAGTACTTACTGTATAGTACACATTATTTTCATGTCTTTGTACAGATAATTTTTGCATCCTACGCATGCCTCATAATGTATATTAGCAGCGAACAATATTCTTATTTATGAGACAAAAACTACAAGTATATCGCTATTATAATGTTATGTAGATACTGGTGGTAACAGTAAGGTGAAATAGAATAGTTGAGAGTAGTTTTATGTCCATCCATGTTCATATCTTGTTCTGCTCATTCGGTTTTGGTTTGCACCCGTCGTCTGCTCTCTACCTTGTGTCAACCAATCAGCTCCCTCCGGCCATTCGTGACTTGTCAAGGTGTTTATCTTTACTTATCTTTTACTTAGCTCCAATTGTTACATTTACTTGGGTAAAGTTATCTTGTACCAGTTACTTAGTTACTAAACAGAGATTCACTATAATCACGTTAAAACCCGTTCGAAATGGGAGTCAACCCATAATTCTCATCGTTTAAACGTCCTTTGACTAACCCCAAATAAATACATTTTGCTGTTTGAGTTGGCTTTTCTTGGAAACGTCCATATCTTTATCGTAATTCTATTAAAACAGTTTGTCTACTATTTCAATTGCGTCTGTACACTAGTATTAGTACATATTAAAGATGCCTTTAAAACTGACAAACCAATGCCACTATTTATTTACGTCAGTGACAAAAACGGTATTTTCACATATCATCATTCTACCCAAATCATCTCATATGTATAGTGTGTTTGTGTGTGTGTGTTGGGGAGACGGGGAGTGGGGGTGGGGGGTCAAATGACTAACCCGGCCAAAAATCCCCTCCCGGGGTTTGTTTACAGACAACAAAAGCGAATAAAGACCCCCAAAGCAACAACGAGTTTACTTGTGTGATCTGTGTCCTCTAACCCGGAATTACAGTGTTATTGCAGTAGAACTGAACCGGTCTCAAATGCCACTTTCATTACCCGCAAACAAGACCTCTGTACTGTTATTGGAGACGCTTCCATACACAACAAAGCGCTAAATCCCTTTTGAAAGGAAGGCACCGACAACTGCAGCATTCACCCGTGTCCAAGTCGCACATTGGGCCCCTGTTTTAAAACTGTACGATTGGAGATTTATTAAATTCAAAATGATGAAAAAACAAAAGACTATTTGTCGAGGGTATAACACGGATCCAGTAACAACAAATGGTTGTCATTAAGTTGCATCCATTTTGTTCGGTGTACTTTGCAACAACGAGCAGCGGAAAATCGTGCAACATCACTCAATTTCCGTCATTTTTATTCATAATTTCAACCGTCGATGTATTCAGGTAGCGTTGTGTTTTCAGCTACAGCAAATGATGCCTTATGCAAAGTTGTCATATACGTGGCATTGATAATGCGCATCATTTACATAAATGTTGCTGCTTATTATTTCCAACAAGCTCCAAGACCGTCACTCAACTGGACTTGATTGACAAGCGCATGAAAAATGGGAAGCACCAGCAAATCTTTTCGCATTTGTCAGCGAATTGGGTAATCTATTAGCCGGTCGGCGCCGCTCGTCGTAGCGGCGTTCAAATCCTGACGTCACTAACGGGCTGCAATCGTCTCAGATTACTGGGATTTAATACTAGCTTTGAGGATTTTAATCTCTCACAGGTGTTAGACCTGGATCAGTGGATAAACTTTAGCTTTGGTGTGAGGATGGAGGAATCGACCCGAGTTTCTCTTCCTTACCAAAATCATCAAAACGTGACCACGTGGTATTGTTTTGTTGACTTCATTCAGTCCTTGTGTGCATCATGCTGTTTCTATCCGTAACTTAGAAATGTATTTCTTCAGGCTTCTGATTGGTTGCAGGTCTCGAATTTAGGCGTTACATTTTCACCGGAATTTAAAAAAAAATACTCTATATATGGTAACTTTCGGATAGCAAAAGTGCTAACTATTGAGCTAAGAAGACTGTCATATTGCAATCAATCATTTTCTGGCTTAACTCTACTGTACATGCCAAATCTCCAATAATAATAGCCATCATCCTATAATAGCATCCATTATCAACATTTACAGTGATCACATGGGCCGAGAAGTAATCTCGCTGTAAAGGCGCGCGCCATCAAAGGCTATGAAGTAAAAAACCCATAAACTCGTAATAATGCCGTAACGGGCTCATAAACGAGACCCGTCCCGCAAATCGTGCGCCCGCAACCTTCGGCCGTGAGTGGCCTCTTGTTCCCCTCCGCGGTGGCGGCTTATAGAGTAGCGAGCTGCAGCTGAAGGCGGCGGTGAATCGAGCACTGTGGCGCGGAGAAAGGGGGCCATTGTTTCAGCGGCCGACGTAACAATAGAAGCTCTGTCGGAGCGGATCATCTGTTTTCTTGTCTAGTTGGCCCACTAATAGGGCTACTTATGCTCTGTAAATGGGCTGGAGCCGGGTCAGAAACAAATAAACACACAACAGACAAAAATGGAGGCTTGCGTGCGTGTGTGTGTGTGCGCACACCGCAAGAGTGGGTGTGTGTATAATCAGTCGGGGGAGGTTTTTGGATGACGGTTGATAGGATGTTGTCACGTTTATCTGCGCAAAGAGAACACGGATTACGGCGCTCTCAACGCTACTCTGCATTTTGATCCCCAAAACCATAACATGAGCGCTTACATTCGTTCGCGTCACTGCCGGCGGAGCTCGCACAAATCACGCGTGAAGCACGTTTAGCGCTGCTCGGTTACAGCCGCTATCACCTAGTGTCACGGAAGGCTTTCGTTTCATATTTCGACGGCGACAGCGGGAGCCCGCGCGCCCGAAAGCTTACTTCCGCGTTGCTTTTGGATTAATGTCGGCGCAAAAAAAGCGTGTGTTGTGACGCTTCCTCGCGCTTTTGCATTCTAATGCCGAAGGTGTTGAAGAACCCTCGGAGGCACAGCTGGAACTCAATGACTAGATTTTTGGTCATGGCCGACGGTGATGCTTTGTGATCGGGTCTGCTTTAAACTGTCTGTCTTGTGAGGAATCACAATTGACAAGGAACGGTGAGAGGGAGAGATTAAAGGGAGACAATGGGCGAGACAGAGAGAGAACGAGCTCATGCCCAACATTTTCCAGGTCAGCCCAAATGCCCCGGGCTAAACTCACGGCCAGTCTGTTACTGTTTTTCTTCTCCCTTTGTTCCCCCCCACGCACCCACACCCCACCCGTTTCCATCCCCCCCTCGCTCTAACACTCTCACCCAGGGGCAAAGTCGAGCAGCAATAGGATTCAGCTGTTGCCACGGAGACCAGAGAGACATTGCTGCCATAGCAACGCAGCATCGCTTGCTCAAGCGTAGCTCTCGCTCGTATCTCCTCTCGCCGTGTACGCTTGATCTGCTCGGCCGAGTTGTTGCCTCCTTCCGCAACAGCTCTTTTTGCGATTTATTTTGTAATTTCCACTTTTTGCTGCTCGCGCCCCATAATCGAGTAATTAGAGGGCTGCCCCCCAGTCAGAAGCGCGTAATTGAACAGGTCACATGGGCCGGGCACGCACAGCACGCGCCGCTTCTCATGGCGTCGAAACGGGGGGGGGGGGGGGACATTTGGATCGGATGGGCCGGCCTCAATTACGCTCTCGAAAGATCCCGGAGTTAAACGCCGTACACTAAGAAGTCATTTAATAGCACTTCACCACCGTGCCAAGAAATATTTGGCAATCACTGCAAAATTGATCAAGAATCATTTCTAAAACTTGGTAATTGCAATCCTCTCACTGCTATTCACAAATTATTTCAATGAAGATTTGAATCTCAGCCCTTTTTTTTTTTTTTAAACCACTGCAATCTTGCATATGGTCTTTTTTTTCATTCCACACAAAACCTAATAAATACATTGTATCTCATGATTATTGCATGCATGTCAAATAATATCATTTATAAATATCAATACCCTTATGAAATGGATTTTGGATTCGAATGAATTTCCATGTGTACTTTTCCGAGTTAAAATTAACTTTTTATGAGGTTGAGGACGGTTGTGTTGAGAGGGGTCCAATATTCTCTTTTTATCTCATATTAATCTTAAGTCTGATTCTGATTAATACAGCAATTGTGCCTTTTGTTCTGCTCAACTCCTCTTTCTTGTTTTCCCAGGGTATCTACCCTCATCTCAAACCGACCGGCTGCGGCAGAACCTGGATTCTGTTTGAGGTTGCTTTCTTCGAAGGAAGTGCTTGCTCATGGGGTTTGGTGAGTATTTTTTATAAACGAATATATAATGTATGAGCAGTTTGACCTGCTCAATGTGTCAAGTGCCTTGAAATAACATCAGTTAGGAAAGAGACTTAATATATCCATCCTTCCATTTTCTTCGCCGCTTATCCTCACAAGGGTCGCAGGGAAGGAGGCAGGAGGCGGGGTACACCCTGAACTAGTTGCCAGCTAATCGCAGGGCACATCAAGATAAAGAGCCGGACCCACAATCACACCTAGGGGCAATTTAGAGTTTCCAATTAATGTTGCATGTTTTGGGGATGTGGGAGGAAACCCGTGTGACCAGAGAAAACACACGCAGGCACGGGGAGAACATGCAAAACTCCACATGATCGGGATCGAACCCGGGTCCTCAGAACTGTGAGGCCAACACTTTAGCAGCTGTTCCACCGCGCTGCCTTAGACTTAATATACTTTTTCACGTTATACGTTTTCAACTTTTTCTTGAATGAGAAGTTGTTTTGAAAATCAGCCAAGAAATCTACAATTAGTAAACCATTGTCCCCGTGCCTGTGTGGCTTTTCTCCGGGCAGTCCAGTTTCCTCCCACATCCCAAAAACATGTCAATTAGAGACTCTAAATTGCCCCTAGGTGTGATTTTGAGTGCAACTGTCTGTCTCCATGTGCCCTGCGATTGGCTGGCAACCAGTTCAGGGTGTCCCCCGCCTCCTGCCCGTTGACAGCTGGGATATGCTCCAGCACTCCCGCGACCCTTGTGAGGATAAGGGCCTCGGAAAATGGATGTCTGGATGGATTGATGGTTCCTAATAACTCCAAAAGAGACAAAGTTTGATCCAGATTCTGTGACTCAACTAAAGGTAAGTAAGGTTTGTGATTGTGGTCCTTGTACTTGATACTCTCTCTAAAAAGCAATCCAGTCACTCAATATCACTCTCTTCTTCACACCTTGCGCTTTTTGCCATACAAATTCTAATATTCTATTATAGCCGGCACCAGTCAACGTGCGTCGGCTTCTGGAGTCGTAGCGTCCGTTTGTCACAAGCGGTCAGACGAGGCGCGACGCGTGTACGCCGATGCAGGTTGCCATGTCGACCGCGGAGCGTGACAGTCGATGGGAGGTTGCTCAGAGGGGGTGCCGCCAAAAAAAAGCTCACAGACCGGTGGGAGACTGAAATTATGGATTATTTATAGAGCTGTCAAGGACTCTCAGTGTCACACACCGCCGGTTGGAGTGCGCACGTGCGTCTACGGGCCGCGTGTGGGTTAAAAGCAGTCGAACAGGAATGGCGATCGGCACCGGTCGCGCATTTTCAAGCTCAAAGCTCAAACTGGTTGATGTCGCCGCTTAGCTTGTAGCTTGTCATCATGTCATTAGGTGTGTGCTGACAAGCCCTGTGGAAGCGACACACACACACATACACGCTCAGGTGTTGCCGAAAAGGTCGACTTTCTCTGTCACTTCGCATTCCATCAAGCCCGGAGCCTTTTGCTCCATCTAACACTTCCTCTTCCTTACAGTTGATAAAAAGTTTTGAAGTTGGGTGATGTGTTGATGTCTACCGCTGATGGGCTGTAAGTGCACTTTGGAGAGACCAATCAGAGGCAGCCACTACACTGACACTTAAAATTTGTGTTATGGGAATCGGTTATGGAAAATGTACAATTACCAGTATCAATTGTAACGATTGATTGCATTGCAATGGAGTGATTGGCATACAGTATCATTTATAAATCTCATTTTTCATTTTTTTTTTTAAGGAAAACAAGAGTTGTTTTAAAATGAAAATAACATTAAGTTAATAATTCAGCCCAGACATTGTTACATCGCTTGTGAAATGGCTCACTTTAAAGTTTTAAAATGTAATTTACTTGTCAGGCAATGTGGTAAACTTATTTATATAGTGCATTTAATACACAATGTATCTAATTACTAATTTACTACTGCTTTACTAATAGGATGCTTGTTTATGAACCCTCACTAAATGAGACCATCCATCCATTTTCTTTGACGCTTATCCTTACGGGGAGAACATGCAAACTCTCCACATAGGCCGGGCCGGTTTCGAACCCGGGTCCTCAGAACTGTGAAGCCAATGCTTTACCAGCTGCCCCACCGTGTCCCTAAATGAGACTAATAAGCAAAAAATATTAGAAGCAGCTAGTGTTACAATGCAAAACTGAAATTTGAATTTAAGATAAGGTTTATAGATGTAAAAAATGTTCCCCATTGCTCTCGAGACAAAGTATTTCATATTTGTTCGTAGGTTGTTTTTCAATTTGGCGTGCAAAGTATTCGAAGCAACAAAATCCAAGAACCAAGGGTTATTTCCTATGTGAAGTGCGCCGGTTGGCCATTTCCCAGCATGCCGTGCACCGTGTACACATAAACGACAACACACATGCTCCGACCCCCTGACAGGCATCTAAATAAAAATCCGCCAACCGTTACCGGATGTGCATCATTGGTTGTCATGACCGCCGGGGGAATATTCTTGAGGGTTGCCAAGGTAACAGCTTGGGGAACTCTTCGCCAGGCCGTCACTGACTGATCTCAGGACAGCAGAGAGCCAGTAATTAATGAGTTTTTTTTTTTTTTTTTAATGACTAAATGGGTATGTATGTAATTAGCGAGGTGTTGTTATGATTTATCACGCCTGATGGTGATTAGAGTTGCAGCGAAAACATGTTTGCATACATTGGACATATTTGTGTGTGGGGGAGGAAGAAACATACATTCACGTGTTGGTATGTGTAGTAGTAGTTTTTTTTTTTTTTCTTCCAAATAGTAGGAGAGAGATTTGAGACTATTGTGATGGGTGTCAAAACATCCGCCATTCATGCCAACAGACGGGATGAGGGGAAGAGAAAGTAGGACCCAGTTGCCATGGTGACGCAATCAGAAATCAGCTTTCCGTCGAAGCCCGTCTCCTCCTGGGCGCTGTTAACATTCGCGCTCCCCTGCATGATAACAAGCACACCTGCATATACATATAGCGCATATACACCGTTATTTCATATGGCCGTCGTGTTTTTTGATGTGCCACACCGTCGCTTGTTTTTGTCTCCTTTTTCACACTCTCTTCATTTCTCCTGCCCTATATTCATACTCTAATCTGGTCCAGTCTGTCTTTTTGTCTGACTCCAGTAATCTTGTCAGGACAGATGGAACGCACGCACGCACACGCACACACACACAGGCAGCAGCAGCATCTGCCACAAACTTTAGATTACATCTTTGAATGAAAAACATTCCACAAAATAAATGAAACGGGAAGATAAATGTGAATGAGGCAGTGTTTCCTAGTGAGCTGTGCTGTGCTTATATACACATGAACATTGCTATCTATATCATTAGCATGTATACTGTTAGCCTCCGGCTGCTCTTGTGCCACTCGTTTGTCACCCGCTAATGTACCACGTAGAACTAACTAATGGATTCCTTAAAAATGAAATTACATAGGAACTTGTTCATAAGGGTCCAACAATTTTAAAAGGCCAGTCTATAACATGAGTGACCGATAATACCTTATTTTCCGCATTATAAGGCGCATAGAATAGATGCTACAGTAGAGGCTGGGGTTACGTTATGCATCCATTAGATGGGCTAAAGCCTCAATATTGATCCATATATAAGGTGGACCTGATTATAAGGCGCACTGTCAGCTTTTGAGAAAATTAAAGGCTCTTAGGTGCGTCTTGTAGTGCGGAAAATATAGGACTCCAATCCTGAAGTCTGAGCATTTGCTTCCTGTCAGCTGTAGAGTAGCCTTTAAAGTTCTGCTACTGGTCCATGAATCTCAACATAGTTCAGGGACTGAATACATGAAAACAAACCTAATCGAATATAAAAATCTATCTTATATAAATCTAGTTGGGCTCAGGAGAGCGACAGACTCAGGACAGATAGTGGACCACGGTCCAAAGCAAACATGGCGAAGTAGCATTTAGCTGTTACGCTGCACACAAATGGAATAAGTTGTCAACACAAGTAAAGTTGGCGCAAAGTGTTAATGTTTTTTACGTCCAGGTTAAAAAACATTTTCTTATGATATAGTCCATTTTTTTCTTTAAAAAACAATCTTGCACTACGTTCTTTTAGTAATTCTAGTCAGCTGTGTTCTGTCTTTCTGGTCTGTTTTTAAATGGTTTCAACCGTGTAAAGCACATTGAGTGACATTGTGTACGAAATGGGACATTGATTAATTTCGCATTTTCTTGCCTTTCTGTGAGGGGATGGCTCATTCTCAGACTATCATTTGCTGGTCTTTTTGCAATAAAACAAGCCCGGTTTCAGTAACACAAAGATAAAAGTCTAAACTTAGTCCTTATCAAAACAAGACCTTGTTGGATCAAAACAATAGATGGCTATACTTGATCGAGCATGTGACTCTCTGGCACCGTTGGCTCACAAACACACTGATGTGTTTAAAATTGTTCAGAAGAAAATAATCAATCCTTGCATCATGTGTTGCATCCTCCTGCGACCCATCACACTCTCCTAATGTGCGAGGTCATGTAAAACGCCCAAGTTTTAACCTGTGCACATATTGATTTAAGTCCCGAATCTGTTATTAATGTCAAACAAATTTGGCTGAGTTTTGTCTACCTGCCTCTGCCTGATTCGCTCGAGCCCTCGAGGGCTTCTTCTGCTCGGTGAAGAGCGAGAGAGATGACGGCGAAGTGTTGCCACGGGATATTGATGGCCTTTGAATCGGCTCGTGATGGATCAGGGCGTCCGAGTTGAACCCGTCTGGGACTGGAGAGATGGGAGACGCTCGTGGGGGAAACGAACCCAGAAGCGGCAAAAAAAAAAGTCAGCTCGTGGTGTCAGAATACGGTTAATTACCATGACTCACACATTTATTACCTTTTCTTACCATATTTCACAAAAACAAGGTTAATAATGTGCTTATCTATGGTGCATGAATTAGGTCTACGTGGAGCATCATTTCCACACCTTTTTCCATCATTAGTGTGGCGTATTAAGACAATCATTTTTTTCCCATACCAGGAAAAAACTTCATTTGAACAGGGGAGTGTCGACTTTTTATATGCACTGTAGTCGCATACCAAAAATGAATATTCCTACTCAATCCATCCATTTTCTACCGTTTCTCCGGGTGGAGTCGCGGTGGAAGTAGCTCCAGCAAGGATACCCAGACTTCCCTTTCCCCAGCCCCATCCCGAGGCGTTCCCAGGCCAACCCAGAGATAGTCTCTCCGGCGTGTCCTGGGTCGTCCCAGGGGTTTTTTTTCCTGTCCATAAAACTTGCGAAGAAAATCGGTGACAACATACAGGGATCGAACAACTCCACCTCTGCATAACATTCTATGGAATGTTTTCAACAAATTTGTGCCAAACAAGCCTTTTGTAAACAAGAAACACCTGACGTTCACTTTTCAGACATACTGTACGCCATATTTATTGCCGTAAAACAATGCGCGCTCCGATGCAGATAAATCCCACGGCGAGCGTCAGGCTGGTGGTCATAAAACAACGGGGCATTAAGCCTTAATCACCGTGACTGTGCCTCAGCGTTATGCGTGTGATGCAAAGGAAAGCGCACGAGTTGTGCGTGAAATTGATGGTGGTCGCATTCCTTTTTTTTGCTGCACACAGCTGTGGATTATGATGTTATTGTAACAGAGAAACCCGGTGCTGTTAAAGTTTACAAGGAGTGAGTCATCTTGAGTTATGTCGTCATACCGCCGCCCTAGCTCCGCTCTCTGCTCACCGTGCATACAACCACCCGCGCTCTCCAGTCAATCACTTCTATTGGCTTTGCTCCCTTTCAGTATTCCGGCATTGTGTTTTTTTTAGATTGTTTAAAACCTTTTTTTTCCACCATGCGCAAGGATCCACAACAATATTGTAACGTATGTAAAAGAAACAACCAAAAAGTAGCAAATCGGGCTCGTGGATCCCATTTTGAGACGTACTGGGAGAGAGCAATAGATTCGTTTGAACACTGTGACCTCTGTTCACTGGCAGAGGGCGAACCGGCGACCATCTGTTGCGCCACGATGGCAGCTAGCGGTGCAATTACCGGCCAAACCAGGCCGACGGTTCGATACCCATTGACGGATGATGGATAGATGGATAAATGGATGGATAGATGGATGAACCGAAATGCAGGCAGCAGCGAGAGCGAGGAAGACGAAGGGGCCAGTTCATATTGGGGAGGAGGGGAGGGGGTGTCGGCGGCGGCTGCAGGGGGGGGGTGTAATAGACGAGGCTGCGTGACGTTTGTTTCCATGGTGATGGTTTCTCTGTCTCCAGCACGTACGGCGACTGTGCTTAAAAATGTGCGCGCACATGAACGCGTGCGTTTGTGTAATGGCATTTTTGTCAATAAATAACGCAGCTTTTTTTTTTTTTTTCCACCGGCGGTGTTTATTTATTGGCACAGCAATAAATAAGTGCTGCTGCGATTGATGCAGGTTTAAATTCTGAGAGGCTTCGGTGGCATATTTTACAACACGCCTTTTTTTTGGGGTGGGGGGGGGCAGACGTCATTGAGGACAGGGCAAATTTCAAGTCATATTCCTGTCGAGATAACGATATGTATTTCACAGCTGACAGGTCAAATAGCGGAAGTGAAGGTTTATTCCGCCTTATTAATTGAACCAAGTTTCCATTTTTTGTTTTTAAATGCTCATCAATCAAGAAGGGAACCCGTGCGCTGCACTTGAGCGTCACGGTGCTGCCATTAAGATCTCCCTCAGTGATGACTGTAATAATGGTTAAAAATAGTTTTGTGTGGGCTCATCTTTCTCCGATGGGTTTGGAAACGCAATTTGATTGGGGGGAGGGGGGTGTCTGGAAAAAAAAAAGGTGATGCAGAATATAGCTCGTCGGATGGCTGCAGGTGGAGTTGAGCCCAGTGTATGTTTGGCACCAGAGTACAGTATTTACGCCGTCTTACATAATTGCATGAGCAAGCTGTTCGATTTCTTTGTGGAGAAAAAGGCTGATATCTGAGTGGGGCGTGACCGGCATGGCGAGGAGATTCTGACTGTCGCGCCGGACCCACTGAGCTGGAAGACGAGGATGAGGATGAGGATGAGGATGAGGGGGGGGGGGGGGGGTATGGCTGGGGAATAGTTGTGGATTTACAAGACGACGCCGCCCTCTGGTGCCAGTATGACAATATTGTATTCAGTTTGACACCGCAGAGCAAATATGGAATCGCAACGTTTTTGGTTATGCTTCAGTTTTTCATAAGTTGAACCCAAAGATATGACAATATTTTTTTTCCATTCTTTTCCACTGTTTGTGAGCACTCCTTCTTTTCTGAAATAACCCATGACAGTGAGGCATAGAAAGATAATGGCGTTGGTGAGCATTCGGCTGCCCACAATAAAAGGCCACTCTTGACTAAAACATACAGTTTTTCTTCCAACTGGTTTTCTGACCAAAATACATCAGTATCAATACATTTAATAATCATTATATTAGGTATGGGCGGCACGGTGGGCTCAGCTGTGAAGGCCTTGTCCTCACAATTCTGAGGTCCCGGGGTTCAATCCCGGACACGCCTGTGTGGAGTTTACATGTTCTCCCCGTGCCTGCGCGGGTTTTCTCCGGCCCTCCGGTTTCCTCCCACATCCCAAAAACATGCAACATTAATTGGACACTATAAATTGCCCCTAGGTGTGATTGTGGGTGCGGCTCTTTGTCTCCGTGTGCCCTGCGATTGTCTGGCGACCAGTTCAGGGTGTACCCCGCCTCCTGCCCGTTGACAGCTGGGATAGGCTTCAGCACTCCCGCCACCCTTGTGAGGATAAGCAGCTAAAAAATGGATAGATGGATGGATATTAGGTCTGTAAAAAGTTGTTTTTCACATTAGTAAATAAATATTACAAACTGCCTCAAATGATCTACATGGCACAGAATGCGATCAATGGTTATATTGTGTTATTTTGTTAAATATTTCTATTTTTTATTACAATGATGTTAAGAGAGGTACCAAATAGAAAGCCTGCCTCTGCTAGTTACAAATTACCATCCAACAGTGTAAATAATTCATGACGTAGTCTTGGACTGGATGTTAAAAAAAATGTTGCATAAAAAATAGATTTATGGTGACTGCTCACTGTTGTATTATTTAAATTGTTTCACTATTTTTAATTTAATAGCTTTCAAAAGTGCAGTTTAGTATACATTCATGCAATATCAATATTTGGTCTATAGAGAGAGCCCTCGGTTCGTTGATCTATCAGAACCAACTCCGACTCATGTTCGTGCCTTGCATCCGTGTGAAGGAGTCTTGGATTCAGGACATAAGACACGGGTCAAAGTTCAAACGTGTGGTCAGAGCTTAGTTCCAGATAGCACCTGCTTAATTCTCGTTTAAACCCCTCTTGGACCATCCATTTGAGAAATAAATCGTCCGTTGATGATTATGCTTGACACATAATCGGATGATAACAAGGACAGTGTGCAAATTTGCCGACAGCTGTCTGACCTTTTTGTACACAAGATGGCGTCATGATTGTTTCGATACGATGCAAAGCAGTTTTTCCGTCTCCAGTAAACGGATGCGATCGGACAGGCAAGCGTTCCGTCCTTTTGTGACATTGCAAAGACGTTTCCAGCCGGCTCGCGCGATCCCCGCTGTTGTAATTAGTGAAAAGAGACTTAGGGGACAGAAGGGCGCGCGTCACATGCTTCACCTGTCAAAACAGGACATCTGCTTGGCGCAGGCAAATTCCCCTCCCGGCATGACACCGAACCCCAACACGGCGGCGTTTTATATTTGCCAAGAGGGGAGAAAAATGTTGCCCGATCATCAAGAGTTCTTTTTCTATCTCCAGTGAAATATGTTGACATAAATAGACATGTGCATAAAATTAATTATGCTAAACTCTGTAAAAGCTGGGGAAGGTTCAGTCTTGTGTTTGCGTTTTATGATGCCGAGCAGGTGTCCGCCGTCACAATCTCGCCTCCCTTCCAAACTGGCATCTGCTCAAATGGAGCTCATTCACCTGCCGCTTCAACTTTTTTCTTACCCCCCACCGGAGCACGAGCCCAGCAGAGGAATAAAAGATGAGCTTCGATTGTTGTAATTCATCTGGGAGACCATCATTGGTGACACCCTCCATGAGTCACCTGTCCCCTCATTGAATGATGGCGGATGAAGAAGAGCTGCAAGTGTTAAGAGCTCGATTTAATGCTGCAGCTGCTACATCACACTTGGGCTCTTGCCGCAAGCAGAAAAATGTAGAAAAAAAAAAAAATCAGGAGAGAGCACACCTTTGTCTGCTTGGTACCGTGAGCAACAACTCAAACACAACAATGCGTTGAAGAAGGCTATTTGACAATCTTTTTGTTCTGATTGAAAATAATTTCTGCCGTTTTGTCACATTTTTTAAGCTCCTCCAAAAAACAACAAAACAAAACAAAAACAAAAACACTTCCGGCCCTCGAGCAAATGCTATATGGTAGTTTGCCAGCAGGATTACACATCAACTATCCATCCACCCATCCATCCATTTTCTTTGCCGCTTATCCTCACAAGGGTCGCGGGGATTGCTGGAGCCTATCCTAGCTATCAACGGGCAGGAGCCAGGGTACACCCCGAACTGGTTGCCAGGCAATCGCAGGGCACATAGAGACAAACAGCCGCACTCACAATCCCACCTAGGGGCAATTTAGAGTGTCCAATTAATGTTGCATGTTTTTGGGATGTGGGAGGAAACTGGAGTGCCCACACCCAGAGAAAACCCACGCAGGCAAGGGGAGAACATGCAAACTCCACACAGGCAGGGCCGGGATTCAACCCAGGACCTTAGAACTGTGAGGCCAACGCTTTACCAGCTGAGCCCACTGTGCCTCCCTATACGTCACTTAAAGAACATATTTTTATACTATTTTGTATCACACAGTAATGGATCAAAGAAAGCCAACTATCAATAAAGGCACTCATGAAGTAAATATTAAGAGACTATGTGAATCTCCGCCCCAAAATAAAAAAAAAAAAAGATATCCATCTTGCGCCATTTTCCTTTAAGAATTTAGTTCTTCTGGTTGCTATTTGTTTTCTTCATATTTAGCATAGCTTGTAAGGAGGATTTAAAAAAAAAAAAAAAAAAAAAAATGATGTGATTCATAAAATGTGGTACACAGACACCCTCTAGTGGTATCGGGTAAAAAGTGCTTCACTATATGTAGAAACTGCAGCATTATAGTAGCATAAACCTTTTTTAATCTGTCACATTATTTTGCTGAGTACAGTTTCAGTGTCAATTCAGTGTAAAATCAATTTTAATTATTTTTATTTTCCTATGCACAGTGTTCATGTTCAAGCTGGCCATAATGTTGCAGTCACCTACAGTAATATCGCTGTATTAAATATACTTTGTAGGAGTAAAACCTTTAGCTGGTTTTTGATAAACACCTGGGCCTTCATTTTGGTGATGGTGGAACTTGGAGCGCTAATTATTTTGTGAGATACTATTTGGTGTAAAAAGTTCAAGATCCTCTGCGATGCGATAGAGGCTTAAGCCTCATCTTCGGAACGGTTTCTACATTTTCCAATACCCCCCCCCCCCCCCGCCCCCAAAATAATCAATCATCTGGAAGAGGTTCTCATCTGTGAAGGTGCACAATTTGGGGCTGATCCAAATTGGGATCGTTCGGCCTTGGTGACGATCCCTGCACCATTAAATCCGGTTTGCGTTTGTAAATGAAACATTCAAGTCCTACAATGCTGACATCAGCGCTATGAAGTTCTCAAACGCCGCTAAAAAGATGCTCCCATAATGCTTAAAGGTGTGGAAAAACTAAAAACAATGCTGATTAGGTCTTATCTCTCTGGCTTTGTCACGATCTAATTTCACACCAGTTTTTCTTGCATTTACAGCGCAAGCAGGTGCTGCCCGGTTTTATTACGGCGCATCAGCTGCACCGCAATTAAGCCTCATTTCATCGCACTTCGCCCGATCGTATCTGACTAGTGCCACAGAGACTCCTTTATCTTTTGTGCAAACTTTTTTTTTTTTTTATAAATTCATCATTCTTCATGCATTTCCTGGCACGCGATCTGCCGGAGTGTCGCTTTTCATATGCAGTGCAGCCTCTTTGAAAAGCACCCATGTGAGACTTGAGACGAGTCCCCTCTTCTAAAATTGAGCATTCATGGGACTTTTCATTCACAGATATTTCATATATTTTGGCTTAATGCGCCATTATACTGTATATCGATCAATACCGATAATATTACACACCCTACTTTGCACAAAATGAATAAATTGTGGCATAATTTTGATGCATAACATTTATTTAGCATTTATTTTGTTATTTCATTTCCAAAAGTGAAACTCTTACAGATAAAGATTCATAAACACATGTGAAGTAAGTCACTGGTGGTGTAGTGGTAAACACGCCTGCCTTTGGTACGGGATCGATTCCCGCTCAATGATGGTGTCGATAGCTGCCCTGCGACTGACTGGCGACCAGTTCAGGGTGTAGTCTGCCTTTCGCCCGAAGTTAGCTGGGAGAGACTACAGCTTACCCGCAACCCTTGTGAGGATAAGCGGCTTGGATAATGACATGACATATAAAGTAATTTTCAGAATGCTAGTTTATGTTTTAAAAGGACTTTTGCTTGTTTCTACATCGCATTGTAATCTATTAATAGTGAATTTGGTGGCTTCATTAGCTCTAATTTCTATTCGTAAAATATTTAGTTCTATGTGTAGTGAATCTATAATTTGAATTCCAATTTTTGAACGGGACTCCTATAACCAATTACATTTTCCTTGTGTTTTAATTTAGTTTGGCCCCTGCGCACGCGAGCACATATTGTAACATGTAACAACTTTGCAGTTTCTGTGTTTGGTTGCAGAGAATTGTGCACCCGAGAAGGATTGTCGGCGTTATTCTATTAAGGTTTGGACCTTCAGCACCCGGCACCCGCACACGACCTTGCCAGATGATGCTATATATATATCAACATCATGAATATGGCTGTTTGCGCTCACACACACACACACACACGCAGTTCAATGTGTGAGTGCGAACGTGCGTCCTTTACTCCTGGCGAGGACACGAGCTCCAAGGGATGCCAACACTTTGGGACCACTTAGGGAAATGAGCCCCTTCTCACCTTCCCACTTCCATTTCCCCTCCATAATGCAACAGCGCAGCTTTGGGGAGAATAGCCGGCAAGCCACATGAATTAACAATTCAGGCGTCACCCAAACTGGGTTCATTTAGCGCACAGGTTCTCCAGATTTTTGTGTGCAGAGACTCCTCAGGGTGCAGAATTTTTTTCAGGGTCGGCTCATAATTCCAACACCAAAACAACGATTCCGTCGGAATTTTGGTTTACAAAATCACGCAGTCAGTGTTGCCAATTTTGCCGTATTTAGCAACTTTGCCGCAACTGGCAAATGTAATCTGGAATAAACGAGTAACATTTTTAAATTGTTTGTCACAGATTGCAGAATCATAAAATGAGTAGTAGGAAGCAGGCTACTAGTGCTCCCGCTTCCATGTTCCAGTTGAGGGACCAGCAGCACCATTTTGGGTACACCATCGGGCTCTTGGAGGAGGTCTGTTGGAATTTCATTATTGACCAAATGGCATTTGCCAATATCCATCCATCCATCCATTTTCTTTGCTGCTTATCCTCACAAGGGTTGCGGGGAGCGCTGGAGGTTATCCCAGCTGTCAATGGGCAGGATGCTGGGTAGACGCTGAACTGGTTGCTAGCCAATCACAGGGCACTTGGAGACAAACAGCTGCACTCACAATCTAGGAGCAATTTAGATTGTCCAATTAATTTTGCATGTTGTTGGGATGTGAGACGAAACCGGAGTGCCCGAAGAAAACCTGCACGGCACGGGGAGAACATGCAAACTCCACACAGGCGGGTCTGGGATTGAACCCGGGACCTCAGAAATGTGAGGCCGACGCTTTACATATTGAACGCTTGTACTGCATCTCCAAATTTTGTGATTTTTAGCAAACCATAGCTTGAATCTTTTGCGCTTAAGGAGCCTTCGCGTCCTTTTCAATGTGTTGTTTTGCAACTCCGCGCAAGCCATTTAGTAGTATCGGGATTATTTTGGTTTGCTGTCACTGCCTCCAGGAATCTGCTTCAAACTCTCTTGATGCGATTTCACGATTTATTTCTGCAGGTTATTATTACTTCCAAGTAAAAAAAACATCTGCATGCTCACAATTTCCTCGCATACACGCACATTTCTCATTATCGAAACTCATGAAGTCTAGCCACCAAAGCCGCATTTGCATGCCGAGAGGGTTCCAGCTAAGGGGGTGCGGAAGGGGGTGTGGAGGGGGCACTTGTCAGTGGTCATCAGAGGAGATTTTGCACATTTGAGTCCAAATTGAGTCGTAAAACTGTCAGCGGCAAAGTGAAGATCTATCGCGGCGCTTGTCTGGAATCGCTCTTCAAGCCTTGATGGCAAAGAAGAGGTGGGAAAGCGAGTCTCTCGTGCCTTTCCTCTCCTTGAGGGCATGCAAGAGACTTTTTCCAGGCCTCCGTTAAGAATGTTAATTACGTATCGATCCGCCTGCATTGCCGTGTGTGAGCAATGGCAGTCGTTCTTTCGCATTACGGGAGGCACGCCTCACCTGTACTTTTTTTTTTTTTTTTTACATCCCGTATCCTTTTGGAGCTCCGTGTCATCAAATTCTGGACAATATTGAACTTCCAGTGACCAGAATGAGAAAGTACCTCAATAAAATGGCTATTTGGGCCCAATGTGGACATTTTCACTTTGGGGTGTGCACTGTTTTGTTGCCAGATTGATGGCCATGTTTTGACGATGCATCTTCCCACATCTCATGCATGTTACAAAATATAATAAAGGAGCTTTGTTCTGCAGCCACCCTGCATCTACAGTACGATACCAATGCTGATACTAACAATTTATCTTTGTTCTACATTGACAGGGAAAAACAAAGCGAAGAAGAGAGAGCGGACGGCGTTTGAAACTGAGAGTAAGTCGTGGTTCTTTTCCTCTTTGCCGACCTACAAACTCAATGAGAGGAAAAAAAAGGAAGCCATAGGGTCGGGGGAGAGTGAGAGAGCAAGAGAGAGAGAGAGAGAGAGAGAGACTGCGCCACTTCCATTCTCTTTTCTCTCACTGCTACGTTCCATCAGCTGGACACACCTCTTCCTCCCCCTCATGATCATCAGCGTCACCATCCTCATCCTCGCCGTCGTCGAGCCTCAGTCGACGTCTCCGCCTGAAGCGCAGGCACCTCGGGATGTTGCGTGCTCCCCGCGGGAGACGCTCTAAATGGGCCACGCAGCGTGCCAAGACACGCTAGGAGACGCAGACAACGCGGGAGGGATGCTTCGGTCTTGGTGGCGGTCTGTGGTCCTGCTTAGCTTCGTCTCTGTGCCCCCCGCCGGCGCCGGTGAGTAATATAAGATCGCCAGATATCGACAGAGGTACGGCACAAACAACACGTGTTGATCGAGGGAGCACATGTCCACCGATCGAAATGGATTTTAGTGAGGCGTGCGGGCATCACAAAGGAAGGCTCATGTCGTCGGTGGGCTTGATAATCCAAATTGATATGCTGTGATGTTCATGGAAACTTTATCTTAAAATAACGATCCGGAATCAATGTATTGCAAACATGTCGTCTCCGAGATTGCCGAGAAAACGGCAAAGAAAAAGTCGCAAAGGTGAATACATAAGCACATCGCAACGATCCACAGGTACTATGGAAATATTTCCCGTATATGTACACGGTGTAGACATAAAACTGCAATGGGGGTTCTACCAGCATAAATGAAAAATCAGCAGTATCATAAGCAAAAAATGATCAGGTGAATGAAGACATTTTTTTGTCATGTTCAGAGAAGGTACATCAAATTTTAGCAACTGAGTCATTATTTTACAATTATCATCAGCTCATATTATGAGAGATTTTTGTTCTACATTAGCAAGAGAATAGTCAGCAGATTAACGAAACCTTTACGTGAATAAAACTGTAATTTTACCTTTTTTTATATTGGTAAAATTAAATCACACTTGGGGAACTTAGAGTCAATATTTTATATTTATAATTTTTATAGTGTTACGAGAAACTTTTACAAGAAACAAATGTAACTTTACATGAATAAAATTGTAAATTTACCATTTTTTATATTAGTATAATTAAACATTTGAGAACTCAGTCAATATTTTATATTTACAATTTGTATAGTGTTACGTGAATGAAGTAGTAATTTTACATTTTTTACGTTGAGAAAAAAAAATTCACATTTTAGCACACGAGTCATTTCAAGTGAAAATCCATAGTTATGATTTCCAAAAATTATACAATCACACCATTTTAATGTTCTAAAAAATAAAAATGTCCTAAGAACAGCATGCTGCCATCCTTTTGTTTCATTTATATTTGATACTTTTATTTTTTATGCTCACGCATTATAATATATTTAACGTTTTTGTGGGCCTCAGTATGTTTTTGCTTAGTACAGCAACATAAATACATAATATATAAAACGTATGCAGAGCACATGCCCGACGACAGCCGGGATAGGGTCCAGCACTCCCGCGACCCTTGTGAGGATAAGCGGCTCACAAAATGGGTGGATGGATGCGCGGCATATTTAGTTCTTTCACTCTGTTGAGGAACGGCGATGCCATTTTTGATGCACATTAGCATATGAAAGCTCGACGCTCAGGTTTTGCACTTTTAAGTGTTCACCGCACTTACACGAGAGTTTGGGTTTTTTTTTTTCTCTTAGAAGAACGCCATAGACGCATCTGGTGATTATGATGCATTATCATTATTAACCCTCGTGGAGCTGCAGATATCGGCGGTCTTGCAGGGGACTGGCGTGATAACCGCGAAAGATGCGTGAGGAAATCCCTCGCTGCCGCCGTGTTGTTTTGTTTGTGCCGCGCTCCCGACGTCTCACTTGCACGCTCGAACGCCGCACCCGCGCACTCCGAGCCTTCTTGGGGCCACACGGTGTTTTGTCACCTTAAAAAAAAAAAAAAAAAAGAAAATCCAATTCCGTGTGTATTATGTAATCCGTTTTTCCCCTTGCACTGTGTTGATGGCGTTAGTATCGAACAGAGAAAAGAAACTCGGGGACAGTACGTTTGTCTTCATCTCATGCAATGATTTGACCCTGCAGTGCTTGTGAGTAAGACGATGACCGCTCATCATTTGGAGTGCGGCGTCCCAACGCGATGCGGTCGTCACGGCGACCCCCGTGAGCAAAACGAGTGCCGAGGCCGAGTGCTGATGTGGTTTCGGGCTTAGTCGCCAAAGTCATCAAACCTGAGCTAAATCACGCGGCCTGTTCTCCAAACGTATTAATTAAAACTTTTAATTAAAATGTATGATAACTATTTGCTCCCTTTGTGTAATTCAAAATTACCCGTCGAGGAACGGCCAATTATCTTGTCCGTTTACTCATTGGTGCTCACAATGCAAATAAAGATTGTTGTAATCCTCACGGTGACATGGAGTGCACAGGTGTCAAACTCAAGGCCCGGGGGCCAGATCTGGCCCGTCGGATGATTTCATGTGGCTCGCGGAGGCAAATCATGTGTATCAACTTCCATGATTTTTTTTTGTTCAAATCTGTAGCAAAATTTCAAATTGTCATATCATAAATGATAACGTTGAGCTATTACAAGCATTTTTGTGTTACCAAACAACAATAGCTACATTAACCTTGATTTCTGATTCCAAAGCTAGTTCATAAATTTCATGTGTAAATATGATGAGGCGGTTCAAGATTTCTATCGTTTTACAGCCATAATGGCCCTTGGGAAACCGCGAGTACAATGTGGCCCGCGACAAAAATGAGTTTGACACCCCTGATGTAGTGCATTACTGGGCTTTTTAAAGGCTTTAAAGGTAAATATACAGTGGAGGAAATAATTATATGTTCCCCTCCTGTCATTTACTCACTTCTGAAGGTGATTGGTTCACCGATTATGGTAACGTTATAATAACAATCAATAATGCATTAAAAAAACACCCATTCCAAAAGAGTATGTAATCTGCACTTTATTGAGAGAAGTTATGGATAGCTGAATGTAGTCTGTAAAGAAAAAAAAATAATTTTCAGATGTCTTGAGTCATCTTAAGTGCACCCAAAGAAATTATTGAACATAAATGGTACTATTGTTGACAAGAAATGCAATGTATGATTATGTATGATTGCTTTGAGGACACATTAGACTACGCTGGCTTTATGGATGTTTATCGCTTTTTACTGTTCATCTTAGCGGCGGCACAGAAATGCGCATGCGAAAGCAGGAAGATTAAAAGACTAACGAGAAAGTCGGCGCTCGCCAAAATGTCTTGCTGCGCTTTATTGGATGAAGTATTAACGGAAATGAAAGATCACCCTGTGGGCGGAGCGACTTACTGTGAGCTCATATTGTGGATGAATATTTCATGGCACATTATTACGTCCTTTTTTTTTTTTTCTTCTGGTTTTGTCCACGCGTCAGATGCCCTCCTGTCAGCGCCGCTCAATGTGACCATTAGGGAGATTGAGGTCAATTCGGCCGTGGTCACATGGGAGACGTTGGAGGGAGACCCCGTCATCGGATTCGCCATCACTCAGCAGGTGCGTCAAGTCACAGTTTTAGGACTCCAAAAGTCAATAGTACTCACAAGTCAAAGAATTCTGAAAAATTAAATGTTTTAAATCTGTAGCTTATTTTGTTGTCACCAAGTAGAGTCGTGAGTACAACATTTGGGATGGTTTGATTCTGGAAAACCTGCTCAGAATGTCCCTCCTGTGTTTGGTGCCCCCAGAAGAAGGACGTGCGCATGCTGCGGTTCATTCAGGAAGTGAACACCACCACACGCTCGTGTACCCTGTGGGGTTTGGACGAGGACACGGAGTACATCGTCCACGTTCAGAGCATCAGCATGGGTGGGAGCAGTCCCCCCAGTGACGCCGTTCTCTTCCGAACCCCCAAAGAATCAGAGAAGTTGGCGTCCAAGAGTCCGGGTGAGGGACGGAAAATACCACTATAAAATACTACATCATAACAAGCTAGTGCCGCGCTAGTGCTATTGATATGATGATAATGAATAACTTAAAAAAATATACAAAACTTACCGGTAAATATGACTGAGACTCGGCAGTAACAAGCAACACTTGAGCACAGCGCAAACGCTAGCGCAACGCTAACAGGGCCGGTAAAAGTCACTTCCTCGGCACATATATTCCACCGCTCTCATTCTTACCTTTCCCGCTCAGTTGCCCCCTTGCGGCCGTTAGTAAAAAAATGCACAAATTAGCTGCATCATCGCTTAAACCGCAGCGTTGAAAGCGTGTGGAAAAAATGTGCGGCTTGTTGGCCGGAGATTACGGTACCAACATTGCCGTCATTAACCCCCCTCCGGCCTCACGTACAGTGTAATGTTCTCCTTCTCAAATGCAGAGGAAACGGTCTATTTGCGGCGGCCGCTGCTGCGAGCGGCGTTTCCAGTTTTATCAGGCTCGACCCAGTTAGCACGTCAAGAGCGGCCACTGCAAAAACGCTCATCAGCGGTGGAGCGATAAGGGAGAGAAGTGGGGAGAAACATATCTCAAAGGAACATCCCCGAGAAAGGAATATAGTTTAAGCTTCAAATAGTGAATAAATACAAGCCAGCAAGTACTGCGCGTCTTTTCTTCATATTTAAATTCCTGTAATGGCCTCGTATCCAAATACTTTGGTCTATGTTGTGACCTTGATGAAGGGCAACATCCAGGACTTTGGCTTCAATTTTTTTTTTTTTTTTTGCCTTTCCTCCCCAGACGAAATAACACTGGAGGAAATGAGCCAGGCCACTCAGCTCCGGGCTGGTGAAGTCATCATCATCGCGGTGGTTCTTGTCATGTGGGCAGGTAAACGGTGCCGCGCAGCAATGCATGATGGGTCACTGGAAGCGGTCGCGCTCTTTGGAAAAGATTCCCTATTGAACTGCGAGAGTATGAGAGCGATAGCATCAAATTTAAGAACAATCTAGTTTTGCCTCAATACTGTGCTAATGCTAACAAACAACGCTACAGACACATTAATAAATGGTATTGGTGTTGCGATGTTCAAAAACAATAATGTGAAAAATGACTGATAGGCCTGCTGGTTACTGACCCAATTGTGAAACTCTTCGTGTATATCTTTGTCTGCATTATACTGCCCTAAAGTGGCCAGCTCTCACACACCGGGAGCAGCGCAATGTCCATTGAATTGAAGTGAAAAATATGGCAAAAACGGTTGTGTTATTTCCATCTTATCATAATTGTTAGTTGTAATAAATGATATTTAGTGGTGTTATTTTTACTATTTAAAAAGCAAGCAAATGGACACTAAAAGATGGAGAGTACAAATGTGAAGGTGAAAGGGCGCTTAAGCACGAATTGTCTTTTTCCATGATTAATTGGACCTCAAGGTACCGGCAGAGGTGGACGCATGTATCAAGAGAAACTCTGCCTCCTCCCTCCAGCGGTCACGCAATCCTCCCAGCATGATTATTATTCCGCTTCCGCAGCGCCCGCGTCAATCTCCCCGCGCAATTCCTCCCCCCCCCCCCCCCCCCTCTCTGCATCCGTGTTTTTTTTTTAATACGGCGTCGTCGTTTGCATCTGTAGATTCTGCCACACTCAAGTCCTTCTTTTGTGCGCCAGGCGTGATTGCGCTGTTCTGCCGTCAGTATGACATCATCAAAGACAACGAGCCCAATAACAACAAAGACAAGGCCAAGAACTCGTCGGAGTGCAGCACTCCCGAGCATCCGCAGGGGGGGCTCCTGCGCAGCAACGTTTGACGTCCGCTCTCCGGCTGCCGACCCCGCAATAACTTAACCCCCTCGAACCTCAGGACAGGTGAGCACCGTGTGACCTTTTCAAAATATTTTCACAAAACATTAAACATAGACCCCAAAACAAAAAATACGTTCTATTTTTTTCTTTGGTTTTTTTTTTTTTTTTTTTTACAAAACAACATACTGTACATGCTCATACATAGCGTGTACAGTATGTATGATATATGGTTGTTGGTATATACTCCCTACACAAATAGATACACAATGACTCAATTAAAAAATACAAAAAATAAATATATACTGATACCAGTCATTTTATTGGTATTAGTGTACATTTATTTTAGTATCTTCATGAACATGAGTTTACATTTATTATCCTCGAACGTCCCCGTTTTCAAATAAATCTGTTTTCGAACGAAAAATTTGAGATTTTTTTGCTTCTGTTACCGAATGAAAATGGAATTAATCCCCAATCATGGCTCCAAAGAAGGCAAGTTGCTTGTTTAAAAGTTATTCTGCACGTTTGTTAATAGAAAAAGTTTCTTGTTTGTTAATTAAAAAAAAAGACACTACAGAAAAGGCAATGCACTCCCAGCCTCGTGTACTCGACTACTAAAGCATACATTTTAGGCAAAAAATAAATATATTTCTTCAATTATTTTAATTATTTAAACTAAACATGTATTTCTACTAGACAGTTTATTTTCAGGAAAAGCTAAAAAATACTTTAAAAAGCCAAATTTTTTTATGCTTGGAACGCATTATTTCTTTTTCCATTCATTGTAATGGGAAACATCGATTCGGTTTTTGAACAAATCACTTCCTGAACTGTTTTCTGGAACGGATTGTGGTCGAGAACCGAAGCATTGTACTGTATTTGTATTCAGTTTGATGCTAAACATCACAAACTTTGAGCTTTTTTTCTTTATTATACTGTTTAAAAATGCCTTATTTTTAAAAGTACGGTATGTTTTGAAAATGTAATCAGCAATAAGTAGTCCTTGACAGGGTGTATACAGGATGTATATGTATCCCTTATGTACAGTATGCTTGTGTGTGTATATAGTGCACACACATTTGTATATGTACACAAATATTTTCCCTTTGTAACAACTGCATATGCCAGAACTTCATTCAGATCCATTTGTAGGAGAAATTATGGAAAATCATTACATTAACATAAGTGGATTTAATTAAAAAAAATCTGCACCTTTTGCTTGATCTCCATTAAAACGTAATCAATTTTATGTCCCCCTTCCTCTCGCTCCCGTTTTATGAAAATCCATTTTTTGTGATTTTTTTTTTTTTTTTTTTTTTTTTTTTCCCCCCCCTGCGGTTCTACTAACAAGGAAACAAGGAGGGGAAACATAATCTCCTTGGCTGAAGTAATGCAATCCTTCACTGTCTACTTAATAAATATCCCAGAGTTATTTTCCTGGGCAGGATTAATGTTAAACTGTTGAATAGGCTTAAAGCGAGGGTAAAAAAAAAAAAAAAAAAATGATAAGCCATCAAAAAATAAGTACGGAATTGCCTTGCAATGCATTTTCTTCTATTTCAGAGCCTGAGAGGCATTCTGCAACCAAACGCGCCGAGATGCAGATTCAATGTTCAACTCCACTTGGCACAATGAAGAATTGTGGGAAATATCAAAGGATTCCAACAAGGGCAGCAACGGAGGACATAAATCACGTTTATTGTGATCAAAAGCAGCCCCTAACCGTGCATACGTTTGACTCGCTTCCAAAATCCCATTCCTGGCCGTCCCATCTGTCGTTTTTTTTTTTTTGGGCCGTTGCCGTGGATTCGCCTTTGTGTCAACGTCGCTTTGGGTGATGCGCGTCCTCGCCATCTTTCGGGCTTGCGGGCCGCCCTTGACATTTCAGGAATAAAACGTGACAGTTTTTTTTTTTTTTTTTTTTTTAACAGCACACCACGCCGTACTCCCCGCGGCGGCCGCGACTGACGGAATAAAATTCCGAGGATCGTTCCGTCATAAAGATTTTAAAAGTGACGTCTCACTACTTTTTAAACGAGCTTCCGTGCACTTTGACGTCCGGACGTTAACTTCTTGCACTCGTAAACTTTTAAATGGCCCCCGCGTGGGATGGAAAATGACCGTAATCGCGATCGGGCACTTTGTAGCTTTCGGGATGGGATTAATGCATACATAATGCATAATGTGCATAATGGACACAATCCGCAACACGAACTTAACCTCATTTTGCGGCTGTCGGGGGGCCAATGAAGGACAACGATTCGCATTTCAGGCCAAGATGGATAGAAGAAAGCTCATTTGAGGTTGAGCTTCTTTTTTTTTTTTTTTTTTAACATTGTGGCATTGAGATGATAAAGCACTATGCTATCCGCAGTGTATTCGTGTATGAATTATTGTTCTTCAGTGACACCAAATGTATTTGCAAAAGCCAGTGGAGAAGTGTGCTGTGAGAACTCCAATCTATAACAAATAAGATTCCCTTATACTGTACCGGTGGTGGTGTATCGGTCTTCTTTGCCGCTTATCCTCACAAGGGTCACGGGGCGTACTGGAGCATATCCCGGCTGTCAACGGACAGGAGGCGGGGTGCACCCTGAACTGGTCGCCGGCCAATCACAGGGCACATAGAGACAAATAGTCGTACTCGCAATCACACCTATGTGCAATTTAGGGTGTCCAATTAATGTTGCATGTTTTGGGGATGTGGGAGAAAACCGAAAATCCGCGCAGGCACGGGGAGAAATGCAAACTCCACAGAAGCGGGGTCGGGATCGAACCCGGGTCCTCAGAACTGTGAGGCCAATGCTTTACCATTGTTTGGATGGATGTGTATGGAGAGGTGGAAAACTTAGCTTAGTGCCCCACACCCAGACACAAAATAGTAATTGGTAGTGCCCCCCCCAGCCCCCAAATCACTTAAACCTTGTAACACCACCCCCCCCCGACCCCCACTTATGTTGACAATTGATTTACAAAATAAATACAACGATTAAAAAAAAAAAGGAACATTTAGTTGTTTGACTCGTGGCAGCCCAATGGATCAGCTGGTAAAGCGTTGGCCTCACAGCTCTGAGGACCCGGGCTTGATCCAGGGTACGCCTTTGTGGGATTTGCATGTTCTCCCCATGCCTTCGTGGGTTTTCTCTGGGTGGGCACTCTGCTTTCCTCCCACATCCCAAAAACATGCATCATTAATTGGACACTCCAAATTGCCCCTAGGTGTGATTGTGAGTGCGATTGTTTGTCTCTATGTGCCCTGCGATTGGCTGGCAACCAGTTCAGGGTGTACCCCGTGTCCTGTCCGTTGACAGCTCGGATAGGCTCCAACACTCCCCGCGACCCTTGTGAGGATAAGCGGCAAAGAAAATTGGATGTTTGACTCGTGTACCCCGCTTGTTCTCCTAGTGGGCTGAATTGTCCTACCAGTGAGGGCAAAGAGCATATTCGTACATGTCCACCACGAGTCGGCTGTCCAAAAAGGCTTGAATGTCATGTCATATCTTCCTCTTATTGCGTATGTTTTATCTCTGACACCCACGCAGCCTCCCCCCCTCCCTCCCTTTTCTCATTATCTCCACTCCCGAGCCCCGACTCCCATTAGTCCGCCTTCTCCGCATCAGCGCTTTTCCACCTCATTTGCCCTCACCGCCGCCCGTGTGTCCTTTTGATTGTTTAGCGCGTGTTGTCAATAAAATGTCACGGGAAAGAAAAGTGTCATATTATGTTTATTATTGTAACGCCTCGCGTGCAGTGGTGTAGAACTCCCATCTTATCAATTCCGTCTTGTGTTCCTAATGTTGTGCCTGTTGAGTGTGATTTTTACGTTTATTTTTTTTCAAGCTCTGAATGAACCTCACTTTTGTTCCACTACAACACAGATCGATAAATTGTGGTATGATACAAACACCTGTGTAGAATTGATTGTTGCTTGATTCTGTTAAAGCAGGGGTGTCAAACTCATTTTCTTCACGGGCCACATTGTAATTGCAGTTTCCCTCAGAGGGCTGTTATGGCTGGGAAAGAACAAAAATCTTGAACCGGCTCATCATATTTACACATGAAATTTATGAACTGGTTTTGGAATTTATAGTAATGGTAACACAAAAAAATGCTAGAAATATCTCAATGTTATCATTTATGATATGACAATTTTAAAATGTTGTTACAGATTTGAACAAAAAAACTCATACGCATGATTTGCCTCCGCGGGCCACATAAAATCGTGTGGCGGGCCGGATCTGGTCCCCGGGCCTTGAGTTTGACACCTGTGTTATAAAGCAACTAAGGGAAAATGGAGTGCACTGTTTTTGTATAAATCCTTTTTTTCTGCATTTTTTTTTTTGAAAAAAAAAAAAAGTTAATTGATGTTTAAAAAAATCATATCTACATTGCATCTACAAATTTAACAACAGTTACAAAAAAAAAAAAAAAAGCTAATTTTCTCCATTGTCAAGTGAGGAAATTAAGTCAAACGCCTGTCCTATTTTCCAGGAAAATGTCAATGTTCAAGTATGGATCACATATGTATTATCGAGAAATAAATATTTTCAACGTACCCGCTAATGACGCTCTTCGTTAATCGTGACTTAGGGTGGGATGGGGGGGGTTGCATTCATTAACGCCACTGCAGACCATTAGCAGGTGTTTATTTGCGCAGTAATGTGTCATCTAACTGAACTGAAGCACGTTGGTCAGGAGGGGGTTTTTTTGTCCATTATTTGGTTGTGAAGTGAGACTTTTTTTTTTTTTTTTTGTTCTGTGAGAGATGTAAAATGTTATTTTTGTCTTTTACGTCATAGCATACAGGCCTTGTATTGAATCACTTGTCATCATGTGACTGAAGCAAACCACGACAGATGTCGGCCCCCATATTGGAGTGGGGGGGGGCTTGTCTCCGATTTCTCACTTGACCTTTGAGGCCTCTTCTCAACACCGTATTTCAAATCGACATGCACGTTACAGCAAGCATTTCTCTTTTCTCTTGTACACTTTCGGCCTTTCTGCTCTTTCTCGGCGTGCCTGCGTGCGTCCCTCAAACCGAGCCCGAGGAGAGCGCCTTCAATAATGCAGGTGGTTAAGTAAGAAGGGCGGGGACACATGACTCGACCACATGACTTTCAGTCCCCCAAAAACGAGCACATGACGTGACGAGATCACGTGTATTGGATTTGCATTTTTCAACTGGTGAACTGAATTCTCTTAACTTGTGAGGACAATTTACAGATGGCCATTTTTCCCCAAGATAAAGACAGAGTGGCAGTGCGAATGGTCAGTTCGGGGTTATGCCCGCTACCTGCCCGAAAATAGCTTGGATCGGCTCACTTGTGAGGATAGGCAGCTCAGAAAATGGATGGCTTGATCAGCAGTACATTGAATGTCAAAAGACAGGTCACTGTTAAACGTCTCCGGTCCAACATTGCCACCTGCTGGTTAAAGAGTAAATTGCACTTTTTTTTGCATCTCATACGTCACTAAAATGGCTGGGATTGGCTCACTTGTGAGGATAGGCGGCTCAGAAAATGGATGGTTGGATCAACAGTACATTGAATGGCAAAAGGCAGGTTAATTAACGTCTCCAGTCCAACATTGCCACCTGCTGGTTAAAGAGTAAACTGCTGTTTTCTCAGATCGTTTTTTTGTTTCATATGTCACAAAATATAGAGTAACCTCCGTATTTATTGATGTAAGATGAAAAAATAGCATCCACCCATTCAGGTGTTAATATTTCAAATGTTAAAAAAAATATGTAATGAATGCACACGCACAAGATCGGCCAATTATTCACACAGCTGCACAAATTACAGTTCTTTTGATTTGTTCAGCTTTTATTATTATCAAAGATCGTATTAGTCATGTGAATCATACAAACAAAAGTTTAAAAAATATACAGGGAAGTCCGCTGAGTGTCAGTTTGTCATTCATGAATTTGATAGATATTTATGCAGAAGCTAACCTGTTATTTACTGAAAAAGTCACCTACTCGCTGTTCTTCTGCTCAAGCCAAATGCACACTTAGTATTAAAAATGCTTTTTGCAATAATTTTGAGGCCAAGGAACTGTATTGAAGTAAAGGGAGGATGTTCATTTATTTTCAGCTTGTAGCCTTGCCTAATAGTAAGTGCTTTGCTGCCGTCTTGTGGCACAAATGCGCAATTACAATCATTTTTGGCTTGCAGTTTTTTTCCCCAATTCATGGGGAGCGCTGTAATATTACTCTTGCTTATTTTGGGAATGAATACATATGGATATTTGAAACAAAGTTATTATTGCTGTACATACACTTGGAGCGTCTTGTTTTAAAGCGAATTAGAAAATAAGACCGGGGGCGTTTCCGTTGGTGCCGTTCCAATCGGGTTCACTCAGCCAGTCTTGGGGCATCAGCCCAGGGTCCAGGATCTGGGAGTTGGTACGCGACAAGGCCAGTCTGAGTTGACGAGTAAACAAAACACAGTCAGTCAGATTTTACTAACCCACTTGAACATTAATCACATGGGGGGGATTAGCAAGAATCAGTTTTACAAAAACTAGACAACACCAAGCTCACCTGGAGAAGGCCTCGTCCAAATCGTTGTGTAGTTTCTACATTTTGAAAGGGGGGGGGGGGCGCTTTATGTCGTCACACATCACAAAGTAATTTTATGCAATTGTGTCACAATTCCGTGCCTTACCCAAGATGGATTATTATGACTCTCACGTGTCCTGTGGTTGTCCAGCTGGTCAACATTGTCATTGGTTTCTGCTCCAAAATTGTCCTCAAAGTCCAACAGGTCGACGCTGGCCACGTCTTGCAGGAAACAGTCACAGAAACATTTCTTTCAAATAGTGCGTATTATTGTTGTGCTTGTAGGTGATGGCAGCGCCGTTACCTTTGGGGCTGGAGGATCTCTCGCTTCCGGAACTACCGCCGACCCCCTCGCCTGAACCGGACTGGCCTCGCCTTCCTTTTTCTAGAACACAGGCCACAGGACCGTTTTTCCTCGCAGATCGAGGAGCGTAAACCGCTTGACGCACAAAAAAGGTGAGAATAATTTTTCAGCACATCTGAGAATCGTGCCGTCCCTGACTCGAATTGTAAAGTAAATTATTATTATTAGGATTACCGTAATTTCTGGCCTACAAGCCATGACTTTTTTCGCACGCTTTCAACCCTGCCATTTATGCGGGTAATTTTTGCATTTTTTTTCTAAACGGCCGCAAGGTGAGAGTGAGATATGTGCCGAGAAAGTGACTTTTACCGGCACTGTTAGCGCTGCGCTAGCGGTAGTGCTGTGCTAGCGTGTTGCCGCTGTGTTACTGCCGTGTCTCAAGTGATATTTACCAGTAATTTTTTTTTTTTAACCAGCCCTGTTAGCGCTAGCGCCCTGCTAGCATTAAACTCTTTCTATGTACTATCTTTCTTTGTAAATATCTCTTATTTGAATGTGAGTTTCAATGTGGGCACATGCGCGCTTACACAGCTGCGGTGTATGTGTGTACCAAATGGTATTTCCTTTACAAATGTACTCGGTGAGGCTTATAACCAGGTGCGCCCTGGAGGTCGGGAATTACGGTATCATAAACTTACCTTCTAGTGTCACTTGCCAAAGTTCAAACGCCACTCGGAAAGCCTGAGCTACGGTCAAAGCTACCGCACGAGCCTGTGAAAAAAAACACACACATACGCGTGAATTGCAGCACTTTCTCGTGGAGACGGCGTCGCTCCTCACCACTTTCTTGGTGGAGCACAGGTAGGCGTGGCACTCCAGCGTCCCGTTGACGGTGTTCTGAGCGATGAACGCAAACAGTCTGTCGTGGACTTTGTCCACCGTGCAGTAGGATATTCTGCAGGGGCGCCGTGGTGAAGACATATAAGGACAAATGTAGCGCACGTTACCGACAGTTGGCGCACACGTTACCGGTATATGGAGATGTTTTCCATGAAGCTGTCGGTGGAGCGGTCCAAGACGGCGATCCCTTGAGTGGACACTTTAAGCCCGACTTTCTGCGCTTTCTTCCCACTGGCTTTAGCCTGACGAACAAAGCAGTATAGCCAAGATTGCTTTCTCTGAAAGCAGCACTAGTAAACAAAGTCTTACCGTGGCAACAATCCTCTTTACCGCCGCCGCCGCCAGGTCCTCGCCTTTGGGCCGGTCCACTAAGGTCGTGCCGAGGTGACGGACGTGAAAGGTCATCCCCGCCAAGATGGTCTCCCTCGTGTCGGTCCAGTTCTCTGGGAGCTCTGCCGGACATAAAATGAAGACGTCGTGCAAACAGATCAGCGGGCGATGCTTTTTTAGAGTCATAGACGAGGTGGGCGGAGATGACATTTTATGCATATTTTTAAGTCAATCTCAAGTGTTAAGATTCAAGTTCCAAGCAAGTTCCAAATTTACTGTGGCAGCGGTCAAGCAAGTTGAGTCAAGTCATTGCTTGGGTTCGTCTTCTTTTTCTTTCGGCTTGTCCCGGTAGGGGTCACCACAGCCTGTCATCTTTTTCCATAATGATCTTCCTCTCTAACACCCGCCGTCCTCATGTCTTCCCTCACAACATCCATCAACCTTGTCTTCGGTCTCCCTCTCGCTCTTTTGCCTCTGGACATGTCCAAAGCATCTAAGTCTTCTCTCTCTCTCACCTTGTCTCCAAAACGTCCAACTTTGGCTGTCCCTCTAATGAGCTCATTTCTAATCTTATCCAACCGGTTCACTCCGAACGAGAACCCCAACAATCTCCAGTTCTGCTTCGTGTTGTCTCTTCAGTGCCACCGTCTCTAATCCGTACATCGTGGCCGGCCTCACCACTGTTTTCTAAACTTTGCCCTTCATCCTAGCGGAGACTCTTCTGTCACATAGAACACCAGACACCTTCCGCCAGTTGTTCCACCCTGCTTGGACCCGGTTCTTCACTCACCATCGCTCTGGATTGTTGACCCCAAGTTTTTGAAGTCGTCCACCCTCGCTATCTCTTCTCCCTGTAGCCTTACTCTTCCCCCTCATTCTTTTTACTTCGGCTAATCTTCATTCCTCTCCTTTCCCGTGCATACCTCCATCTTTGTAATTGTCCCTCCACCTGCTCCCTTTCATCACAATATCTCCAATCACCATTTTTTTTTTTAAAAATGGCCTTTAATCTATGAATTGATTTTCTTCTCAGTGCCGTAACTGTCGTGGCTCTCATGTTTGAGTTGCAACCTTGCCCTTTGCTCTTCACTTTCTCGTGATGTGCTCACAACGATAATTGGAATTAAATCAACTTCGGCGTCTTCGCCATCACTTCACGAGGCAGCCTTTGCGTTTCTGCGAACTGGTGGGCTCTTCGGAAATGGGTGGGATGGGGTGGGGACGTCATATCTAGGTCAGCGGTACGGTCAATGTAAAGTCAACATAATCATCTCCGAAAACAACATCTCGTCCCTGTTAGTCAAACATCAAAAGTTTGGGAATGTGCTCGTTGAACATTTCGGGACGCAATGTAACAGGCACGTTTTGGGGAAAAGAGTGGGGGGGGGGGGGGGTGTCATCGTGTGACTGCCGAAGGAGCAGCTGCGTGGTTTCTTATCAGTTTTGGTGCAGTCCGCCCCCGACTCTGGATCTGTGTTTACATTAATTTCCTTAGAGCAAGGAAGGAGGGGAAAGGGTGTCCGGGGAGTTTCGAGGGGAGGCTCGACATACATGGCAGCTACAATAAAGTCACACTCTGAGCAAAAATAATAATAATTAAAGAAAATAACAACAACCCTATATAAAAAGTGGTACAGAAGCAAGTCGATAATACTGTATATCCGTCAGTTGAGACTCTGCCACATCTATTTCCACGCTGGCCCAAAAGGGCAGACAGTTGGCTAAACACACAATCGCCATAGCAACTGTCAACTGTGTCCATGCACCACAAAAGTACTCAACCAAGGCACGAAGTACATGTATCACGTGCACTGAAAGTGGATTCCAAGTCCAGTTGAGGGGGTGGATAAGGAAAAACCACTTGGAAATTTGGTGGTGCAGGATTTGATGAAGAAACCGGTACCATTTAATGTGACCTAGCCGTGAAAACATTTAACGACATAAACATAATTGGAACTTTATGCAACGCAGGCCCGCGGAAAACCTGCAGAGTTGGACACAGTTAATACAGGTCGACCCGAGCGAGGAATGCGGTCCGCGAAGCCCGATCCTGTACAATTCCGGACTCTACACGACAATGCGCCGCTTCTAATAAATGGGTCAGTAGCCGCATTTACCGGGAAGCCTTAATTCCGCTAATCGTCGGTGTTAACAACACGATTAGCGTAAAATACCTTTTTCAAAGGGGGGAGAAAAAAAATAATCCAGCCAATTACAGAGAAGTTTTAAATCTGTTTTTCTGTGTGATCTCGTTGAGATGTCAGAATGAACATTTTTTGGTTTATCACGGACATATTTTAAAGAATAGAAGTTGTCACTCAAAACAAAGCGACCTACATGACTCAGCAGAAATTACATCTTCAACAGAATTGCTTTTGCGAACCCTCTCCTAGTTCTTATCTCGGACACTTTAACGGTCTGAGAAGTCTCAAATATTTCCACCTCGTTTTGACCTTGTATGAGAACGCCTGAAAATTGAAAGTCTCTGTTGAAAGACAAAAAAAAGTGAAAATCCCCATGTTAGATACATTTGAGTCCGCCTTCATCCATCCATCTATTTTCTACCGCTTCTCCGGGTCGGGCCGCGGAGGAAGTGGCTTCAGGAGGGATACCCAGACTTCCCTTTCCCCAGCCACTTCTTTCAGCTCTTCCGGAGGGATCCCGATGCGTTTCCAAGCCAGCCGAGAGACATAGTCTCTCCTGGATCGTCCTTGGGGTCTCGTTCCGGTGGGACACGCTCGGAACACCTCACCGGGGAGGCGTCCAGGAGGCATCCGGATCAGATGCCCCAGCCACCTCATCTGACTCGACACTGAGCCCCTCCGGATGACCGAGCTTCTCACGCAATCTTTAAGGGAGAGCCCAGACACCCTGCGGAGAAAACTCATTTCGCCCGCTTGTATTCGGGATCTTGTTCTTTCGGTCACGACCCACAGCTCGTGCCCATAAGTGAGGCTCGGAACGTAGATCAACTGGTAAATTGAGACCTTCGCCTTTTGACTTAGCTCACTCTTTACCACAACGGACCTGTACAAAGTCCGCATCACTGCAGACGCTGCACCGATCCGTCTGTCGATCGCCCGCTCCATTCCTCGTGAGCAAGACCCCAAGATACTTGAACTCCTCCACATGGGGCAGGACCTCATCCCCGACCCGGAGAGGGCACGGCACCCTTTTCCGACTGAGGACCATGGTCTCAGATTTGGAGGCGCTGACTCTGATTCAGAGTCCGCCTGTTTTGTTAAAGATCAGTAGCAGAAGTGAGCAAGTCAGCCACGAGTACGACTTTCAGAACTGCCTTCTCTCATTACGCTGTCTAGTCAGGTCATCCCTTTTTTCTTTCTTTTTTTTGGAATTGCGTCGCTCACGGCTCTTAGAAGTTTGGGGAGATGACATAACAACAGACGTTAGCTTTAGCCTTTTATCTCGTCGGGGCCTTGCCGCTAGCCCAGACTTTGATGGGCGCGGCTGACGGATGCAACTTCTTGATAACGCGTCTAAATGCGTGAAAAGTAGTTGTTTTGGAGATTCCAACAATGTTTTTCAGGTGCCGGTAAATCTGTGCCAAGCACCGCAAAGTGTATACGCTAATAAAAATATTGGTGAGTCAGTAAAAAAAAAATAATAATAATGAAAAAAATGGACCGTTGGTGGTTTAGCTGGATGACTCAAATGATACAATGCTTTTATTAATTTGATTTTTATCCAGCCATCCATTTTCTTAGCCACTTATCCTCACAAGGGTCGCGGGGAATGCTGGAGCCTATCCCAGCTGTCAACGGGCAAGAGGCAAGGGTACAACCTGAACTCGCATATTAAATATCTATGTACATCAATTAGCGAGGAAATGGAAGGAAAAGGAAATCAATCACTCTTATCAATTTGTGACTCTCGTCTGACCTTTTATCTGTCAAAAGGAAGTAAAAGTGTTTCATAGTTCTCAGTGTATCTTCAAATAAAAATGCACCTGTTACTTCAACTAGTCGCTTCATTCTAATTAAGCCAAAATTTTGAGAATGTCTACAAACCTATTTGAGTGGATAAGCTTTACACAATACAAGTCAAAACAAAAAGATTGGTGATCAAAGTAGTAAGCGCCACTTAAAATTGCATCGTCTTTTATTTTTAGTTTTCGAGGAGGAAAAAAAAAAAAAAAAAAAAAAAAACACCCACACAAAACAAAGCACGTGCACGTCTTACTTCGGTGTCTTCCCGCAGTCCAGGACTGTTTAGCCGCACTTGGTTTTCGGATCATGGCTCTGCCGGCCGACTTCAAGGCGTCCATATCGGCGTAAAACGTCCAGGAAGTCCGCAGATGTGAAATGAAGTTTTTTTTTTTTTTTAAGTGTTGACCGGCGAAATCTTGATGGCGAGTGCGTCCTCGTGGTGCTTTCGCGTTTCTCGGAAATCCAAGCGTTCGTGTGAAAAACGCAACAAAACCAATTAAGCTGCGTTCAAACTGCGTCGGAAAGTAAAATATATTTCCATTTAACAAGTTAAAGAGGGATAGCACGGTGGAGCAACTGTTTAGAGCGTTGGCCTCACAGTTCTGAGTTTGAATCTCGGCCCCGCCTGTGTGGAGTTTGCATGTTCTTCCCGTGCCTGCGTGGGTTTCCTCCTACATCCCCCCAAAACATGCAAAATTAATTGGACACTAAATTGCCCCTAGGTGCTCTCTATGTGCCCTGTGGTTGGCTGGCAACTAGTTCAGGGTGCACCCCGCCTCCTGCCTGAAGACAGCCGGGACAGGCCCCAGCACTCCCGTAATCCTTTTGAGGATAAGCAGCTCAGAAAATAGATGGATGGGAGTTACCGCAGTTAACTTTTGTCTACCTTGTAACGTTTGTGGGGCATTTCACAGGTGGAGGATCATGCCTCCCGATAAATAAATACATAAAAAATAAAATAACTAAATAAATTTAAGATACTGACTACAAAGCAGCATTCAGGCAGTTAAAGAAAATATTTGCTATTTTTGATAATTATTTTGCATTAAGTTTTCTTTTTTGTGCACAGACTATTTGAAATTTAAAAGACAGCAAAAAAAAAAAATTTACCGACTTAGGCATAATACAAAATACATAAACACACAAATTATGTTGACCTCTCTTTGTCCCTTTTTTTTTCTTTTCTCACAATGTCAACTGCATTTTACAAAGTCAGACCGATCCACAAACGATTTCGTTTCAGGTAGGTCACATGAAAGCACAAACATGATCAAAAATGGTTCACATTCACAGAATTCCCGCCCGCTTGGAAAGTACAGCAAAGTCAACCGAACTCGCTGAGATATGCAAAAATACTGCCTCATAATTAAATCCACCCCCCCCCAAAGAAAAGAAAATCAAAGTGACAACTTGTTGCTTCATCACCTTCAACCATCTACATACGCTCTAGTGACACAAATAATAAAACAGCACCTTTTAAAAATAAAAAAAAATTCTAGTTACATCAATTGAAGAGTGGGTAACACACAGTAACACTTGGCACTTAAATAAACAAAGCAACATTCCTTTGTAAGTTAGTGTACATCGTTGTAAACAAATTGAACACAATCAGTTTTGGTTTGTTTGGTGCACCAAGACTGTGTCACT
This sequence comes from Syngnathoides biaculeatus, assembly GCF_019802595.1. NCBI lineage: Eukaryota > Metazoa > Chordata > Actinopteri > Syngnathiformes > Syngnathidae > Syngnathoides > Syngnathoides biaculeatus. Next base: position 11,713,218 of record NC_084640.1, on the reverse strand, counting down.
ACCAAAATAATAATTTAAAAAAAGTAGTTTCCCTTTCCACAAAACTCCGTCTGTCGTATTTGTATGTAAATTGAAAAAAACGAGTTCTCCTTTGAGCTGGTGACGTTTCATTGTTATTTGCCTTTAGATATGAAAAAAAAAAAATTGCCACGCGCAGCCCGGCTGCAGCTCGGCTGCAGCTTTTCAAGAAATTGCACAATCGAAAGGCACTGTAAAATATGCAAAAATGATATAAAACCGGACATCGTCAAATTCAGTGATTATGCCATAACGGCTTGTAATTTAGTCTATGTGGAGAGAAAATGTTATTTGCAGCACAAAAAAAAAAGGTGATATGTTTTGGCAGTGCCTTGATTAATCTTGGAGGCATTTAGATTATCAATCAAGCAAGTAAATGGAATTTTGATTTTTTTTTTAAAGGAGTTAAAAGAAAACCATCACCTCATAATCACAAAGCATGAATAGTTTTACATTCATGTTTCTCTTAAATTGATGTTTTTAAGTGCCTTTAAGATAAAGATGAGAACTGTTGACTCAAGAGGGGGAAAAAAAATAAATCACAAAGCAACGACAATGGCTTTTTCTTCATTTGTCCAACAAATTATTCCTCTTTCCCCTCGTTTATTTCAACGCTGAACATCACAAACCCTCTCAAAAAAAGAAAACAATGCAGATATGTTTGGAGTTGCGTCCCTCTGTGCAAAATCTGTCAGATGCTTGTAAACTCATAATGACCCTTAACAGAGAGCTTTTCCTTTAAAAAAAAAAAAACAAACAAAACAAAAAAAAAAGACAATTCAGTCTAGTCATTTTTTGAGGGGCTGGTAGACCGAGGCGTTGGGGTCCAGGGACGACGGACTATTGTCCATGAACTTGGAGGAGTAGTGCGGCGTCACGGGGCTCAGGTTGCTGCTGTCCGGCGAGTACGAGAGGCTCGGCATCACCGCCATCACCTCGGCGATCTTCTGCTTGAGCTCTGCAATCTCTTGCTCCCTCTGGTGGATCTGACCTGAACGAGTGGGGAACAGACCGGACCGTGAGGGACCTCTTTACTCCCCCCAACAACAAAAAAAAATGAAAGTTTAAATTGTACACATCTTCATGCTGGTCTCTTGCCCAGAGCTCACCCGCGACCCTGACAAGGTCAAACGCACTCGAAAACGAACAGAGGCCGCCTCTACCTTGCGCGATCTCCAGCTGCCGCTTGGCGTCGCCCAGCGCGGAGAACAGATCCAGCTTGATCCTGGTCTCGGCACTCAGGCTGTTCTCCAGGTGCTGCGTCTTCTCCTGCATGGCTGCCAGCGCCGACATCAGCACCTCCGTGTCCTTCTCGTTCTCTTTGTACTTCCGCAATTCCTGCGCACGAGAGTCAGGATGGGCGCGCTGGTATGAAACCCCGACCACGATGTTCGGATAATCGGCAGCTCTACCTGGCATTTGCCTTCCAAATCTCTAATTTGCTCCTCTTTCACTTTCACGTCCACGCTGAGCTTCTTGCACTCCGTCTCCAGCTCTCTGATACGACCACGCAGCGAATCTGTTGACTCCACTCTGGATAACAAAATCAATCTTACGCTCCTGATATTTACTGCTTGCACGTATATTTCTGCTGTGATGAGTACCTGGTGGCCGCGGCCAAGGCCACGGCTCTGGCCGCCGTGGCCTCCTCCATCTTCTTCCTCTTCCTCTCGTCGGCCAGCTGTTTTTCGGCCAGGGCGCGGGCGTCCTGCTCGGCTTTTAACCTCTTCTCCAGCTGGGTGATGGTTTGCTTATCTTTCTGCTTGGCCTGCACGGAACTGTGAAGCCTGCGGTTGCGGATTGAAACATTAAATTTGACATTTGACAGTAATGGGGGGAAAAACAAATCCTTAATTTTGGGCATTTAGTGTTTGGCTACAGCGGCACTGGCTAAAACGGGTTTTCGATTGTCTGCTCTACCCACTTGTTCTGGAGAAGCTCGTTGTCCTGCTGGAGCTGACCCAGTTCGGAGCGAAGGCTGCGGTCTTGGCTGCTCAGGGAAGACAGCTGACTCCGCAAATCCGACTCCACCTGTCTGTTGGCCTGCAGGTCTGTCTTGAGGCGTTTTATGTCCTGCTCCATCCTTTTCACACCCGGGTGGGGGGGGGGGGGGAGCAAAAGACAGTGAGGGTACACTGACCTCAGCAGGTTATTTCTGTTCGCAACTACTACTGATTGGACCAGTAATCATTTGGACCTTTTCCAGGGTTAAAGGGGAACAGGTAGGTTCCCAAAGTTGAACCCCCCCCCCCCACACACACACACACACACACACACACTACCGGTTATACCCCACACAATGTGCGTGTTTAAATGTAAGACGTTGTTATAATCCTTAAACCGAGGTAGTTAGATTACCGTAATTTCCGGTTTATAAACCATGACTTTTTTCACACGCTTTCAACCCTGTGGCTTATGTAGTGATATGTGGTGCATTTTTCTAACAGCCACAACGGGCCACTTGAGCGGAATAGGCAAGAGACCGGTGGAATATATGTGCCGAGGAAGTGACTTTTACCAGTATGTTTTTTTATAATCGGCCCTGTTAGTGCTGTGCTAGCGTCAGTGCTATTCCGGCGTGTTGCTGCTGTTACTGCCATGTCTCAGTGATTTTTACCGGTATGTTTTTTTTTTTTTTTTCATTTTTAACAGCCTTGTTCATGCTACTGTGTTGTTGCTAAGTTAAGCTAAGCTAAGGTATTAAAACTTTGAAAACTCTTTCTGTGTACAGTCTTTCTTTGTAAATATCTTGTTTCAATGTGGGCACTTGCGGCTTTTACACTCGTGCGGCTTATGTATGTACCAAATGGTATTTCCTTTACAAATGTACTGGGTGAGGCTTATAATCAGGTGTGCGCTGTAGGGCGGAAATTAAGGTGATTAAGTTCCCGGACAATTCTTCTTACCGTACTAAAGCATCCATCTTTCCCAACTGGTTGTTGGGGATGCAGTTTTCCAGCGGATCCTTCGGACTTTTCCCGGCGCCCTTCTGCTTTTTGTCATTCTTGCTGGACGTCGACCCCGTGGGAACGCTGCCGTTGCTAAAACTGTGATTCCGCGGCGATGAGTTGCAGACTCCGCCTCCGGAGGCATTTTTGTAGTTCTTGCCGCTTCCCGCCGCCTCCTCTTTGGAAGCGGCAAGGACGACGGCGTCGCCGTGCGAGTTCTCTCCCACCACGTCGTTGCTCAGTTTCTTTGCCCTGATGCAGTTCTCAATATATTCCGTCTCCTGTATTTTGGAGTCCAGTGAGTGTATAATGTTGTTGTTATTGATTCCAACCGTGTTTTGTTTTTTGCTTTCACGCTCTTTTGCCACACTGTCCTTCCCTTTTTCCCGGTACTCCAGTTCTGGTAACGGAACTGGGGTGGTTTTCTTACTCGGGGGTCCCCCGTTTTGAGACCCGTTGGAGGGTTCCGTTTCGGAAATCCCTTTCACTGAAGCTGGAGAATAAACGGACATACAAGTAGTATTAGAAGACAAAAAAAGGATTTTTTTTTTTGTAAAGCTGGTGTTTCTCAGCATTATCACTCTAATTGTGCTGCTTTCTATTCAAAACTGTCACAAAAAGGTGCAATGCCGTTTGTGCACGTCTCACCCTCCTCTGCCTCCCTTTCTTGCCGCTGCAGCATCTGTTGCTCCGGGGGCAGAGCCTGTTGCAGCAGCTCCATGTAGAACTCGTTCTCCTTTTGCACGTCTTTCTGCTTCCTTAGCCGCATCTTGTAGCTCACGTAGCTCTTGAAGCCAAAGCCAAGAGTCACCACTGGGTAACCAATACTGACGGGAAGCAAAAAAAAAATGTTTATACAAGCTGCTTCGTATTCATCATTATTAATTGAAAGAAAATGTGGCAGAGGCAATGCCAAGAAATAAGTGTAAATAATTGCGAGCCCTTTTATGAGGACTTACCAGTGAGCAGCAAAAGGCCGACACAAGTCAACATGAAAGTTCTTCAGGTCTTTAAACCGGATGGCGGCTTCGATGTACACAAACAGGATCCACAGCGACACAGTGGGGAGACACACTCCTCTCTCTGCGTGGGACACACACACACACACACACACATATCGTCAATATTTTTCTTCCGCAAATTCCCTCCTTTAATGCTTTAAGGCCAGGACTTCATGGCAAACACCACAACTCACCTGTGTGCCACACATACTGGACCCACACGTAGGTGCTGGCAGCGAAGAACAGCCACTGGACGGGGATGAAGAGGAGGCAGATGATGTCTGACGTGAGTGCCACGAACACGAAGAAGAATGAGAACGCCTGAAATGCGAGAAATATGCAGCTGCAAATTTCACCATCTTTGGGAATGCACTGAATTGTTTTTTATTAATGAAAAAAAAAAACAACAAAAAAAACCTCTTACCAGTCCCTGATACCTGTAGGAATCGTAGACGCTGCGGAGGAAAAGCCAGAAGGGCCACAGGTACTCAAACCTGAACTCCAAGACAAAGTCGGCCAGCAGAACTAACACCCAGACAACCAGGAACTTCAGATACAGGAAAGTACTGCGGGGAAGAGGTAGACAAAAAGACACACTCTGGAGATAATTACGTGTGGGACAAAAGTGAGCCGGCTTGAAATTGTCGAGGCGGATTTTGATGACGTGGATTCGGGCTAATTTATAGTTATGTCGCAATCGGCATGATTTGAGATAGAATAGATACAGTCATGATAAAGTATGCTATCCATGCTAGTTATATTTGCACAAAGTGCTGAGTATATATATATCGTAGTATATTTTGATAATGGTGTAATGTGATGAGATGGAACCTTTTATCCTCAAAATGTTTCAAAATTGCTATAACCAGAGAAATAATAAAGATTGCACCGAACTCTAATTACTTCTACTTTATACTTTATTAACATGCATTTTTTTTCTGTGAATTTACTTTGTTTCTTCTTTGTTTAAAATAAAAGTGCTATGTTTTAAACAGTATTGTTATTCCTTATAAAGCAATACTCGCAACATTCGCCTTTTTGACATTTTGTCAAAATCCGTTTTGGACAGTAATGAAACATATATTGTGTTGGCCGATCCACTGACCGATTTCTGCCAAACATTTAAACGCTAAACCAGATTTGTACGAGCAAAACGTTAGCTAGCCAGCATCAAAAACAACACGTTGAAGCAGAACGTTACTTTAGCTTGTTCCCATCATCACTCGAAACGCACATTGTCGTTCAACGCGAATGGGACACAGCGAGCAATGTCGGCATCGAGAGGTGCCATTGTTACACAATAGCGTCCCCGCAACCTTTTTTTTTCCATTTTTTTTTTATCCCCCCCCTCTTGTACCTGCTATATATACCCTCGGTGATTCGGTTCCGTTTTAACGGCCGTCTGAGTTTGCTGCAGTCCGCATTGCGCCGCTTCATCCTCCCCCAGATGGTTTTCCCGATGTGTCGGTGCGGTAGCAGGAGCACGGCGCTGTCATCCGCTCACGCTGATATTCACAGGTCGCGAATTGGACGCCGTTGTTATTGTTATATCCACATGAAACAAAAGAAATAAATAATAACAGCGCGCGCGAGGCCCCTCCCCTTTTCACGACACGCCGCGTTCCCTTTCGCGACGTGCGACGTGATGACGACATCAGAGGCGTCGGCGACGTCAAACATGGCCGCCCGCGACGCGTTAACAGCTTTAACTTCACGTTGAGAGCTTGTTGTTTGTCGTTTACGGTAAGGCTTGTAATGGTTTCCACGTGCTTTTATCGCTCTGTACAAAATGTCGGCCTTTGCGAGTCTACTGCTTTTCAGACCCGGAGTTCAGCAACTTCGGTTCAGTCGGGCTAAACGTCAGCGTGCTCGCACCACGTTTGTGGGCTTCACGTAGCGGCTTACAACCTAAAGAAGAAACGTACTGGAACCGTAGTTGCAAAGAGTCACAGTTTTGTTTTAAGTGTTTTAACCGGAGTAAACATTTTAGGCATACAGTGTTTGCAATCTAAGTACTTACCTGTGTTTCTTTTACCATAAAGGTCAAGTGTCATGCCTATAAACATTCGAAAGTAGATATTTCCATGGAAAATGCATATAACATTATTCACTTCAACGTCCATACAAAAAAATAAAGATGAGCGGAGAGCGTGTCATCCATCATTTGACATCCAAGTGGTAGCCATATTGCCTGCATCCGCCGTTCATTACGTCTCACCACGACATTCGCCATTGAAAAGACACTGTGCCACCTACTATGGGACACGGAAGCTCTTTTCAAAGAGGTGAACGTCTCACAATCGAGTGAAGTGACTGGGGCAGTATTACCCTATCGTTTTGAGCCATATTTAGATAATATGTGGATCACTTCTAACTAACAACAGACTCCCAGACAGTATGTATGAGCCAGCCCGACTGAAGCCGTGCCCCTCGTCCCGGCGGCGACGGGTACATCGACACATTGAGCACCCCTGACGTACGTGCGCATATCTTTTGTTACATTCCAAGAGGATTTACACCCCCCCCCCCCTCACTATTGTGTTTTTAGTAGCTGTATACATACCTGTCATTTGGAACCCACAAACCTCTCATCCTTTGCACCCGTGCAATCCATTTTTCACGACGAGCTGGGTCTTTTTGAAAAGTATGAAGAATGAATCCATCCTCCCGAGTGTTCGAACAATATCCAGCAATACAGCGAGCCGGCATTTTGGCTAACGCGAAGGAACGACGGGCTACCTTCCAGCAGGTAAAACAAGAATAAACAGACGAGACCGCTTGAGCGAGCGTCTGCTACCAACGTCACTTCCTCCTCCTTTTGGAAAACAAATCCCTTGAGAGGATTTTCATGGCAGGAGTGACAAAAAGCCTTATACGTCAACATCATGTTGTGTGGTGAAAAAACGGATGGGTCCATACCGGTCCATAACATGCTAAAAATCATGCATTTCATGACAGTGGCACTTTAACATCAGAAAAAGACATACCACCACTCTCCCCAAAAGTACATTCATACCTGCATAATGATTACGCAACATTCTTCTGCCATCCATTGGAATAGAACTTAATTGACCTGCCTTACTCTATATGTTGGCCTCCTTTTTTTTTGTGCTTAGTACGTTATTCATATTTGCAAAAGTCTTCACATTTGCATACATCTGCTTTGACTATCAATGATCGAATATATAGCTTGATAGTGATCTTCTTTACCTTTCGGCTTGTCCTGTTAGGGGTCACCACAGCGTCTCATCTTAGATGAACGCATATTTGTTTGGCAGTTTTACGCCGGACACCCTCCCTGACCCAACCCCTGTGCATTTAGCCGGGGAGAGAATCTTACAGCACTCCCAGGCGGTCTCCCGTCTAAGTACTGACCACGGCCAAACCCGCTTTGATTCTGAGATTTGACGAGATTGGGCGTTCTCGGGCTACCATGGCCTGTAAGTCATAGCTCGATAGTAAAAAATACTTGATAGTGAAACCCCGCGTATGAATTTAACTGTCATCCGATCCTTAATTAAAAAAAAAAAAACAACATCAACAATCCTAACCCATGCAGAAAAACTTCCCAGGAGAGTTGAAGTCGCTATGGTTGCAATAAATGGAGCACAGTTATGATGTAATGTGTTTGTTTTAACAGATGACCACTTCTAACGACAGTGCCGCGGAAATGGCATGTGAAAAGGAGGCAGTGGGGAACGATTCACATACTGGAGACGTAGAGGAAGAAAACAAAGAACAAAAGCAGGAAGATGTAAGAGAAGCAGGAGGTGAAATAGAAGACGGGACGGAGAAAGAAGAGGCCAAACATGTTGAAGGAGAAGATTGTGGTGAGGAAGAGGAGAAGAAGGATGAGGCGGGACAGCCCAGAGAAGAAATGGAGAAAGAGCCTGACCACGTTGAAGCCCAAAAGCAGCCTGCGGTCCTGAACCTGAACAACGAGGTGGTGAATATGAGGAAAGAGGTGAAGAGGGTGAGGGCGCTGCTCAGCAGGAAGCTCATTCGTCAGATTGCGGGCCTGAAGAAGAAGAAGGGCAAAGAGGCGGACGTTGAGAAGAATCAAAGAAGGGCCGCCAGACTACTGGAGGAGATCCACGCGATGAAAGTGCTCAAACCGGACCTCGTATGTCGCACAGCCGAAGTCATACGTTGAGGGCTTGCAACCGCGCGAAATGTAACACGCCTTTTAACCAGACTTGTTTTGGTCCATCCGCAGGTCACCAAGACAGCCTTGCAGAAGAATCTCAACTTCAACGAGGTGTGCAAAAATCCAAATTCGACCATGTCCGACCGAGCCATCGCTCGCATCGCCTCCCACCCCCAGTTTAAGACAAAGATCGAGAACATCCAGGCCGCCGTGAAGGCCTTCAGAGACGAGAGGAGGAAGGGAGGGAAGCAAGGAGAGCGAAAGGGGAAAAATGAAGCTGGAAAGGTAGCTCAGAGCTCACCCGTTAAGCCAAAAAAGGTTCAAGAAATGGTAGAGGAAGAGAAGAATTCTGAAGTGGGGGAAAGGACTAACGATGATGAAAGTGACCCGAAAGATCAAGCCTCTTCTGAACCTGATGAGGACGAAATCAAACCTACTCAAGCTCCTCCTGCCGCCAAAAAGAAAGCAGCAGTGGAGACAAAGATTGTCAAAGCGGCGCCAGTCAAAAAGAGTGTGACTAAAGAACAGGTGAAGAAGAAGAAACCGCAAGTGAAGGCTCAGGAAAATAAACGGAAAGTAGTGTCCGAATCCATAAAAGAAGAAGAGGAAGAGAGCGATTTGGAGCTCTCTGACGAGGACGAGGAGGACAAACCGTACTTTGACGACAGTACTGAGGAGCGATTCCACAAGCAGTCTTCTCAGGAGGAGAGTGACAGCGATAATGACTTTTTTGTGGGCAAAGTGTGCAAATTTAAGAAAAAGAAGAGTAAAAACACCCAAAGCGGGGGGGACACGAGTAAAGACGACGCTGCGGGGAAATTCAAGACGGACGACAAGCTTCAGCGTGAACTCGACGAGCTCGAGTCACGGTTAAAGGCAAAAGGACCCAAACTTCAGACCGTCTTCTGCTCTTTGTCTCAAACAAAACCGAGTCGGGGCGGAAGAGGGAAGCCGGTGGGGAGGGGCCACGTTGATTTCGATAAACACATCAAGTTCCAAAAGGAACAGAAAGGACCAACTGGGCTCAATAAGTCCAACGGGCCTCATGGCAGACGCTCGGAAACCGAGAGAGGAAACTTGAGAGGGCGTGGCCGAGGCGACGCGAGGAGGCAGCAGGATCGTCCGCGTCCAGGCGGGTTCTCCAATCCGGAACCACAGCAGGCCCTGCATCCATCATGGGAGGCCAGCAAGAAGAGAAAAGAGCAGCAAGGGCAGATTCTGGCTTTCCAAGGGAAGAAGATCAAGTTTGATGATGACGACTGACTAAGCTGTATGCTTCTTCTTTTATGACCAAGTGTTTTTTTTTTTTTTTTATGAATTGATTCTGGATCATTTGTGAATTTTAATTCCTAGAAAAGGACAAGTTCTGAGTTTTAGAATTTTGTAATGCAGTTGGAGCTTTTTGCAAAACGCTACCATATAGAACGTGGCACATTTTCAGCATGGGGATGCCTCAGGTATATGTACCAAGCATTCCACTGGAGTTCTAGGCAGGACACGCCCCATTGGCATATGATTGGCTCCTGCAGCAAGGGGATCTTCCTACCTGGCCTGTATGCAGTAGGGGGTGTCTGACCGGGATGTAAGCAGCCAATCATATTCCATTGGGAGGGGCTCGTCCTGCAGCCATTAATGATAGTGGGGTTTGTAACAACACCATAGTAACACAAACAATGGAGGAGAGCCATTGCATTTTCAAGTTAGAACGAGATTATTTTTTAAATTTCTGTCAGATAAATATGAAAAATGTTTGTTGTGAACTTTGTGCGCCCCGTAAAGTATTATCAAGCTTCAAAAAGAATACGTTCAATTTGAGGAAGCGTTTGGGGTCGCGGCAAGGTCCATTGAAATTGATTTGAAATGTATATAATTCCAAGAAGACATTTTTAAAATTAAATAAAAAAAAACAAGTATAGCCTCTTTAAGTTAAGTAAATTCACAGACGCGAGTGAAGTCATAGAAAATAAAACGTGCTTTAAAATGTTTGTATATGCAATGTAAGTTCATTAAAAATATATTGTCTGCAGGAAAGGTTTTTGTTCATTTGTGCCAAGTTATCCAAAAAATTGTGATAAGGACTTGTTAAAAAAAATAATCCATTGAAGATTGAATAACAAAAGTCACGTGTCTCCAGTTCTCGCCGTTGAATGGCGCACTGATTTTACGTCACATCCGCTGGTTCACGTCGGTTAGCACAGGGTGTAGCAAACAAAGATGGGTCAGAATTGAGCGAAAGAAGTGGATTTTATCGACTGGGATTACGATTTATGCAAGAAGTAACGCGTATGTAAACGTAAATTTCGGTGCGTCTGTTGATAATCGTATTAGCATCGTGAAGGTAGATTCCACTTCTGTGCTGCTGACACGTGAACCGCGAATAGAAAAGCCAAATCCGGACATGCTGAGCGACGACGCTTGTTTTTGAAGCAATGGTTAAAACGGAGGCATCAGAAGAGATAACTCAAAGTCCGGAATATGGGACGACCGATGTCCCATCCTTCTCCGGCAGAAAAGAGAAGCCTTTGGAGTCTTTGGACGATTCCAAGATGGCTCCACTGATCGGCTCGGTCTTAATAACCCCTCCGGAGCAAAGTTCTGATGAGCCATCTGAGGTAAAATAATCGGAATAATAGTTTGTGTTCGAAATCACTTCATATCCACAATGCATAGCTTCAGTTTCCCTCCGTGTTATGTTTTTCGAATAAGCCACGCCTCTCCTTTATTGTAGTGTAGCAATAATGGTTAGAACCACAACCACTGGCATGATACGCCATAATTGTAATCATTAAAGGATAGAATCAGTGAATAAACTCACAAATTGATGGAACAATCGAATAATCAATCGGTTATAAAAATATTCGTCAATCATGGTCGTAGATGAGTGCTGGATCTAATCCCTATAAATCAGGGGTGCCCAGAGTTTTTTTTTTTTTTTTTTTTTAACCCCAAGATCTACTTTTCAAGCAGCCAGCCTCTCGCGAGTTGCCGACAACGGGGGAATGATGATGATGATGCTCCCAAACCATTTTAAGGTTGCTGTTATGTAGCGTCCTATATTTAAAATACAGAATTAGCTTTATGTGCACTGTTTTGTCTGTGCTTTCATCCTGGATCAGGCTGTGGCAAGGTGGATTTTTTTAAAATGACACATAATCTCATCCTGCACTTTCTACTTTGGCTTCAGACCAGAACCTTCCCACTCGGAAAAGAGAAAATCTCCTCCAGTTTAACCACTTTTTCTTCGATTATTCCCATACTCCGACAGTCATTGCATCTTAAAACAAAAGCATTTCATTTTGAACTTTCTCCATTAATATCGAAAGTAAACATAAGCAGCATGTCTAGCTCGTCTTTGCTCTACGTTGCCCAGACTGTGTTGCTAACTAAAGCAGCGGTGGTGGTGCACCTTCCTGGCGTGTTCAGTCTCAATTAAGATGGTTCATCACGCTATTCTCTTACTGTAAACAGCAACGATAGCCTTCATGAGTGTGCGTTGAAAAGTTGACCTCCCAATTTTATCTTGCCCAGGCAAGTTTCGAGCTTGCAGTTTGTTCAAAGAAGTTTGGAGTAGATCTTGGTTGTCAAAGTGGCAGAGATGGTCTGTTGGAATAAGTTTTTTACATGATGAAGTTAGTGTGCAACTCTTTCTTAACAGAGAGATGACCCGGAAGACGTTGGTGACACAAGTTGTCAGGATGATGGCAAGGCGTCCGCTGTCAACGAATCCGGCTCATTACCTCCAGGAGATAAAAGTAACATTTTTTGTAACGCTTCTTTGCAGCTATCTCATACTGTAATGAATGTGCGTATCAATAACAGTTTCACTAATAACTGGTCATTCTTTTCTATTTCCTTCCCAGTTCCTCCCGCCAGCATTTGCCTTCGCAAGTCCAGGAGGCCGCGGAACGACACGTCGCTCGTTTTGTTGACCAGGAGGTTCCTGCAGCTGCTCCGGCAGTCCAAAGACGGCAGTCTGGAGCTGAACTACGTCAGCCAGGAGCTCGGGTACACCAAGAGACGTCTCTATGACGTCACAAACGTGCTGGAGGGGATCAAGTTAATCAGAAAGAAATATAAGAATCACATCCAGTGGTTGTAAGTACAAGTGGGAGCGGGATGGATATAAAAAGTCTACACACCCCTGCTCCAATGCCAGGTTTTTGTTCTGTCTTTTCAAAACTTTTTTTTTCATTGTTAATGTGATCCATAACCTTTACAACTTAATTGATAAATCTTTTCATGGGGGGAAGGACAATGAAAGTTATTTTTTTCCACCTAAAACGGCATTTCAACAGGGATGTGTATGCTTTTATTATAATTTTATTATAATAATTTGTGATGCCATGCGATTCCTGAAGACATCAAAATGTGTTTACAGTTTCCTTGTGTTTGAAGTCATGCATGTTCTGAATGATGATTTTTTTTTTTGGGCGGGGGGGGGGCAATGTGTGCACAGGGGTGGTTGCTTCACCGATACCAGGATTCAAATATTAGATAATCTCGCTAAAGAAGAGGAGAAGCTGGACGAGCTGATCAAAGCATACATGGAGGAGGTTCAGCAGATTTGTGTGGATGAGCACACCAGCAGATATCCTTTTTTATTGCTTTAGATCGACTCAGGATACTTACAGCACGCTTATTTGGGTCAGACTGCATCTGCGGGATTTTACGATTAAAATTGCCCGGTTGATTTGCATTCCTTGATGACGTGCTTCACATTTGCCTACGTGACCTATGAGGACATTCAAAGCATTCCCCGAATGAAAGAGCAAACTGTGCTCGTGGTCAAAGGCCCCGAAGACACGACGCTGAACGTTCCACACCCGAAAGAGGTAAGTTTCGAAGAGAAAATGACACCCGACGTCACCCAAAGTAAACGCAAGTCACTAACACAGTAGTAATAAAACCATAATGACCATGACCGCCATGTACTGTAATTTCTTGAAAATAATGGGCACATTTTTCCAAAAATATTTTGAAAAAGTTAATAGAGCAAATTATATTTAGGTACGGATGAAAAATAAAAAATAAAATCACATTGTATAGTTGTATACAGGTACATAGAGTGGTAAAAAAAAAACAAAAGGTAGCGTAATTTCCACACTATAAGGCACACCTTCAATGAATGGCCTATTTCAAAAGTTTTTCATATATAATGCGCACCGCATTATAAGGCGCATAGAATAGACGCTACAGTAGAGGTTGGGGTTACGTTATGCTTCCCATTAGATGGAGCTGCACGAAAGGCTTAATATTCATCCATATATCAGGCGCACCATCGGGTTTTGAGAAAATTAAAGGCCTTTCGATGCGCTGTATAGTGCGGAAAATATGGTATAGATATACGTTTTGATATGATATTCGATGTGTTATGTTATACATTTACTTTATATTTATTATGGTAATGTGCGCCCCCAACCTGAATTCTACGACCTCCTCGGGGAGCTTGGATTTTTACTATCGTTAGCGTAGCATGTTAGTTGCTACTGCGCCAAAGATCAGAAACGACTGCCCGGGAGTTTTTCACTTAAACTAAGACAAAAACAAGCGTGTCCGGTGGCCTGTCCCGAGATTGTATTACGGCTACATCAGGACGTGCACAATGATTATTGATAATGACTTTTGTACATGATTGTTTTTTGAAAAACAATACAAGTACAAACCTAATAAAATATGAATACAGATAACTCTCAATATTTTGAGCATATGAGTGGCAGCAAATTGGTGGTGCGCGTTGTACATTGGTAGAAGGGGTGTGTTTTTTTTTTTTTTTTTTTTTTTTTTAAGGTCAAGTTTGGGGGTGCGCATTATACATCAGGATGCATTATACTTGAGAAATTAGGGTATTTTTTGAAGCGATCGTCCGCTAACGTCTGTCTGCAGAGCCTCCAAGTCCATCTCAAGAGCACTCGAGGACCAATTGACGTGCTGATCTGCTCCGATGAGCCTCTTCCGATGGAGGTCACCGATGGCGAAGTGGCCGGCGCTGCTGCGCCTGACTCATTACACCCCTCCCTGGTTCAGATGCCCCTGAAAAGTGAACCCTGTTTTTAAGAATGTCGCTGAGACTTGTTTTCCTAAACATTGAGAACACGCCGGTTACATCGCTGAGCTTTATTCCATCTGCTGACGGACGTGTTTTCTGATGACCGTCTTTGTGCAAATTGTTACACCGAAAAAAGCAGCCATTTCATTCACTCGACGACTCTGAATGTACCCAAAAATGTAGTCGCTCGTTTTACTGGTGTTTGTAAGGCGATCATCACGTCTTTTCGACTTGTTAAGTAGCGATTAATGCACTACACCCATCGGCCTCAAAGCTGGTCACCGTGTGAAGACATTTTTGTACTTCTATGAGTGCGGCGTTTTAACTTCCATGTGCTTTTAATGTCAACGCGGAGCAATAAAAGTGGTCCAGCGCCTTTAATTATGATCATAAAACCATACACCACAATTCGTCCCTCTCAACAGAAGTCATAAGTATGCTCTGAATGCCTTATGATTTTGTTTGAATGTGGAAAGATTTCAAATGGTTTTTAATCAATGGAGAAAAGTTAATAAATCATGTTTGGTTTTTATTCAGCTGTTCATTTTATTATGGCTGCTGTTAAGGAAATGGCAGCTATGGCTGTAGAACTGGTTCGCATATTAAAGTGAGTTACCTGTAAAAATGTCATAACTTCAGCCCTTACATTAATTATAGATATTTTTTTTGTAGAATGGGAAAAGTAAAATACATTTTACCTTTTGTTTTACTTAATCCATCTCATTGAATTGGTTGGTTAGTTCATTGTCAGTGATATACATTTTACATCTATTTTAGATTTTGTATCGAAAAGATTATTTAGAAATTAGTCATTTTATTTATATGTATATAAATATATTAAGTAGCTTAAAATACAATTTACAATAAATAGTCTATTAGTAAAAATTATACATTTATTCATGAATGTATTTGAATATATATACAAATTATATGTTCACTGATTTATTATTTACATTATATATTTTACACCCAGATTTGTCATTACCACATTGTGGTTATGCTTTCCATTAGGCCGTTGTGAGTGGACCGATATAAATGTATTATTGCTTCATCATCATCATTACATATACTGTACAGTGGAACCTCAGTTTTTATATTCCCTGGTTTTCATATGATTTTTTTCCCCCCAAATTTGTGTACACCCGCTTGATTTCCATACAGTTGAAAAATCCAAACGCAGAACCCATCACCCTGCCCGCGTCACTCCCAACAATCTTATTTTAAAATGCTTGAAATTTGTCAGTGTAACAAGAAGTGATGGCAACTTCCAGAAAACCAAGACGTAGATGCGCTAAACTTTGCCCACACGGGCCACTTGAAATTATATGGCGGGCCGCGTCTTGGCCCCCGGTCCTTGCGTTTAATACCTGCGGTTTAGCTGTTATTTCTGCAGCTCCGGAAGTCACCTGAACCAGAAAAAAAAATGCTCTGAGGTGTTTCTCCAAGGCGAAGTTGCTCGCCATTGCCAAGCTCGATGCTGTCAGAGGTAGGTGGCCACTGAGTTTCCAAGCTGCACGAAACAGAGACGCTGACATTCTAAGAGCCACAAAAAAATAAAAAAAGTCACGAAAGTCAACTTTTTGGGAAATGTACTGCAAACTAAAACTGGGGGTAGACGTCGTCAAACCCAATCCGAGTATTGTTTCTCTTCCGACTGGACTGTGTTACGGCCGATTTGAGCGCTCAGGAACATCTTTCAGACATCCGAAAATCGGGCCTTTGCTGCCAAAAAGAAATTGCTCAAACGTGCCCCGCTCATATCATCATTTAACTTTTAGCATTAAATGATTAATGCTGTGGCCTGCACGTGTCTAATTGACCACTAGGCGGCGGTATAATCCCGCATCTTGGGTGATACAACGTCTCCTCAAGGCTGTGGTGTTTTGAAACCCAATTGTGACTCCATACTCGCCCTCCCACCTGCAGCTCTTGGGTCAAGCTGCAGAAGTTTTGCCGTGCCCCGTCGTGCTGATGGATCAACCATTAATTTTGCTGCCACGATGACCTGAAAGTCAATTTCTGAAGGTGAGAAATCCCTTTGCAATTCATTTCCTCCCAAAATGCGAAGCACACAAAATGCTTGCAAATGTTGAGTTGAGCCAGAACTCAGGAAGGAACTTGAATTTCATTCAGAAATATTGGACATACATGTAATACATCGTTGTCACCCATAGTTTGACATATAATGGATGTAATTCAAAACACAAAAATCTTGAAAGCGTTTGAGTGACAATGCCACTGGGAAAACAAATCCTCAACAAACAGCTCATGTTAATTTAGAATATATCATTTGAGACTAAACCATCTTTCCAAAATTGCCTAAAACCTTTTTTAACTTCACTTCATTTCAATTCAGAATCCAAACATAACTCTTCCTGCTTCTCTTTGTCTGAACTAAAACGTCAACATAGTAAAAAAAAAAAAAAAAAAAAAAAAAAAAAAAAAAAAAAAAAGCAACCTCAACCTGATGATGTAATCCGTTGGGAGACTTGTGTACCCATAGTCGCCCATAGATGGCAGTATTGCTCCTCCAGGCCCCCCATAAACCCAATCAACCCAGTTCCCTACAAACACCGAGTTCACAGAGTCACTGGATCGCCGCAGTGATTGATTTATGTGTTCTGTGTTTCATTTTTTTGGGGGGGGGGTCTCGCTTTGTGTGCTGTAAACATTTTACACATGAGAACACAAGAGGGGAGGAAAACTGGAAAAGGAAAAAAAACCCGACATCCAATATCGAACGTGGTCGTATTGAATTAGGCCTGACGTCAGCCCCGTCCCCTGGCCTCGAGAGAACACAGTTAAAGATCATTCATTAAAGCTGTCAATCACCGCATCGATTTGTCGATGAAGTTTCATTGTCGGAGTGCATCTCGTTGTCGCTAACAAACACACGGCAGAAGGGGGGGGGAGGGGGGTGGAAAATTATACAGACGGTCGAGCTTGAAGGGGCGACGGGACTAAGTCAGAATTTAAGACCGCTCCTCAGCAGGTTCTTTCGAATGCAGGTCACGCGTGTTGTTCCCGGTTTCCGAAACGTATCTTCGACCGGGGGCCGATGCTGACTTCTCCCTGTAGCCGGCCTATTGTTTCGACGTCTGCAATGAAACAACGCAAAAAAAAAAAATGAGAGTGTGTTAAAGCCGGAGCCTGAAAGTAAGAGAGCGAGGGAGAGAGGGTGGGAGAAAAACCTACTACTCGCTTTGCATTGGCTTGGAACCGCGTGGCGTATTTTTACGCCGCACGCCGCTGACCAATCAGCCGCCTCCCAAATATTTTGGGTTTATGAATGAAGTGAAAAGTGAGAGAGCAGGACGGGAGTCGTTTGATTCATCAAGCCTGAGTAGACCAAAGAAATATGTGCACACTGAAGATCCTCTGGAGGGCCTGTTGATGATGGCATTTTTCTTAAAAACAAACCCGTAGCTTCTCTTTTCACATTTCAGCGGTCACGCAAAGCCGTTGAGTGTACACACATCAAGTCGCTTGTGTAAAATGAACTCTGCTGGGATTTTTCAGTTAATGACATTCAGTCACGTTGAACTTGGGTGCGGTGCGGTTTACTTCAGCTCACCTGTGAACACTGCTTGGATCAAAGACGCGGACTAGATCGAACAGTTAGCCCAACAGATAATTTGGATAGTTGGAATGTCGTCAAAAAAATACTTGGGGCTTGAACTGACGAGTCCATTAGTCGACAACCGTGATTCCCGGCCTACAGAGCGCACCTGGTTATAAGCCTCAGTACACAGAAAGAGTTTAACGCTAGCGCGGGGCTAGCGTTAAACTCTTTCTGTCCCTGCTAAAAATTTTCAATCGAAATTGTATAGAAATCTATCAAATTCTATAGAATTTGTACAGAACAACCTTTTCTATAAAACTGTGGCTATGATTTTCCTATAGAATTTCTACAGAACAAAAGAATTTCTATAGAAATTCTATACTTTGGTTGTCATTTTCTATAGAATTTCCTCAGAACAATCGAAATTCTATAGGACTTTGGTCCTAAGGTTCTATAGTTCTTTATAATTTTTTTAGAAATGTTCTCTTGAAAATTTTTAGCAGGGGTGTACTGAGGCTTATAACCAGGTGCGTTAATGCTAGGGCTGCGCTAACGCTAGCGCCACATAAACCGCAGGGTTGAAAGCGTGTGGAAAACAGTCGCGGCTTGTAGGCCGGAAATTCGAGTTTACCACTGCGTAATGTTGATTATAGCTTCAAGTCGACTCATCGCCTATCGCGTGTTTTGTCACGTACACCACGTTAGCCGTCAACAAACGTCCTCCCCGTAGCAGTAAAAAGACAAAGCAATTGATTGTAGCATCTGCTTGGATAAAATGAAGACACGTGGTGGTAGATCTAAAACCTCTTTAAGAAAAAAAAAAAAAATGAATAGTTGATGTTGCCAAAATGTCATTTTACACACCCACGCCAAGTTCTTCCTTTAATCATAAACTCAGACATTTTCATCATCTCACAGACATCCAGATCTTAAAAACGTTGGTGACAATCGACTTCACACAACTGCAGGTTTGCAAAAATCCATTCCTGCTAAACGATCACTTGTCTTGTAATTCTGAAAAAAAAAAAAAAAAATACTCCTGGTAGTTATGAAGTTAGAACTCGTGTGCGTGCAGCAGTGGGGAGGATGTGGGGTCAAAGGTCAGACCGGGGTGGGGTGGGGGGGGGGCGGACAAGCGGGCCTCAAACCATGTGCCTTAAGTGTTCTCCAACAGCGATCGAAACTTCTTGACCCAAAAACAGAAGGTCCCGCAAGCTCACCCACTTCGTGCCGGAATTGGCTTCCTGCATAGAGCTGGGAAAGTAGACAAGGTTTTGCACTTTCGTCACACGCGCCCTTTCTGCTCGTCTTACCAGAGTAGTCCGCCTGGAAGGAGATTGTTTTCCATTCTTTTCCATATGATTAATGCGATGTTTTACATGGAAGGTCCGAAACCACCGGAATTGCTGAAAAGAGCTTGTATGGTGATGTAGTAAGCGACTAGCAAAATGCTACTAAAAGGAAAACTACATTTACCTCCTTTGTGCTTATCACGTAACTCTCACTTTGACCACAGGAAATATATTTTTGATCATTTCGAGTGGGTGTTTCTCCAGTTTTAAAGAAACCCATAAAAACCACAGCGGAGAAGTTATCTGAGGTAGCGTCCAGATGACTCATTCTATTCGCTCTATCTTAAGAGCGAGACGGAGGGAATCCGGAGAATGAAGGCCGTTGACGTTCACAGGGGGATTTACCACTACATAAACCGCAGTCAGAGAGTACTAATGTGTATCAGCATGTAGGATAGTGGGAAAAAAAATACAAATATGGTGTTGGCTTAAAATTCGAGCCCTTGAGGGTTGGAGAAGACTTGACCGTATGACTTTCTTGCAATCCCAAAGGAGATGAAACAAGAGTGTAGCAATGTACTGTACACGGAATTCAGGATGAGTCGTATCAGGAATGTCATGTGCTCAGCAAAAGCTGCGGTTCATTTACCTTCCACCCCAGAGGAGATCAATGAAGTGCGCAAATCTATACTGTGGGTGTTCGGAGTGATCGCGAAATGATTTGGTCTTTCGAGATTTGTCTGTACAAAGTTTCGAGCGTCCTCGCTAGGACGATTTGGCCTGACGTCCGCCCTGCGGCAACTTTCCACATTTCCATATTTGTCTGGGCCCGAAAGGACTTTTGCTCTCCGGAGGAGCGAATGTGAGAAGCCAGATGATGTCGAGTTGGCCGGACCACGCACAGCTGGGCCCTTGCTTTTGGTAAATGCGGAGAGGCTGGAATGTGAAGTCTGCTTCCTCCTTGTTCCTCCTTTTGCGGCGAGCGTTTTCCCCTCTTCCAGGCTGCCGCGTTAGCGGCGGTGACAACGGAGCGGCGAAGCCCGTTGTGAACCTTTAGCCGCCGCTCCGCCCCTCTCATCTTGGAGTGCGTATTGACTTTATTCTCTTCCACTCGGATGCAGCAAATATTTGCATAGACGGAGCCGGGCGTCAACCTGCACCCGTAGGGCTCCCGACCCTTTAGCCAATGGAAGAAAGCGCTGTCAGTCGTCATTTGCATGTCATTTGCATCCAATCCCCATGCGACTGTTTGCATTGTCGGGAGGGCAAATTAACCAGTGTTCCGTTTTAGCCAGATTTGCATCTCATTTGCATTCAAGTAACTTAATGAGGGTTACTTAGACGGCTGACCCTCGCGGAAACTCCTTACTTTGCGCGCGCGGGCCGCAGACAGCGAAGTGGACTAATTTCATTAAGGGAAACAGCCGTTTGACAGAGAGACTGCCTTTGGATGTAATCGTTAAAAGGGGACGATGGCTTGCAAGCTGTTTGTAATCAAGCTCTTTTTGCATGCAAATGGACATTGTGCCATATTTATTGTAAGGATGAAAGATTAGGCATGGAGAGTGTAGCGGGCAGCATCAATCTCCATCAGCATCTTCAGGCAGGCACATTAATCATCCCATCTACGGAAAATCATCCTCATCGGGGCCGGCGCGCGCCCGCCCGCGTTTGCACCGTGGACGCAGAAATGGACAGAAGTGGGGGTTAGTGGCCGAGTGAGCAGAAGCACCGCGGCCAATACTTCTTCATTGATCCGAGCGACCGGGACTGGCTGTGAGACGTTGTCCCGTTCCGCTAATGCGTTCACATGGCAACACCTGACTGAATGGACTTAAACGCGGGCCAAATCGTTTAACTACGCTTGCTTTTCCGTCGAGACTGCACTTTTTTTTTCCCCACCTCTTGCTTTCTGCAATCCTCATTTTTTTTATTCTTTTAAAGCAACAAAAAAAAATATATATATAGTGGGGTAAGAAAGCTTTAGGAGGAAATAGATTATCATACTGTATGTTGGATTTCTTAGCTTTGCAAGTCAGCCCGCACCACTGCTCAGACATCTGTAACCGTGCATTTAAAGTACATAACACCACTGAAATTTCATTTGGCTGTCAGTTTGCTTTGCAACAAAATTACCGCCCGTTCTCCGCTAAGAATAGCCGCACTGTGCTTCTGTACCTTGTTGTCAATCCATCCTGAAAAAAAAAAAAAGAAAACAAAACAAAAATCTGTCAACTCAAAATGTGCTTCCTTTCCTCAAGGATTTCTTAAATGCATCACGCTTTTGTTTATAAGGAAAGCGTGGCTCCATTTTTCTGTTGATGTGTTAATAATAATAATAATAATACATTATATAGGTAAAATGTCCTTGAAGCAGACTTTATATCCAACACTCATTACTAGGCTTTGTGTTTCCGTGTTGTGTGAGGTGCTTAACCGTGGACATGTACTTGCACATGTGCGCTTATGTATTCCCGAGCGCTCGCGCACGCACGTACACACGCATGGTGAGCCTGGTGGTAGGTCTAATGAGAAAGAAAGCCTTGAATGGTCCTCATGCTTTGAAGCATTAAAGCCTAATAACCTGTCCTTTCAGCTGGCTCGAAAGAACATGCGCCATGCTGATAATTGGAAAGATACTGTCCATTTTCCATTGCCTTCTCTTGTCTCTTTTGTCTAACGGCTGCATTTGCTTCAACTGGAACTATTACTTGCCCGTGAAAGATTATTTTGCTGTTTTCCCCAATCGTAATGTGGCTCTTTAGAAGTGGCTTAGTTGATGGACTTCTCTTATTGCCGTCTTTCAAACATCTGTTGCGGGCCGCAAAAGGAAATATTAATGGGAGGGACCGGGTAATAGGCAAAGCGTCAACACATTTCATGCAATCACATAATGAAACATAAATATGTTAGCCTACATAACCAACATAAAGAAAAACGGGGGACGTGCATTCTGTAGATTAGATTAATTCAGTTCTTTGTGTGGTAAGCAGCCCAGTGAGCTCCCAAAATGCAATTAATCACAGTTAAAACCTTCAGTTGAAGATGGGCACTTTATCATTTGTCATTTCCTGTCAATACATTGGTTCTGATTTTCACTATTGCCCAAACAAATCCACTAATACTATGCTAAATATCGCTTTCCGCAGTACTCGTGATGTAAACTTTGTTTGCAAGTTGGCACGATTCTCTTTAAGTGGGATAATATGTCTTATGTGGCATCCCATTTTATTTTCTATTGAGTTGAATCCGAGACTATGGTCCTCAGTCGGAAAAGGGTGGCGTGCCCTCTCCAGGTCGGGGATGAGATCCTTCCCCAAGTGAAGGAGTTCAAGTATCTTGGGGTCTTGTTCGCGAGTGAGGGAAGAATGGAGCGGGAGATCGACAGACTGATCGGTGCGGCATCTCCAGTGATGCGGACTTTGTACCGGTCCGTTGTGGTAAAGAGGGAGCTAAATCGAAAGGCGAAGCACTCAATTTACCATTCGATCTATGTTTCTACCCTCACCTATGGGCATGAGCTGTGGTTCGTGACCGAAAGAACAAGATCCCGGATACAAGTGGCCGAAATGAGTTTTCTCCGCAGGGTGTCCGGGCTCTCCCTTAGAGATAGGGTGAGAAGCTCGGTCATCCGGGAGTCAGTGTCGAGCCGCTGCTCCTCCGCACTGAGAGGAACCAGATGAGGTGGCTGGGGCATCTGATTCGGATGCCTCCCGGACACCTCCCTGCTGAGGTGTTCCCGGCATGTCCCACCGGAAAGAGACCCAGAGGACGACCCAGGACACGCTGGAGAGACTGTGTCTCTCGGCTGGTTTGGGAACGCCTCGGGATCCCTCCGGAAGTGGCTGGGGAAAGGGAAGTCTGGGTATCCCTGCTGAAATTACTTCCCCCACGACCCGACCCAGAGAAGCGGTAGAGATCGGATGGATGGATGAATTGAAACATGGATTTGTTCATCTGATCAGACACAGTGTCTTATGATGACCGGTACTGTACTTAAACTGAGGAAAATCCCCAGTTTTTGGTGCTACCTGCCTGTACTGTACATTGCTGTCCACTGAACATCAGTTAGAATGGGACTAAATGTTACCATAGTAGTGCGAATGACATTCTCATTTTCAAGCTTCGCGCGGTCGTAGTGTTTGACTCCATGTAGTACTTGCACAATACCCTGTTGTTGTTACCTACACCTTACTATACTGTATGTTTACCCCCTCAGCTGTTTTCTCGGGACAATTGGCGCTCACGCTGTCAACGCCCACACACTGTAGCTGTCAGCCTCTCAGACATAGTTCTGTACGCATCCCTATATGCTGGAGATTAGAGTAAAGGGCAACTTTATCTGTTGATGCCCAGAGCAGCGTTTGTATAGCTTCCAGTAAGTGTCGTATGCGTGGTCACAGTTGGAGGAGGCCTGTCCACATCGCTGTGTCGCCACAGGGACGAGCACGGCAGTTCAGCGCGGTCGCCGGTTTAATGCGCTCTGACCCAGAAACTAGCAGTCTGACCTCTTTAGCTTCTGCTTTATAGAAAAGCTCCTTCCCCCTGTTTTTCTGTCTCTCCTGCTCTCGCTCTGTTTTCCTTCTGCCCGATCCATGTGACGACGCATCCCTTTCCAATTAACTGTCAACCTGTTAAAATTTGGCTTTCAGTCGAATATATCTCCTCCCTCCTCCTCCTCCTCCTGCAAGCCAAATATAACTTTGTTGGGTCATGCTGGTCGATTAAATGTCTTGTCTTGTTGTCCTCTTGTCTCAGTTTTCCAACATTCAGAGTGATGATCTCTGGAATGTTGTTTGTTCATCTGCCATTTGTTTTATCCAAACCATCTGTTTGTGATACATTTTTGGCACGCCGAGTTTTGGTTGCTGGTGATATTGTTTGACTAAAAGCCAAAGGGTCACAAAATAGTTAGTAAATATTTAGAACGGACTCTTTTCCATTCTTACCCATGAAGAGCAGGAGTGTTTTTATCTGAGAATACTTGAGTTACTTACTTCCCAAGAGTTATTTTTAACATTTGGTCAGTCGTGGCAGCAAGATAGAAATGTCCTTAATATTTGTGTAGCCAACGCTAATCCCTTGAAATACCGGGTCAGGTGAACTGCAGGACCGTGTTGCCGAAATGCCGAAAATTCAAAATTTGTATCACCAGTCAACAATGTGGCAATGTACAACGCGATGTCATGTAAATGGAGCTCCTGTAGAAAGAAAAATGCACCGTATTTGTATTTTTTTCACACTCAGTGAATGCAGTTATTGACCATTGCCAACAGCCTTTCTAAAAAAATCCACTCTTTTGCCTGTTTCCTGTTTTTCTTCTGTGACAATCGCACCAGGTTTTTGCGGTTCAATAACCAAACTAACACGATTCAGTACATTGTATGTAGAGCAAAAAAATCTGATACCGGGCCACAATTTTTCCGTTGCAGCACGCCAGTAAATGTGTGGCGCTTGTTCGATTAGTGCACAGTGAGAGGAACTTTGTCAGCAGCCTATCCGGTCCACTTAAGTCAGGTTTGGCGTCGTCGCTTGCTGTGCCCAAATTTGGAACTGAATGAATTAATTCCCGGTTCAAATTATCCCCCTCACACAAAATTTACTGGCTGCACGTGCATGTTTTCAGGATGATTTAACATGATTCAATTTGAAGTTAGGCACTGTATGATGGGCTTCGGAGGGCACTTTATATTACAGCTGATTGCCCGTGCTTGATTCTGTGGAATGCTATATGTACTCCTTAGGCCTGGGTTCTAAGTTTTAAAGCGACATGCAATTCTAGCACTCTGCTCATATAAACGGCAGTCATACAGCACAAATATACTTTCATTCAGCAAATCTAGTGCGAAAATCCCTCTTTGTGTTCCATCGACGTGAAGATAGTCGAATGTAACTCCAGAAAGAAAAGTTAAGCGGACAAAACTTTAATACATAACCCGTTAGAAAAAAAATCATCCTACGCAGAAGCACCTCTCTGCCCCCCCCAACCGCCACACCACCCCCGTTATTGTGACTTATATAAGCTGTGTTACTGTCTCTGCTTGACCTCTCACTGTGGTGACAGTTGGTGCTGCGAGAACACTGCCCAATCCCATTCTATCAGGCTCAAGAGGTGTGTGTGTGTGTGTGTGTGTGTGCATTTTTGTTGTTTTATTTTGTCTTTTTTGTGTGTGTTTGCGCGCATCATGGGAAGGTCAGCTGAAACGTTCAGCTCAAACTGTGGATATTGCACCCTGATAACATATAAGCTGGCTCACAATATAAATAACCTTGAATTTCAAGGAAAGCAGCCAAACTCTGGAAAAGCTAAAGTGGGTATGCGTGTGTGATGTTCTCAACTTATGACGTGTGACTAAAGGCCCAAAATAGATGCCTCAAAGCGGCAAAGTATATGAAGTCTTTGAAATTTAATAATTAATCAGGAGGCATTTATGTGTGCTCGCATCAGAATGCATTCGTCACTGCCGAAGACCCCCCCCCCCTCTCAATTGGCCTATCCCAAATGTCAAACTTCCTTTCCCCTCACCCCGCCTATGAAAGCGCCGTAAATGTTATGCAACTTTTTCCCCGACTACCAAAAGACATCAGCAAAACCTGCTGGCTGCAGATGGGCCTGTTCTTTTTTTTTTTTTTTTTTTTTTTTTTTTTTTGAAACATTTTTTTTTTATCTTTCTCTCTGGTGATGTGACACTTCGACCATATTATCAAGTTAACGATATGATATGATATGACATGACATGACATGTGGCGCTCGGTGAGAAACCGCTTGATAGGCGGAGGGCCCTTCTTGCACGGCGATGATAAACAAGTCACATGAGAAGTTTGCGAAATGACGAATGGCCGTTGTATGCGACGGGACAAAAAACAACAGCAACAAAAAAAAAAGTCTTGTGGTTGTTGTCGAGCTGTCACGTGCGACAGCCGAGAATTGCCTGTCAAAGCCGCGTTTCTCTCAGTTCTTTCTCTCTGCTATGTAATCAGTGGCCTGGTTGTTGGGTTCTTGTGGACTGAGTTCACCTCTCCTTCTCCCTGGATGAGTCATCACAGGATAATCAGGCCCAGAGCTGTGCAAGGATAACGCAGCCTGACAGCGCAGACACGCTCTGACGACCATCGCCATCCCTTCTAAAGAATTTTAAAAAGCAATCCGGAGAAAGTGATTGATTGGGAGAAGCGGATGAGTTTATTCTGCCTCCTATATCTTGAAAATTCCTTTCCCCTTTGCTGAGTTTGCTCATGCATGGCGTCACATAAATATTAGTGTACGCGGCTCAGCTTTACATGCATGTATGTTTCCTCCCCTGCTGGGTTTAGTAGGTCATCGGGTGCATTGAGTTGGCACATCAGGGTTTTCCCCAGGTTAGTGCCAAGGCCAATGCCCAGGGTAATTATGGTATTATTGTGTGTGTATGTGTGTTTACCAGAACATTCTCCTCTTCCACTCGTTCCCCTCATATTCCCGCTCTCTGGTGTTTCTGGAGCCAGTGGTGCCATCTGTCAGATCTGTGTTTGTGTGTGTGTGTGTGTGTGTGCGCATGCTGAGTTTAAGGAGGAGAAAGTATATTATGCAAATTAGGCGGGAGAGGGGTTGGAGCCGAGGGTGGCGGTGGGCAGAAGGGTGGGGAAGAGGGAGAAGTGAAATGGAAATTATCGTGCGCATGTGTTGGAGTTTGTGTGCTTGAACGTCTGCCCAAGAGCTGCAAAGTCAGCCATTAATCTGACCTCTTCCTGGCAGTGTGTGTGTGTGTGTGTGGTTGGGGGGTACACGTGCTAGAAAGCAGCTGGTTCTTTCACCACAAGCATGCTGTGAATTTGGAGCCCTCCACGTTATTAACTATGCAAGTGAGGAAAGAACATCAGCACCGATTCTCAAGTATCACAGCACAATAGATAAAACATTGGTGACATCATTCTACGTTTTCATTAATCTCTGCTATGACTTGGCAGCCTTCTCAACTGGCCCAAAACATTATTAGAAGCAATGACCTACATTTGCAGCCCAAGTTTCCAATAATTCTTCCATTTTGTTTCCGCCTGCTCTTGTCAGCCCCCCCCTGTCCTTTGTGTCTACGAATCAACTCCCTCCAGGTTTGCCTCATTGTCTCGTCAATTTATTTGAATTTAGCTCGCCGCTTTCTTACCGTCGTCATTAGATGTCATGTTTACTCTGTTCAGTCTCGTCATATTCCCCGTTTGTAGTGGGGAGTCTTGTTTCCCCATGTTTGTTATCCATATTCATATTTAATCAATATTATGCATATTGACATACATACCTCACACTAGAATCCATATATGTGTAATCATTGCTCAAATATGGCATTCAATGTTATATATTCTGCACAGCAACTATTTTTTCATACACTACTGTACTGTATCTTAAATCATCAATATGTCATTATTGCTGCTAATATTAGGCTTCTCCTTTTGAACTCATTTAATAAACACTTTGTAGCATAGTTGTCTTACATTTATTAATAACCAGAGACTAACGGGTAGCATATTAATATTCACTTCTTTCCTTTACATAGATTAAAAAAAATTCTCTACTTCCTCACAAATGTTTCTCTTGTATTATTTTTATTTCCCACTTTGTTGGTTATTCCTTTTATTATTAAAAAAAACATTGTACAGTTGTGATGATTCCTGCAATCCAATTTCCCCTCACAGATTGGATAAAGTATATCTCTGTCTGATTATTAAATTACATGTAATACTCAGCATCTCTGGTGTGTATGATGTGTTTTAAAGTGTTTGTTTTTTGTCGGGTTATTGGATAAATATTGATTCTGAACTTCTCTGGATGACGTACGTGGAGTGTTATTTTTTTTTATAGTATCGATTGTTTCTGTAATTGTGAGGTGATAATGGTGGTACTAAAAGGTGGAATAGGTCAGGTAAGTTGCAAATTTTGTTTTTAACTTAAGCTACATTCAGTGGAATGTCGAAATTTGATCGCCGTGCACATTGTACGCCAACCGATTGCTTGATTAGTGATTTGCTTGGGGCCAATTTGTCTCGATCCGCCACAAAGTTATGCGTTCACTCATTTCAGTTTTCATTGTAGCAGTTCACTCATTTTGAACATATTTTTTTTCCTCCCATTGTTTGCCCGAGAGAAGGTCTTCGAAGGTCGACCAACGTCCTGGAACCGATTGTGTTCGGCTGTAATCTTTATAGGCGCACCTTGTTAGCAGCTCATTTGAAAGGTATTCCAGAGTAAACCCTTTGCAGTAATGGGATTACAATGTGTTCCGAGTCTGCAGGGACCCCTCCTACTTCATTGAAGAGTAGTAAAAGAAGATGTATGAATACAAGTTGAAACGCCAGAAGCTGACTATCAAGCGTGACAATTTATGCAGGTACATATGCCGCGTTATATGAATGTGGTGTGCAATAATGGAGCAATGCATTAAGATACAGTAGCTTGTCCTAATCCGGTTTGGAATGGGGGAAAAAGCCTGATCTGGATTGTTTATTCACTGCTTGTGCAACTGCGGTCAAACTGTCCCCATATAATGAACTGTGTTTCCTGGATGTCGTTACTAACGGTGCTTCGTGCGCCGGCTTGTCCATCATCAGCGGCTCTTTAAAGAGGAACGTGATGCCACGAACAAATGACGCGATGTACAGACGGAAACCGTGGCAGGAAGGTTAGAAAGATAAAAGTAAGGAGACATTCATGAACGCAAGGTCAAAGATAATTAAAGAGATAATTGCGTGAGAGCATCGCTAAAGAAATGAGAGCTAATCTCAAATGGTGGTACGTATTTAACACCATCAGCATCTCAGACACTTTGATCTAAAGTTGGAACACGCATGTGCCCTTGATTTTTATCCTGATCCGAGAAGATGACAAAGTTGAAGAAGGGCAGACATAAACCGATGTATTGATGGAATAACGGAGCTGCTCTCAAAGTCTAGACGCATACATAAATGCAAACCCATAAGAGAAAAGAAGCTCCTGTAGAAAGATGGAACCACGTGAATCATACGTTCTGTCAAAACACAGCAAAAATACAACAAATGTTTGGACAATGAAGTTGGCATAACGGATGTTGACCCACGGGGACATCATTAAATGAGATTAACAGCAGGAGGGCGAGGGTATTTTGGCCTAAGGTTCAAAGTTGTCATCTGACTGGCCTTTAACCCCGACAGGCTCCTTCGGCAGGGCTTATTAAGTCGGATCTCGCGTGTATTTGTCTAAAGCCTTCTTTCTTTACTGTGGCAACAAAAAGGCCCATTACATGGCCTCAGACATTCCTCCGCATGCAAGGTTTGTGTAGGAGTCAGCCTAGCATGTCTACTCTTGTTTTTTTCTCCCTCGAAAATATCACTTTTTGGTGCTTTTTATTTGATCAGCTCCAGTTCCTCGCCATGCCTCGCGGTTCAAAGAGCGTCGCGGTAACTTTCCCCAAAAGCAATATATTTCAATGATTGATGTCTCTCGAAAGTCACCATTTAGAGGCAAGACCGCAGAAAGGAGGTGTGTAAGATTGACAGGGTCGAGCCTTCACTCCCCCCCCCCAAAGGATTGTCGTTTTCCCAGCTAGCTTTAGCCTGTTGGAGGAGGTGAACCGGCGAGCGGGCCTGTAATTGTGGTAAACATGGAAATGCAATATTCACGCCAGGGCTGTTCTGCCGGCTTAATGGACAACTTCTGTCATCTGTCTCATGCTTGATCCCCCTTTTATTCCACAGTTTCTGTGCACGTTTTTTTTAACACTCCTCTTCCACACAAAATTCACTAGATTACAGACCAATCAGACGCAACTGTACAACCACTGACAGGCTTAGGATGAAGTATTAATTCGACAGTGATTTTCTAAATCTTCTCTTCATGAGAATGATAATGTGCTGTATGTTTAATCTGCTTGAGAGAGGTATAACTTGATATGTTTTTAATGGTCATTTTAAAGGCTTTGATTTTTTTTCTTGGGAGGTGGGTTTGCTGTTTAACTACATTACACAGTCAAATGGTCCTAAAAAAAAAAAAATCGACTTAATACACGAGTGGCTAGCCTGACGTTTTCGGATGTTGTCGCATGGAAAAGAACCAACTAACAGAATGATACACTAATACTGTTGATACTGTTCCTAAACATAATCCAAAGTCCTAATTGGTTTTGGTAGCCCTTTTATTGCAGCATTAAAAGGCGAAACCATTAGGAAAAACCTCGCAGAATGATGCTGTGTCATTTTACGTCCACTATAGAAAACCTACAAGTTTGACAGTTTTATTACACTGCTTTACTGCGCCACTGATGTCAATAAAATGCTTTGTATGCTAGATATATATTGCACATGCATACCAATAACCCTAGTGGAGACTTGCCCAATCACTTTCTGAATAAACCTTTGTTTTTTTTTTTTTTATATACATTTGACAGTGAATAAGATCGTTGTTAAGTTGTTGTTTCAAGAATTCTTACACTAAATGAACTAATGGTAAAGATGTGCTGTACTGCTCATTATGATAAATACAGGCCTTTTATCCTTTCAAGTGTGTCTCTGCATTCTTTTGTGAGGGGCATAAAATAATATTATTTAAATGACTTGTATGTGTGTGGGTGTGTGTGCCCAATTTAAGGGACTCTGCAGGAAATTTGGCCAATGTTTAGCTCAGTCAGCACCAGTTGTTGATGCAGTTCTTGCAGCGAAAACAACAGTCGGTCTTCAAAACCTGATTCTAATTGTTATACCAGACATATTTTTTTTTAGCTCATCTTCTCCACCCAAATAACTCTTCTTTTCTCTGAGCAATTATAAGAGTTAGCCTTGCGAGAAGACTGCTGAGCGTCATTTATTTAGTCTGCCCTCCCGCACAATGGCAGCTCTCAGTCTTTTTTGGCACCAGACAATGGAGGCAAAAGACAAAGTGAGACAAAGCTGCAGAAGTTTGTATCAACAGAAAAAGTTGCAAAGGCAGAGCGCCCGCAAAGCGCTCCTCATCGCCGTCGTCATATCTGATGCAGACAGTCAACTCAGAAGAAAGGTGCGTGGGTGTGCCACCCATCCCCACTAATGACTGATTCCGATCACCGCCCCGCCATTGTCTTACAGCTGCCTCTCGAGAAATAAAGCAGGAAAGATTAAAAAAAAAAAATCATAGAGCAGAGAGACGAATCCTAATTAATTGTATGAATATGCAGATTGGGTGGAATCCTCTGGATAGCCGAGTCTTTTCGCTGCAATCCGCTTCAATATTTAGACAGAGCTCAGAGGGACAAAGCCGAGACTGTGGGCGGAGCGTTCAATCAGCCTCAATTCAACTCTGAGTTTTTGAGCAGACGAGTATGGCTGAGGGCCTCGAGTAGTTTTTGCTGTCGGTCTGACTCATCCACAACATCTTCCATCCGTCAAGTCCACTCAGTAAAATGTGAGGTTCACATCAGTGATACTCTCACAGGCCTCGTTATTAGCGATTCATGTACAGTCAGAAATCCAGTGCAAGGGCTGTGTTAAAATGAGTCTGGAAAAGTAGTTGGTCTAATATTTTGTCTTATATATGAGAGGGTCAATTATTAGAAAACCCAGTGAAGTAGAGTTTGGACTGATTAGTCAATGTTGACTTTTCCTGCATCGCATTTAAGATTCAAAATCATTGATGAAATGTGGGAGAAACCGGACTGTCTGGAGGAAACCCAAACACAAGGAAAACCTAAATGCCACACACGAGGGCCTGAGATTTGAAACCAGATGCAGTGGACCCCCCAAGTAATTTTCTTTCGGCTTGTCCCGTTAGGGGTCGCCACAGCATAACATCTCAGATGAACGCTCATATTTGTTTGGCACAGTTTTTACGCCGGATGACCTTCCTGATGCAACCCCTCTTGGGGAGTGGAGGCCCCAGTGAGATACAAACTCACGACTCCTTGTTTACCAAACCAATGCTCTAACCACTGAGGTATGGGGTCTCTAGTGGACCCCCAAGTACTACTCACAAATTGTCATGAAGTAGTCAAAGCTACCAAAAAAAAAAAAAAAAAAAAAATGCTTCGCCCCATCTTTTAAACTCACACTAGCTTGTGCGGACTTGACCCTATCCTTCATTCTCGTGGTGTTTGTGTGATTTGTGTGTGTGTGTGTGTGTGTGTGTGTGTGTGTGTGTGTGTGTGTATACACTGGACACTCGTGACTGCAGAAAAAATTGAGTCACGTTCATGTCTGGAAGTCGTGTTGCGCTCTCAAAACCGCAACTCGACCAAACAGTTGGTCATCTGGTGTGCATTGAGATATCGCTGCCAGCCTGTTAAACGTTGCGTTCAAGTGTGCACGTGCGTGTCACGGTAAGTGTGAGAGACGTGGAGACCTCCAAGTGAGACAACGTGATTTGGTATGTTCAATTTTAAATACACCCGCCTTCACTTTCCATAGGTGACTAAGACGACTCATTCCATACTGAAAATTTGTGGAAAAACAGGACAATTTAGTCCTGAATTATTTCAATATCAGTCGTCTGTAATTTTGGGACGTGGCTCAACCCATCACCGTGTACTCAGGGGGTTAGCCCGCTAGCTCGCTATCCCGCCGCCCGCCCTCAACGTCGTCCACCTGATCTGGTTTTGTGTCAGCGTGCGGGTCCACACAGCAAAGACACTTCAGGAAAAAAGTTAACCGTTTATTAAACGCAGCGGCACGTGTTGTTCAGCTCGCTCTACACACATTTGAGCGGATATGCCCACTGCGTCTTTAATGTTTCAGCTGGTAAAACCAAAACATGTGATAATTGAAACAGGATGCTGCTGAGAGCTCAAATTAAATCCGCACCTGCTAAAAAAAAAAAAGTTTCGTTAGCAACTTGAGATTTAGATCTGATTGTTTTTCCCCCCTCTTTATCCATGTTTTCCGTCATCGTTATGCTTTTCAGTAATGAGCCGCAGGAAAACATGCAACTCCACATAATGGAATATTTAGTCGTGTTTTGTGTACTAGGATGGGCGCAGTCTCCTGAAAAGAGTGAATACTGTGCTGTTTGTGAGCGAGAGAGCGATAAGGCACAGCAGGGGGTTAAGACCCGAGATGGGGGTGAGTCTCGTTGTCCTCCCTGAATTATTTAGTCCAAGGGTGAACGCTTCCCAAGGCTTTCGTAGGAAGACCTCGAATCAGAAGTCTAATATTTGGATCAAGATGTGCGCGGTCTTGTGTGTGGTTTTCATAGAGTCTAGGTTGACAACTCGTTTCCTGATGATAAAAATTGTACGAAAGTGACGATGGATCATCCGCAGGACTGAGTGCAATTGACCGAAAGCTGATTTGGCCGCTGCAGGGGTGTGTGATCTTTTTCTGGTAAAGCCTCTTACAGTGCTGTGGGTTTTACACCCTTGTCGAATGATTTTAGGGTTTTGTGTTTATGCATTTTTTTTCCTCTTAACTGACCTCAAAACTATAGACAGATGATCTTACTCTTTTAGTCTTTGTTGAGCGTTTCTGCCTTGGATTTTGCGTTAAAGCACTTCATGTTTTGTTTTCCTGAAAGTAGTCAGTAAATTGATGTTCTCGGATGAATAGTCTTATAGAAAGAGTTTTTTTTTTTTTTTTTTTAACATTAATTCCAAAGCGCTGGAAGTGTCTAAACCTGTGAAACGTCAATCTAACCTCACTCCCAGAAGCACAGAACATATTATGTTCACACACGCACTTCCTTTTTTTTTTTTTAACACCCACGAGGCTCCCTGCAGGTGTCTGGCGAAGCTGTTTACGTGTAAATCCATTACACTATATCCCACCTTATGCTTATTACAGACTATGCTCGCCAGCCCATAATAAACACCCAAGCAAACTACAGTAACGATAATAAACCTATTGATTATGACTGTGCATTCTCAAATAACAGCCTCGGCCAAATCTCGTTTCTTTAGTGTCAACCTCCTCATTTATTTACACGCTAGCACCTCCCGCCAGAGGTCTGCATCGAGGAGACGACGTAAGAAACATTTGGACATCAGCTATTAAAAATGATGTCTGAATTATTCCCACACGTATCCATGTTTTGCATAATGTCAGTTAAATTCAAGTCAAATCAGGGCAACCCTGTTATTCTTCACAAGGGAAGTTATGAGTGAGTTCTGATTTATGACTCAATTAGACAATGGCAGATTGTTGTAATGTAAAACCTGACAAACAACATTGCCTGATGTGCTTTATAAAAGTGCCAGAAGCTTTCCTTTTGTTGCTTATTACTTTGAATATAATTTCTCTAGACGGCCTTGTGCTTGTTTGCGAGTTGTGAAATAATAAATAAAGCATTTACTCAAAACAAGAATTCTCTTTTTCAAAAAGAGGCCTTCTTGAAATGATCACCTGATTCTCTCTTATAAAAGCCCCGGGCCACTAATTTAGAGTCCGATTCTTTCTGTTATACATACAGTACATCTGTGATATTGGTGCACATTCGATGTACCTAATGACCTGTCCAGTATACTGTATATTTGTATTTCTTGCCACACCCTGATTTATTTCCACCTCACACCAATTTTCCACCTCCCAACCTCCCCTTTCCGTATTGTTTGTCTAGCGCCGCGTTTCTGCCTAGCAACCAACCCTCCCAACTGTCCCATCAACATGTTGGCACACGCACACTCGGTTTTTAGAAAGCAAAAAAAAAAAAAAAAAAAAAAAACAACACGGGGAGTACGACTGAAATATGGAACCCTTAATCTCTGCGGGTAGATGAGTATCAAATCCGCCAGCAAAACATTGAGGTAGCGAGAGAAAGAGCGGGAGAGACTGGAGGAACACTGTGTTCATTTTGCCAAGGCCAGATGGTGAGGGCAGCTTTAGTGTTGCACAGCCTTTCTGTCCGTTAGGCCTACACAACCACACACACACACAACCACAGCCACGTCTGTTTATACAGCAGTGTTCTTCTGTATGCGGTGGCCTGAGTGAGTCTTATTAGATTAATCTTTTATTTGTCTCTACGCTGTTATCGCTGTTTTTCATCTCAACGTGTTGCCGGGATTAAGAGTCAGTGTCTGCTTTGCATTGGGTGTGTTTGGACAGTTTGTAAGCCCTTTCACTCCCCCCCCCACCCCGTGTGTGTATATACATATATGTGCGTGTGTTTTTTCGGCCTTGACAAAGTTAAACTATAGTCCCACAAAATTCTATTCTGGGGTTGTTGTTGAACGACTTGTGCACTAGTACTCACCTCATATTGCTCATATCAGCTTTTATTGACTTTCACGCCTCGGTGATAAGTGCTTGCCATCTTATTTCTCACCAAATGTGAATATTTCATGTGAGCAATATATTTTCGACAACTTTATGCTCCCAAATTTGGGGCAGTAGTGAAAACCGTTTTGGGAAGACTTTTTTTCCGCCCTTTCTGTTCCATCATGAGAACAATCCATAGAATCTTTTCTCATGAGTGCAGTGTTGAAGGACACATCTGGGATGAACTAGGAGTGGTGATCCAAGACACTTTTCTTCAACATCTGTGACGTCTGACCCTACACACACAAAAAAAAAATATTCTGCAAGTTCTAAACGAACAATTAGATGGAGGCACGCACTGGAAAGGAGAGGAATGAAAACGGAATATGTGCATGAATGTGTGGGCGGAGGAGGAAGAGTGAAGCTCCAGGGAGGAGAGATAGCGAGGGTGGACGACTTCAAATACTTGGGGTCAACACTACAAAGCAATTGAGAGCGTGGTAAGAAAGTGAAGAAAGGGGTCCAAGCAGGGTGGAACGGTTGGCAGAAGGTGTCTGGTGTACTATGTGACAGAAGCGTCTCCGCTAGGATGAAGGGCAAAGTTTATAAAACAGTGGTGAGGCCGGCCATGATGTACGGATTAGAGATGGTGGCACTAAAGAAAGGACAGGAAGCACACCTGGAGGCAGCAGAAATGAAGATGTTGAGGTTCTCGCTCGGAGTGAGCAGGTTGGATAGGATTAGAAATGAGCTCATTGGAGCGACAGCCAAAGTTGGAGGTTTTGGAGACAAGGCCAGAGAGAGCAGACTTAGATGGTTTGGACATGTTCAGAGGCGAGAGTGAGTTTTTTGGTAGAACGGTGCTGAGGATGGAGCCGCCAGGCAAGAGAGCGAGGGGAAGACCAAAGAAAAAGTTGATGGATGTTGTGAGGGAGGACACGAGGAAAGTGGGTGTTAGAGAGGAAGATGCACGAGATAGGCTTAGATGGAAAAAGATGACACGCTCTGGCGGCCCCTAACGCGACAAGCCGAAAGGAAAAGAAGACTTCTGCAAGTTCAAAACGTCACAAAGAAGAACTAAAAGATCTCGGTAAATGTGTTCTCGCAAGAATGGAAACTGGTATAGTGACAAAGGCGGATTCACGAAGGCTGTCTGGTATTCTCCTTAATGTATAAAGAATACATTTGTGTTGTCACTGAACATCATTTCAAGTCTGTTGTTTGCTGTTATCAAATGTCTGTAAATACTTGCATGAGCAGCAATAAATGGGATTTGGGAGAAATAACAAATCCAGTTTGGAGTCTGTTAGATGGTCCTGGTTATCTTTCATGAGTGGCAGGTGCCACAAAATGTCTTCCGCTGTATTGGTTTCATCTTGCTGACTCACTCTACCGTATATCTAGTCATCACATGATATAATAAACACTGAACCCCAGCTGATTCGTGCGAAGCCCCTAAAAGGACATTAAAAAAAACGAACTGGTTTCTCATTGTAATGAGAAACGTTCTCATTGTGATGTGAAACGTTCTCATCGTAATCAGAAACCTTCTCATTGTAATGACTAACTATCAGCTGGTAAAGATTAGCTACTTACTGTAAGGAAAGCCAGATAAAAATGATTATTTTTGTTAGGGTCTAAAAGAGTTTGAGTACAAAATGTAATAGGAAAGTAATAAGTAGTTTGTGTAGCGATGGGATACACGTCAGCATGCTTGCATTTCTGACATAAATTCATTTGAAAGGCGTTTAATTTTAAAATGATTGGTTTTAGTGCTGTAGAATCATAGTGTGAGGTGTTTAGCTCTCCCCCGCAAGATAAGCAATTGGAAGATTAAAACTTTGGCACTTTGTCCCTAACCGTTGCAAATTTGAACTGTTAACTATTTTCTCCAGGAGCCACTTTTCCACCCTTGCGTTTCGGCCTTTCCCAACACAATCAATCAATAAATGATTTGGACCCAAAAATCCTGTTCAGGCCCATTCCTAATGAGTTTCGCTTGGTTTGTTTCAGTGGACTATTTCACAGCTTATTGTGACAAGGGAAGCGCAGACAGGAGGGGGGGGAAAAAAAAAAAAAAAAAAAAAAAAACTTCCAAACAACAAATAAGAGTTCAGCAAGGCTAGATTTCCCTTTTCCCAACACAGAGACTTACAGTTCACAATGACCTTGGCTGACCCGGGCCGATGCTCCGTGACCTCAGCGCGTGGAACACTTGTCGGAATGCTCCTCGGCACGTCAGCAGTGACGCTATCTCATGTTGTTGAGGGTCGATTGGACAACACAAGACTAGCATTGTCAAAACTGACTCGGCCTTTTGTGTGTGACCACATTTTTTTTTTGTAATCATAAGAACAGATGTGGTCAATATTAATTTTTGCATTCCTTAGCGCTTATCCTCACTAGATTCACTGGCGTGCTGGAGACGATCCGAGCTACCATTGAGCGAGAGCCGGGGTACGCTCTGAACTGGTCGCCATTCAACTGTAGTTACATCTCACATTATATCCATTTTCCAAGCTGCTAATCCTCACAAGGGTCGCGTACGGTCGTGCTGGAGCCTATCCCAGCTAACTAATCCGCTTTGTTTGTCTGTAAAAGTACTGTTGCGCTACTTTTACCAGCCCGGGGAAACCCACTAAAGTATTCAGTTGTCGTTAAATGCATCCACCATCTTTTTTATACACCTCCAATCCTCATGAAGGTAATTTGGAGAAGAGCACATATAGATAAATACCCATTGATTGTCACTGGGATTAGACTCTTGAAGCTCAGTACTGTAAGGCAGTTCTTGCAACAGCATTTATTTTTTGTTTTTAACTTAAATTTCTACAGAATTCAGAGAGTT
This sequence comes from Syngnathoides biaculeatus, assembly GCF_019802595.1. NCBI lineage: Eukaryota > Metazoa > Chordata > Actinopteri > Syngnathiformes > Syngnathidae > Syngnathoides > Syngnathoides biaculeatus. The sequence goes on along the minus strand of NC_084640.1, from coordinate 11,675,198 downwards.
AGTTTGTCTTGAATGACAGCATGTCGTGAAATCAATTCTTGCTCCTCGCTGCGTTGCAAATTACCCATAATTGATGAAATGACCTTTGATCAATAATCATAATTAGCGCAGTGCCGGTTTTTCCTGCTTTCTTTGTGCAGGCTACCTTAGCTGCCCTTGGAAATCAGGGATTAAACAGTTGCTTGGCCCCAAACACATTTTTACGACTGCAGGGAACGCTGTGATCTAGTCTCATCCATGTGATATATTTGGAAGGCTCTCATCTGTTCTGACTCATTCCTGTTTATTGCTGGTGTGTTTAATCAACACTTTGACCCGAGCTGCACTGGAGCCACCCTGGTAGAAAACAGACTTTTTTTTTTTTTTTTTTTTAAACTCACTCTTGTCTTTCACTTAATGCAGTTTTAAAACCTGCACTTTCTCACCCCTTTTTACATTGCATAAAAGCATATGAGGTATGCGTCACTTTTCGAGAAGAACAATGACTCAAGCACAAGAGGTCTGCGGGTCGAACGGCAAATGCATCACGCTCTAAAGTAGTCGGGCTCGTTGCCATTCCGGGCAAAATACGGCGAGGCCCTGGGCATGGTGGTGGTGTTGAACCGGCATCGTGTAGGGATTGAGCCACTGTCAACTCGGGATATACCCTCCTCAAAAGATCAATGATCGGCTCCAGGTGACCTCACATTGACCTCCAGACTTTTACTGCTACAGGAGGAAATATGTTTGCGCTGCATAGCTTAACTTGTGCTGCTCTAATCATCTGTTTATGTGTTCCACATAACACATTTTGATTCCCTCTTTTCTTAGGTTGAATGAGCTTGGTCTCACTTGGTCAGATGTAAACTGTTGCGCTATTGTTAGTTTTCCTTCTCATTAAACTTCATGCTGTTCCTGTCGCGTTTCGGGTTTCGGGGTCAGGGTTAGCGGCAGTTGCTGAAACAAGCAGAGACTCTTGCTTAAAAGCTTGCTTTAAAAAAAACTACGTTTACTTTCAAATCAATGTATTTCTCCAATTCTGTTTGACAGAGTCTGTTTGACATGACTTCTGAATCAAAATAGAATGTTAACAAAAAAACCCACTGGTAAACTCTCATGTTACAAGGCTGTTGATTAATACCTCCTTCCTTACGGCCCGTCGGTGGACTGTCAGAATAATAATGGCACACTTTGATGTTGATATCTCACAGCCCGACCCCCCCCCCCCACACACACACACACACACACACACCCGAGATCAAATTACCTAGGCCTATATAAAGCAGGACTATATATCCTGAGCAAACCTTTGATTTAAAATCACAGCCAGATTGATTGAACATAGCCTCGGGTCTGTGCTCGGGCCCTGCGTAAATGTTATGTTTAATTCAGAGTTGGTACGTTGGATGGGAACCAAACTGATCATTACTTGTTTACACTCTCCGGGCCCGGAAAGTCCTGGCCTACTTTCACGGCTTCCCTTGCACTTGAAAGTGACTTAAGTGCATGTTTGTGCGAGGGACCGTCCGCTGCACAAGTACGCGCCGCAAATTAGCTTTGCATGTATAATGTAGAACTCCTCGGCTATGGATCCATACATTGTCACGCTTGGGTGGGGGTCGGTTATCTTTAGCTGCGCGTTCCCAGAGACGCGACTGCTCTCTTTATGTGTTCCTGAGTGACGGGTTACATTTGCTCTCGCACGTGGATGATGTACGGCCCTCCGGTATGACCCCGTTTGGCTCCGAGATCTCCATCACTCACCGAGACTTGGAACTTGGCGCGGAAGAGAGGCGGCTCGGCGCTTGATGGTTTCTAAAGTAGGTTGATAAAAAGCCAGCTCACATTCAAGATGTTCAGCTTTAATGCGCAATGAGAGCCAGACTTTTATCAGTCTTTATGAAATCATAACACTGCCTGGTCTCTGTTAAAAAGTGTGATTATATAACCGAGCACATATATATAAAGTGTATACCGGAGCGAAAATCAGTCGCCCATCTGTCTCTGGGAACGTCTTGGTCCATCAGTCAAGCGGCGATGTCTGGCTCGCGTACACAGCTATTTAACCAGATTAAATGTGTAGAATTGTGGACAAAATCGCTGCGGAACTGTGGGTGTGTGCGCGTCAGTGTGTCCCTGACAGCTCTCTGTAACAACACAGCCCGTAGCAGAGCAGATACCGAGTCAAGATTAGGATGTAATTACACGCCACTTTCTGCGCCATCTCTCTGCCCGAGAGAGGAAGAGAAAGAATACAGGGAATGATGGGAGGAGAAGGGGTGGTGGGAAGGTGAAGATAAGGTTGGGGCCACGTATGCTGCATCACTCACTCGTGCCAGTGAATTTAGAATTCCCCCAAAGCTTTCACCCGCCCTACCTGCTTTTCTGCACGCATCGAATGTTTTGACTCCAAATCTACTCCACCCTGCCTCCTGCTGTGTTTTCTCTCTGGCTGTCTGTCGCCACGGCAACGCAACGAGCCACCCCATCCCATGCGCAGGAAGGCGTGCGCCCTCAGCGTCAGACATTTTGGATAATCTTCCCTCTCATTTATATGCAAAGTCAGCAGAAGGAAAAAGTGGTGAAAGTCTTCTATATGTAGAAGTGTGGCAGGGGCTGTGAAAAAAAAAATCCCGTTTTTTCTCCGTGAACATGTTACCCGTGTGCACACCAGGAAGATAATTTGCACACACACAAAGAAAAAAACGTAAATGGAATCATCTTTGTTTTTTTTGCCGCCTTAAATCTTTTCATGTCTTGTTCTCATTCCAGTTTTGGCCTCTTTCTCTTTTTTTCCTGCGGTGACATTTTTAGGTCACCCCTCGCTCACTTTCATCATCTCGACGGCGCCACACTGTACGCGCATCTTACAGCGGCGCTTTGCACGAGGTGAAGTCGGTGGGATGCGGGGAGAATTCTCCCTGCGGGGGAAAATGATGATCTTCCGGCGTGTTCCCCGCGCACGCTTTCTCGCCGGCTGGCGTTTGAAGACGGCAACGCCGCAGTTGTGCAAGACAGCTGTCACAAACACGTGCGCGGGCCTATGAGCAACCACGCGGCCTCCTCGCATGCCGTCAAACTAATTTAAGGCAAGAAATTCCCCCAATCAGAGGCAGTGTTGATATGACCAAGTTTTAATCTCACCTTTTTTTTTTAGGGGGTGGGGGTGTCTGTAGATTGTTCCACATTCATGCAGGATCAAAAGCTTTAAGGGGATTTTGGAGCCTGAGTCTATGACAGTGTGTATGGGTTTTATTTTTCTGAAGCGGGGTCTAGGGGGCTTTGACGCAGATGTGATTGAATATAGAAAAACAAATACATTGCACAGCCCTCCAAACCCCGCCCCCTCCCCGCACGAACACTGTAAACACACACACACACCCCTCCAGCCAACATGCACATATACTACACATATTATTATTTTTCTATTGCATTGTATAGATTATAGCCCACATTATTGGTGGGAAAAAGCCACATTCTGTAATAGGACAAAGACCTGTCATTCGAATAGGGGTGTGTAGACTTTTTATATCTCATGTAGTCACAGGGAAAGGTTCTTAGCCTCAGACATAGTAGTTGTCATACCATTTAGTGCAAACCTCTGGTTAGGAATTTGTGAAACCTACAATTTATTCCACTAGATTGCATATTTAGGGGTGAAACCACACAAACAAAGAAAAGCTCCGAAAGCTTTTAATAAATAATGGCTTGGCTAGCCATTAATGCGTTTTAGCATTCTGGCAAAGTAGCAAATCTGTACTGTTAATCCCTCGCACCAATGTTACGTATGTAATCCCTCTCCAATTATTAAAGTAATTGGCATTTAATTGCTTCAAAATATAATGATTGCGACAATACCGAAATGTAATGAAAGGCCTGGCTGCGTAGCGAATTCGATCTGGGCCTCCCCATAATCTTAGCAACGATATGAGGTCATGGTAGAAAAAAAAAAAAGAACAAAAAACGACAACGTTCTGTAAAATGTTTCTATTTCATATTTTGCCTGGTTGCCAGATAGCGTTTGATTCCCGCCCGTGATCAATCGAAACCCCCAGACGCATCTTCCGAGCCCCGACTCGTGTGACAGTATGTTGAAATCATGAGTGGATTAGCCCAGAGTTTCTAAAACGAAATCATGGCTGGATTAATTCTGTGTGACATCAGCCCGTCTGCAGCTCCTAAGCCATATTTAGTTGACGATCAAATAGCTTAACCTGGCCAGTCAATCCCATCCTAATATTCCTCTAATCTGTCCCCAATCCAAACTATAACAGAATCAGCATCAGCCGTTTGTTGTTTTGTAAATTTCTTTTTTAATTCTGCTTCCCTGCTGCTTTTTTTTCCACACACAAGTGCTCAGTCTAATGCTTGCTTGTGTTTTCCTGTAAATATTTCCCAAATATGTAAATATTCAGGCGCCATGACTCAAGCGCTGGCAGATGCCGGCCGGGCTCTACCGCACACTTGCGCGCCCACGCTGTTACCTGATTGAAGCCACATAACCTAAACACACGGGATTAGTGACTTATCGTCATCAAGTCCCCGGAGTCTTGATGTCAGGGAGGTCAGTTTTCCGGGTGAGGGTTCTCACGCTTTACAATAAGCAGGCGACTTTCAAATGTTATTCATCCGGCAGACTCATTTGGAGAGCACTTTACTTGATGAAAACATACAAATAAAAGTGAGTACAACCTTCTGGTGTACTTGTTTGTTTGAAGCAGGCCATAATGCCTTAATCAGATCAGCGTCCCCAACGAGGATAGAAAAGTGGACGAGCCGGGGGTCGACCACGAAGAGGTTGCGGGTGGTGGCGATGATCAGGGTCAGCGGGGGTTTAAACTGGGTTGGACGCCACAGCGGGGGGAGATCGACTTTCAAAGTTTTCAGGAGAAAATGACAATATAGACGCCATGATAAGAGATTCAGAATTGCTGGCTGGGGACCGTCGGCGGTGAGATTAAATCTGGTTTGACAGCATGACACCCTGCTGGTGTTAATTTTACAAATAAAATATTTATCAGCATGTCCAAACATTTGGATATGATGCTGTTTGATTACAGTCTGGACAAAAGCAAGCCAGATTTCTTTTAGTACGACTGCATTTTTTTTGGACAGATTTTGAGTCCAGATTGAACGTTTAAGTACATTAGATCAGTATACAATCTGCCAATCAATCCATGCTGAAGCCATTTGCGTTGTGTGTAGTTTTGATATCAAAATCCAAGCAAGCTCTAAATACAATTGCAACCTTTTCAGTCAAATGCTGGAGAGGGAACTTTTCATCATCAACATTTTCTAGAAAAATGGTCATCTTTATAAAAGGTCATCCACTAAAACAACCCCAGTGTGACAACGCAATCACATAATATGTATTTCTGAGTACAAAAAAAAAAAAAAAGAATGAGAAGTTGCGGTACTGTGACAAAAACCATTAAGGCCTGAGATTTGAAATGTTTCCATTTCTTAATATTTGCGCATTTCTGCCAATTAGATATTTTCTCCTAAATATAAATGTTTTAACCCGATTGATCAAATGCTTCTAGCATGTCGATCAATATACCATGATGGCTCCTATTAAAGTTTAATTTTTCAGCGCTGATGGCTGCATCAGGGGGTCGGAAGTCACGACACAGTGGTTGCGGCCTATCGGAGAGGGAGGGGCCGGGAGGCCCCCCCATCTGCGCCATCTGGGGTATCTCCCATGACCCCATTCGCAGTCCTTTTTATCCAACGAGACTTGGCGCCCAGTTCCAGAATCCGTGATTTTGTTGTTGTTGTTGTTTTTTCTTGTTAAATCACCCGTATTCAATCAAAGTGAAAATGTTCCCTCGATATAACATCATGCTTGGATAGTTCACCTTTTTCCACATTTACTGTATTGGTTTTTGCGGCTCCACTCAATCACTCCGTCTTGCAAATCCCTTACATTTCCTCAAATCCCTCCTCCTCCTATACGGGCGCGCTGCGGTTGATACAAATTGCAGGGCTGCGCATCCGGATGAACACAGCTGGAAATGTAAAGGATTGCGTTGCGTCAGTGTCGACCCCCCCCCACCCCCCCTCAATCCTTACTTTTGTATACAGGACTGCAACGCAAGCCTCGCACTTGGATAATTCGCCCGTGTATTTTGAGCCCGGACTTTGGGGTTTAGTGGATGCACGGAGAAAACGAGGTTCTAATCAGCAGTATTGTGATGACCGAGCGTGGATTAGTCGACGAGGTTTGATTGCATCATATGGCTGAAAGCAAATGACTCCTAAATCTGCAGGTGCTTATACGTAGTGTGCCTTACATACGTTTGGCACTCTGCAAATCAGAGCCAAATGCTAAACAAATCAATCGGTGACATTTTCTATTGAGCCTCTTTACGCCTACGGATGGCCATGCTCGCAGACACGCGCACATAGTCAATATCTATCTCCGGATGTCTCATGGAAGTTGCGTGGGAGTGATTTATAAAGGTGTGACAGATGCGTCCACAACATACTGATCTACCCCGGGTCGCACTGGACGCCTCTCTTAATTCTGCACGTGTGTGATTTGAGAGCAGTTTTCGGTCAAGACGCGTTTGTGTGTGTGTGCGGGATGATAATCCCAGCGAGCAGCTGCGATTTAGCCTATGGAGCATCTGCTCAGGTTGGCAGTCGTGCTTAGGTAACAGACCTGAAATTAGCAACAGTCGATAATGATGATGAGGCCTGAAATGATGACGTCCGCTGCACGGGTCGGACCGCTGTGTCGTTTTCCAATTTCCGTGCGAACGACCCCGAGCGCCTCCGTCGTGCCTCGGCCTTTGAAATAATTTCGTACCCGTGGCCTCTCCGAGCCAGGAAGTCCCTCATCAAATCAAGGGCGAGCTAATGCTTTATCCTGGCTCCTCATTTTTTTTTTTTTAAACTTTATCAGCTGTTTTAAATTAATATTGATTGCGGTGGCACGAGCCACAAATCAGCCCATCGACTGCCCGGATTTCCAACTCACCTTGCGGTCTTCCGCAACCTCTATCGCGCTGCCCACCACGGATTATTAAAAGTCAGACATGTCTTGCCATACAACTCGATTAGTGACATGTCTTTGTGTTGCGCAGTTAATTGCCCTCTTTTATCTTCTTAGGAAAGTAGAAGCAGACCCCATTTGGTCCTATCTGACAAATGCGGCTGGTTCTTTTGTTTTTGAGGATAGACAACGCTTGCATTTAAAAATTGCACAATGAAACGGTTGTCTTTGAAGCGTTTTGTGCGTGCTCCTAAACATCTGTGCAGCCTTGCGCCCTTAAGTACTATATGTTCCCAACTCGGTAATTGGATTACTGAATTCCTCAAACGCGACGACTGAACTCACCCCCCCCGCCCCCTTCTCCTCTCCACTTGGAGTGCTATTTTATGCCTCCTCAGCATCCTCACTGCTCCCTGCTTTATCCTTTTGCTTTAATTCTTAACTTTCCCCAAGACATTTTCAATAGAGGCGGTCGATTTTTTTTTTTCATTTTTTTTGCAAGGAAGCGCTGACAAGTAGTTGCAACAGCCTAATTCTAGTTCTCTGAGCCATTTCCACAGAGTGGGGGCGGGGGGGAGCTATACATCATTGCTCCTCTTCCAACTTGATGCTGAGTTATGCTATGCAGGCGTTCGGTGACCTATGTAAGTCAAAGGCAACATGAAAATGTGTGTTTCATTTGACCGTTTCCATGTAGCATGAACGTTAAGGTCACGCTAGCTCGTAAGGTTGCACTTTCATCTCATTTATCTTGAAGGAAAACTGTGCAAATGTGTCCACCGTTGCCGCTTGTGCGTATGATTGCGTGTAAGCTGGTGTGCACCTCACACCGAGTAGGGGGGGGGGGGGGGCAAGCCTAATATCCGTGGATAAATCCCGGCGAGAAAGGAGGGGAATGATTTAATAAGGAGGCTGGAATAGATGGAGGGAGAGAAGGATGGATGACTGTTTTGATCAGAGCAATAAAGTAGAACCCCTCTCTCTTGGCCTTTTGCTTTGCCCTGGGCTATCTCTGTAAATGTGTGTGCGTATGTGTCGCACGGGCGTCTCGGTCCGAGCAGCGCGCCGGGATGAGAATGAGGCGAGACAGCCAGGGGAATAGTGTCGAAAACCCACAGACGGCTCCGGAGGACTCCATTCAATCAGTATGGCGCTGCACCCAACTCATCTGCTCTGCAACAATGAAGCGGTCACGACGAATTAGAGGCACACTGAGATTTGGGAGATGGAAGCAGGCACGACACAGTCACACATAACGCGCGCACACACACCCACACACATCCGGCAACAATACAGACACACGCATGTATTACCATGGCCACGTTTGCCGCTCTGTCCTCCCGTCAAGCTCCTTTATTCCTTTCAGTTTCGGTCCATCTTCAAGGCCAGTCATTGTCCCATGCTGCCAACGGCCACTTGCAAACGTTGATACCCATTTAGAATCGACCATTTCTTTTAAATGTGCTTCACAGCTCTCCCAATTGGTCAACAAGATGCTTTATCAAGGTCACTCAACGGTAATGTGGGACACGTTGCCATCAACGACACTGTTGGATGGGGATGGCTCTTTTATATATATTTAAAAAAAAAAAAACTGCTTGGGAAAGGCCCTTTACTATTCCGGTATTACTCATATTAAGGTTCCTTGTCTTCACCTCAAAGCCTTTGCGACGACCCAAATGAGAGGTTGTGATTCAAGCCCCCCCTCAATGATGACGGCATCAATGACAGCTGCACTTCGAAATGTCCTTGTGGCTAAAATTTGCCCAGACACGAATATAAAAAAATCTTCCCAGAAGTGTCAAAGCTTTCATATATCTGCTCAAAGTGTATTTTGAGGTGAAAGGGCAAGGTATCACAATACCTTTGCCCATCTAGTGAAGGGGTGCTCAATGTGTCGATTGCGCGGCAGTCTTGGTCAATCGAGGGACGGCCAGCCCAAAAAGTTTACCTTACTCCCACCCCCTGTCCCCACTCTTAAAGACGTACACTCATAATTACAAATGTTACAGTACTTACGCAGCCCATCAATGTGTTTTATAATGACAGCGTCCACCAGCGCTGCTTTAGTTAGCAACGCAGTCTGGGCAACGTAGAGCAAAGACGAGCGAGACATGCTGCTTATGTTTACTTTCTATATTAATGGAGAAAGTTAAAGAAGAAATGCTGTTGTTTTAAGATGCAATGACTGTCGGAGTATGTGAATAATCGAAGCTTGCGAGAGGCTGGCTGCTTGAAAACTAGATCTTGGGGTGAAAAAGTCTGGGCACACCTGATCAAGTGCCTCCAAGTGTAGTTTAACATATACCGTATGAATACATTGTTAAATCACAAATATTAAAATCAAAACAATATGTCACAGACATCCAAGGGACACAGAGTTCAGTTTGTTCTCTTGGCCTTGTTTGTCTCCTTTTGCCGACTGCCAAATGTACACAAATTGTGTGTGTGTGTGTGTGTGTGTGCGTGCATCCAGAGGCACTAGCCAGTTAATCTGTTAAACACATTGTATAAATTTATCCTGCGGGATGAATCCAGGGCATCCAACTGATGAGTCTTGGATTTAGCCCGATCAGTGTAGGTTGGAGGGAGGAAAGCAAGCAAAGCGAGGATGAGTCACTGTTATTCGGCCACTGGCTTAAATGGATGTACTGTATAAGCGCAACGGGCGAAGCGTGTTGACGCGATGCCGCTTTAATCTGCACAAGCGAAACGGTCCACGCGTGAGAATGGTTCCGAGGGGGTTAATCAAGTAAAATGCAGCCTCATTAGTCAGAATACGGAGTTCACCCACAAAGTAAGATTGTACTTATAAATGTAAAGTTGGAATTGTAGGCCGTCAGTCCTGGTCAAAACTGGAGGTAAAATGAAGCATGTGCCAAAAATAATGCAAGCGAGTTCTTACCCTTCGGTAAGTGTCTGAAGTGAGATCCACTCAACTCCAAATGTAATGGAAACAGTACAGCCGTTTGCTTTATTTCTGCTTCAGGGTGGCTCGAGTTTCAAGTCCTTTTTGCGATAACTACATCAAGTCTGTGATCCTGTGACACCAAACATTTGCTGCCAAGCATGTGTACCCCATATATATTGTATTTTACGATAATAGTTAACTGTCGTCAACATTATATACACTCCTTTGGCTGGAAAGCAAAGCGTGGAGAGTCTCTGTCGTGGAAAAGTGTTGTTGCAGTTGTTGTTGTTGTAGCCAAGTACGACGGTCGTTATTCCGTATCAGGAAGGCCAAAAAACAGTTAACTATTCGTACTTTGGGGATTTCGAGACTTTGGGCGACTTCAGGGGTGCAGAGACGTGGTGCAGGCACATAGATCCATCTCGAATGAGCACCCACGAATGGTCATTGTTGCAGTCAATGAATATGTTGATTTATCATTGCCACAACCGTTTCCTCTCTTTGGTGGCAATCTGCTTTTGCCTTGATAATCACGCCATGTTTTTGGTTCAATAAAAAAATAATACTGGACATTTTCATGCATCTGGAGCCACAAAAGCTAATTCATGGTCTCAATTGGTTTGTGCCGTAAGTGCTTACCATTTTTTTTAATTTTTCCCCATAATGGTCTATTTTTGTCGCGTTTTGGTAGGTCGCTCGATGGGGTCGTTATCTTGCGTTTAGTTGCCTATTTCCCCAAGTTATTGTGGCATTGTCTGCTTTAGCATGTAGAACATTCTTGCTTATGTGATTAATTGGTTAATGTGTGACTAATGTGATTTATGTCATGAATATTTGAGGTCATTTTTATACTGTAGGGCTTGTGCATAGAACCTAAAACTTGTGTCAAATGTTAGCATGCCACTGCTCCTCTTTGGTGCCGCTTGCAACCTGTTTGTTTGTCTTTGGTCCCCTTCAGGAAGTTTGAGCTCAATTCTGGCGTCTCCCATTTCCTCCCCCACCGACACCTCGCTCGTCCCAGCTGTTTCCTACGTCCTCACCCCGGCCCAAACCGTCAGTTGCCATCCCAGACCAGCCTTATTCTGTGGGGGATTTTGGAATAATGGTGCTCCAACTACTTTTCCACCCTGGCTGTACCAAAACATCCATACCGAACAATATGCGTTCATTTCCTTCCCAGCATGCTCTGGGTTCCTCCACCCTGACGCTTCTCGTTCACCAGGAAACCATTGCTCACGGACTGACCGAAAAAACCAGACATTTACCTTATTTTGCAAGGCTTTTATGGCTTTAAAGTGCAAAGCCACTGCTACAGAACCATGCTGATACCGAGAATGTGAGCTCATTGGAAGGTTTTATTGCTGCAGAGTCACTGTGGGCTTAAAGACCAGCTGTTGGCGTGCCTATGAAACTGTTTACACCTGTCACTCACTGTGTGTGCTTGTGTGTGTGAGTACATGCATGCGAGAATTCCAGGATGCTGGCAGTGCACTGTCGCCAAGCTCAGAAACAGGAAGTCTCAAACCCCATTTGTCATTGCAAAGTAAGAACAGAACAATGCCAGACACATTATGTGTTTGTGTTTACCAGGACAACGTTGAGTAGTGCCTACTGTCAGAAACGGAGGATTATTTTCTAAAAGGCCCTGACACAAGCTCTGGGTTGTTGAGAAAGCATTTTATTCACCCAGATTATAATCATAACTGGCCACATTTCATAAACAAGGTCAGATCATCATAAGCAGACGCCGCAGGTAGTTTGAGGTGAGAGAAAACCTCGATGACTGCGCACAATGAGCACAGGAGCCTGTAATTAATGTGTTCTGGGAAGCAATTATGTAAACAGCAGCACGGTGCTGGAGAAATGACAGCGAGCGGGCCCGAGGATGATTCCAATTGTGTACACCAGCCGATTGCAATGTCTGCTACCCCAGACGACCTGCTTGAAAGTACACAAACGGTTTGTGTTGTGGCCAAACTCAAACTCCTTCTAAATAACAAGGAAGAGCTCTTACAAATACTCAAATATCCGTTTTCAGGAAACAAGGACAAACAGAAGAGTCCAAGAATAGGACCGTCAATTATTTCTGTAATTTCTAGGAATTGAAGCGATTCATGCATCCAGCAGAGGTGCTGTTGAGTAATCCACAATTGATTTATTGTTTCAAAAAAAAGCCTATGATGCCAACTATGGGTACCCATCCATCCATTTTCTGATCCACTTATCCTAAAGACTCAAGTGAAGGCATTCACAAATATCACATATATATGTGTATTTTAGTAAACTGTTGTAAGATTAGTAATTTTTCGCACAAGTTGAAGAGTATACACGACACCTGAAGCTCTCCAAGCGAGTGCAGAGATGTAAAATAAATTTTTGTCCCATTCACCTCATAGTTATGCTTTCCCTCAGAGGGTCCTAATTAACCACCACAATTACCTCGTCTACATTTTTGTTATATGCTTTGGTTTTAGTGCTTGTTCAGGTTTATTACTGTTATATTGTTTTGGGATGGTAAAAAAACTGCAGGTGACAAAAAACAGCCCTCAGAAAAAGTGCAGGGGACTGTAAAGCCCACCCCCCCCCCTCCCCATGTAAATTATCCCCCAAAATGTCACACCGCTATAATTTAGGAAAAATAGGCTAGGCACGTATATTAATACGTTTATTTTGAAGAGTTTATAAATTCATTTTTAAGTGAGCCCTGGGGGCAATCTAGAGCCGACTACAGTATTTCAAACTGCAGTGATAAATAATTTGCTGTTGATTTGTATGAGCGTAGGTGGGAACCATACATACGCGCTATTGTCATTCTGTTCTTTTTCTCCCCAGTGTTTTCACAGTATTGCTCCCGTAATGAGTGTATTGACATACTTTTTAAAATGTAATTTGCTCTCTTGGGAGATTGGGTAGAAACAACAGCGCCCGTGCTCCTGATGATCAGTTTTACTAGTCTGCATGGAGTAAGCAGATGACTAACAAGCGCTTGCATATCCCAGCTGACTCTCAGTGCAACCGCCTGGTGGCTAGCAGCTATGTTTTTTTTTTTTTCGTTTTTTTTTTAGCATAATAGTGTCCTGTATAGTGTGTGGTTCCATATACTGTATACATTGCCAAGTTGTTTTTGATTTAAAAGTTCAATTCTGGGAAGGATATAGGCTTCCAGTGTTTATGGTAATCTCAGAAGTTGTACTGTTTAGGTTCCTACCAATAAATGGCCAGGAATCCTCATTTTCCGGTTTCCAGCAGTTGTTAGGTGGTATTTTTTTTTTTCCCCCCTAGTGTGAAATTGGTGTAATTATCTGTTCTGTATGAATGGGACAATTGACTCCAATCATCAGATGGAGAATGAATACAAAGATGAATTAATGTTTCAATTGATGAAGGCGCAAAGCCAAACCGGTTTGAATAGGGTGTGTAACCATGATAAAACCTAATCAGTCATATAAACGCACTCATTTGGCTTCCTAACATGCAATTAGCATCACTCAATGTGCTGAAATGATCCAGTTTGACATAAATAATACGCACTCATACACCGCATCTTCAAAGGTTAGGATTTCTTCTCTTCTGTTATTCTTTCCACCATTCGCCATCTGTTTCTCACACATTCTGTTGTTTCTTGGAAACTGCACCGTTTTTTTGGAACACGGCAATGGAGGGGAGGCGGCTGGAGATGACGTTTAAAAGAAACCCAGGAAAACTTCCCCTTTGAAAAAGGTTGCGCTTCGGAGCCAGTTTGTCCCTCACTTAAGATTACCGAAGTCATTCATTTCCAAGTACAGTACAGGTACTGTACAACAAAAACAGGATATCCCATCCTGCTCCGGTGTTAGGCCTGCATGTGCCTCTGTTGTTTTTGTTGTTTTTCTTTAATTTTCAGTGACGTAACGGCTGTTTGTTTGGCCTATTTTCCCTCTATCGGCTCACATCATCTGGCGTAGGAGTGGAAAATCCCATGGTTCCCCGTGAGGACAGGGAATGGGGTGTCGCACCTGAGCCTGGTGATTAGTGGCGCTAAACGCCTCGAGACACAAACTCCCGCGTACGCATCCCGCCAATCCCCAGGTTGAGCCACGCTGACATGAAGGATAGATATTCCCTCGGATGTCATTAGGGCACGTTGAGCGACCTGATTCATCTTCCATTTTCTAACGCTTGTCCACTGGCTAACCGTTCCGCCAGATGCATGCCCTCCAGCTAGAGTCGCAGTGCCATCTCACACTGCATCTGTGGGTGTGCGTTTCTGGCGAAAGGGCCCACCTTTCTGTCCTGTTCAAAGGATTAGAAATGGGGGTCATGGTCGCTGGGGTGTGCAGAGGATTACAGCCTCCATCCATTAACCTGACCCGGCGCTTCCTCTGTGCCCGTGGACACTCGCAGCTCTTCTCGGGGGTCCCGGAATGAGCGTTTCGTGTCGCAAACGACGCCTGTGTCTGTCTTGGTCGTGAAAGACGACAGGGTGTGGTAGGGTGTCAGTGAGCCGAGTGGGGTTGGGGGAGACGCCAGGGTGGAGTGGATTAAGGAGGGAGGCATACGACCGGATGAGGATGCGGTGGCTGTCGTCATGGAGATCAGTCGTCGTGGAAACAGACCCCATCTCTCCCCACTAGACAAACAGGAGGGTTGGCAAAAATGGTACAGGGTGGGGGGTGCTTACTGCTGAGTATGTGAATTTGAATGAGGTATGAGGTGGCAGCGACCACACCCATGATAGAGTGGCACAATTTGTGTGAAGGCCTAAATGGATATATCGAATAAAGCTCTAAAAACAGAAAAATATGTTCAAAAAGCTTTTCCTGAAACTACAGACAGATGTCGTTGCTCATGTCCTAAAACCAGAGGAGCTGGTTAATGTTACAATTATTTAGATTGGATTTGACTTCAACGTGCATTTCCCCTGCAAGGCCAAAGCCGCATTCTATTCTGGTCTATTTTATACTTTTGTTTGTTTTTGCCACATTGCATTGGTTTGTTGCCGATATGTGTGGTAGGGCTCGTGTAAAAAAAAAAAAAAAAAAAATGTGAGCGGTGCAAACATCAGGAGTGTTCGTTGTCGCATGGGAAAGTGGTGGTAATGACTTCTGCAGACATGTTTTCATCTCCCCAAATGGGCGGACACAAACCTCATAACCTCTTATGAGAGGCTCATTTGTCTCCTATTGTAAGCAAAGTGTCAGTAGTAGTTAACCGGGGAATACATTGTAGTTTCACATTAAGCTCGATGACTGATTGTTGTTTTACAACATGTGTATTGGGACACGTTGCTAGCTTGTTGGTTTAACAACTTCCACTTTTATGGCCGCACTTCATTTCTCCAAGACTTTGAAGTGCGCCGAAATGTTGCACAAGCCTTGCTGGCTCACGATCTTTCTCCCAGTTCCTACCAAAGTTGTTTGATGGGGTGAAAGGTGGTAGGTGTGAGATTCTCTTCCAACAATGTGTTTGTGAACCCTGGTTTTAGCCCCACCCCACCTTTTTCCCACAAAAATGGGAGCCTAGAAGTAGGGCAAAAGGATTAACAATTAAAGACCACCATTAACCTGAGCTCATAACACCCAACTTTACATTTTTATTTGCTTCACAGACTCGTCCATAATCTCTTGATGCTATTAATGTCTACCTCAGTCTCTGATTTATTACCCGAGGTGTGCCCAAGTCTTTTCCCATGCGTATTTGCATGATTGGAAACTTTTGTCAGAGAGCATAAAATTGTGCCTTTCGTCACATGTCCGATCTTCCTGCCAGGGTTAGGGAAACCACATGGTGCAAACTCAGCTTTATGCTCGCTGAAGGGCTTCAAAACCGTATTATCGCTGTCACATGTTCGTGCTGAAGGAGCACATGAGGTGAATCCACTACGCGTGCATCGACCTCATCCCGACTGCGGTGACTCATCCCGACGCGCCGCTTATAGAACAGCCTGCTTCTGCTGCGTGAGTGTTGCTGAGAGAGTCCTTTGGCTATAGAATGTGTCCTCGGTTCAACTCCAACCAGCTAAGTCACTTCAGATGAATCCCTGCAGAATCCTGCGAGACAGAAATGCGCTTTCAAGTGCAACACTGTCAGTGGTTCTTCTTCTATCCAATTTTTCTTCCCTTTGCTTAGTTTATTCATTTATATATTTTTTAAAATGGACAGTATCTGGAGAGCATCAAAAGGCAATCCAATAAAAATAGCAAACGTGTGCCTGTGTTCTGCCTCCCCCTGTGCACCATTAAATCAGTCTTGCTCAGCAACACCAAGTCAGCGTGCGTGCATCTTGTTTTATTTTCATTCGCTATGGACTGATGTAAACTCAACTGTCCCCGTTTCCCCTTCTCTCCCTCCCTCCTTTCCCGTCTTCCGCTCCAAAACACTTCTCCCCTCCCGTCGCGCCATATCCACACCCTTTTTACATCCAACTTACAGCCGTTCCTCTCTCTGCTTTCCCTCCCTTGTTGTCTTTCCCACCTTCCTTCCATCCCTTCTTCCTTTGCCACCACCCCTCCCTCGAACATCAGAGTTGACTTTCGGTAAGGAGCCCAGAGCGCGGGGTGACGCGAGGTGAGGATTGGAGGAGCAAAAACAAGGTGGCGGCGGTGGGGGTGTGTGTGCAGAAATTCAGCTGAAAAAAAAGGCCGACTGAGGTCAGAGAGTCTGAGTGAACTGCATGGGAGAAAGAAGGACAGGAAAGTGTGGTGGGGGGGGGGCTTTGGTAATAGTTTCCACTGCAGAAGCAAAGTCTGCATCCACTCAGAGATATTCCCATGAGGATGAGCAAGACTTGTTTTTATTCTCTGTCTGCCTCGGAATGTTTAGTGCTGATAAAGTGTTTGTGTCCAAAACAACAGCAGTGAGATAAAGCTCCAGCTCCAATCAACAGTAGATTCTCTCTTGCGACGTTTTATACCCGGTACGCGATGGGGATTAAGTGGCTGTTGAAACTGTGCGGCCCTTTCTTATCACAGCAATGCATTACTGTACCTCCACTGCCTGTGTTTGTGTCTCATTGTGTTGTATTTATGACTGTGCGCTACTTGCGCCTCTGTTTGAAGTCGTTGTGAGTCAGAGATGCTCGGTCAAGGTAACTCTGCACGCTCAGCATATTTCCAACACGGCGCATGCAGATTTATATTACATTATGTATGTGTTCCAGCGTGAGCAATATGTCTTTAGTATACCTTCTCCATTATGCATGTTGTCCATTCTGCATACATTTTTCTTGTCTCCTAGCTATATTTACATTTTTACATGTGTATTTTAGGTACTCGTCTGTGACTCTCCTACTCCCCCCCCCCCCCCCCAAAAAAAAAAAGTTTCCCAATGACCCGTTTCAATAATGAAAGGCATATTAACACTACTGTTGAACGCCTGCTGCACACAGGA
This sequence comes from Syngnathoides biaculeatus, assembly GCF_019802595.1. Taxonomy (NCBI): domain Eukaryota; kingdom Metazoa; phylum Chordata; class Actinopteri; order Syngnathiformes; family Syngnathidae; genus Syngnathoides; species Syngnathoides biaculeatus. Next base: position 11,657,943 of record NC_084640.1, on the reverse strand, counting down.
ACAGCGATGAAGAGTAAAATCATATATAGGTGAGAAAGTTCACAATCTAGTCTTTATAATTGGCGCTTTTTTCTTTCATTTTTACAAAGAACAAACCCACTTCAGACTTTCTTTGTCCGCTCGCTAGATAACGAAATCACGGTGGAATAAAAGAGTTTTTGTAATGACTTTTTGACCATTAAGAAACAAAACTGTCGTCTCTGTCATTAGTTGGAAGATGGCCATTCCGTGTTCGAAGTGAAATAACCACAGATTGCAAGCCGCTTTCCTTTTCATTTTGAGACATTTCCAGAAGTAATTACAGCTCGAGCGTGAGCGGCGGTCCATGTCTATTTTCGAGCTAATGTGAAAAGTTTGAACTCTTATCTGAAAAGGTGTTGCGTTTCTGTATGTTTCTGGAAATGTGTCGCTCACTGATCTGTTTTGATTTAAAACATGAATGGTACGGTATCATAAACATCCGTCCATCCATTTTTTCAAAACCGCATTTCCTCATTACGGTCTCGGTGCAGCAGCGAGTAGACCTTGCACAAGCGACGGTTAGATTAGTCTGGTTTCGGGTTCCAGCAGATGATAATCCCCGCTTGCTTTGATGAACTTTATATTTCTGTAAGGTAGAAAAGTGATATGAAAAACCATTTAGAGTCTTCAATAAACCTAAAGCACACGTGCAGAGTTAATCCTTTAGATTGCCACAGAGTTGAAGTTTGGCAAGATCTGCTGACAGCTCACCTCATGTCAGGCAAAATGATGACTTGACCTCCAAGTTTCTGAAGCATATGTCCCAACAAATTTTGTTGGAACTCCCAACTTTCAGCTTTGGAGGCGCCACTGTATTTTACTTGCTGGCTCCAGGATGTTAAGATTGTTCTTGTTAAGATGTTTATAGGCAGTTTTGAATGTACTGTATATTTAGCATCCCGTTGGAACATATTTTACAGCCATCTGGTGTGACTGTCAAAGTACAGAGACCTACCCCCAAGTTGTCTGTCTGGGCCTAGTCTCTGTGGGTCTTCCATTCTGGGTTAGACCCCGAGTTGAACTCCCCGTGCTACGCATTAGGAAAATATCATGGCCAAAAAGATAAATAATGTAGAATGTGTTTGGGGAAAATAAAAACATCAAACAAAAAAAAGAGAGAAAATGCTCAAACGAGGCGAATACCCCACCCCCACCCCCACACGCCGACGCTACCTTTTCAAAAAAACGTATTAGTGCTTTGACCGGCCGACTGCAGAGTAGATCAGTAGAGATTAGTTTGGAAAAAGACGAGAGCAACTAGGACAGGGAAGGAGATGTTTGGCTCATGATGACTCCAAATTACAGTTGTAGGTAACTGACATCCAATCTGACAGTGAGTAGGTGGCTGAGTGAAACCAGTTTCCTCGCGGTCTGTCACGGATTATTGGATTAGCTGTCGGGTTTTTGCCTGATGTTCATGTGAGTTGAATGTGCTCAGTTTTACTTACTTGATATTTTGATTCATGCGCTTACGTGCAGAAGGCCTGAGGAATTAAAAAATAAATAAATAAACCTGTTTTTGCTCAAGATGAATGTTTTAGTGTCAGGATTAGTCAAAGGTTTTTGGGGTTTAAAGTATAGTTGAGCACATCAATAAATCACCCCCAATCTTATGTAGAAGCTTGAAACAACCACAGCCACATTAAAAGCAATCAGGCAGCGTTAAACTACTGAACAGAATTAAGGGAACACTGCCAATCGTGGATCCTTTAGAAAACCTGAAACCAGTGAGACTGATTTTAGGACCTCGTGGCAAGGCCTGCTTCCCATTTTCAACCACAACTTTCACTTTTCCAACAGTAATCTGTGAGTTCGTTTCAAAACCGCAGCCTGGTTCTACCAAACGCTGATTTCCTCACTACCGCTGCCAAAAATGATAAAGTTGGCTCTAACATTTTGAAAAATTTGATGGATTTGTTGTTGCAGCAAAACATCCGCCTGGAGAAAAGCATGAAAACTCGGGGGGTGGGGGGGGGGGTACTTCAGGTCACGCTGTGGACTTGAGCCTCCTGAGTAGCAATTAACAGTTGCCAGCATGCCTAACAATCACTAGAATCAGAGTCCAGAGAGAGTCCTCGCACCTCTTAAATACGTCTCCAGCAATGTAACAATCTTACGTCATTAGCTCACAGCCACATAACACCACGCTAATTATACGAGGGCAGCTGCTCACGGCGTCCGTCCAATAACTTACTTTGACTAACATAGTGGTGAGCAATATGGTGCCCCTGACCTTAACCACCAAAGACCACAACCCTGTGGTTCTGTTCTAAAAATAGTTCACTGGTAATGGGACATTGTGATTTCCAAGGGATGTAAAAGTGAATGTTACTGGCCACTAAAGTAGTGGTGACAAAAAAATCTCCAAACCCCTTCGAATGGGGGAAAAAAAAAAAAAAAAAAATCACTTTGATGGTAGAACCAGGTTTGAAATGATCTTGGTCCATTCACAGCAGGTGATTGGCAGTCAGTATATCATCCAAACGGTTTGAGAGCTGTTTTTTTTATTTTTTTATGTAACTCTGCACAGTCTTTTAATAGTCATGCCTCAGGCGTCAATGCACAAACAATCGGCGCCATAAACAGCGTCAAACATTGCAAGCGGCACAATACGATCTCAAAGTGATGTCGACAGTCCTTTGACTAAAACCTGACAGAAAATCTGAATAAATTAACATATTTTACCAACAAAAGTCTTGTCCTCCCGAATTGTCGAGGAATGCATCTTCTCTTGTCATTATTCAATAGCCATATCTTCACCCCCCGCCCCCCCAAAAAAAACTGCATGAACGGTCATAGACGACTGTCTGAGAACTCTTGAAGACGCAGCTTTGACCATCAATAAGGTCAATGAGTCCCACTACGAGGAAGGACATCAACGCGACATGACGACACACCGCATTGCTCTTGACTCATTGGTTACCGTGACATTTCTTTTTTGTAGCTTCCACCTTTCTTTCTAATCTGCATCCTCAGTGGAAGAGCTCCACAGCGTTGTGTAAATACAGGATAACTTTCTTTGCCAGCTAATCTGATCAATTCCAATCAGATTCCTTCTCATACGTCCTTTACACCCTTGATAGGAGAATAGCTTTCATTGCGCTACCGGGTAGGCGTTGACTCATTGGCTAGTGCATTCGTTCATCTTTTTTTATTTTAATTATAATTGCAATTCAACATAAAATATATGTATATATTTTTATGTAACCCGATGTAGGATTTAATTTTTTTTTTTTTGTCTTTTGGAATGGAATTCAAGGCATCTGTTCTCTAATCCAGTTATGTACAGTCAAAACAGCTTAGGTCCGATTATTCAATAAAGACACATAATCACCTTTTCCTCCCTGTGAGAGCTTGAAAGATGACAGTTTGGAGTATGGAACCTTCACCCTAAGCTCTCTAATGTTGGTTTTGTTTATGTTTTTGTGACCCATTGAGAACGAGACATGTAATACGCCTCATATTTGAGAAATAGTGTTATTGTGCATTTGTAGCTCTGTGTTTTTAGTTTCAAAATATGACCGGATTGTTGATGGTTCTTTTCCGCAGATATTCCAAGCATTTATTTATTTATTTTTTTACCAAATCCCTTCTTAACATAAATTGAACAATTGTTGTATATCTAGTACTTAAATGTTTTTTTCAGCGACTTCTGATTGTTGTCAAAAGTAGTACAGTAACAAATCAAATGCAGTGGGTGATTGTGCATATGGAATAATGTTGAGGCGATTGTATTATCGGTATTTATTATTCCCAGTCATAAGGGGAAACCACAAATCCATTACTGGCCCTTCCCGAAAACGAGCATGACATCCCTAATCTACATGTACGTACCATTGCTGTCCAATGATAACTGTGTATGCCAAGTGCAGTAACAAACTGTCTTCCAGCGACATATTAAAAAGCTCCATCTTCTGTCCTGTTCCCTTTCAACTGGATGCGCGTGCGTGTGTGTGTGTTACCGTGTCCATGTGCACACGTGTTTTTTATTTGCGTGTGTGTAATGCAAAGAGACAGCTCAATCTGCTCCCCCTAATCGCGGGGATACCGCGGCCCCGGGAAAATAAATAAATAAATAAAAAGACACATCCTATTTCCTGTGACACGGCTGTAACTTCCTGTTGGGCAGTTTTCACAGATGCCGAGACCGCCTCCCCCCCCACCCCCCCCCACACACACACACCCCCCCACACCCCCTTCAGCTCCGTCTCCTGATTAGCTGATGTAAGTGCACGAGTTTTTGAGAAAGCGCCGGTTCATTTGGCTGGCTGCTAGCTTCGCTCGTGCCTCTGAGCTGAAAACTTGATTACCATGACAGGACTCAGAGCATCACTGCATGGGGGTGGAGAGGTCTGTGTGCATGTGTGTGTGTGTTGTGGGGGAATGGGGGTGGGGGGGTTGATCATCGAGAAAAGTGTGTGATTGAATTTTACAAGTCTGAACACTATAGAAACTTAAAAGTATCTGCCAAGTGTCTTTAGAAGACAAACATTGGCCCACAAGGTATTAAAATACAAATGTGTGTACGGTTGATGACATATTCCCACAGAAAATGGCCTCTCGGCTTTGGAATACTTTAGTGAAATGCTTTTGAGTTATCTCCCTCCCTCTGTGCTCCCCATTTTGCCATCTCCCTTCACCCCCCTCCCCCTCAACCACCACCACACACTTAAAGCACATCTCCACCTTGTTATCACCCCACGAAGCCAAAAAGCTGTGTTACCATGGCGATAGCCTCCTCTTTGAAAACCGAAACGTGAGACTCGGAAGGCGCCGTGGCCATTTCCATAGCCCGCCTGAGCCCCGACGCCATCGTTCAAAGTCCGAGAGCCGCGGCGGCTGCATCTCGGCGTCGTTATCGCGGCGTGCCCTTTACAATGGCACATTTTAGTTCATTAATTCGAAGGGCCGAGCAGTGAATCTACACATTTAATAAGCAGTTAGGCATTAATGAAGATTATCAAAGCAGCATTGGGCGACTATTTTTACCCGACAAATATCACCGCTGTGAAAAAAAGAAAAAAAAAAGCCTCATTTGCATCCGCGGTGCTGTCCAGAGGTGTGACAGCTTTGTTTTATACAATAAATTAGACAAAATGTCACATGAAAGTAATAACGGGACACATCACAGCGGAACGCAATGCAAATAAGAACAGTCGAGGATGGAGGGATTGTAAATGAATGTCCTTCTCGCCAGCAGTAAAAATGCACAATGGCAGCCATGCAGAAATCACGACAGGACACTTCACGGGGGGAAATAATCCTCGGTGTATTAAATGATGTCACAAATTTAAAAACTCCACGTCTCCTTTTTATTTTTATTTTTTGAATTCTTCGCTATCTGCCAAACTGCTGTTTGTTGAAGTCACTGTTACAATACACCTCAAGTCAAAGCAAAATGGTGGATGATGATTTATTTTTATCAACATAGTGGCCACCATTTAAATGGTTAAGAACTGTTCTGAAGGCTTGCTTCTGATCAGACGGTTGCACCCACTCCCCATTTCCTCTAAAAGAGTTGATTTTTTTTTTTCCTATCACCCCCCCCCACACACCCCACTTTTCCTTCTGGCATAAACGGTGGCTTACAAACACCATCTGCCCACAGCCCATTCGACTCTGTATACATGAATAGTGAACATCAATTAGCTCGTTTCAAGTGTGCTCACATCGGAAATTCGCGCAGCCACTCCCAGGAAGTGTGCGCGTGTGCAGGTGGTGAGAGGAAAAAAAAAAAGAAGAAGGGTTCAATTAAAGCTGCTCTAAATGTGTTTGAATTCGCATGTTTTAGGGGTGTAAATTTATTTATGGGGAACACATGGCACCCCTGACACGCAACATCCTGGAAGAAAAATTCAGACAACCTCATCCCTGCCTTGGCCTCTCCTAGAACTTGAAAAGAAGCACACTCTCACTGACATTCCCTTTAAACACTAGTTGACTTTGAAATTCATACATAATCATGTTATAACGGTGTGTAGTAGTGAGTGAAAAGGGAAATGTACAGTACAGCCTCGGTTCTCGACCACAATCCGTTCTAGGAGGCGGTTCGAGAAGTGATTTGTTCGAAAGGTTTTCTTCGGGGGTTCGTTCGAATTCACAACAACAGAGCGCGTCGTGGGTGGGTCAGCCGGTCGGGCCGCGCGTGTTAGATTTCCGGGTTTTTTCGGCGGTGTGGGAATTCACAACAAACCGCCGTCGTGGGTGATCTGGTCTGGCCGCGCGCGTTGTGTTATTTCCGGGTTTTGTTGCGGGCATTCGAGTACCAATTTTTGTTTGAAAACAGAAGCAAAAAAAAAAATCTGAAAAGTTTTCCTTCAAAAACGGTGGACGTTCGAGAACCGAGACTGTACTGTACTGTGTAATGGATCCTCTCTCACTCTCCAAGTTGTGATATGAGATCATAACAAAAAGAGAAGCAAATGCTGCTGAGGGTGTATTTAAAAAAAAAAAAAAAACAACTTTCCGACTATCATATCCGGCGCTTGCATTGTAGTGAAGGGCCCGAATGCTCGAGGCTCAATGGGTGGAGTCCATACTATAAGTTACTTAGAAGCTCCAGGGGCCTTATCGCTCGAGTCCATATGTCTTAATGTGTTGGTGTTTACCTCACTCCACCTACATGTTCCAACCTGAGAGTTCCATAGAGAGAGGGAGTCATGCCAGGGATTAGCGAATGGTATTCCCAAATCCCAGACACTGACGGGCTCGGTCCACCAATCGCGCGGCAGGGTGGCTAACGCTACCCCTGCCGCTGAGCACTGCTTGGGGAATCCTGGAACAATACCAGTCGAGGCTGCGCCTCCGGGGAAAAGGGATGTTAGCGCCGAGTTATTCAGCTCCCCGCCCCGCCGGCTTCCGCAGAAAAGAAGAAAATAGCCGATTTCAGAGGAAAAATACATTTCATAGAAGATTGCGTTTGAGGAACCAATGTTTACAGTCGAGCTCCACTGCTGTCACGTCAATTTAACTTGAACGCCCACACACACACACACACACACACATTTATGATGCATATTTGTTAGAGAAACTGATGCCTTGAAATACGAGTGACCTGACTTGCGTAAAAACTTTGGGATTTAAATGCTGCACGTGCCAGTGATTTCCGCTCAGTTTTATGAGTCCTTTGAGTAACGAGCGTGGTTCCGTAGTGTAATAAACATGTATCTCAAGGCACCAGCATAATTTTGAATATTTTGAATTTTACTCAAGTCTTGTGTTATGTGTAAGTCACAATCAGTTTCAAGTTTTAGCCTTCAATTTTCAGCCATTCAAGTCTCACAAAAATGAAAGTGAAGCGACTTCACTTAAGCAAGACCCAAGTCAACTGATACAATCTTCTTCAGTTAGAACATCTTTGAAGATTAGTTGAGCTCACACATTCGCAATTCAAATTTCAAGTTCATTTTTCAAATCAAGTCATTGTGTGACTGCTGGTTGTATGAATGTACGCCATAGAACGTCACATCTACGGAGCATTGGAAATAAAACGAAACATAACTAACTGTTTTATCATTGTAATGCGTAATTGTAGAGACATTTCCTATGGGTCGTAGCTTATTTACCCGCTCGCTAGCGGTAGCGTCCTGCGTTCAGGTAGCCGTAAACTACAACTTGCTTTGCGCATGTCAGCTGAGAGAAAGGCAACAGAAGAGGACTTGGTCTCTTTCCTCAAAACAAGGACTTGGTCTCTCATAACAATGAGAAAGTTTCTCATTACAATGAGAAACAAGATTGTTTTTTTATTTAATGTCCATTTTGGGGCTCCGAACATATCTCATAATTTTCATATTTAAAAAAAAAAATCACATTTATTAATTTCAACAGAATATTCCCTCTGCTTATTCAGATATTTGCAGTTTTTGTTTTTCAATTAAAAATAGCTAGTTTGTGGTGTGGATTGTGCCGAGCATTCTTAGTATTGTATTTATTTTTCTTTAATGGTAGTTTCTGACTTTCTGTACTTCCCGTTTGTTGCTTACTTGTTTTCCCTTGCTGGAAGGAAGATTGAAAACTGTGAATGTGAGCCCCCTGACCACCCCCCAGTTCCCCTCCCCTATGGACCCCACTAGCATCGCAAGCAGAAGTCCATTGGAGGAATGATGGGCTTGTTAGATGAGCCACAGAGACTTGATGCTTATCCCAATAACAATATACTTTTCCAGGCTGTCGATACTCTCCAATACCTGCAGGAAAAAAAAGGGGAGGGAGAAGAAAATAAACCAGGAAACTAGAAGGCCTGGGGTGGTACAGTAATGAGGTCACAACCTCATACATATTGAGCATTGCTGCTTCTCCAGCAGCTCTATGTTTTTGTTAATTCTTACAGTCTAACCTTGACCCCGTGTGTTTGCCCCAATGCTTATCTGGAGCTCCTCTGGGTTAAAATGAAGTCTAACAATGTTTTTTTTTTTTTTTTTTTTTTTTGTCGATGTTGTTGTTTTGGGGGGTTCAACCAAGTGTATATGGCAAAGCCGGGATGCTGTTTTATGAGAATCATTGATCGTCCGGGACGGGGGCGCACATTGATGAGCTGAGGCGAGGGAGGCAGCATTGTGAATGAAGCAGGATATAGCGGCGACCCAGGGGGAATCACAACATACTCCAGTCTGATCTCCTGCAAAGCTGTTTGGAGCCCGACGCTGTCCGCCCTGATAAATGTACTCCCATCGCTTGCCCCTCCTCAGCCTCGCTTGCATTCGTCCGCACTCTCTTTCGCTCTGTTTTCCACGCCTGATGAATGCAAAGAGAATCAATAAATCTATTCCCCTGCTGGATACCTGATAAAATTTACAAGGACAAGCTTAATAAATTACTAATGGGGTGGCCAATTAGTTTGTGTGCGCGTCTGTGGAGGGCGTATGTATGTGTATGTGCCTGGGTTTGATTTTTAAAGTCGCGCCTGGTCATTTGTATGTGTGCATGCGTCCTCTGCCCGCTGCCATTTCCGCGCTGTTTGCGTGAGAAGCTCGACGCGAAGCAGCCGGCGGTGGCCACCTCTAACCAAGTACACGACTCTTGTCCCTTTTCCACTGCATAATTATGGATCACATCATTATTATGATTTATTGCTTGCAGAATATCTTTAGCAATGCACGTTGAAAGCTGAATGATTGCTCCCAAACTGTTTTAGGGTTAATGTTATATTGCATCCTATATTTAAAATACAGAATTAGCCTTTTGGGCACTTGTATCGTTTGTGCTTTCATCCTTGATCAGGCTGTGCCAAGGTGGAATTTTAGCATTATACACCAATTTTAATTACCCTTTCAGAGTGGAGGGGGCGGAGTCAGGTAAACCAGGAAGTAGAGTGTGTTGTGAGAGGCAGTTTGCTGCTGTGATTAAAAAAATAAAATAAAATACGTCAGACTGTAGTTCACTGCGCTGGATCTCTCTTCATCTGCGCTGAGAGTGTGTGACAAGTGCGCAAATGCGCAGTTGCGCAGCTTAGGGGGAACATTGGTCGCAGGAGTTCTGGAGCCAACCCAGCTAGCAACGGGCAGGAGGTCAGGGTACACCCTGAACTGGTTGCCAGTCAGTCACAGAGCAAGTATCATAACTGTCACTGAGCGGGAATCGATCACACGCTGCCCGCACCAAAGAAGACCAACCTTTGGATTTATTTTTATTTTTGCAGAAACACAAACGAAATTACTGGGTGCGCAGATAGCACCATATTTGCTAGTTAAAAGCAGAAAGATGAAAATAAATGGCGTATATAATGTATTGATGACACTTTTTTTATGTGCCAGTCAGTCAAAATATGTCTTTACTTGACACCGTTTCGCAGTAGAAAAAGGGTTGGGGACCACCATTGTAAAGCTCGTTGGTCGATCTGATTCATTGTGACTGTTGTTTTGTTATTTGACAATACATGGCTAGAAGGGATTTTAAGGAATAGCCATTCTTGCTGCCCCTGAGCTCTAAAACTTGTGTATGTTTGGGGCTGGACCGTGTTTTCTGTGAATGTTGAAGCACTTGACTTTCTTTTCTCTTTGAAGTCGCCGCAGGTTAAGTACTGCAAGCTTCAACTGTGAAGATTTGTGTTGATGAAAAGATGTGACCTTACTTCCAATGTGAACATTGATTACGCCTCTTAATGACATTGGCAAATCCTTTCTTTAATGTGGAGATTTTTTTTTTTTTTGTGTGTAAGGTGACTGTTAGAGACCGTCATCCTGCATTTCCTCCTCTTGCCCCCGTGTAGAATCTATTCATCTTTTAAATAACCTTTTACTCGGTGTTCCTTCTACAGACAAGGCTGTAATTATTCTACATTTGCATAATAAGTGTGCCTTCCTGTGCCTGCATTTATGTATGTATGTACTGTATGAGTGCTTAAATGCACATTAGCCCAGTCTGGCATGAACGCTCATCTTTTATCTCACTGTAAAAGACAGGAAGAGGCTTTTTTTTTTTTTTTTTTTCTTGATGCAGAGTCTGGTTTTGTATCTCTTTGCTCTTCATGTGAGTGTTTATCATTAGCCACTGTCAGGCAGAGAGCTTTGAAGTGGAGTCAGGGATTCGCCCACGATGTGAAATGCTTATGACACTTTGGTTCTGTTTGTGTTTTTCCGCTTTTATTTTGCGCGTTTTCCCGTCAGGATCAGCCCTACGGTTTCTTTATACTCTCATATGGGATATTTGGGTAAGCGGCACTTTAAAGCGGTCCTCGTCGGTGAACTTGGACGTGCATCACTACCAATGCCGTTTGCATTCAGAAAGAAGAAATGCTAGCGGGGCGGGGCATGTTTGCTCCAGACAGGAATGCTGTTAACCGCTGCCTATGCCTCGCTGACTCCGCTGATAGAAAGATGCAAAGATTGCATTCAGCAAAAAAAAAAAAGCCAAACACGGTAAACGAGTCTGGCGAATGTATACACGCGGCATCGCCCCGCGATACGCGCCGCTTGTACAGTATCGATGCGATGCGGCCCGCAAGGTTCACGCGCCGTTAAGCCTGCGCGAAGGCAAGCAGACAGTGAAACGATTTCGCTTGCGTCCGACCTCCCAAGGCCTCATTAGCTTTGGAATAAGTGTGCGCGCACTGAGGCGAAACCGCATGCATAGTGAATGGTCGGGCCGCAACCCAAACGTCAACACTTGACTGGGCTGCGAGCTCATCTCGCTGAGCATTAACAGTCCCCCGTTTATCTTATCAATCATGGATCACCTTCATAAAACTGCTCCTTCCGCCTCCCTTTTGTTTGAACACAGCTGGCAGAAAAGGGGAAAAACTCACTCTGCCAGATGTGAAACTGTTCCTGGCTCGGTGCACCGAAAACACGTTGGACGCGAGTGCGACCCTTTTCGAGGTTTTTGAAATTGTTTTTTTTATTGCAGTTGGTCTATTTCTGGAAGGAGATGATTCATCTCGTGCAGGAAAAAAGTGTGGTGTCATTAAAACGGAAAAAAAAATGATGTTAGGTGAAGTCTTTGCTTAGTCATTTGAGCACATGATCAACAATGGAAGGGTATTATTATCCCACTGTTTGATCTTGAAGCAAATTCAGCACTTTTCTCAACCGCTTGGGCCCTGCTGGTTTTCCATAAGATGCAGATAATTGCATAATTCCAAATGATATATCGGGGCCCGTATTTGTGGCACGTCTCTCTTCATCCCACATTTTCTCTATTTAGTGTCCTTGGGTCCCTTCAAAGGCACTATATAAATACAAATTATTGTTAAGTGCACACAGCAAAGCGGGAGGTTACTGAAAAGCATTCAGTCCTCTTTTCCTACCAAGAAGTGGGGCTCGGTTCAGTTTTCGGGTCCAAGGTAGTTGGGGATCGAATTTCAAAAGAGCAGGGGAAAAAAGCAGTAGTATTAATAGAAGTACAAATCACAGGGGGGGTGGGGGGGGCATTTGAGAGATGGATTGGAGGGATTAAAAGCGATCTCACACTCATACCTTTCACACTCCTTTCTTTATACCATTTTACTTGTTTAAGGTCCACCACGCTGGACAATGTGGCTGAAGGTCGGGCGGTAATTTCGGGGCCATTCAAAAATGTGAACATAGTATTGAAATGTGGCAAATAGAACAATATTTAAAATGTCATATGCACCTGAGGTTGTAAAATCAAAGTGTGGTGAGTCTCTGTTAAAAAAAAATCGCATCTAGTCAATGAATGGCGCAAATATGTAGCATCTGCCCCCCCCATTCCATTTATTTGTATTATTATAATTCTATGCTGAACCTATATCATCCACGGCTATCTGTTTCTTCCTTGACAATTGCACCGAATTATTTGCGCTTCAATAAAATAAGAACACCAGCGGTCACAGCAAGCTGGTCAATGCGCCAGGGTCAATTGCCTGCTGTGCTAGTTTCAGTTGCATCATACAATATTTGATTGACTCATTGGAATAACATTTTTTTTTCACGTAGATTTGATATGACCAATCTTTTCTCCACTTTTTCATTCTGCGCGTGTCTCATTAAGGTTAAAATTAGCTTTGATTTCAATGTTACGACAGTTTGCATTCTGACTTTGGAGGAGTTTAAGGGACACATTTGACAGTTGTCAAGTAACCATACATTTATTCACGCAGACACCTAGAGAGTCTAGATAGACATTTTTTTTCCTCCCGAAATAAAATTGTACCTGACAACTGACAAATCAGTCGAGACTGTTTCCGTAGCGTGCACTTTCTCTCAATCACTCTCCTTTTCCGCGCAGCGTTGAAGTTGTCGACACTCATCGGGCGCGAATGATGTGACGGTGAGCAAAAGTGAAAGAGGGGAGGGGTCGGGTATTAAATTGTGATCAATAGTGAAGATCCCCGCCGTCTAAACGAGTACCCCACCGGCGCCGACGGACGGCCTCGATAACCATCCTAATAACGGGACAGCTGATTAATAAGGCGTACTGTAAATGATTACCTCCGCCATTAATCCATCTAATTGCTATTTAAGGCGGCGCATATTAACTATTTGGACATGAGGTTTCATGTGTTAATGCCCAGGGTGAACACACTGGGGGTGTTTTAGGGCTCCATATGGTTTGATAAATGCTATCCGCGGTAATTAAAAGAAGTTTCGCTGGCAGAACATGGCTGTTCTCCTGGATGAGTTTGCTCCCCAAAAATTGGAATCATTTGCCTTTAAATCGGTGCAATCCCCTCACAGCAGATTTTACATGAAACACGATTTCTCATTAATTCCGTTTTGACCAGATTGTATCTTGTCCGTCGATTTCATTTGGGAAATCAAGCTCTATACGGCACGCGGCCCTCCTTGTGGCGGTGCTGGAGGCTGTGCCTGTTAGACTGTGGATGATGACAGAGCTGATTCAGACTTAATAAATAATAGACTGATACCGGAGGTATCACCTGATGAATATTGCATTTTCATTCCTGCTGCTTTCCTGGCCCACCTGTCTCCCGCTTTTCATTTTTATTTCTATGACCCTGTAAAAGTCCACCAATGCATGTGTTTTACAGCTGCAATACAAAAAAAAAAGCGTTACACTAAGCTAGAAGTTGTGGGGGAAAAAAGTTCAGTGGAAAAGTGGGCGGAGTTTGGCAACCAGTTGTCGTGAGTATCAATAAAATGCTACGACATCTGCCTTAAATGCAAACCATGAATGCGGACACATCCGCAGTAATCCATTCATCCATTTTCTTCGCCGTTTATCCTTACGGGGGTCAAGGGGCGGGAGGCGGGGTAGACCCTGAACTGGTTGCCGTCCAATCGCAGGCCACATAGAGACAAACAGCCGCACTCACAATCACACCTAGGGGCAATTTAGTGTCCAATTAATGTTTTGGGAGGAAACCGGAGTGCCCGGAGGAAACCCCCGCAGGTATGGGGAGAACATGCAAACTCCACACAGGGAGGACTGGGAACGAACCCAGGTCCTCAGAACTGTGAGGCTTTCCCAGCTGCACCACCGTGTAATATTAGCGGATATTCAGACTGGTCCAACTTATTAAAATAAGCAGTCCAGGCACGCCAGGCAAAATGACACAAAACCGTATAGGACCCAAACGACTTTGAAACAGTTATTTTTATCGTAAAAATAGAACATATTGCTGCTTTCGGCGTTTTCGTCGCGCAAGTTACCTTTCATCTGCGGCATGAAAACTGAGAACGTTCCGCGTGGCGCTAGGAACTCAGTGTCTTCTGGGATGCGCGGCGTGAAGGGGGAGGCAAAAAGAAATAAATTAACACCTTCGACAGACTATTACAGAGGAATGTGTTTGCCAGAGTGACACTTGTGTTGGAAGAAACATCTGTGGACTTGCACTTTCATATACCTGCCCGCCCGTCCGTTCGCTTTACAACCCTGTCCTGTATCCTTGGATACTTTTTAAAATGTTATAGACTGGTAATTTTTTGGGGAATCTGATATCACTTGCAGGTGAGGATGTGAATACGCCGGCATGTGTCAACAGAGTAGAAGCAGCAGCTTGTGTGCTTGAAAAGTATACGTTGAGGAAGGAAAGTGAGGAGCATCCAATCAGGAGGAAGATTAGGACTGTTGTGGGGGTGGGATCAATGAGAGGAGGGGAGGTGGAGCAGTTTAGGGAGGGGGGAGAAAAAAAATGTTTTTTTTTCTGGTTAGCAACACAGCAGCCAATCACAATTCCAAACATGGACCAAAACAACTTTATTCACCAATGACCCTGACTGGGTTTGTTTGTGAGTGGGTGTGGAAGGATTAGGAGGATGAAATTGAATAAGACTAAAGAAATGAGGGAGGCATCATGGGGGGGGGGGGCAATAACCTGCCAGTTTGAGTTTTTTTTATGGAGGGGGGGCAGCTGCTCAATCTGTTTCTTAACAAAAATGAGCAGAGGGTTTATTTTCATTTGACAGGGTGAGCAGTTTTGGAGTGTGCCCCTTCTCTCTGCGCCCAACAAGTCTTAGGGCCTGTGTGTGTGCGTGGACGTCCACTTCCACACTTTAGTTGGGGTGGTGTGCATCTTTTGTGTGTGTGAGGGAGTTTGAGTGACAGCGCTGACCTTTTCAATATGCCCGTTAAACCTGAGCTCTTGTCCCAGTGCAGACGTGCTTGTGTCAACTCCAGCATTACTACATGAAGGTCAAACTTTGTCTTGAGCACATGCACCCGCACGCAAGCACACGTCGTGTTGTTTCGCCTCTCCTGTACAAAGAATCCCGCTAATATGTCCACGCAATTATCATATCATACTGCTGGCAATAATTGTGGATTCAGTCACCTCATTTTTTTTCCGTTACTTTCCATTTCTTTTTTTTTTTTTTTTTTGGTTGCCGTGGTCACCGTGTACTCTGCTACCATAGGTTGCATGGTAGCTGGTAGGACCACCTGATTGGTGGGATTTTTTTTTTTTTAAATGTGTGTGTGTTTGTGTTGTTTTTGACCAAGGCAAGGAAGTTTTCTCTTATGTTGAGAAACAAAAAGTAGTCCTGTAAAAAAAAAAAAAAAAAAAAAAAAGCTACCTTCACATGTGGTCCTGGAGGTTCTGCAATTATTAAACTTTCATCAGCTTTAATAATTGAGTGAATATTTAAAATAACACCCACCTAATAATAAATCACCTGTCGAAGAAGAATACAAAATACTTACAATGGCGCACTCTGTAAAGAAGAAAAGTTGCCGTGTATCATCACAAGGAATATAAAATATAAATATCCGTGGCGCTCTCTGAACCCGGGTCCGGATAAATTATGAAACGTGTGACAAACGGCGCGTGTGCGCCTGCGTGAACGTGCCTGTGAATGCGCGCGTGCCCATCATCGAGGGCTTTAAACCGAGGCCAACGTGGGAGCGTGCGTGTGAATACGGCGGTGATTACGCACCCTTGTTTACATCCAATTCTGCCAGTAGGCAGCCATGCTGTTGTACGTGTACGCATGTAACCCCCCTCCCCACACCCGGTGGACTCGCCGCACTGGGGAGAAGCTTACAGTCCATTTGTCTGGGAGCACACTGACCATTAGCTGGCCACCATACATAATGTATAGCAGTGACCTTTTTGCACGCTGCACCCTAAGGCCTATAAGCCATTGTTTGGTGTTGTATTGATTTTTTTTTTTCTTTTTTTTTTTTTTACCCGTCTTATAGATGGAGACGGTGATTTGAGGGGAGCGACTGAGTGCAGCTGTGTCTGCTGAAAAGAGAAGGGGAGGGCCGAAGCAATGGAGTGGAAAGAATTGAAAAGGCTCGGCGGGGAGACGGTACATACCTTTGACCCCTCCCACTCCCCCCCGCTCCCTCCAACCTGGTGTGATTCACTCACCCCTCTTTCTGCGTCGGTGACCGCTCGGAGGTTAGTTCTCTTGTGAACGACGGGTCATGTTCAACGGTGTTGAATGCTACGTGCCTTATAAATGCCACCGACGCACAGCCCATTAGACAGAGCGGCGAGGCTGCATGATAAACAATTCTCAAGTCTCTGAAAGGTTCTCAACATTCATCAGACTCGAGGAGGCGCGCGGCAGCGGCGGCAGGAAGGTGTCTGCTCACCTTCCCTATAATCTGCCCGAACATTCTTTACGTCCCTTCTTCTCCCACTGACAACTAAAGTGGAGATACGACAAGACAGAAAATAGCCTCGAAAAAGTGTCCCGCAGTGACATTAAGAAGCCGTTTTCTGTTCACGGTCACCAGGGAGGATGTCAGGCCTGTTGCATACTGGGACACGTTACACTTCAAATTCCACAATTATTAGTCCGTGAGGAATACGTTCTCATCATTAGGCCCCGTTGCCTCTGAGCAGTAGAAGTCAGTTTAGTTTTTATGTTGGAAAAGGCAAAATTGCCACATTTTGATACATAACCGTGCATCCCTTGATCTGAATTGCTTGTAAGAGCAAACCAGATCTGAATTTACTCAGGATGGCCCGCCAAATGGAAAACCAGTGATTCAGTTCCAGTTGTCGAAGTGAGGGGAGGCACTTCATTTAGCTGAGCCGTAGCCTTGTCCAACATAAAAAAAAAAAAAAAAAAAAGTGATTTGCAGCCATCATATGGCATCTATATGTACAAATTTACAAATCTTATATGTGGATGTCTATTACTCTGGAATCTTGCTGTTTGTGACAGGGCTAGGTCCATATCCCTCATTCGTTGTATTGTTTTCTAGGTAGGGTTGTAACAAAAAAAATAACTTGGAGAAAAAAAACCAGAACTTCCAAGTGCCCCTGTTAATTACAGTTGCGTTACGAGATAATCAATGCAACACATTGACTGGACTGATTATAATCAGTCAACCAATGACTTTGCTCTAGGATTCATCACAGTTTTTCCAAAGTTCCAGATGTCAGCGTTTAGGACTGTTTGGCCGCATTGAATGAAAATGATCACCACTAATAACTTTGCACGGACATTATGATAACATATGCATGTATTGCATCTCTGTAGTTGTTATAACACCTCACTACATGTATACATCTGCTGTACGCTGTGTTGGGAAAATTTGATTCACATTCACATCCACATGCTTGAATCACACAAAATCCTCAACTTAATGACACAGCGAGCTGAATGTTATTTTAAAAGACTTTCTTTTCAAAAAAGGACAAATGATTCAGTGATTGCCAGGAATTGCGTTGAGTGTGATTGATTGCTGATTAACTGTGTCGAAGCACCCGAGCTTCTCAGCTAGTTTGCCGTCTGAAGAAGTCTACCACGACTAAAATGAAACTGAAATGCAAAAATCGGTCATGAAAACAACATCAAGACAAACTTATCGGCAGATCACTCCCGTAATGATTCTTGGAGAAATTGTGAGTCGTTTTTAAATTGATGTGCGGCCTCCTGTAGCGATGCCGGTTGAAAGCGGCGAGCATATTTGTACGACGTCTGCAATCATTGTTGTTCCTCATCTCCCTCGCCGGTAATATTTTTGATGACTCCTTTTGTCTCCCGCTGTTCGGTTTGTTCCCATTCATCTCGTCTCTCTTTAAAAAGATGGACAGAGGGGTGAGGAAAGGGGATGGATGCGGGGGGGGATCCACCTCACAGAAAAGCTTCGCAGCAGGCCTTCGTTCCATTTATCAATGTCAAGATTTCAATCACAGCGCGACACCTTGGGGGCAGTGGGGGGGACTCGTCTTTGCTTGCCCGCTGCACGAAACAAAATAAACCCAGCATAAATGTAAAACCCTTCCATTTTAATGCAATTTGCATATTTTCTCCAACATTGGTGAGGTGTTTCCTTTGAAAAGATGTATTCTCTTAAATGGAAAAACCTTTTACAGAGCATCTCTCGGCGGCCTTGGGCTTTCGCTATGACTAATATTGTTTTAAAACAATTGTTTTGTTTGAATAAATAAAACCATAGAGCCGCACCAGTGATTTGGAAAGAAACAGGTGGCGCTATTACGCCAAAGAATAAGACCAGTTTGGCAAAACAGAAGAGAAGTCCTGGAACACATTCAAATGGATGTGGAATTTACATCCACTTTCGCAAAAAAGCACATCAGAAAAATATTAAGACATAGTTTTACTATAAACATGGAAAACGGGAAAGTATGTGAGCTTGCTGGGAATTGACAGGCGGGACATTTTATGGCTAATGTTGCCATTTGTATGGCGTACGGCCATGTGACCCTGAGAACGCCTGATCTCGTCAGCTCTCGGAAGCTAAGCGGGTTTGGCCCTGGTTAGTACTTGGATGGGAGACCGCCTGGGAATACCAGGTGCTGTAAGCTTCTCTCCCTGGCTAAAATGCAGAAGGGTTGCGTCCGACGTAAAATTGCCTTCATCTCCGATGGCACGTTGTGGCGACCCCTAACGGGAGAAGCCGAAAGGAAAAGAAGAAGAAGTTGGCAATTGTATGCGCACGTGTCGGATATTCATTCAGCAACACGATTCAGTTTGCAAGCTGAATGTGTTATATCGCTTTACATATACTTAAGATTTATGAAGCAATTGATCAAGTGATATTTCATGATGAGCTTGGCAACATCCAACCTCACGGAAAATGGCAGAAATCATGCAAGAAAAGTGTAAATCTGTATTCTGCAACTAGTCACAGTTTCAGCCTCCTCTAAAAAAAACGCAATGATTAATCTATAATGACAGGGTGGACACCAGTAGTATCTGATTACAATGAAAGTCCTGTTTCCGTGTCGCACGTCATTGGCGCTCTCTTCTCCGCTCGCTGTTTTGTAGCAAAATCTTTCTTTTCCTCCAACTTTGCGTCATCATCTACATTTCCTGCGTTCACGTCACAGACGGCGCCAAAGCTCCTCGGACGAGTAGCTCTTGGTGAGGTGCCCTACAACCGACTGCGCGTCAATGCAATGTCCTTGAATTGAAACGTCTTTGTATGCGTGCGTGCCTGTTGTCATTTCTGGGTCCCTTCCTCGTTTGGGCCTCCATCTGGCTGGCGCAGATAGCGTTTCTTTGGGTCGTGTCTTGACTCGGCTTTAATTAGCGGATTTGCCGCTAATAGATGGAGCTAATTAAGAGGGATTGGCGCGCCTGCACACTTCCCACTGTTTTCGCTGTGTGCGCGCGCGGACATGGTTGTCTGGTGCGTGGCTGACGGCGGATGCCGTCACCTTGGTAACCGCGCTAAATAGATTCCAGAGGTGGAATTGGCTCGAGCCAATTAGACATACAGTAGAGATGGCTACGAAAATGGCAGGACAGGCGCAGGTATGCGATTTTTGGCTCGGTCACTATCCTCGATGCCCCCCCACCCCCAGCCCCCGCGCACGCACACACTTGCAGACAGCGTCTCACCTCAGGCACAGTAGATATGACCGTCGTAATCACATCACCCCCACCTCCTCCCCAATAACAATAACTCTGCTCAGGGATGCAAATAATCCGTACGTCCACATATCTTATTATTGCAATCAATAATAACGAAGCACTCCGACACACACACACACACACACATTATAATAAGACCCCTGTCTCCTTAATGAGAAAGTATTGCCCATCAACCTTGCATTGTGTATTGTTTTACGAGTGTGATTTAACACACATACAGAAGCTTGGTGAAAAGAATGGCGCAAAGGGCTCATGGGACCTAATAACTAATTTACTTTCAAATAAAGCAATTCAGTCTGTTTTCTGTTATTCCGCCAAGTCGTTGGACTCTTATCAAATGCCGCGTGATCGAGAAACACGACAACGTGCAGGGGGGAAGAATTAATGCGTGCTTTGTTTTGATTCTGGGGCAGCGACTTTTCCCCAAAAGCGAAGCGATGACCCGAAAGCGTTACGGTTGCCCTTGGCCCCGTTCCGATGAAATGAACACAGTATTGCTGCTGACTTTGTGATAAGATGGAACACGTTGGCCGATGAACACTTGCAAAAAGTGACTCTGGATTTGTTTGTGTGTATGTGTTTCTACTGCTAAGTGTTGATAAAGTATGTGTGGACGACCGCTGATTTGGGCCAGGTTGTCTGTTGTTAATGAAATCCTTTGTGCAACTCTGATTGGCTCATCAATCAAAGAGCAACTCGTATATTACCCATAACCCCTTTCTGCTCCCTCCAGGTGGTGGATTACTGTGCGACATGTACATACGCACACACACACACACACACACACACACACACCACACACACACACACACACACAGGAAAATGTAAAAGAAGCGGCAGCAAACAGGATTTTTTTTTTTTTTTTTAACATCAGCACATGGGGCCCATAGTTGAGGACTTCTAAATACATATTTGCATATGCGCTAACAGGAAGTACAAACACCCCGCGGCGGCCCTAAAAGCTTTACGTCAGGAGTTTTCCCCATGTCGCTGTCATCTCGATATCCATCTGCAGAGCGAAGGAAACAATGAGACACTGAATGCATCATCTGCATTAATTTCTGCTTGATTCAAAGTGTCGTGGTTAAAGAGGGCAAAAGGAGGGGCAAAGAGGGGTGATGTGGGGGGGGTGTTGGAGAGAGGTAGCTAGACAGGAGAAATGTGACGGGAGGTTTCAGGGTGTGTAGGTCCTGCGGGGAATCTTCGGTCGTGTCGGCCCATAGGCTGGAAAAGAAACACATATTCACATTCCCTTAAGATTAGAAAGAGCAGACACACACATACACACACACACGAGTGCACATAATCGCATTCTCACATATGCACACTCATGCAGAAAAAGTCGCCCCGCCCTCCGCGCAGACATAATGAGGTAAGAAGTCCCAAACAACAGTGAGGAAATCCAATGAGGCTGAAACAAAGCCTCGGCGGTGATGCAATCACTGGAGTTGAGTACGGGTCAGGCGGCACGAGAGACGGAGAAAATGTAAACAGCTGATGAGAAAATAGGAGGCGGCACAAAAAAAAAATATGAAAATGCATACATTACTCACGCTCGGTATTTAACTAGAAGGGCAAATTTTTGGAAAAAGTAAGTACAGAAGTAAAAATACAGACTTTGAAGTATACATTTACGAATTGACTCAAGGGTTAAAATTGGCTTGTTCTCTTTGACAACATTTTTTTTGGGTCATTGTTTGGTCAGACAGATGGGAGAATTCTGCCCGGCGCCAACGAAATGTATTGTTTTCGGGAGATAAACGCAAGTGCCAAAGCATACAGATGACATCATTGCGGGGGAATAGCAGTCAAAAAGAAAATCCTCCAAGAAGCAGACAGGTGTTCTCCCCCCCCGCGCCTCCCTTTTCGATCGTGTCCTCCCCTTTTGTCCGACCTCTCGCTGCGCCTCTCCTGGCTCTCGTCTCCGCAGCCTGTCGTAGAGCGCCGGGACTCTTCGTGACTCATCTGTCTGCCACATTGCGCCAGGCGTGCCAACAGAGAGGCGCAGAGTCCTTCTTTCGTTGCGGAGACTGAATCACTTTCACCAAAAATCGGGCTATCTGTGGCATCCGTGCCCCCGCGAGCAGCTTGCTCGATTACGCTCGCTTGGCTGTAGAACATTGCAATTGTGTTCATCTCCAATTTCTTTTCTTGATCTTGTTAAAGTCATCAGATGTTTCCCTCTAACGTCATTTGTGTTTAGTACTCGGACAGAACTCAACTGCACCATAAAATATTTGAAACATTGGATAAGAAAACAAGATGGCCTTTTGGTACGTCTTGTTTATTGAATTGTACAAGTGTACTTAAAGCCCAAGTGTTATCCCTATAAACATTCAAAAATAGATATTGAAATGAAAAATACATTACATACATTATTCACTTCAATGTCCATACGAAAAAATGAATATGTCATCATCCATGCGCAAAGTTGCGGAAGTGTCATTCGACATCCAAGTGGTCGCCATATTGGCTCCATCTACTGCCCGTGACGTTACCGCGGACGTTTGCCATTAAAAATACGCTGTACCCCCTACTATGGGACACGCCCCTTCAGACATGGTAGCTCTTTTCGAAGAAGAGAACATCGAATCGAGTGATTTGTTCGGAGCAATATTACCCTATTTTTTCAAGCCATATTTAGATGATATGCGGATCACTTCTAACTAACAACAGACTCCCAGACAGTATGTATGAGCCAGCCCGGCCGAAGCCGTGCCTGTCCGCGAGGCACGGCTTTGGCGGTGGCTCGTCCGCCCGCCTACTATGGGACACGGAAGCTCTTTTCAAAGAAGAGAACATCTCAAAATCGAGTGAAGTGACAGGGGCAATATTACCCTATTGTTTCGAGCCATATTTAGATGATATCCGGATCACGGCCAAACCACAAGCGGCCAAACAACCTCCGCGTGGCGTGGATGATCCACCCCGGCTGAAGCCGTGATTGGCAGACACGGAGCCGGAGGGTACATCGACACTTTTAGCACCTGACTTACAGACGCGTGTCTTTTGTTACATTCCAAAAGAATTACGTCCTCCCACCCAGCGATTGTTTCTTTGAGTAGCTGTTTACACACCTACCCGTCATTTGGAACCCACAAAGCTCTCGTCCTTTGCACCCGTGCAATCCATTTTTCACAATGAACCGGGTCTCTTGGAAACTTATGAAGGGTAAATCCATCCTCCCGAGTGTTTGAGCAATAGCCAGCAATGCTACGAGCCGGCATTTTGGCTGACACGAAGGAACAATGAGCTACCTTCCAGCAGGTAAAACTAGTATAATCATACGAGAACGCTTGAGTGCGCTACTGTCCTGTCCGTCACTTCCTGCTTCTTCTCGAAAACAAATCCCTTAAGAGGATTTTCATGGCGGGAATGACAAAAAGCCATATACGTCAAAATCATGTTTTGTGGTGGGGAAAAAACAGATGGGTCCATACCGGCTGCCGTTTTTCATTAATAACATACTAAAAATCATCCATTTCATGACTAGCCCGTTAGTGTTGTTATATTTAAAAGCCCGCAGCAGCTATATGCATTTCATTGCGAGTGATGACGAGTAACGCGGCATTGACAGCAGCGGTGACACGGCATCGCTTACCTCCTGGCCGTTCACGTGCGTAATTGCACGTGAACTGCACCGCAGTTGGACGTTTATGTGTTTAAATGACCGTAGGTTTGCGCTGTGAGGTTTTCGCAACCCTCGCTGAGCCAACTTTGCTTGGCCTGTGAGGCTCCGCGTGACCTGCCAAAACACACAAGGCAACACTTTAGTGTGTTGCTCTGACGTTTATGCGCGTGTGTTTGTGCGGCATAATGACATAGCGACTGATGAAGCTCTGGTCTGAATGGGCAGAAATCCTGCTCTTAACAACCATTTCAGCATGTACGACCGTTCACCCGTAAAATGTTCAGGCCAAGCCAAAATGTGCATGTGAACAAGCCTTTAGGACTTGACTGCGACTGTACTGACCGATGGGCCGCTGCGCTAAAACGGGTGTTGGCTATGTGCAATTCCTGGACGGCAGTACAGGGGTCATTAAATGGAGTTCAGAATGTAACAAAGTGTGTGCATGGACATCGTAATGGGAAATGAGAGCTACTGTCCATAGACGACCACATCAGCATAACTTGTATTGTTTTGGTGTTTTTTTTTTTTTTTTTTTCATTTATTTTGTTATCCTTGGGCTGTAATGACGCATTTGGGGTTGGGCATTCTGAAAGTGTTTCTCATTAATTTGTGGCTGTTCTCTCAAAAGACGGTATGCGGTGTTCCTCAAGGCGCCATTTAGCGCACACATCAGTCTACTGGCTAAGTGCGTACAGAAACCATAATCTCATAATAACACGTTCGAAATCCCAGTTGAGTCGCTGTTGTTTCAGTTGACAAAACCAAAAACTCCCATTTCTTATTTCAATTATGTTTTAGTTTGAGATTTGTCGAACAATATATTTATTTCTGTGGTTGTGACTGTTTTCATAACAGTAGGGCAGAAGTTTACTCACACACCATTTCAGACACAATACACTTGTTAAATTTCACTCTTGGTTGTGCAGGCACTCTAGAGACCGATTAGACAATTTTCCAAATGTTGCCTTTTAATATTATATGTAGAATTTGTGTTCATCTGCTCGCGATTACCGCAACAAACGTTTTTACATCCCTTCTCTTCAATTACTTCCAAATACCTGACACAAAAAGTTTTGTCATTTCGAGAAGACGGCGCGAAAACAGTACAGGTCTGTCAAGCGGTTTTGTTTATTGCCTGAGAGCGGCATGTGCCAACTCGGCTCCTCCGCCGCGCGCAGAAGCTCCCTAGACTTGAAATTACTTTGCTCTCTTCTGCCTTCCTTTCTTCTTTCCCCCGCTTGCCTCCGAGGGAGAGCAAGGCGATGAGGCTTCCCGGCAAACGCAATGATCAAAAGTGGCACACGGATGCCTACAGGTTCCCCCTGACATGAGAGGAAATTGTGTGTGCGCGGAAGGTGGAGAGTTCGCCGAGCTAGGTTGGCGGGATCGGGGCGGGTGGAGGTGATGGTGGTGGTGGTGGGGGGGGGGGGTTGGGGGGTGAGCGACGCACACCCATCACTTGTCAAGCGGGATACCTGAAGTTTGCCAAAGATGTAAATAGGGATGCGGAGCGAAAGGGCTTGTGCAGCGGGAGAGGAGGATTGAAGGTTTGAGGCATGAAAGGCAGGCAGACGAGTGAAAAGAGGCAGAAAAGAGTGAGTAAAGCGGGTGTTGGGGGGGGCAGAAAGATGGGGAAAGGAGAGCACAGTATGAGGGGGGGCAAAGCCAGAGCCAGGGGATCGTCTTGAGTTGAAAAGCCATCATGGGTGAATAATTGAAGACTCGGCTCCTGACACGCTCGCGCACACATGCAGACGTACAGTAAAGTCAAAGGCAGAGGTGGAAGGAGATGTGTGTGCGCGAGGCCGGGTGAGACTGAAGCGTAAAATCTCGCCGTAATGAGAAATGAATATGTTATTCCTCGGCACTCAGGGGCGGCCGCCGCCTCCTTCCCTCTGCCGAGGGTGGAGCCGATCGGGAGAGGACAGGGCACCTCGTTAACCAAATACCCCCAGCCGTAAGTTATCGCGTCTCTACAGGACAATGGCAACGGTATCGAGGAATTTTTTTTTTTTTTTCCCCACACCACACTGTGGGTGTGGCCAGGACCAAAGAAAAAGTCAAGCTTTGGTTTGGATTCAGGTTCATTTTGTTCCCGCAGATTGAAATTTTCCCTAAGCAGCGTAGCCCGGTGCTATATTCTACCACTTTAAGCAATGACAGGCAAATACATTTTCAAAGAAAATTAGTTAGACATTGCAGCTGTCTCTCAATTTGATCGGGAAACATGCCAGCAAACCCTCCTATTGATAAATGTACTTCACTTGTGGAAATAAAATCTTGGTTTGTTAAAATGCTGAGTAGCGAGCAACTCTGGGAAACCTGTACGTGGGCTGGTGCACATTTCATTGCGGACATATATGATATGAGATGCAAGTGTTTTAATATACAAACATAGAATGAAATAAATTCACATTTCAAGGCAGCACTGTGTTGGATAACAATGTGGAAAAAAATGAAGTTGTGTACTTTGAGAGTTTCTTTTGTTTAAGCAATTTTTGTATTTTTACGACTTTTTACGTGAAAGGCAACGCTGAGAAAATGATTTGCTTGACTTGCAATTATTTGCCTTTTCTATTGTGAGTGCAGCTAGACAACACGATTCCTTGCTCACACATGTTTAATGCATGTCCAAAATTATGGTACGTTTGTCTTCTTTTTTTTCTTCTCTTTTTATTCCTTCTGCTTCCCCGCATCCCTCCGTCCTACCAGGAGTGAGCAGACATTCTAATGGCACAGCAATGCTTTATTTGACCGCATATAAGACCAATTTGAGCCAGATTTATGACTTTTGGAGTCGCGTTATTCCAGTGATTTTCCCAGACAGGGCGCAATTTACAGCTGCTGTGTGTGATACCTGCTCACATACCAAATCCAAGGGCTGCGGCATTGCAGTAGTGCCAAGGGAGTTGTAAGGCGAGTCTTATTTCCTGCAGCCCACCTCTTACTTACCCCCCCCATTATACATTCTGCCATTGAAAAGGAAGAAAGAAACCCCGAGGCAAGTTTTATCGCGCCTTCCTTCAATTACGCCATCGTCATAAAACAACACATTTAATCACAGCCTCTGCAAACATGATGAAGTGGTTCATCATTAATAAATGTCGGATTTTCTGCCAGGACAATGGAACTCGATGCATATGGGTTTTTGCTATCAATAAAAAATGATCTCGGCCTCACCAATGTCAACCCTGTCCATGCATTATTATTGCAGAAGGGGATGGCACTCTTCATAACTTACCCAACTCAAAGGGAGACAAGACCCCCCCCCCCCCCCCCCCGCTCCCCTGAGAAAGACCAGTGGTCCTGGGGTGTTGTGACAATGGATGGTGGCTTGCACATACGCTCTCACCACAGGGGGATTTTTGTGCTTTAAGGAAAACCCTGGCAATCCATGTTGGGAATACAGAGAATTACCAAAATCCCTGCAGTGGTGAGGATCCAGGCAAAGAGGCAAAGTCTGTTGTAAGTGCAGGAGGAAGAAGAAGGACCAGTTATCCCACTGGGAAGAAAGATGTGTCACCAGTACGCCTTTGACACGGCTCTGGCTAGACATGGAGCCTAAAAGATAGCAGCCAACGTACATTAGCAACACACGGAGCCGTGATGGGGATATACCTGCGCTCTCAACTTTTGGATGATCAGTTCTTTTCATCCAAAATTATCAGGGCTTGTTCAAATTGAAAAGAAGGTTCATTACAGGAGAGGAGGGGCGGAATCACTGAGGGGCTCACCATAGAATTTTGACAACAATAACAATAGTTGGCCTGTAAAGTGATTGTTCAAGAAGCCATGTGATACAAAAACAAAATGGACTTGACATTCACAGATTCAACTATTTGGGGATTTTTTTTTTTTTTTTTTTATGACAAACCATACTCCTTTTTTTTTTTTTTTTTTTACTGACAATACATTACAAGCTGGAACCAGATGAGGTGGCTTGGGCATCTGTTTCGGATGTCTCTTGGTACCTTCCTGGTGAGGTATTACATGCACGACCAGGCCCCAGACAGACCCAGGATACCACAACAGACGTTTTTTTTTGTTTTTTTTTTTCTGGACTGGCCTGAGAATATCTCTGGATCCTGACGGAAGAGTTGGACGATGTGGCTGGGGAGAGGGGAAGTCTTTGCTTCCCCCGTTTCGGTCGCCCCTCCCGCCACCCGACCCCCGGATAACCGAAAGAAAATGGAAAGATGGGTGGGGATTACTCCAAATGGGTGCCATAAATTGCTACCATCTGTAGCTACACTTTACTCCGTGTAGTTTCTTATGCACGGCACTTTGCAACAGATGACGCGTAATCAAGTCCTCGATAACGTATAATTAGTTAGTTCATCACACAGCTGCCGTTTTTAAAGCGCTCGGTAAAATAAAGTTGAGTTGAGTACACTCCGCATTCTCCACTTGGCTGCGACGGTCCCTTTTCTTGCTGCTTTCACTTTCCTCTTGAATCCAGCTTGTTTTTACAGCTACACTTCAAAGTACAGTTCAGAGATGCTTATCAATTTCCGTCGTTTTGTTTGATGTACTGATGTTCAATTCATTTTTTTTTGTGGTATCTTGAAGTTGAAAAATCTCTTTTGAGAAAAGCATTTATTCAAAACGATCATAATTTTCAGTCTCTCGATGCCTTTTTCATTCAGTGCTACTCCTGATACATTTTATTTGTACTTTGTACTGAAATTGGCAGTTAGTGACATTACACTGTTGTACCTATGTCAAAATAATTTTTTGTACCAACCTATGACCAACATTAAACATAATCTGGACATTCCAAAACACATAACCAAACCACTTGAAAAAGCCAGGCTCTACTTTCTTTGCAACAAATTACAAGAAAGTAGATTGTGGAAATCTGTTGTGAAACATTTTACTTAAGGAAGACCGAATGAAAAGGCTTGGAGGGTGCCTAGCAACAGTGATTTGGAATGAGAGAAAGAGAGTTTCAGAAGGGAATTGGAACAATGCAAGGAGATAGAGTGTGTCCAGAGGCAAGGAAAGAAGCTCTGCGATAGTGCAGGTGGAGAGTAAGTGGGCAAGAGAGGCAGAGAAAGCCTTGGAGAAGAGGGAGGGAGGGAGGATGGATGAGAGGAGGAAGAGAAGGGGGAGGTCCTATTGCATTCCTGTTGCATCAGTCCAGAGTAACAAGATTTGGAGATGCAGGCTCAGACATATTAATAGGTTTTGGCCCGCCGTCCGCCCCCAAACCGAACTCCTGCTTACACGCGCAGTTCTTTCTCCTCAGCAGCGTGGCCCGTCACTCACGCGTCGGTCTCGCTTCTTTTGGAATGGTGTGCGTGTTTGTGAGAAAAGAAACGAGGTTGGGGGGGGGACAAAAGAAAGGAGCCGGTGACTGACCTCCACCACCAAACGCGCACACGCGAGGACGGTGACCTTGAGTTGCACCGTCAGGCAAGGAAATAAACACAAGCGAGGCCGGTCTGACGGCACAATATCTCTTTTCAAGCAAATTCACTTTACTGGTAGATGGCTTCTTTCGGACCAGCCGGGACAAACGTGGCCTTAATATTTGCTATCACTTCTCGTAAGAACGTGGGCTCAATATTGTTTGTCCCACAATGTAAGGATGTATTTTCCACGGTATTTTCCACCCATAAAAAAAAAAAAAAAAAAGTCATCTTACACGAGAGCGCTTTTTAATCTCGACATTAAAGAGGGGAATGAATTGCGGATCATCTCGTGATTTCAAGTGGTTTTCAGGCTCTTTAATCTCCCGCAACTGCATTCAAAACAAGCAGCCGAATTGGATAAACAATGCAGCAGTGATATCCGGTCAGTTTTCATATTTCTTTTCTTTCGGAGGTTTAGTATGTTTGCTGTTGTTTTTTTTTTTTTTTTTTTTTTTTTTTTAAACCGACGACGGATCCAAAGTACTCGTTGCGCTGCAGGGCATCTTAAACCAGAATTCGACAACACATGTTGCTGTTATGTTGCAACATCCACAGTATTTTTAGCAATGGTCCTTAAAAAGGCTAATTTTTTCTCTCATCTCCTGGCATAACATTTTTATGTAAATGTGCCGACATAAAATCAGACAGCCAGAGATCATTACCGCCTCTTCAGGGGAGATAAGCTGTTTTCTCATTTAAATGCAACTCTCTTTTGGAACAGAGTGGATACAGAATGGTGGTAAATTTCAATGAGCAACTGTTTTTAATTTCTGTGCTTATGTTTTGGTTTTGTAATTCTTACAAAAAGAGCGCAATGGAATTCGTGCTGCAAATTTACATTCGCCCCGACTGTTAAATTTCAATTCAGCACCATTTTTTTTTTTTAAATCTCCCGATACCCGCTTCCCTTACAGGACTCAGTCTTTTCTCACAGTGTCGGCGTCAGCGCACATCTAACCGGGGGGCACATTCTGCCACTCAATAAAAATTTGAGATTTTTTATTATTTTTTTTTTTTCCTCAACAACTAATCCATCTTTTGTACCAACACTGCACTTGCATTGCGACAAAATGTGCCGGTTCTTTTCTACATGTGACGTGTGTACATTTTCGGGTCAAGTCTCCAGCTGAACCAAGAGTGGGGCTTTTGTTATATGGAGCGTTTTGTGCCTGTGGTCTGAAAAACACGTTTCTCAGAGTGGGCGACGAATTCTCACATTTTGCCATGGATGACAAATGTTGGGCCAAGTTTGCAACCAGTCAGCTCCCTTAACACTTGGCATTGTCGTCAGATGCACATATACAGTACTTTTTACAGGATGTGACTCTCCCCCCTCCCTGGCTCGCTGTGGGTAGCTTATATAAAGAGATTCCCACAGATGGAAAAAATATATACCAAGTTATGTGCAAAAAGGCTTACACCACAGGGAGTGTTAGAAGTGACACACAATCACTCTTTTTTTTTTTTTTGGGGGGGGGGGGGGCTATTCCTGCAAACTGTTTCCTCCCCAACTCACACACACACACACACACACACACACACATACGTTGCCAGAATTATATTGTCATGCCGTCTCTTGTGCCAGCTTTTGACTGATTTCTGGTCAAAAACTGTACCTTACGTGGAAAGAAGAGAAGCATTGAATCAATATTGAAAGTTCCTAGTCGTCACACCCAAAGGCGAACGGTGTCTTCTCGTCTTGGTGCGAGGGTGCCCGACCGACACCCCCACTTTTCTTCTCTCAGGAAGGCTCCAGATGATCATCGTTCCTTATAAACGGACAATCTCAGTGATGTGTTCATTTATTTCATAGGTGAAGGCAAGCGATTGCTGCAGGTGAAGCATTTCCAGGTCTCCATAATGGCCTCTGACTATGGATGTATTTGATTACAAACCAAGGCAAACGAGAGGCCTTGCATACGTCCCTAATTAAAGAGTGTTTTGCGCTAATGGTATGTATATATTGCTGCAGGCTGACGCAATGGCAGAAGGTAATCTGGTTAGCATCATAGCACCCAAGGAGAGCTTGAACTCTGCTGAACCGAAAGCACTTAAAGGCTCCCTGGTTTCTTTCTTTCATCCTTCATGCTTTGCTGCTACTAAATAATAAACAATTAGCTGTTTGCCGCAGACCGGAGCCACGCCGGCAAACAGACGATGATGAAGGGTATTAATCCGCGTTTATGTAATGATGTATCGCAGGGTACTTTGGATGGGTTTCGTCTTCAGGGTTTTAAATTAATCCTGTGGCGGCAAATCCGAAACTTCTATGGGTTCTTATTTTGTCTTCAATGTATCACTTACGGGATAGTTGCTTCAGGAGGAGACGGGAGTTGAAGATTAATATATTGATAGGAATCCATAACAGGAAATCCAAAAAGGGCATCTAGGTCCTGAGTACTGTCACAAAGCATCTTTCAGGACAGTTGGGATGTAGACTCATGTGAGTGGTCACCAGTTTTCCGGAATCTCTGACTTTTCTAACAGGTTTCTAAGAGGTTTCATGATCAGAGAGAGATCATTCCAAGGAATTTTGCACCCATGGTAACACACTGACATGACAGCCCTTCACTGGATCCAATGGTTGGGAATCCCAAAAGATTCGGATTAAACGACAGCTGCAGCCTTTGTCTGTCTTCGCATTAGTTGGGTCGCCGAGATGTCTTCCGCTTCTGTCGCTGTTGATGTCTTCCTTGTTGGAAGTGAGCCAGTCTGAGGCCCCCTTTTGATAGGTTTTATTTTTACTTCTGCGGCGTACCCATCTGCCCTACAGAAGTGTCGAACCTCAAGGGGGAGGATGTTTTAGTCGACCGAGACAGCTAGCAGACCATGATCTGGGAGTGATGGGTTTACATGGTTACTCGTTTCGACCCCGTTGATGGGGGCAGGCCTTGTCTACTGGCAGTCTGGTATAGAAACCCCCTTAAGAATGTGATAATTAATTGATGTGCTTTATAACTTTTACTATTATCAAGGGAAATGTAATGGCCATTCCCAGATTCCACTCCAATCAGTCTTGTCTAGGCTCTGTTCTGACGTTTCAGACAATTAACACATCAATTAGCAATGAAACAAGATGCCACTCACTGTCGTCTGCGCTGTCTCACTTAAAGTGGAAGAGTATTCGCAATCTCAAGTGGTAAATCTACTCCTGTCAGTCCATCTATGTACTAAGAGCCTTGATTGACAAGGCAATACCAACTAAACGGTTCAAGTCTTCGTGGACAGGTCTGTCGATTCTCGGTGACAATCTGCACTGAAAAGTTCCCTGTGAATTCTTTTCTGTCCTTTCGTTCCGTGATCTTAAAGCACATTAGCCAGCCGACAGTTGTGAGCTGTGACCTTTTGGACGACGTAGGTCAGAGGTCAGTCATAATCTGCCCATCACCATTCCTGTCATAACCCATCTGACATTTCACCAGCTCTGACTTCAAATGTCAAGCCTTAATCTGTAAAGAGGAGCGTTGGCAGGCCGTGGCTCTGTCGCAATTTTCATTTTACTCGCACGTCTTCTTACTCGCTCGCCGCTCTGCAAGATGTGCGCCTCGTAACCATCCGGGATGCGTTAATGATATCGAATTTGAAACTGTCCACTGAGTTCAACAGAGTTGGCGTTCCTTCTCTAACAGGCCTAGAGAAAGACTGGGGATGTTTCAGCGTCAGTGCAAGAGGTCAGCGGTGGAGCACATCTCCGTTTGTGGAGGATGGACAGAAGTTAAATGAGTATTGTTGCTCGTGTCTTCTTCCATTCGTACCCGGCGGAGAGATGGAGGGAGATTATTAGCTGCTGGTGTCCCCAGTCGCAAGAGGGGAAATGGATTGTGAGGGAAAGGCGCGTCAACCCTAATTTCAGTGTTGATTCCTCAGATTCTCTATTTGCGTTCCCCCACATGCTCAGGCTAGCCTGCCAAAGTCATGTACGTTGTGTACTTGTGGTGTGTTTGTGTGGTTGTTGGTTCCGGCGATGCATTGCACCCTGAAAACACACGCTCATTAAACTTTCATACATACAGAGTGGTGCATTTCAGGTGAGCATCAAATGCACCTGGACTAACGTTTTGTTTTTGAGTGAGAAGGATTTTTATAAATTAATGGCGACGCGAATGTAAAAAATACTCATCTTGGACCAAGATCCAATACAAGAAATTGTAGCAAAAATAACATTTTGTCAGAGAGGTATTTCTTTATATCAGTGTTTTTCAGTATAATTGGACTGCACCACTCGGACGGGTGCGTGTCTGTATTACAGTCATCACTCCAAATAACAATTTACCCTCTTTTTAAGACCTGATTGGTTCATTCCAAGTTTATGGTACATACAATACAATGTCTTTGTTGTTTTAATAATTAGCCATCTATCTATTTTCTTCGACAGAAAATAAGTGTCAGTCAATGACTTTTGAGTCACGCCATTCATAAACTAAACCATTTGCTCTTCAGTTTGTGTCGAGCAACGACCCGAGCTTCAGGTTGCTTCCCGTTTGGCTATCGTTGGGTTTCACACCACAATTGTGTTCATTTCGGGTCATCTTCCAGAGACAACTGCTAATCAGGCCTTTGCTGAGTTTGATTTTAATGAGAAGGAAAATGCCAAAGTTTCTCTAAAGCTCTTGTATACATGAACAATTGGTGGATACCTTGTAGCATACAATATATTACATTTACTGGTTTAATCAGGAAATGGCAGCTTTAGATCTTCACTTCAGATTGCACACCCACTTTTTTTTCTTTTTTTTTTCATTTGACACCCTCCTCTATACATCTTGCTCCCATTCTTTCATAACTCCCTTATAAACATGTCATGGCTGAATTCCCATACCTGAAGAGTTGTCAGATATTTCCCCACATCCATGTGGGAAGAGGAAACTTTGCCATTAGGGCCCCGTTGCATCTTCCCAGCCTAAAGGGACGACATCATGTCCATTTCATGCTACAAGACGCGTCGGCATCTTGGGGGAAGTTTCCATGAATGCACAAAACAATCTATAGCCATTTATTGCGGCACGTATACATGTCAAACACATCACGCCCCCTGCGATGACTGCCTCGCTTTCGACGCCACCACGTTTCTATTTTCCCCTTTGTATATGCTGCAGTTGGGGAGTGATTGCGCCATGGTTGTGACATCCATAGGTCCTGCGCTTTTGATGGCGTGCGTGCGGCTGAGATTGGAGCGTGGAGAAAAATGCATTTGCGTTAATCACGGAGACACGTATAGATTACGATAACTTCCTCTCAATTAAGCTTCATGAAAGGAGAGGGAGCGGATTGAAGGGGAAAAGACGGCAAAATGAGAGTGGGGTAGGGAAACTTGAAGACCTCCAAGCTCCCAATAAAAATGCATTTAACTCTTGGGATTGTGTCACATTTTATATTGCAAGTAGGATCCTTCTAGTGCACTCTAGACATTTATTTTACTCGGTGAGAGCGGCGACATCAGCATCTTTGGCCTACATTTATGACTCTGATCCATAACATGACATTATTGCATCATCGTGTCCGTGCAACATTTCTCCAGCCCGACGGGCGCGCTTGACTGATGTAACAGACGGCGGATGCGTTTGCGTCTCCACGGGTGCACACGTGTTGAAGTGTACGTACGGGTTTCGACGGATCACCAATTGCTGTGCTTTTGCTTGTCCATGTGTTCGAACCCGCAGCGACAGCCACCATCTGTGACAGTACAATGCTAATTTCATAACTATCGTCGACTGTCTATGAATTCACCACCAGCTACAGTCCCAAGCTTTGTTCCTCAGATTCCACAACAACAAAAAAATACTTTGCTGGCTCGGCTGGATGGTCGGAAGTGAGAGGGCCCGGGTTGGGTGCATGGCATGCGGGGAGAGGTATTCTGGTTCAGCAGCTCCGCGGCTCGACTTAAGCGTAGCCCGGAGAAGCATGTCAGGATATTCTCGGGATAATCACTCAAAGCCCGGGTGTACCCGCCGCTCGGAGCGGCGGGACGGGGGAAGGGTGGTCAGCCTGCCGAGGAGTTTAGCTGATGGGGGTCAAGAGAGGAAGGAGCGAGAAGAAAAATATATGTTATAGGGTGCACGCTTTCTTTGGAGTTCACTTTGCGTACGTTGGCACTGCCTGCAAGCCAATCAGTGAGAGAGGGGAAAAAATCAATAAGGTGGACAACAAACAAGATTCGATCGTAGGAAGCATCTACCGGTAGTTGGGCGAATACTGGCTGTACCGACAAGTGCACTAAAGCAACACTTTGAAAGAACTGCCACTTAACTTCGGCATCATGCTGATGACACGGTGACGTGTAGCAAATACAATTTGTGTGTATCTTTAATTAGCATGACCGCCCAGGCTCATCCGTCATACTTTTGTTTGAACAGCCAGGTCACCTCTCCTGTCTTCGTGCAAGCGTCTATTTACATTTTTATGTCAACTTTTACACTCGGGCAAATATTCTCACTCTCGTGTGTATGTTTTTTTTTTTTTTTTTTTTAACTCACCTGGAATTGCCCCGCGTACGGACACGCTACCCTGAGAACGGCCAATCTCGTCAGATCTCGGAAGCTCAGCGGGTTTGGCCCTGGTTAGAACTTGGATGGGAGACCGTGTGTATCAGCAAGTCACCTTTCCCAAGTTGGACGGATAATTACCGCCTGTCAGTGTCTTGCTTTCATAACAAAGGCACAATTTCGCATCACACCCAAAGGCTATCACACTATCACAGCTATATGTTCCATGCATATTTCTCACTACAATTCAACCATCTGCGTTAGGACTTTGCGACTTCAAGTTCCTTAAGGGACACGTGTTGGCGGGAACGCGTCGAGCGCCGGCGGTAATTAACGCGCCCTGCGATGTTGTTAGCGGGGCTAAGCGACTCCCCTGGAGCCGGGGCGACGTCGCGATGCAGGATGGGCCGCGTTGTTTGCTTCCCGTCCGCACACGTGCGCTTGATGAGCATGTTTGAAGCTAAAGATGGATGCATTCCTGATTGGTTTGGCTCACCGGGGAGACGGTTTGAAAGAGCGACTGTGTGTTTGGCACGCGGCCATCGGCGAGGCGCTACGCCTGGGTGTGATTGAGACCAACGCAGATGAGGAAGAGTGTTGAGCGTGTCCTGTCTGATAAACAGGAACATGGTTCATCATCGCAGGGAGCACCGGGGGAGCGCTGCAGTCCATCTGCGAGCTAATACGTACTAATCCTGTCACTCCATTGCGGATCGCTGTCAAGGGTTCGGGTTTGATGAAATTCTGGTATTTCATACGTTCATTTTGGAGCTTTTGTTTTGGCTCCGCAGCTTTCAGTTTGTGTACGTGGAGTTGAGATTTTTAATCTCCAATCAGATTTCTTCTGTGTTGCCATGTCAACCGGATCTGCCCAGGACCTTCAGAAAAAGTAGTTGAAATTTACCTCGCAGGTGAAAACCGGCCCACCATGAGTATTTTTTCCATCTTCTGCTTGGTTCAAACGAGCCAATTTTGTTGGTTAAATTGGTTCGCGTTGCAGTCAGTCTCAGCTGTTCACATTTAATTTGAAACGGTAATGTAATATTTTCAAATGTTTATGTTTTCAGGCTCCCAAATAGCATTATTAGGCAGACAAACCGACCGAAAACGCCTCAATTTTGTCCACCTCTGAACCCAGTTAAAAATGGTTTGTCGTATGAAGGCTCCCGTATACCAGCTCATCTGACAGCGTGCTTCAAAAATAAACGTAGACAACGAAAGTTGAGAAATGAGAGCCTTTCGCTCCTTTGTATTCCTTGGCTACCTTTTTGTACGCACTATGTTGCTGTCCATCACCAACTTGCAAGGGTTTTCTTCTCCTCTTCATCTCCTTTCATGTCTGACAGAATGTGTGGACTTTGCCGGCAGCCTGAGGAGATTTGGCTCACTTTTTCTTTCTGTTGTTCCTCATTAGGTGAAAGCGCTGCAGAAAAAGTCAGGTCCAGCACTGTCTACTGTGTCATGGGGGGGGTTTCAAACAGGTTTAAACCCCTTAGCTGTTAGGTTTGACATCCACTCAGGCATGCTATTGCCTTTTGATAATGCTTTTTTTTTTTTTTTTTTTTTCCTTTGGTAATGAATGGGCGCGTGAGAGGGTGTCAGTGGTCCAACATGTGAAGGTTCCCCGTTTCTGGCGGTATCACACTGAAGCTTAGCCACGCGTACAAGCCTAGAAGGGCCTTTCTGAATCAGTGGACGGGACCGCGGAGACCTTTTCAACACACATTAAAACAGGGTCACCTCACTGAGGTCCAGGTTTGCGGTAAAGCGACACATCGAGGGGAGGCGGACGCTTGCACGCGGGGTGGGAGTGGGGGGGATTGGTGCTTTTGCATGCGAGTGCACACTTCACTAAACCTTGGGAAAACGTGCCCTTTCATCATCACTGTATTCCCGTGTGCATCTGTCCATATGTATTTGTGTTCGCCGGCTCGGGGGAAAAACACGCATACTGTACACAGTCACGGCATGTCGTGAGATAGATGAGGACGTGCGGGTCAATCTCAAGACAAAAAGCACTGCAGTGGGGAGATTGTTGTTTTTTTTAAACAGGCAAAAGCTAGATTTGATTGGATTGGTATGGGAACGACTGTTTGTCCAATCAAAGCGCTGTCCTTTTTACTCCATTAAATGAAACCACGCATGAGAGAACATCTCCTACCTCAGCAACAATCGGTATGTGAATGTCTCCACAGATGAAACAAGTTGTGTGTGTCTGTATATGTGTGTGTGTGTGTGCGTGCATGCACGCGCATGTGTGTCTCAGTGCATCAGACTAGTGAAGAAAAGGATAACCCAATTATACAGACAGTCTGCCTCCTCACAGACGTAGTACAGTATCGGTACACGTTTTGGAAAGCGTGTGCGTGTTCCTCAGTGTGTGTGTGTGTGTGTGTGTGCTAGCAGAGAAGACAAAGGTGATCACGATGAGAGGAAAAGTGATTTCTGATGGGATGAGTGCGGCGCTGAAAAGGAGGCGACCGGTTGAATGCTGAAGGGACACAATGCGCGCCTTGCAGAGGCGAGGCCATAAAGATGCAAGCGGCCCGCTAATATTGCGAGGAAATGTCAAACGTATCAAAATGTTGGAATTTATTCTAATGAGGAATCCTGAGTGCACACCTCAAGTCATGTTCCTTTTCTGCGGAAGAAAGGGTGGAGTAAAAAAAAAAAGAAAAAGAAGAGAGGAATGTAGCCCTGAACCTGACACTTTGGAGGATGCTGTTGCATAGCAACTGCTAAGTACCTAAAAAGCAAAATAAATAAATAAAAGCAAGGCTATTTGGCTTGTTAAATATTCCCTGCCTGCCAGAACATCACAAATGTTTAAAAAAAAAACCCAGAAACACCAAATTGGTAGCCAAACAAACCGCTCATCTGTGTTGCTTATTGACATGTTTATCAGTTCAATATCGAACACGGACGCGGCAAATAAATAACGTCTTTGAAGGATGGCCGGTCGTATTACATTCTCCACGATCCCCCGCTCTTCTCGTCAGCATGCAGTGGCGTATTTCTTTGTGCGCGTGAAAGGCACATATTGCGCTCGCATATTATCTAATAAGCCCGCGCACAATGGGGAATTAGCATTTGAAATGCCAGCGGTGTTTTTGCAAGCCTCGACATGGGCCGGGGATCAAAGTTGAGCCATTTTGTCATATTACAGATAAACACACAGCAATTTCCCTTTGAATTTATTAGCATTTCAGACCGGGCCCGTCATTCTGTGTGCCGTACTGTTGCGTACATCGACGCATGTGCTCTGCGTGGGTCCTGCAGGACGGCCAATTGGAATAAAGCAATAAGATGCAGCCATTGTCAACTGGATTTAATTGAACATGTTCTGGATCATTTCTAACTTTTTCAAAAAAACAGCAAACCAAAATCTTCGGCGGTACATCTGGCCGCACGACCCCAAGCGCATCATATTTTTGTCACGGTTTTATTCCTGCCAAGTTTGCTTTCTGCTGTTTACAAACATTATTAAAAACTACAACTCCCTTCTCGTTACAAGACCAAACTTTTGAGTTGACCGTGCGCCCCGATGTTTTAGCTGCTTAGTGTCCATAACCTGGCATTGAATAATACATCAAAAAGTCCCTCCCCTGTTATTTTCCCCATAATCTCGTTTGCATTCGATATAAGCCTCCAAAATCAAAGCTCCGAGCTTCTCGCGGCTTTTGCCAACTTTGCAGCCTCTCTTCCATGCGCGGCCCCCGCTTATTAATCTTTATTTTGCACATGAATAGGATGCCGTCGCTGCGGGACATATTGTAAGTGACTGCTGTTGATCTCGCCACCATTCTTCCTCAGCGAGCTGTGAATAATAAATCGGAGCGCTGACCAGAGATAACGTCTTGCAGTCAGGACGTATAGCTCGTAGCGAGCATTGTCTGCTCGAATGCTAACAAGCTATCATTTTTTTATTTCTTTTTTTAAAAAAACCTCCCTCCTGTTCTTGCTATTATTTTTGCAAAGCCGCAGAACGGTCCCTTTTCTTTTGGCTCTCATACATTTATTAATAGTTTCTTTCAAAACATCTCCTCTGGATAAGATGGATAACTCAGTCCTTTTATCGTACTCTCGTTCTCTCTCTCTCTCTTGCACACACACACACGCATGCACACACACACTGACAGTGATGTGCTGTGAAATTGGATGGGAGGGCTGCAGTGTAGTTTTGTTGCCTTTCAACACATAAATGTGGGTCACGGAATAGATTATATCCCCACTCACCCTGCATGCAAACACACACACACACACACACACATGCACTGCGTCTCTTTGATATGGATAGCGTATCTACGAGAAATCCCACGCCAAAAGATTACACATAAAAAGTGTCACTATTTAAAAATGGAGAAATGATTATTTTGACTTTTCCTTACATCTCCTCCCTTGTTTCAGAAACATTAATTTCCTCATGTTGCCATCCTGTGTTACTACAATGTAGCTATTCTGCTCTTGTGTGCGTGTGCACGCGTGTTTGTGTGTGTTGCGTCCCCTTCGCCTGCCCCACAACTCAGCAGTGCGCTGACAGATCCCAAATAAGTTGAAGTTTCCTTTCAGGAATCACCATAAAACTACAACATGTACTATAAATACTGTACAGTACATGTTATCCAGCTTATAAGATGATTTACAACTTAAGACATTCACAAGCAAAGATATAAATTTGGCGTATTTACAATAATATAAATGGCTCTGCTAAAAAAAACTGAGTGAAATCGAAATCACGAATCCCTAAAATACCTTCAAAATCTATTTTCTTGTCATCCATCCATTTTCTTTGCCGCTTATCCTCACGAGGGTCACGGGGAGTGCGAGAGCCTATCCCAGCTGTCAAGGGGGCAGGAGGCGGGGTACACCCTGAACTGGTCGCCACCCAATCGCAGGGCACATAGAGACAAACAGTCGCACTCACAATCACACCTTGGGGCAATTTAGAGTGCCCAATTAATGTTGCATGTTTTTGGGATGCGGGAGGAAAGCGGAGTGCCCGGAGGAAAACCGATCGAACCCGGGTCCTCAGAACTGTGAGGCCAACGCTTTACCAGCTGAGCCCACCGTGCCGCATTTTTGACATACTATATGTATATTTTTCCATCATTTAGAAAGTAAAATCGCTGCACAGCATTGCGCAGACACCGCATACTTTCACATGCAACTCGCCAGTGATGTCATTTCAGGGGCATTCTTTTATCTTCGGCTTCCAGCAAACGATATCCCGCTTTGTCGTGCGGCAGGTCTGGGCTGTAGGGGCCGCACCGCGTTTAAAGCATCCTATAGAAATATAAAGCCAGACGTTGGCAGAGGCACTCCACTGCGAAGCCGTGTGCGTGTGTGCGTGTTTGAAGTCAATGACAGCTTTTAGGGATTTAGAGGAGACTGGAAACCTTCTCTATTCACACTCCCACATGAAGATGAGTCCTGTGTGTTTGTGTGAAGGTGACAAAAAGACGGGCTGAGTTTAATTTGCTGCTAATCTTGGCAAACCCGCGTTTGCAAAACTATTAAGCTATCAGACGGCTGACAAATTTTCATGACTTTGTCTTCACACAGCCTGTTTATTGTTGATATACTGTACGTATATTCAAGTGAGCCCTACGATAGTGTTAACACACCTGCTACATCACAAATTTTGAGTGTTATTCTTTTAAATCTATTTTTACAGGAAACAGGCAAGCCAGCGTTGACAACCGTGCCTGCCCAAAAAACACAAATAAATGAGAAAAAAAAATACTCTTAACTACGGTGCAACAAATGCTGAGTCCACTTAAAACAAAAGCAAAGTAAATGTTGTAGGAATGTTCTTTGTTAAATAATGAAAATAAACGTGAATGGCAGCCAGTGCAGTAATGCTAAGGTTTAATCGAGAGGCTGAAGAGTGTAGTCCAAATGATGTCGTACATACATCCATCCATCCATTTTCTTTGCCGCTTATCCCCACGAGGGTGACGGGGAGTGCTGGAGCCTATCCCAGCTGTCAACGGGCAGGACGTGGGGCACAGCCTGAACTGGTTGCCAGCCAATCGCAGGGTACATAGAGACAAACAGCTGCACTCACAATCACACCTAGGGGCAATTTAGAGTGTCCAATTAATGTTGCATGTTTTTGGGATGCGGGAGGAAACCCGAGTGACAGGAAAAAAAACACGTAGGCATGGGGAGAACATGCAAACTACACACAGGTTGCAGCTTGAACCCGGGACCTCAGAACACTTTCCAGCTGATACACTGTGCCGCCCATGATGTGTCATATTTGTATTATTTCTGTCTTTTTTATTTTATTTTAATTCCTTCTTTGTCCTTATTGCCCGCTGTTTAAACTTTTGTATAATTTGGTCATCTGCGCTCGTGGGTTGTTTCCTGCGCTCCGCCAATGTCAACACAACCACGTGCTACTTGAACTGTACTTGGAAATAGACAGTCCCAAAAATCGGACCTCAGCTTTAAATCATAATCGGGCACTTGGAACGTGCAGTTTGAATCTACCAGAATTATGTTTTTTTTTTTCAAACAGTCCTCGTATCAGAGATTAAAGATGTACCTAAAGGTTCCTTATTATTCTTTCCTTGCACAAGACTGACAACCGTTTAAGGGTTTGTGTAAAACCAGCTGCTTTAAATAGATGACAAAGCTTCTTTCTTTGCTTTGATAACATATTCCCTGTCTCCGTGCGGTATTCACAGCCAACAATGGTTGTTGGAAGAGCATTTCATGTCAAACCCACTGAAATAATCTCTCTCTTATTGAAAACGAGCCTCAATTTGTATGACTTGCAATCGCGCTCGCATGGCAGCGACGTTTGTACTGCGACGTGCGGCGCAGGGGCCAGCAGCGGCTGCCAATCCTCTTAGTGTTTGTTTCGAGCCGGGGCAGCTCGGTTCGCACAATCCATACGTCGGTGAGGATGTTCGACAGCTCCCGTCGCACAATGAGGGTTTCTGGAGGAGATGCGTGGCGTTGTTCCGGTGCCTCTGTTGTTTCCACGTTGGCGTGTATACGTGTTGGCTGAGAAGGCGCAGCTTTGTTTACGAGGCGCCGACAGACGGGCGGTCCTCCCCTCTTCCCCCCCCTGCATGCATCACCTTGGCGAGCATCAAGGGGATTAGCGTCTTCTTTCTCAGGTAAAACAAGCGACATCAATAGGGTCCCGCGGAAGATTTGCGGCGCGGGCGTTTACGCCAGGCCCCTTTGCGAGTTAAACGCTTCAACATCAATCGATTGGCTGGGGAACACGAGGAGCTTTTTAAAAGATTCACCTTCCCCTCCCACGGCGGGGCGGGATGAAGGCTCATCTTTGCAGGCTTTATTCTGGGGGGGGGGGCGGACAAAAGGTGAACAAGAGGAAGGATGAGAGAGGGGTGTCCTCGCGCCGGAGTTGACTTGAAGAAATCTCCTCCTCTCGCTCCCTCCTGCCACCCTTCCTTCTTTATCTCCTCCCCGCGCACGTTGACGATTCAAAAATAAAGGTCAGTAAAC
Organism: Syngnathoides biaculeatus; assembly: GCF_019802595.1. Taxonomy (NCBI): domain Eukaryota; kingdom Metazoa; phylum Chordata; class Actinopteri; order Syngnathiformes; family Syngnathidae; genus Syngnathoides; species Syngnathoides biaculeatus. Next base: position 11,615,192 of record NC_084640.1, on the reverse strand, counting down.
AGCATCCCTATTCGTTAGCATCCAACCGACCATTAGAAGTGCCGATGCTGAAAAAGCCTTATCAGTGTTTTGGCTTATTCCTGCTGATATCAGCTGCAACCCCCCCCCCCCCCACACACACACACACACACAACCACTCCACCTCGCTACCTCTCATCCTGCACACAAACACACCTACGGGCACAAACATTGTTATCTCTGCTATCTGGTGTTTAGCCAACTCACAGCTAATCCGGTGTGAACCCAGTCTCTGGCTTGTGCTCAGCAGTTTGTAAACACACACACACACGCAACGTAGAGTCACAAAGTCCTCCCCCCCCCTCCCCCGGAGGTGGAAACATCACGCTCCGGTAATGTGATGCTCAGGCTGCGGCATGCTACAGTTGTGTGCCGTTAAAATGTGCGTAAATGTGCACGTGGCTGCGAAGAGTCGGGGGGCATGCTGAAAATGGACGAGCTTGTGTGACGAGGTCAACTCCCTCGTTGGTCCCGGGCCTTGCTACCAGATTGGGACGAACAGAACCCGCCGTGAACGATGCGCGCGGCTTCAACTGGGTGGCGCTTCGATGTAAACGGAACGGGGCGCAATATTAGGTACACGTGGGATCTGATACAAGAAGGCTAGTGAGACCAGTGCGGTTCTATCTATCTATCTATCTATCTATCTCTATCTATCTATCTATCTATCTATCTATCTATCTATCTATCTATCTATCTATCTATCTATCTATCTATCTATCTATCTATCTATCTATCTATCTATCTATCTATCTCACGCCCTCGTCATGTCATCTTATCTCATCTCATGTCACGTCATCTCATGTCATCTCATCTCATGTCCTCGGCATGTCATGTCATCTTATCTCATGCCATGTCATGTCACTCATCTGATGTCACCCATCTCTTGTCACTCATCTCATGTCATGTCATCTTATGTCATCTCATCTCATGCCATGTCATGTCACTCATCTCATGTCACTCATCTCATGTTATCTCATCTCATCTCATCTCATGTCATGTCATGTCATGTCATCTCATATCATCTCATTTAGAGACTGTCCATTAAGAGAAAGCAAATTGATTTTTTTTTTTTTTTTTTTCAAAATCGCTTTGTGGTTTGAATCAGCAGCTTTCCTTCTCACCTCCGATGACTCCAGAGCAGGTGACATAACACATAAGTAGCCCTTTTTTAATTTTTTTTTTTTTTTGGGTCACAATCCAAGGCTGCATTGGTTAGCTGAGGGGGTTGGCCAATTTCAATTAAAAGTATTGCTGACTTGTCGTTTGTTCGTGGCGGCTTTGCTCGACTCTCAAAACAACCCTCTTTTTGTATTTTGTATTTTTTTTTTTTTTTCAAGGATTGGGTTCCATCCCGCAGGCGCTTTTGCACTTTCAAGTGGTTGCGTTTTCAAAGAATCCATGACTCATTAGTGTGCAGGGGGGAGCTTGACCCGTTGATGCGTTTGGTTTTCCCTCTCTCTGTCTCGGCCTTTTTCTCAGGAGGCCCGCTTAGATAAGGCTCCTCAGGCTGGAAAAGCAACACACAGCCGAGGAACCGAAGGCATAAAAAAAAAAAAAAAAAAAAAAAAAAAAAGCAGAAAAAGAAAATGTGAGGCGGTGAGTGAACACACAGACATGCTGCACTGTATGTGCGGGTGTTGAACACAAACAGCCCTTATTTCTGTCTTCGCTGTGATCCTCCCTCTTCCCGTCTCTGCTCGAAAATCCCCCTCAAGGCTTCAGCAATATTATGAAATCGTTATTATCCCCCCCCCCCTTCATTTCTGAGTAGTCCAGGCCAGCTTCAAGTGGTCCAACACTAATATATAACATGCACTTATTTTAACGCGACAATTGCCGTTCGGCCGCTCCGATTTCGGCTGCCGGCCGACGCTGTTTTTACTGCACATAACGTCGCGCTTCGCACCACTGTGTCAGTGTTGTATAACAAACAAATCTGCACACTCTCTCGCCACTGCCTCCTGCTAGACTCACGTAAGACCGTGGAGAGTATGGAACCCAAAATGCAAATTTATATTTACTGTATATTGCAGGGTTACCCATTGCAGTGTTGCGTTGCAAGGCCAAGCAGGATCCTGCTGATCTTATATTTCATCTTATAGAGGTGTTATTTGACCTCTATTTAAAGGTTAATGTCCATCCATCCAGTTTCTTAGCCGCTTATCCTCACAAGGGTCGCGGGGAGTGCCGGAGGCAGGGTACACCTTGAACTGGTTGAGACAAACAGCCGCACTCGCAATCACACCTAGGGGCAATTTAGAATCTCCAATTAATGTTTTTGGGGATGTGGGAGGAAACCGGAGTGCCCGGAGAAAACCCACGATGGCACGGGGAGAACATGCAACCTCCGCACAGGCTGGGTCCGGGATTGAACCCGGCACCTCAGAACTGTGAGGCCAACGCTTTATCAGCTAATCCACCGTGCCGCCTAAGTGTTAATGTGTATTTTTGTATCGTTTTATGCTAAAGAATATCAAAGACAAGAAAGATCGTGCCTAAATAATTGTCAAAGAAGGGCCACATTGTAATTATCAGGGACATTTTAATAAGCACACACGCGCATATGGGGCATCCACCTCTCTAAGAACTCCCCCGCCCCCTCCTGCAACACAAATCCTCCACCCTTGTCATTACAGGGGCGCCGCTACATTGCCGCCTCAAGATGCGCCCGACACTCAGACGCTAATCAATGCAATGCACCCTGGGCATCGCTATGGAATGACCTGTGCGTGGCGGCGCTGTCACATCTACAAACACACACGCGCGCGCGCGCGCACACACACCTCCTTAGACAACTGAATGATTACGCATCATAACACTGCTGAAGTGCCCCATGGGTTGACACTGGCTGTCCGCTCGAATCACGTTCTCCTTCCCTGTGCGGCGCAGTCTTGTGTGTTTGTCTGCTCCCGATTGTTTACATGCTTTGGGTCCGTCTCGGTATTGCCGTTGTCCCCGTGGCCCTCACAGCGACGTCATTTGTCACTACTTGTAACGTGTTCGCAGAGGACAAAAAGCTGAAGGCGAAAGGGATGCGACGAAAAAGTATGTCATGTATTTTCAAGTTGTGTGAACCCCCACCCCCACCTCCCCATCACTCTTTTTTTACTAGGTAGAAAAAAAAAGTTGCAGTAGGCAAAATTGAGATTAAAAACTTTGTTTTATTGTCACTTCTGCATTTCACCCATCACAGTAGTTATCACATCAATCATACAATATTCCACAATATTGCTGCGTCCAAATTTAAAAATGAATAATTGATGGAAAAGGAGGTGAAAGTGGAAGAAATACTTGTTTCTATTTAAATATGTCAATAATGTGTGTTTTTATGAGCTGCAACATGAAAATATTGCTATTTTTCTTGTACAAAACATTTTTCGTTTTTATTATGGTGGGCTGAGATGGATTAATCACTTCAATGGGGAAAGATGATTGCTTTACGAGCGCGGTCACAGAACGAATGAAGGCGTCACGTTATCTCGAGGCCATCGCTGCGCGCTTCAGTTTTCACAGAAGACTCGTTTCAACATTTACTCAGAAACGGTTTTTTCCAATAGGAGATTGCTTTTCGGATCTTTGCTTTTTTTTTTTTTCTTTTTGTGGGGCTCCCGAAACGCACGTCTCTCAACAAACTGACAAAACTCCAGACTGCAGATCCGCCTTCGGTTGAAAACTGTGCGTCGAAAGCTCCGCGGGAATACAGTTTGCCCTCTACTCAAGTGTACAAAGTACATTACAGATGAATGCCTTTGAACCCGGAGCCCTTCGGTTTCATGCCCACATTCTAAACCACTCCACCAAAGCTGCCCTGCGTGGAAAACTCCACTGGCAGAACCTTGGCCCTAAACGTGATGATATAGTGCGGTTTAGAATGCAAATAAAGCCTCGGCAAACACCCTCAAATATCCTAACAAACACTTATTCTGAAAGCCCTGCATAGGGGATCGAGTTGGTCCCGATCCAACAGTTTTCCCCTCATGGCCTCAGCGGTACTGCAACGCTTCATCAAAGATGTGCGCAGCTTAACCGCACTGTTGTTTGGGATGGCAGGAGCTCGGCATGAAAGAGTCTGGGGGTTTAAGGCAACTACTAGTTTGGGCGTCATAGAAGAAGGACTTCAAGACAAAAGAGGTGAAACCTACCCTGTTGTTATGTCGGAGCCATTTTCTGTCGGGGAACCGTTGGTGCATGCATCTAGGACGTACGCTCGTGTTAAATATTTCCCAGATGGAAGTCGATACGCACTCAAAGGTTTGCTCTGTGCTATTCTGGGAGATGCGGAGAGAAATGGTCGGACTTGGCAACTGGACATATGTATATTGCATGCAGTGTACATATAGTGAGGGTCTGGCACACGTTCAGCGCGGTGACCCACTTTTCGTTGCATCTGGATCTGATCACTCCCTCCCGAAGCCAACGTATACATTGCCGTCTGTATCTGTCTCGATCGGCACCGGCTTTGAAATTTGGCTCAACCAGTCCGGATTTTCGGCCGTAATCAAGCAGCAGGAAATATCCCACATTTCGGAACACTTTGGTATACAGACGACGGCGCTGAATGGCGCCGCTTTTTGAAAGCGGCTTCGGATTCCTCCGGATGGTTTACGTTGGGCGTGCCGTCAAACCAGAGCTCGGTTGATCCGGTCACAAAAAGAAACGGCACCATTGTTTGGTTTTTCAGTGGATTTCATTTCACTTCGAGTTGGACCTCTTTCTACAAATCCTGAGACGGTCGCTTACACGGATATTGTGCAATAAAATAATCCAGACGGCATTTCGCGTCGCCAAAAGTTCTAAAAAGTCTCCTGTAGCTTACCAAATATTGAGCCGCTCAAGATGAGCAAACACATCATCACTGATTGGAAACTGCTACGTTGCTTCAATTTCATCACCTCTGCTGCTCAACAGCCTCGAGGGGGCGAATTAATTGCATCGTATCTGGGGATTGCAAGGATACGCTTACAAGTATTAATCGGCATTTTAATCCTCACTCGATTCTTTATCGTTTCATCCAAGCGGCCGCGTTTATAAGTGGAATTTTACATGTAGCCTTAGGAGATTGGAGAAGCTCAAAGTTGCGCTCAAGCAAGTGACGTTACGCTGATACGAGTAAAGTAAAAGTAAAAAATGGGCATCGAAATAGTTAAAGTAGTAAAAACCTAATCTGGGTCTGAGTAACTGCAGTAACTTCAAATTTATGTTTTAATCAGTGCATGAATGGGAAATGAACTTAAAAATAAAACTGAACATTTTTATATGAAAGATTTTTAGATGACAGATTTGTACTTGTGTAATATTTTATGATACTGAACTTCATGGGGTGGATTTACGCACGTTTAGCAGCAATGCTGACATCTTCGTTATTATTTAAAAAAAAAAAGAAAAAAAAAGTTGACCTGCTGGTTTTATACCATAGAGCATTTCATTTTGCAAAGGAAGACTGAACAGCGTCCAAATGGAGTTCTTGTAAGCTGAAATGTTACAATTTTTAGTTTTGTTGTTGTTGTTGTCTAAAAAAAGGAGCAGGGAGATGGAGTTCCCCACAAAGTTAGCTTGATCCATTTATTTCAGGTATTACAGGCAATGACATTAATGTGATTTTTAGGCCAGATGGCAGGAACAAATAATCTTTTACTCCATTAGAAGCTGTCATTCATGTGACAGAAGCAATTTGAAGTTCTTGCGGTCTGACTGACTGGCAAAGGTATAGAGGATTTTGTTTTATCGCCGGTGATCTGTTCAATCTCAGCAAAACACTCGGTCTAACGTGTCTGCAGGCTGGACACGGGGGCCGGTCCCCTGCAGATGAACCGAAAGGTCTGGCGGCGCACAATAAATCAGGAGGGCTTTAGAGAAGAAAACTAGATTAACTCTTTCAGGGCCCGGCCGGCTTCCATTTTTTTCCCCAATCTCTGTGAGTCGCTAACCCTACCGGGATCCACTGACCCAGCCAGATTTGACCAAACCGTCTAATGATGCTTTTCCTTCGTTTTCCCCTTGCTCCACCGGGTTTACTGATGTTCACCTTGGGATAAAGAAGAACATTGCTAGTGCGACTGAGCTATGTCGCATTAGAGGCTATCTTCCACTGCCACACAGCGTCCCAGGAGAGCGGCGCACCCGCTCGTCTGATCTATCTGCCCCGCTATTGGAATTGATCCTCGTTTAGTGTCGTCGGGGAGTGACGATCACACGTAGCGAGGTAGACACTGCAGGAATGAACGCGGTTATTCTAAGCACACCTGTCCTCGCGAGGGGCGAAGCGCAAACTGTTCCCTTCCCGCCACACTGCAGAGGCTCTCGGGGAGCTGGAGAGCGAGGGCGGCGGACGCCAGTTGGCTAACCTCGCTCCTCTTCCTCCTCCGTTTCTCGAATGCAGATAGAGGAGTAGGCACGCCGGAGACGACTAATCCTGCGACAGTCGGGGGACGATTCGGGCGGCGCGACGCCGATCGTACGAAACTGACGAGAGGGAGGATGATGGAGCGAGGCGGAAGATGGTGGGATGGGAGGCAAGTGAGGTGAGGATTGAGATGAATGAGATCACGAGGAAAAAGGGGGATACAGGGGTAGATTTTGGGGAGAATGCTCGTTCCTGTCTTGCAGATAATTCAACCATTCTTGCAATTCTATGCATCATCTTCGTCGTCGTCTCTCTCTCTCCCCCTCTCTCGTCGCCATCACTCACTCTCTCCCGCTCTGCGCTCGTCTGGCGGAAAGCTGATGTAGGTCAGTGCGTCTGGAGCCTGTCTGGAGCTGCAGAGGGGTCTCCGAGCTCCACGGCTGAGCCTCATCGACCCCCGCTAGCGGCTGGGTGAGCTGAGGATACCGCTCGCTCTCCGGGCTACGTGAGGACACAAGCGCCATCTCCCTGACCTGACTTGCCCAGAGGATGCTATGCTCGTTAAAAGGGGAGGAGGAACGGGGAAAACGGGGGTGCGAGGTTATTTCGAGGTTGCCTTTAGATTCCGAAGCTTAGTCAGCGGATGCCGTATGCATGTACCACTAAAATTTCAAATCAGGAGGGTGAAGAAAAAAGGTAAAAAAGCAGAGAGCGAGATTGCGGGGAGTTAAACGATGCAATCCTAGCTGATGTGCAGCGACGGAATATTTTTCGGGGGGGGGGCTATCGTGCAGTCACCCCCCCCTCCTTCCCTCCTGTACGTCCTGTCGGCATCTTTTTCCCATCAGTGTCTTAACTTCTTCCTAATTCTTTCTGTCTCTTTCCCAGACTCCGATTCTTCTGCCGAAATCAAAGCGACCCAGCAAATTCTGCGTTCCGATCCGTCCCGAACAACAACAAAAAAACAAAATAACACTTCTCTCCGCTTTTGTGGGTTATCCATCCATGCGCTACTCCATGCAACTCTTTTTTTATTTCCATACCGATCCAACTCCGAGCAGTGTCTTGTCCCCGAGCCATTCAAAGTCGCTGTCCTGCGTCGGTCCGTCGTACGCCGACTGTCCCTTTTGATGGAAATGATCGCAGCGGTGTCGAAAATTTGCAAAAGAACAAAATATGTCGTTGACGACTTCTCCGTCCACCGAAATGGCTCTGCTTCCTTTCACCCCCCACCCCTCCTTCGGCACCGCTCCCACTCCGTGCTCCTTCTTTCCAGTCCTCTGGCTTTCTACACAATGCAAAAAAAAAAAAAAAAATGTTGTATCGGAGTGTCTGAAAGTGCTGTGAGACTGCTGGAGTGCTTGGTTGTGTGTCAGCGCGAGAGCGCATGTGTGTATCCGTGTGTGTGTGTGTGCCCTCTTGATTCGAATGTGCCTCATATCTGAGTTGTGCGGCGCTAGACTGGTACTTCACTGGCTCTGCCTTGCGTCGAGGGTGAGTTTGTGCGTCTTTTTGCATGTGTGTGACCACGGCAATCAACCGACCTGACTCGCTTGACTTTTTTTTTTCTTCCCAGGACTTGTTTCAAGATTAGTAGAAGTTTGACAGAGCAACCGATGTCACCTCCTTTTTTGGGGGGGGCTTCTGGCCCTTATCCATGAAGAAGGTTTTTTTTTTTATCGATCCTTTGAATCTGCAGTGGATAGTAAGAGTGAACAGTCCGCTATTGCCAGTTTTTCTGAAGACTGACATTCACAATACAAAATGGGCGGTATGCTAGGCTATCGGTTAGCATTTCTCCCTCACTCTCAAAAGTCCCCATGTGTGGCCTTTGCATGTTCTCCCCTTGAATTTTCCGCCCAAAATCCAGAAACATAAATGTTACCTTCATTGAATCTTGTTCATGGTTCTTTGTCTCTGTCTTCTGTTATTTGCCGGTGGCCAGTCCAGGGTCTACCCCGCCTTTTGTCCAAAGTCCGCTAGGATAGGAGCCAGCTCACCTGCCACCCAAGTGAGGGAAAGTTCTATAAATGTTGGATGGATGGTGCAAACAAAATGTCTTTCTTAAAGCCTGCCGGCACTTCTTGACTCTATGATGTATTCATTTACACGCAACCTATGTTCAAGCCGCTACACACGCAATTCACTTCTTCAATCACCAATACCAGTCTAATCACTTCCTTCTGATTTAGGTAAATAGCGACGTTAGCCTTGACAAAACCAACTGTAGGAACCGGAAACTGTCTACGATGTTTTGTTTTTTTTTTTTTTAACACAAGAGGTCATCGCACAGCGAGCAAAGATGAATATATTCAATATTCAGGCTTTTATATAATGTAAATCTATATAACAGCCATAAAGAAAGCAAAAGTTGAGCATATTCGGCTTCAATCGTCATCAAACCGCAGCTACTGTCGTTAGCATAGCGACTTGGATTTGGGTCCTTTTTAAACAGTAATCATTTTTCTTTTTCTGGTCAAACTGTCCTTTGGTGTTTTAGGTCCTTGTTTTGGTTTACTGTCATGTTGAAAGGTCAAATTCCTTGTGGGCTTCAGCTCTCTGCAGATCAACATTTTACGCCTTTGCAAATGATTATAAAATCCCAATTATTAGCGGCGCCACGCCTCGCTATTTGCACGGTGTCCTCCAGATAAAATGCGGAGTCACTTTTCCGTGAAAACTAATGCCTCAGTGGTCGGATAGGAAAACACGGTTGAACTTAGTGACCGCTTCAAATTAAACATTCTTATTTGGCCCTTCCTCTGAATTTCAGTCTGAAGAATGTCTTTGCAGAATGTTTGTCATGATAGTTTAATAGCAAGACTAAATGCAAGAAATTGCCAGAAGGAAGATTTCGATACAGTATGTGGCCCAATGTCATAAAAACAAAACTGTGAGTATTATGTAAGGGCCGACAGCATTAGGTGGGTGCAATGGAGCGGCGGCCACCTGCACCGTCTGACACATCCACACACAAAAAAACACCCAAAGGACAAAATGACCCACGAATGAGTCACAAAGAGAGAAAATGTGCGCGTATGCAAATCGCCGCTTAGTCGTCACTTTCACTGTTTGACTGCAGGGTGCGAGGCGACTTGCCGCTGGTTTATAAAACTTCCAATCCTTGGAAAGGCTCCAGTTCAGTTAGGGGCCGGACGCAGGCACATGCACACATTTACGCTCGGGAGGCGCGCGCACAAAAGGCCTCATTGTGTTTGACCCCCAAATGACGCGCGGGCGGGTCAAGCTGGCGCGTCATCGGGAGGCAGCTGAAAAGGCCGGCGAGAGCGGCGTAATGAATACGTCCGTTTGACTGCGCCGGGAGAAAAGGCGCACTTTACCCTGGACCGCGCTGTCTTTTGGGGCCCGTCCGAGGCAGCTTTCGGGATCATAAATCGGAATCAGTTACACACACACACACACACACTGTCGCATGTCTTTGTTTGAGTTCTTGAGCTTTCATTTATGAAGTATTGAGGTTTCTAACTGTAGCTGAAATGTGTGTGCTGCTTCCATAAAAGTTATCATAGTCACGCGTGCAGCGGCAATGGCATTAAAGGGGAAATCCACTGGTTTGCATGAAAACTGTATCCAATAGATCATGTAATATGTACTCTATTTTGACAATGTGATGTTAAATCCGCTCTCATTTAATCGTGTTTTGAGAAGATTTTTATCGACAATTACGAAATTTCGAGGGCGCTGCCATTTTTGCGAGTCACATGACCTACGTGCGCGGATGTGACGTGTACCGTGGCGCAACAAAGGCTCGATTTACATGGGACACCATTTATGCCCAGCACACGTAGGTCATGTGACTGGCGAAAATATCCCCCAACCACCACCACCACCGCTCTTTTTTTTTTTCTATGAATTCGTTGTTAAAGTCTCCTTCTCCCGCTGCACTCTCTCATCATGACACCATCCCCGCAGGCGTCAACAGCGGCAAGACAAAGTGTCGGCGTGCTTGGGGTAAACGCACGGATCCCGCGTGGCTCCCGAAGACCAGCGCGATGGCGCGCCGCCCGAGCCGTCTGCCGGCGACGGAGTGGAAACTACCCGACGGGTGCGGCTCGCACGGCCAGATACGATTACAGGTAGACCCGCTTTACCTGTCGGAGCACACTTGGGGCCTATTAGAAGTGGGTGTTTGCTCGCCGTGCGCGTCGAGGCCCCGAGGAATACCGCGCACACCGGGTTGACAAATGTGGTGGCAGGTGCAATGCTCAGAATTTCTCATTGTTATTCACGTCGTTAGCCTAATAACGTTTGCCCGTGTCATTTTTAACTGTCACAATAGCTTGTTTGCGTTTCTTTATCTCGTGGATTCTCAGTCGTTCGGGTCACGGTACCAAGAATCCAAGCAACTGGACTCTTTCCGTTTCTTCTTATGCAAAAATGTTCCGAAATGTCTTTGGCAATACTAGAAGAATAGAGTTCAGAGGTCATGGACCGAGTCGTGATGCAAATAGATCAAGTATACCAAATTGTTCTAAACTTTTTTTTTTTTTCATGGTCTAACAAAAATACAGTATAAAAGCTTGAAAATGTTTGGAAAATCAGTACATCCGAACTTACCACCTCCGGCTGGGATTCGAACCCCTGTGTGCCATTTCCCAGAGCCCAGATATCCAGGGCGCCGGCACATGTGAGTTAGCGACTTGCCTTACCGTTAATTCCGTTATGTGTTAAAATGTTTGGAATTTGATGGCTTTCCCAAAAAGTTGGGAGAGGAGTGACAAAAGACTGGAAAAGTTGATGAATTAATTTGCCAACAGAGGCCAACAAAATGGTTGTAAAGCACTACTTTTGTCTAAATCAAGCTTCTTAAGTCAATTTAAAGTACTGCCAAGATTCCATCAAATCAAAGCGGGTACATTTGCAAATGCTGAACTGTAAAAAAAATTATCTGGTGCTTCACAGTAGAAGAATTTTAAAAAAGTCATGACGTTATCAAGGAAGGGGGGGGGGCATGAGCATAAAGTTCAGGTTTTACTGGCAAAACTGTGCAACACGGTAAGTGCTTTGTATGTCTGCCAGGTATAAATTGTTTTGTCTTTGTCCAAATCTTCATTCTCATAACATTACCACTCTCATTTGGTATTATATATAAATATATTTTTTAATGTTTAGATATTCCAGGCTGGAAGTTTTAAAAGCCTGCACATTCCACGTGTCAACCATCGCGAATCAACGATGACATCATCTCTGTTTAATGACAGTTGTATATGCAGCGCGCCCCGCACGCGCACGCGCACACTGATGTGCGGGGCGCGCGCACTGCCGTCAGCTCCCTTTGGCTCTAGCCTGACATCTAGCGACACCGGCCGGAACGTGATCCTCCACGACGCGAACACGTGAACATCGTGGAGCTGGGAGGGTTGAGCAGTCAGCGCCTTGCTTCTTGTTTTTTTTTTTTTTAGCACGTCCACGGACTGTTTAGACTTCCCATCGGTATTTTTAATTACTGATTAAAACCTAAAAGTTTGAAATTCTTGCTGTGATGTAATCCCATGTTTAGGGCAGTGGCGAGTAATAACAGGCTGGTTTACATTTTGTTGGGGGGGGGGTTGTTTATTTACCCCCTCATCCCATACACATTTCATTTCCTCGCTGTTGCACTTAATTTTAGTTGAGCAGCAGCAACAACAAAAAAAGGCCAATAAATACCCTAAGTTTGTCTCCCTTCAAGAGTCTGACAGGAATGAGGTCAGACACACCGCTCCTCATCGCACATTATTATTATTATTATTATTATTATTATCATTGCCCGTATTCCGCTCCCAGCCAATGAGCGGGCGAGGGGCGTGGCCCGAGAGAATAAGCGGGGATGGAGACAGACGGCGATTGGCTGGCGCGCCTGGCCGAGAAGCCATAAAAGCGCGCGGCCGCCGTTGTTGTGTTTACAGTAAGGTTGACAGAACGCCCGGGGAGACTATGAGAAAGCGCAGCTGCTCCATTCAGCCACATGGTTCCTCAACCGCACACACGAGCCACTCGAGGGACTTGCGCTGGTGCCGTCCACAGCGACGCCTTCTGAGTCCAGCGGGCCGAGTTTTCAGCCGCACGGGCAGTTGAAAAGTTGACTCCTGGATCCTTCTATTTATTCAGCTTATTTGTGTTTTTGTCTTGTTTAAGTGAGTTGAGCCCAAACGGGTACGAGCCGAGAGAGAACAGAGACTTGGGAACTTTTTTTTTTTTTTTGTTACTGTTGTGAGGCACAAGTTTGTGTGCGATAAGAACAAGTGAGGAATATTGTTGATTATTGATATTTGACGCACTTTTTACGCGCATTTGAGCTGAAGGATGGTGCAACAGCAGCAGCAGCAGCAGCAACAGCACATGAGCGCGAACGCTTCCTCCCCAGCCGGGGACTCCACAGACACCGGAGAGATGGATTTGGAGATGGATGCGTCTCCCACCCCGGCGGAGCGGAGCGACCTGGCCTGGTGCAAAACCCCCACGGGCCACATCAAGAGACCCATGAACGCCTTCATGGTGTGGTCGCAAATCGAGAGGAGAAAGATCATGGAGCAGTCCCCGGACATGCACAACGCGGAAATCTCCAAGCGGCTGGGCAAGCGGTGGAAGCTGCTCAAAGACGCCGACAAGATCCCCTTCATCCGGGAGGCGGAGCGGCTCCGGCTCAAGCACATGGCCGACTACCCAGACTACAAGTACCGGCCCAGAAAGAAGGTCAAGTCCGGCAGCGGGGCGAGTAAGCAGCCGGCGGATCGCGCCGAGAAGAGCTCGGAGCGCAGCGGCAAAGCTAAAAGAAGCCCCGCGGCCAAAGCGGCCGGCCGGACGCACAAGCAGGCCGGCAAATGCGCCAGCCCCGCGGGTGCGGACGGCGCGCCCCCCGGCGGCGACCACCAGAGCGTTTTCAAAGCCAGGTCGGTGTCTGGGGCCAGGCACATCCCCGACAAGCGCACCGGAGAGGCCAAGCGCAGCTTCCCCTTCGCGGGGGCGTGGAGCTCAGAGAGCGGGCCCCCCTCCGTGGGGGTCCCGGCCAGCCCCACTCTGAGCAGCTCGGCCGAGTCGAGCGACCCGCTGAGCCTGTACGAGGAGCACAGCCCCGGGGGCGGCGGCGAGTCGTCCCCCACCGCGCGCCTCAGGTACTCCCGCGCCTCCTCCCCCACGCCGTCAGCGTCGCACTCCTCGTCGGTGTCCTCCTCGGACGAGGAGTTCGAGGACGAGCGCCTCGACTTGAACCCGAGCTCCGGCTACGAGAGCATGTCCCTGGGCGGGATGGGCTTCTCTGACGCCGAGCTGGACCGGGACTTGGACTGGAGCTTCGGGGAGTGCGGCGCCGGCTCCCACTTCGATTTCCCAGACTACTGCACGCGGGAGGTGAGCGAGATGATCTCAGGAGACTGGCTGGAATCCACCATCTCCAACCTGGTGTTCACCTACTAAAACTACAGGCTGAAGAACCCAGACGAAGCCCCCTGAGATTTTCAACTGTTCAAACCCCCCCCCCCACCACCGCCGCCTCCTCTCTCCTCCCGGAGCCGTTTTTTCACGGAATAGAGTGGAAAGAAAAAACAGTGCGTGTGCGCTGCTCGCACACTTGGTGCGTCTGACGGGAGCGCGCAAGCGTGGGGTGGGGGTGGTGTCGGAGGGGGCGGGGGGGGGGGTGCTGAAAAAATGCTTAGTTTGCATTTGGACACGAACGAGGAGTGAATGTAAGCAGAGAGAAGTGAAAAGTGACTTCTGAACTACTCCTCAAGAGGACAAGTGACAATAAAGTGAACATTTGTGTTATCTTTGGATGGGGGGGGAGACACTTCACGTGTTTGTTCATTTTTTTTCCTCCCCCCACCCCAAAAAAAAAAAGTAGTTCCAGTTCCAACACGCATGCTCTCCCGAATGAGGGGGATTTAGCTGTTGTTATATGTTCACTGCTGCGCGATGCCGCAACGCGTGAGACCTTTCGATTGGACACAATTCACGATCACCAGCTTCTCTTTCAACGGCAGGACTTACTTAAAAAAAAAAAAAAGAAAAGAAAAAGAAACTGACTCCAGACTTCAGCAAACCTTTCTCAGCTTTCTTAAAACACTCAGTGCACAATTCAGGACCAACGCCCCCCTCCCTTCCCCATCCCGGTCTGCATCCTTTCTGCCTAGTGCTTCAACTTTCTAGTTCCTCTGTGTCAAGAATGACTTTTTTTATATATATATTGATGTATTTATACCGGCCAATTTTTTTTTTTTTTTTTTTTACACATAGAAGTATTGTTCTCGTACAGGTCTTGTCTTGCGTGCGTGGGCGCGTGCGTGTGTGCGTGTACATACACTTGTCTGTATCCAGCGAGGAAGGGCTAGAAGTGTCTCTTATTTAAAGCGTCTGACCTCTCTCACTTTTCGAGTGCGTCATGATTTTTTTACTTGTATTTTTGTACAAAATCTATAGAAAGTCAATGAGGGGAGGGCTGGCGAGCGGGTAGTCCCCCCCCCCTCTCCAACCTTGTCGTTTGGATCTTGATTTATTGTTCAGACGTGCAGAGAAAATGTGTGTTGGGCTGGCTCGGTTGGCACAATCTGACCTCACACCGTGTTTACAGTATTTACCCACATGCTTCTTAATGGCACAGTGACTCCGGTTTCACCAGCCAAGTAAACAAAGCACCCCCGGACCGGCTCCCGAGCAGTTCGGGGTGGGCGACTCGTCTTACTCCAGTACACATCACAGACTTCTACGGACTGAAAGATCCCAGAGTGTCACTGTTTTAGATAGAGCTAATACCTCTGTGTGCTTTTCTTCTCGTTCTTCTTCTTCTTGTTCTTCTGCTCTTACTTTTGAAGATAAGTTTTATTTGAACCACTGGATGGACTTTTCACGCTCATTCCACTTTTGCCTAGACTTTGGAGGGAAAGAAGGCGTACGAAGTGCTTCATCTGTTCTCGCGCGACGAACCGCATCCAAAATAGTATTTATCCTTTCTGTACCTGTTGGCTAAGTATAGCAAAAGGCTAATTGTTTTTCCTATATTATGGCATGGCAAATAGCATTTGTATTTCAGATTCAGGTATATGTAGCTATAGCTGTTGTGTTTAAGATTTTTAAAAGAATAATAACGAAGATATTTATGTAAACTGACTGTACTATAAGCAAAGATTGTGTGTTTTATGTATGATGATCAACGACAGGCACTAGGACGGCCATCTTTGGACACGTTGAAGATGATTGTGGTCCGGGAGTTTCTCTCTTTTCAAGACATTTTTTTTTTTTAAATTTTTTGTTTTTTCTTTTTATTTCATTTGTGCAATATGCTGTGTATGACCATGTTTTGTCCAATCATGCCAATATTGTTTTGTTGTTTATGATAAGAAAGAGAAAAGAAAAAAAAAAAACAGCCAATGTTTTTGGGTCAATCACTGCCTCTCAGACCTCTGTACAGATTGTTGTTTTTAATTTGTATTTCGTTTCCTCTGAGAAGGAAATAAAATCAGCTGGAACTGAAAAGTACAAGGTGGCTTTTCTCGTGTTCTTTGCGCCGCATTCCACGACTGCGAGTGACGACGCAACGCGCGTTTGCTGCGCTCGGCGCGATCAAGACGGCGAGTCAATCGGCGGCGGGCAAATCGATAGGAGCGGTCTCATTCACTCGCCCTCTCCCGTCTCGTACTACACGTGCAGAGAACGTGGCTGCCATGGTAACAGTGTATCCAAGAGCGGGCGAGAGCGGCTGCAATCCTCTCGGGACCGGCGTGCCGCTCTCTATGTGTATGTGTGTAATAAGGGACGCAGACTGAGGCATCGGTGGGGGTTGGGGGCAGACGTTTCTGCAAGGCATGACTGGAATAAAGGAGGGGAATGAGGTGTGTGTGTGTGTGTGTACTGAAGGTGTGGGGAGGCAGAGGGTGTTTGTCTGTCCTGGTGCTCGTACCGGAGTCTGCTCCCAAATCCAATTAATTCCTTCTGGATGCGTTCATTTGTCTGGTACATATGACGAGAAAAAGAGAAGTTGAAAGAGACCCCCAAGGTGCAGTATTTAGTCTGTATCAATTTACGCCCTGTTCCACAAGAGACAATGGTAATTATTTCCATCTCGTCGTGCGTGGATATGTGTGTGTGTGTGTGTGTGTGTGTGTCACGAGGGGGTGAGTGGGGGGTGGTGCTGCTGGGACATCTCAGGGCTGGATAATGAGAAAGATGAGGCACGGCCAAGTTGGTCAACATACCAAAGACATCGTTCCCCAGATGTCTTCAATAAGTTTGACATCAAACGGGGAAGTCGTGCGCGAGGGCGCGTTTGACGTGGACGCTGACCTCATGTCGGGTACGTGGAGTGCCCTCTTCACCGTCCGCATGCATGAGCGTCAACAAAATTGGCTTCAGGAGAGGATGCCAGATGCTACGCTTGACCTTCAGTGGGTCTCTTTTGTTTTTATCCGTACGTGAGGCAACAGGCCAGTTTTGCGGCAATTACAAACAAACTAAATTCAGTGAACCGGAGCTGTCACATAATTTTTCTGCATTTCTACAGTAACCCGAAATTGGAGTTCCACACCTTTTAGTGTAGTTCCATATTATGCCACAACATGCCAGGGAAGCACTACGGGGTCGACTGGAAGAGATGCAGCGCAATTACCGTATTTTCCGCACTATAAGGCGCACCTAAAAGCCTTTAATTTTCTCAAAAGCCGACGGTGCGCCTTATCATCCGGTGCGCCTTATACACGGATCAATATTAAGCCTTTGGTACACCTCCATCTAATGGATGCATAATGCAAACCCCAGCCTTTACTGTAGCATCTATTCTATGCACGTTATAATGGGGTGCGCCTTCTATATGAAAACAGTTTTAAGATAAGCCATTCATTGAAGGTACGCCTTATACTGCAGTGCGGCTTATAGTGCGGAAAATACGGTGACGCCGAGAATAAGACGCGCGATCGGTGTACTGTAAAACATTCTCACATCTTGCGGTTTTATCAGTTGTCGTTGAGCAACATCGTAACGTCCATGCTAATTTCCAAGAGCCCCACTATGGTGTTTTACATTATGCATTAGCATTAAGCTATTAGTCTTCTGTTCCCCTCGCATGAGGATAAATAAAATATCATGATCACTTCTGCGTCTCGTGCATTAACTTTCAATTAGATTGTGAAGGTTAACCTCACATTGCGTTTGTGCCTTTTGTCTGCACAAGGACAAAAATTGTATTTAAATTTACAGAAGGCGGTGCAATGGCAAAAAAAAAAAAAAAGTATGAATGACCACCTTGAAACTACCAACACTGAATTTCAAGTGTACATCATACTGCGGCCACTGAGCATTTGTGCAACTAGTGTGTTGATACGATGATGAGCAATACAGTTTTGTTGGGTTTCTTACAGGAAGGCAATGTTTTATTTGAAGAAAACCTCTGATGTTTATTTGTTCCGCTAAAAGGACTTGGTTTGTGCTTGATGGCATCGCTGCTTGATGTACTTCAATTTTAGCTTTTGTCTGCTTTGCAAGCAGCGGCCCAACGTGACTAATTGCACTGAGTCATGCTTCAGAGAACATTTTTATGCAGATTGGACGTCTCGTTTGTGGATCACCTTCCCCTCAATTGTACAAATTGTTTCTGCTCTCAAAAAGCAACTTCAGATCTTAAATGTTCTTTCCCACTTCTTGTATCTACAGATATTTGCAGTTTACATGAGTATTGTACGAGCAGTATCTTTTTTTAATGACGACGTTTTTACACAAAACATAACGCGATTGTTAATCAATGGTGTGGCGTCCAAGGATTTTCCCCCTGAATGTAGTCCGAGTGTATTATGAATTTGGCTCATTCTTATTGCACCTTTCAGGCAGATGCGCAAAACATAAGCGGAAAGCTTGCGAGCAGACGCTGGCCTCGACGCTGATAAAATCTTACAATGTAATTCAGCTTCTTTACAACGGAAGCGCAATGCTTCTTGCTCTTAACGATATAACCCGCGCGTGGCCTCTTATGTGAGATGAGATAAGCGTAGAGTGAGGAGAAAAAAAAAAAATCACCCGTCAGCCCCCGTGGAGGTGTTACAGGACAAAAAATAAAAATCATATAGTCGACATAAACGCACTTTAAAACGCCACAAAGGCGGTCGGAGTCGCTGCAGCAGCTCCGCTATAGGAGCTTTATGGCCATTTGTCTGTCATAAAGCACAATTGTAGGAAGAAAGACGCAAACCGTTGTGATGGCGCGCAGCCCAACTTTGGGAGGCTGCCGCCGCGATTTACACAAAATGGCATTGTCCTAAATGCAAGAGGAGAGATAAGAGCGGGAGTTAAAATAGAATATTGATGTGTGAATAAGGCCGTGTACGAAGGAGCCCCAGTGCCTCTCTCGACTTGTTTATATAAAAATATGTGTTTTTTTCTAAACTGCTTTTGGTTTCGAGGGGTGGCAAAAACAGAACCATAAACAGAGCACAATTTAAGATGTAAAAAAATAAAAAATGTTTGATGTTGACTGTCTGCTGCAGCGGCCCTAAGAATTATGGGATACGCTACCATCACACTGATTCAACGTTGTTTACTTTCCATGTCTGACAGGATAGGCCGGACCGGGACAGAAGCACATTACAGTACAATCCAATAGCGGACGGTTAGTGCGAGGTTAAATGGTGTCTGGGAGTGAGGGGGCATCGCGTTTGCCCCCTCGGGGGCTTGGGTAAGATAAACAAGGTAGTGCCCCCATTCAACCTCTGGCAGTAGATCAGTTGTGGACTACATGAAAACGTTGCATTAAGCATGCACTGTAATACATGGAAGACTTTGGAGTGCGTTTCCGTTTATCCAGAAGAGTTTTACCGCCAAGATTTTACAGTGAAGAAAATAAGTATTTGAACACCCTGCTATATTGCAAGTTCTCCCACTTATAAATCATAGAGGGGTATGAAATTGTCATCGTAGGTACATGTCTGCTGTGAGGGAGATAATCTCAAAAGAAAAATCCAGAAATCACAATGTATGATTTATTTGTGTGATACAGCTGCAAATAAGTATTTGAACACCTAAGAAAACAGATGTTAACCTTTGGTACAGTAGCCTTTGTTTGCAATTACAGAGGTCAAACATTTCCTGTAGTTCTTCACGAGGTTTGCACACACTGCAGGAGGGATTTTGGCCCACTCCTCCACACAGATCCTCTCTAGATCAGACAGGTCTCCTTGGGCTGTCGCTGAGAAATATGGAGTTTCAGCTCCCTCCAAAGATTTTCTATTGGGTTTAGGTCTGGAGACTGGCTAGGCCACAGCATAACCTTGATATGCTTCTTACTGAACCACTCCTTGGTTTTCCTGGCTGTGTGCTTTGGGTCATGATCATGTTAAAAGACCCAGCCACGACCCATCTTCAATGCTCTGACTGAGGCAAAGAGGCTGTCCCCCAGAATCTTACAATACATGGCCGCCATCATCCTCTCCTTAATACAGTGCAGTTGTTCTGTCCCATGTTCAGAAAAACACCCCCAAAGCATGATGCTACCACCCCCATGCTTCACAGTAGGGATGGTGTTCTTGGGATGGAACTCATCATTCGTCTTCCTCCAAACACGGTTAGTGGAATCATGACCAAAAAGTTCCATTTTGGTTTCATCTGACCACAACACTTTCTCCCATGAATACTCTGTATCATCCAAATGGTCATTGGCAAACTTAAGACGGGGCTTGACATGTGCTGGTTGAAGCAGGGGAACCTTCAGTGCCAAGCATGACGTCTGAGTGTATTACCAACAGTCGCCTTGGAAACGGTAGTCCCAGCTCTTTTCAGGTCATTGACCAAGTCCAGTTGTGTAGTTCTGGGCTGATTCCTCACCTTTCTAAGGATCGTTGAAACCCCACGAGTTGACATCTTGCACGGCGCTCCACTCTGATTGAGATTGACCGTCATGTTTAGTTTCTTCCATTTTCTAATGATTGCTCCAACAGTGGACCTTTTTTCACCAAGCTGCTTGGCAATTTCTCCGCAGCCCTTTCCAGCCGTGTGGAGTTGTACAATTTTGTGTCTGGTGTTTTTGGACAGCTCTTTGGTCTTGGCCATGTTACATGTTTGAGTCTTACTGATTGTATGGGGTGGACAGGTGTCTTTATGCAGCTAACGACCTCACACAGGAGCATCTGATTCAGGATAATACATGGAGTGGAAATTGACTTTTAAAGGCGGACTAACAAGTCTTTGAGGGTCAAAATTCTAGCTGATAGACAGGTGTTCAAATACTTATTTGCAGCTGCGTCACACAAACAAATCATTTAAAAAATCATACATTGTGACTTCCGGATTTGTCTCTTTAGATTCTCTCTCTGACAGTGGACACGCACCTACGCTGAAAATTTCAGACCCCTCCATGATTTCTAAGTGAGCGAATTGCAATATAGCAGGGTGTTCAAATACTTATTTTCTTCACTGTAACCAACACAGTGAATGGCTCGAGTCTTTGATGAAGCCTCTCTTCCTGCGCCTGCTGGTGGAAATAGCAAACTAGGTTTTGGTAATTATAAACGGCAAACAAATCCAAAGTAGAGATCAAACATGGCGGTCACTATTGTGATATTGTAAGCACGGCTGCTCGTCATTCAGCTTCCGTTTATTTAGGTGGCACTGATGAAAACATGAATGTGGATTCATGCACCGCTGGAAAAAGCCTCAGAGCGCCACAGATGGAGGCCATTAGGCAGCATGAAAAGCTCGGACGTGTCCACCTACACCCAGACTTGGGAGTCGTGTCGACGTCGCGGCACACTGTGTACTGCACACGGCGAACTCATTGTCGAGCATTGCGCTCCCAACCGTTCGCTCCTGAGTCATCGTGGTAGGTGTTGTGTGCTGCCTGAAAGGCTCCAAACAAGTTCTGAGAACGCAAGCGGCTCGGATCCAAATTTCTAAAAGGCCTGTCACGGAACCGCGTTGAAGCGGTGAAACCGCTGTTGTGTAAGCGTAAGAAAGAAGCTAAAAATAGTCAGCATCGCGCGGTGGCAACGCACAGCTAACACGGAGGAGTCTTCCGAGTCGGGATGTGTTTTTCAGGGCGACGGCAGAGAGAGCCGAGCGGGTCAGGCAGTTGCAGACGGCGACCTACATGCAGTCTGCGCTGCTAAAATTAAAACGTCAGCGTTGCTGTGACACAACCTGAATTGCATCATCTCCGCGGACAGTTGTCGTCATTTGAACGCTCAGAGGCGGCGGGGATTCGAAATCACAGATGTACGCAGACGCAAACAAGCAGGCGGACGTGTCGCAGCGTCGCGCCGACAAAACGTTTGCGAGGCGCTTTTAAATCATCGCCGTCACCTCTGACACTTCCTTCAGCGCCGCAAGTTCTCACCGCTTTTTAGGTCTAACAGCTGTTAAATAAATTGACGCGGCGTTTTTTTTTTTTTTTTTTTCAACAGTTGTGGTTCCCAGATGAGCAACCTGGTAAGTTAGTGGCGGGCCGATATTCTCCTCCAGTTTTGACCGAAACGGATCAGATTTCAGCGTATCCTGCGTTTTATGGAGCACAAACCAAATGGCATTTTCATCAGCCAAAAATGGGCGACGCGTTTCGGCGGGTCTCCTAATGCCGCCGCTAACCATCAATCCAAAACAAAATGGCGATATAACAGCGCACAAGTCGGTCACGGGTAGGCGCAAACGGGCGAAAGGAGGCCGCACCTGAACAAAGCGGCTTTGACCCTCGGTGGATCGGTGCTCTCTCCGCACATGAAACATTTTCATAAAGTCCAACCATAGGAGGTCCAGTGGCCACCTCCCTCCCTCCCCTGTCCTCCCTCCCTCTTCCTGTCCTCCGCCTGCTGAGCAACGCACGCAGCGAGAGGTCAACCTGACATGTTGTCCATTACCAAACATGTCAGTTGGCCTTCCGAGCGCTTATAGTTTTACCAGCAGATTCCACGTCTGGTGAGCTTTAAGACATTTTTCCATATTGTTTGGGGGGGGGGGGGGGGGGGATGTTGCACTGACAAAACAAAAAAGTTCACTGGGAGTTCTTCATCCAGAAGGATGATGTGCAAATACTTTTCGCTTTATCAAACCAGGCCTCGATCTGCCAACCGCAAACATTTGGGAAATCAATATCGGGGGGTGGGGGGCGGTCCCAAGATTTAGGGGAAGGAAAAGGTTAATCCTAGATGTGGGGGCGCTTGCATGATTGTCTGATGTATTGGGATCAGGATCAGAACCAGATTGAATTTGAGCCAGCATTTCCATAAAGAGATTACGTTGACATTTCACTGGGATTTAAGTTTTTCAACGTTTTCACCAGTATGTTGTTTTCTCACCCAAACGGTGATTCAGCTGGTAAAGTGTTGGCCTCACAGTTCTGAGGACCTGGGTTCGATCCCGGCCCCGCCTGTGTGGATTTTGCATGTTCTCCCCGTGCCTGCGTGGGGTTCCTTTGGGCACTCAACTCACAACCCAAAAACATGCAACACTAATTGCAGACTCTAAATTGCCCCTCGGTGTCATTGTGGGTGTGAATGTTTGTCTCTATGTGCCCTGCGATTGGCTGGCAACCGGTTCAGGGTATACCCCACCTCCTGCCCGTTGACAGCAGGGATATGCTCCTGCACTCCCTGTGACCCTTCTGAGGATAAGCAGCAAAAAAATGGATGGATGGAATGGGGTTATTGTCATATTCTCTATATCCTTGCAAAATTACAAAAAACATAAGCATAATTGCATAGTAGCCATCTTCGAACGTTTCGGGAAATTCAACCAGTCTATCATTATCAAGTTGATTTTGCTTAGGGTTAGGATATTATATTATGAAAAATATTTTTGCTGTCCATTAGCATCTTCTTTTAATCCAAATTTTACAAATGAGAACACACCCTCCGTTGCGGTGAAAAACACGCGTGATATGCGGTATCGTATGCGTTTTGCGGGTGTCCCGTGATACTTTCATCACTTCATTCCCAATTTGTCAAACAGACTTATACTTTATATTAATCCATGTTTGTGTCTCGCACAAGAACTATGCAGCTTTCCAGGAGGGCCAATTCTCATGCTGAGGCACGAGAGGAGCGCATGACTCATCAAAGTGGACGGCTCGGCATGAGAGGCGGACTTGAACATGAACATCAAGTACACTTGACTTTCTAATTACCGTTATAAAATTGCTTCGTAAAGTTTTTCGGGAAAAAAAAAAAACTACGCTTGGCCATCATCCCAGTAACTCGTTACAGCTTATATGAATTATTTCTCAACGACCTTGTGAAGGATTCAGCGCAAGCCAGTGGGTCCGCTCGTTCAACTCAAGTTTGTGAAGTTTTTAATTTGTATTTGAGCCCGGAGGGCGAAAAGCTGCAGAAGTCGGGTCATTTGAGTTAAAAACAGTTGCGGGGTCACGGGCGGGGATGCGTTTGGATTTGTAAAGCGTATGTAAATGCCGCGTTTTTGGCAACTTTCAAGACAAAGAGGTTGTTTTGATTCTTTTTTTGGCTGCTCGCTGTCTCGAGTTCAAATGTGGACTTTTGAAGCCCGTTTCTGTAAGAAAAGCCCGTGGCTACCACTGCACGTTATAAGATGAAACCGCTCATGATGACTCACATGCAGTTGCTCTTATTTTTTTTAAAAATTTTTTTACCCCCCCCTCCTTTTGTTTTCCCAAACTGGCTTATTAAGCCCGCTGTCGTGTACACCTCAACGACCTCTGCACGTTAACTCTGCTCCGCGAGCCTCGCCGACTGCCCATAGCGGCGTGGAAGGCTTCTAATTGGACGTATTTGGTGAATGAACGTTAAAAGGATTTGTCAACTTTTGCGAGTTGAGATATGCACTCTTTTAGCCGCAGCTCGAAGTCGCAACTTTTGATTCGGTCCGTAATGCGTACACCCAACTTCTATGCTGTTAGTCATCATCGGGGGTAGGTCGCAGCCTAAATCCGCTGAAGTTTGGGTCGAGAGACGTGGTACGCCCCGGGCCGGTCGCCGGTCGATCGCATCTATGCACAGTTTAGCGTTTTCAAGCGAGCTAAGATGTAATTTGCTTTTTGGTATGTAAGGAACCCATTTGGAAAGCGTTGCATACTTCAGATAGGAATTTGAATCTGGAACCTCTTGAGCGTTTGGAAGACGCGGTAACCACCACATCGCTGCGCCGCCCTACGTCAAATGCAGTGAAGTCCTGTTTATTACAGGGGATTATGTTCCAGACTCACGCAACAGGCCTAAAAAGCAATTGTTTTTGCTCTCCTTCCCTTTGGGCTGATCCTGTCTTTACCGAGCTGGATTATTATTAAGTTTTTGTTTTTTTGCCTTCAAAAGCAACAATAATATGTTGTGCTCATAGATTAGGTAAAGTCTGTTTCTGAGTGGGAAAAGCTGTTCCGTGACAGTCTTTTTTTTTTTTTTTTTTTTTTCGGGCCTCTGACGTGGGTTGAACGTTTCGGAAAGAACTGTGAGCTACGTTGTTGTGACATTTCTTGTCTTCCCTTCTGTGAAAAGAAAAAAAAAAACAAAAAAAACAAAACAAAGACAGTTGCCGCCGTATCCAGACAGCATAACTAATGAGTTGCACGCACACACACACACATGCACTGAGCGCGGATACATGGGGGAGCCAGTGAGTAGGATATGATGTCACCTACATAACCATAATTACCCGTCATAAATCATGTGGTGTGACACTCTTGTCACTGAGTGAATGTGTGTCCTATGTGCCAGCCAGGGATGGCTGCACTTTACTGCTGAGTGCCAGCGCACTTGCCCGAACCAGGAGTGTGTGTGTGTGTGTGTGTCAGAGTGTGTTGACGTTCATCTTCACCCATCACAGCCTCCTGGATGATGCAGGAGTGTTTGTTTACGCTTGCTTTGCGAGCCGTTTAGCGGCAGCAACTGCCGGCGAGGCTCCGACGATGCTCTCGGACGACGGCCTTTTATCTTGTCATTAAAACTAAATGTGAGTCAGTGGCAAGATCAACAAGAGGGGGTAAATTGACTGAGGCTATTGACTGAAAAACTCGCCTATTTCCTGTATTTTTTGTGTTCAAGTCACAAACTGTGGTACTGCATGCGCAAGTCCGGTGTGGCTGAGAAATATGTTTGAATAGTACAGGACATGTATGAGGACAGCAGAAGAGTGGTGAGATGTGCCATAGGTGTGTCAGAAGAATTTAAGGTGGAGGTGGGACTGCATCAGAGATCCGCCCTGAGCCCCTTCCTGTTTGCGGTAGTAATGCATAGGCTGACAGATGAGGTGAGACTGGATTCAACTTGGACAAGAAGACTTTTCAGGGAGCGCACAAGACCATCACACTGGTAACTTGAAAGCTAGCCAGTTAAGAAGTACACAAATAAGAGTTTAGCAACAGGTTATGTCGAGGGTTTGTGTAACATATCTCCTGAGGTACCCACGTAGCGATCATACAGTTGCATATTTTATTTCATCACGTGAAGGATCTCCGAAGTTCTAAAAAGTGGTAAAAAAATCAGTTTGTATTCACCCTGCTTAATTGTTTCACTAGACAACTGTATCCAATATCATCAAATATTGTAGGATGTCCAGTGGGATACATTTCTGGTGTCCATTTTTCTCCCCTCATGACCAAGTAAGAATATGTGCCGACCGTACTCCGCTGCAATATGTCGCGCATGAGGGCCGCCATCTTATTGTGGACAACTTCCGAGATGGTTAACTCTCCCTCTGCGACTCTGTCACACCCCACTTCCTCTCGGGGAGCAAAGTCGACACATTTTCAATCTATATCGCATTTATATAATAGTAATGCTTTTGTCTTTCAATAACCGGCTTCCTTATTGCAGAGGATGGCGGGGATGTTAATTTCCTGAGAGGCTGCGAAACTCAACCAAGAGAGTAAAACTGTACAATTATTACTCGCTATGAGCCCTCTGGCTACTTGTTTAATCACGGTGTCTCATTTTCTCCCTCATTTGCATGTTGTTAAACGGGCTCGGATTTGGAGAATGTGGAGTTGTTTAAAAAGAAGAGACTGCTGCGGCGGTGCAGCGCCACAGAAGCGCTCGTACATATTCATGAAAAGTGGTCAAAATGTCATTGGGGGATTCAAACCGTTTACGCTAAGAGGGAAATGGGGGACATTTCAGTTCTGCCATACAGTCAACTCATTTCTAATATTTTGGCTCTCACGCGTTCTTATTTTAGCCTCACGTGAGAGTCAAGATCAGCGACAACTGTAATGATCATGTGAACACATTCTGCAACTACACTAATAAACACACACTTACATACACACACTTTATCGCAGGGGATACATTCCAGACCCACCGGCAACGGGTGAATATCTGTGACACATCAAGACAATACAAAAACACTTTTCAAACATAGTTTTAAACACATCTTAACCTCTTAAAACAAACTTTTTAAAGTACTCCTTCGCACACTCGCTCGCACAGATTCAAATTAGAAGCACCGTGTGCTTGCTTCAAGTTGTTTGTGACTTCCATTTGAAGTTCATTGCGAAACGGACAGTTTAGAGAATGAATATATAAATATTTAAACATCAAAATGTTGAAACAAACCTTTTACTGTATTATATCTCGTAAAAGTCTGCTTATTTCAATGCTAGCATATAATGTAAAATGCTATAAATTAGTGTAGAAGTTACTGTGATGACTTAAGCTTTAAAAAAAAAACACATTGATGAGCAAGACATTCAAATATTGCATACAACAATACCCACAGGGCATAGTTGGGCACCTTCCCTGCCTCTTCTTCAATATAGTGAGGGAACATCGAATTATTAAACAAATACTATGATCATAACTACTGATGAATCTTATTAGAGTTCAGGTGTATCTAATGTTGTGATCCCTTAGCTGATATAAAACAGCCCGGTAGGTACGTGACGGACTGTGTGTGTCCTTTCCTCAGTGTTGGTGTCCTTGCGTTACGGGAAAACAACGGGGAGTTTGCATTCCCTGTGGATACACACACATGTACCACACACACGCGAGCAAAACTGCTGACGGTGCCGAACGGCGGCGCTTCGCTGTCACAAAAGCCCTTGAAGTGTGGAAGTAGCTCTCGCAGGCCTTCTGTTGTTTAAGTCAGACCCACACCTCCACACCTCCGTACCTCCCCCCAGCCCCCATCGCACCTCCTCTCCTCCTTCCCCTCTTGCGATTGTGCTCTGTTCTCACACTAATTTGCTGCATTTACTTCACTGAGGGTTCTGCTGCGGAATATATATATAAATATATATATATATATATATATACGGCATATTGAAAAACAGCCCAAGCTGTTTGTAAATTCGGGCTGGAGCGACATGACAAATTGCTCACTTTTTCAGAAGCTTCCATCACTGGATGTCTGCCCCCCCACCCGCGTCTCTCGGGCGCATCCTCAGATATACTTCGTCTCACGCACCTGATCAAACGCGCATATACATAAATACGCGAAGATTAGCTGAGCTATATTTGTCTGCCCGTCGTGGCGTCGTCGCTTGTGTAATCGTTTCCTGTACGAGTGAACCCGAGGCCGACGAGGTCATTACAGCTGATAAAGTGCGAGCCAAGGGAAGTTGTTGTTTGTGTGGCACAGATTGTCTAGACGTGGCTCGACAGGCTCTTTTGTTGTTGTTTTTTTTTTAGCTTTAGCTCGTACGTTCTATCTAGGAAGCCCTAAGCAAACTAAAGCGGCATCACTCAGGCCTGGAAGATGCTTTCATAGATGCTGGGAAGTGAAAAATGACCTTCCACGCACTTGACGTTTGTCTGCCATGTCTGAAAGAAATATACTGTACTGTATTTACAGTACTGCTGTGGTGGTTTTAGCTGTGACCGCATTTAGGCGTTCATCACTTTCTCAAAATAACAATCTGAAAGCACAAAAGAGAGAGATTTAATATGATTTTTTTGACTTTTCTCACAGTTCTATCTTAACAAACAACTTATCACTCGTGAAGTTTTTTATGGTAATCCAAGCAAAGCAAAGCAAATGTATTTCTATAGCGCACGTCATACACAAGGTAACGTGTCGTGCTTTACATGATTAAAAGCAAAAAAAAAAAAAAAAACATTTAAATTGAAAAAAGTACATTTCAGTGCAAGAAATGTCATTTAAAAATGGATATACTCTCATAAGCGTGAGAGGATTTTTTTTTTTCCATCCGGATTTAAAAACATTCACATGTGGCGCAATGTCACGTCTGTTGGCAACTTATTCCATTTTTGTGCAGCATTATAACAAAATGCTGCTTCACCATTTTTGCTTTCGACCCTGTGCTCCACTATTTGACCTGATTCTGTTGATCTAAGAGCTCTACTGGGTTTGTATTCCGTAAGCATTTTTTTCGCGTATTCAGGACCTAAACCGTTTAGTGATTTATTGACCGATAGCGGAACTTTAAAATCTATTCTAAAGCTGACAGACGAGAATTGAAGATATATGCGCTGATCTGTTTTGGTCAGAACCCGAACGGCTGCGTTCTGACTGCGCTGCAGCTGTTTAATGCTCTTTTTGGGGAGTCCAGTAAGAAGACCATTACAATAGTCAAGTCGAGAGATAAAAGCATGGGTGAGCTTCTCCTTTGTCTGCTGAGTTTTGTTGTGGTTTAGTTGAAGAAAATTTTGTCTCATCTAGTTATTTATCTGGGCGGCATGGTGGCTCAGCTGGAAAGCATTAGCCTCACAGTTCTCAGGTCCCGGGTTCAATCCCAGCTTTCCCTGTGTTGCGTTTGCATGTTCTTCCCGTGCCTGCATGGGTTTTCTCTGGGCACTCCGGTTTCCTCCCACGTCCCAAAAACATGCAACATCAATTAAAATCCTGAAGTTATTTTTCATTTTGTTAAATGCCCATCCACATAATATAAAACATTAACCCTTTATTTATTTCTTTTTTATCGTACTCACTCTATTAACACCTTCAAGTTTCCCATTCTCCTCTAAATAAATGCGAATAAAGTGACTTTTGATTACTCAGCTGTTACAACTCTTGGAAATCGGAAAAGACAAGAGGTTGAAAGGAGCAAAACCCAAACGAAAGCCCTCCCTTATTAAGGTTCCATCGGGCGGGGGGAGCGATATGTTTTCCAGATGGCAGCCCGAGATGCGCATGCACGCCTCGCGCGAGGCGCGAAACGCTGCTCGCAAAAATCTGCGAGGAACCGGCGAGGGTTGCCGAGAGCACACGTGCAAAAGTCATTTCTCTCGAAGGTGCACGGGAGGAAGACGGGAATAAAGATAAATGTCCTGTGACATTGCGAAAGTGGGCCAAGCCGGGGCGTGTTTAAACTGATCCACATGTGCTGCGGGGGAGGGACTTCATCATCATCTAATAGTTCGTACATATTGCGTGCAGTATTAATGAGTTGTTTTCCCAAAAGTGTGCGGAAAATATATTTGTCACTTGCTTTTGCGGTAACCTGATTAAAAAAAACAACAACAACAACACGGGTAGGTGCATGAATCATAAACAGCAACGGGAGCTGTAATCAATAAAACCGCCTTTTGCATGTCTACATTGTATTATAAGGATTTATTAAAACGTCACATTTGTTGATGTTATGCAAACTACATAGTATCGACGACGAGTCAGGTTTGCTCAGGGGCTCTCATTTGCACCCCGCCGCTGTCATCTCTTACACTTGCGAGTTAATAACGTTTACTGGCCAATGCATATATGTTTAGGAATGAGATGTGCAACAATTGCTGCAGGGTGCACCGCAGATGGAAAGAAACTTTTTTTTTTTTTTTTCAATTCCCCTCCATATAAAGTCATAGAAATATAATGCATTCCTGTCAGTGTCGAGCGCCGACCATTATAAAACCTTTATTAACCAAGCGGACAATTTTTAATTAACATTTTAAAATTCATATGTCGTATGAGGGGGAAAAAATGCTTTGTTCATGTGCATTTTAAGAATGCGATTTAATACATTCTTTTAATGTTCATACTAGAGATTACCTACTCTACGTCGACCTTCAACGCGGGAAGTCGACTCATCCCGCATGTCTCCCAACCGCTCAATTTACTGTCAACTGACTAGAGAGCTCTGTTGGGAAACCAAATATCCGGCCCAGTTTTCATACGCACTGTGAAACTCCATCTTTGCCTAATAATGCAAAAACAACAAATGTGTGCTAACAACAATTTTATCCATCATGGGATTTGTTTGGTACAGCACACCCCAACGTTGCGACACTTGTCACTTTAAGACACTGACGTCAGTTTCTAATTTACTGCCGTGTGAACACTCCAAGCAGAAATGGTAAATTTTGGAGCCGACCTACGATCCATCCATCCATTTTCTGTGCCGCTTATCCTCACGAGGGTCGCAGGGAGCGCTGGAGCCTATCCCGGCTGTCAACGGGCAGGAGGCGGTGCCAGCCAATCACTGGGCACGTGGAGACAGACAAACAGCTGCACTCACAACCACACCAAGGGGCAATTTTAGTGTCCAATTAATGTTGCATGTTTTTGGGATGTGGGAGGAAACCGGAGTGCCCGGAGAAAAGCCACGCAGGCGCGGGGAGAACATGCAAACTCCACACAGGCTGGGCCGGGATTGAACACGGGTTCTCATAACTGTGAGGCCAACGCTTTACCAGCTGAGCCACCATGCCACCCCAACATTAGTACGTCGTGCCAAAGATAGCTTTTTTCCATTGACAACCATCTTATTTTTCATATTTTTGGATCTGTGCAGATGTCAGAAGACTTTGTTGCCTTTTTAGCGTTATGTTATTACAAGATTTAATTCAATGTAACTCGTAAAATGGCGTGTTGTTAGGTACGTGTATGAGCTGGAAAGTGTTGGCCTCACAGTACTGAGGTCCCGGGTTCAATCCTGGACCTGCCTGTGTGGAGTTTCCATGTTCTCCCCGTGCCCGCGTGGGTTTTCCCCAGGCACTCTGTCCTGTCTCTGTCCTCCCAGACCCCCCCAAAAAATATGCAACATTAATTGGACACTCTAAATTGCCCCTGTTTGTCTTGATGTGCCGTGCGATTGACTGGCAACCAGTTCAGGGTGTACCCCGCCTCTTGCATGTTGATAGCTGGGATTGGCTCCAGCACTCCTGCGACCCTCGTGAGGATAAGCGGCTAAGAAAATGGATGGATAGATGGATATGGTGTGTTGTTGTCTTTACGTGAATTCTGTCCACAACCCAAAAAAAGTTAGGGGCTGCTGAACTGTATAAATGAAATCGATTAAGCAACTTCGACGTGACTTTCATCACGTCAATGACAAAAAAATCTCAAGTCGTTCTTAATTCATACCAGAGGAAAAAGGAGAGTTCATCCCTGCAGGAGGTTACATTTTATATGAATGTTTTATCCATCATGTTTTGCGCGATGTCACCAAAGACCACCATATGCAAACCGACACTCCACCTACCTTTTGATAAAGCCCTCATAAAAGCGTACGCCGTGGTTCCTTCGGACTCTTATTAGGCATACTGTGCTTGTATTCCTGCATCATAAAATCCCGCAAAGTTCTGGAGAAGCGATCACGCACGTGGTGATCGGGCTCGAACCCTAGAATGTCTGCTTTCCATCGTGCCACTTCCGCCTTTTCATTTTTTTCTTTTAAATGAATCAATGAGATTGACGTGGCATCGTCGAGCCTGGCGTAAAGCTTATGAAATGCGAGGTGGGCGAACGCTGGCGTCGCCATCCACGTGTGATGCTTTAATGCAAAGCAGCTATACTTCAAGTATGCAAGGGAAATATGATTTTTGGCAGGCTCAGATGTGGTTTGCTGTCTTCCTCTCTTTCCTCTCTCATATGCCAGCTGGGAGGGTCATTTGTGTAAGTCTGTGCTAATTATTTTTAATTCCATACAGGGCTTTATTATGTGATATGTTACATACTTAAATAAGATGTTTGTAATCCAGATGCATCCTGTTTTATTGCCAAAACAAACACCTCAAGATGTTACGAGTCGCAGGCCAAAAGGAGAACCTGAGTCAGGGGTATAAAACTTTCAACACGCCACATGATTAATTGTTCAAAATTAACTCTTTGACACAGTTGACATCTTGGACATATTTGGAGAAATTATAGAAATGCATGCCACCTTCAGCTTCATTTTTTCTTTCTTCATTCAATGACTGCCTTTTTCTGCGGGTTTTCCACAAGAATTTTGGCTGGGGAAAAAAAGGTTCTAAATGTGGATTTATTAACTTTGGGAGCATCAGGTTGTGCAGATTGAGTGTCTTGTAACAACAAAAATATTGAACCAACTGACTGTTTGAATTATGTAAAAAAAAAAAAAGAAAAGCAGCATAACAGAGGAAATCAGCACTTGATACAAATTGAGCAAAAAAACAAAACCAAAGCAATCGGTTGCATTATGTCGCTGTTCTGCAGTATGTCCAACACTAATAAATACTAGTCGCCTGTCCTTTTCATAGTCTGTGGTTTTTACTAATTGTTACCTCATTTAAATCTTCACAATGGCTTGATTAAAAAAGAAATATTTTTAAACCCTCTCGGACGTCTTGTACAAGTATTCTACGCCTATTCTTGACTTGGCGGGGGCCTCGCAGGATTATGTTGGCTAGTTTTTCTTAAAGACAAAAAAAAGAGTGAAAATAATTTGGTTGGATGAATTTGAGTAGGCGTGTTTTGTTAAAACTGAATTGATCTCGTGCTTTGGCACGTAAAAGTATTATTATTAGCTTTATTACTTTTAATTAAGGCGACATGGTGGCTCAGCTGAGGTCCCGGGTTCAAGTTCGAGTTTGCATGTTCTCCCCATGCTGCGTGGGTTTTCTCTGGGCACTCCGGTTTCCTCCCAAATCCCCAAAACATGCAACATTAATTGGACACTCTAAATTGCCTGTAGGTGTGATTGTAAGTGTGGCTGTTTGTCTCTATGTGCCCTGCGATTGGCTGGCAACCAGTTCAGGGTGAACCCCGCCTCCTGCCCGTTGACAGCTGGGATAGGTTCCAGCACTCCACGCGACCCTAAGGTGCAAAGTAAATGGATGGATGGAAATTTGAGTAGGCTTGTTTTGTTAAAAATGGATAGAGCTAATGCTTCTGCGTGTAAAAGTATTATTAGATTTATTATTATTAATCAATTATTATTTTTATAATGATTATTTATTAAAAAAATCTTGGGAATTTATTATATTTATTAGATTAGAATTCTGTACATTTGTAGAATTATTTACAAATATACTCAAGCATAGTTTTCAACGTTTTTTTTACTATCACGATTTTTGCCACCACAAAAACCACATTTCAACACTTTTATCTGTAAGTAGAACTTTTAAATATTATTGAAGGAGCCATGATTTCATTGAAGGGGGTAAAAAAAACAATGTTGCGCTAACTAACTCAACACATTCAAAAATACCAACCGACTTCCATTCAACAAATAAAAACATGTATCGTGTAAATTACTAGATTATTCCTTTTAATTCACACAAATACCTGTTAATTCCAAGGAATTTTGAAAATCCCCGTCCCGCAATTTTGGTACCCTATCTTTAATCACCTGTGATCTAAATAGTTTTGCATCGTCATTATTTTGCGGGTGTCCATTTCGGCAAACCAAAATATGGCAAATACTGTAAACAAACAAACAAAAAAATGCTCTTCTGATTCCCTTTCTCCAATGTCCGCATCTTGTTCAAAAAGTGCCCGTTCCGAATGACCCGGCGCCGCGTGCTATCCGGTCGGGCGCACAGGTGAAGACCACCCTCCGTGAAAGCTTGTGCGCATTCATTCAGGTCGTGGTTTGAAGGCCTACTTTACCCGCGGCGCGCTCACTTGCTGGTAAGCGCCAGGCAACCGAAGGAGCACACTCGGGTTCATGCACGACCGTGAAGACACACGCGCACGTATGCACACACTTGGGAGAAAGACTCCCTTGTTCTCACGTCACTGCGAGGCCGCCCCAGATTGAGATGACACGGCAAGTTTGCGAATGTCAGCGAGGGCTTCTCCCGTTATAACACACACACACACACGCTCACGAACCTGAATGCCAACAGCTGGCTGTTTGAATAGACCACACACAAGCACGTACGCGCACACACTTCGGCACACCTCGGAACTGAATCACAATCATGACTGGTGATCCCTATCGCACGCACACCCTTAGCGAGGCCATATGGAACAGCGTTGGTGGCCGTGCGCGAGATCAATGGGAACACCGTCAGCCCGCCCCGGAGACACGAAATTAACTTTGACAGACGGGCAGAAGGAGACAGACAGAAAGACAGGCAGCGGAGGACAACGTTTCTTGGAACGTTTGCTTTCACTGGAACCGCCAGGGGAAAGCGGTCCAATACCTTGTGTCACAACATTTCTCCACTTCTTTATTTTCTCCCGGTGTCGTGTACTACGCCCCATTCACACGGCGCTTTTATTCCAGGGTCATTTCCACTGTGGGAAAAGAGAAACGGGCCCATGCTCAAGACAAGCCGTGCATTTTCCCCTCCTCTTCCTGTCCTCCGTCGCTCCCACTGTCTGCTTCCTCTCTCCCTCCTTTTTTGAGATCCTGGGGAAAGTCCCGCTATCTTTCTCTTTCTCCATCCCGCCCGCTCGCTGCGGAAGGCACAATGTGGGAATTCTGGGGCGCGTAAGTGCAGGCGTGTGTTTCCAATCACATTCTGTGCCGTTGAAACGGCTTCATGAACCGTCAAAAGACACAAAGTTGCAAGTGTCGTGTGTATGTGTGTGTTTCCTCAGCTGCAAACCCTCTTGGGCCCGATGTAATCACTCCGAGTTGCTCCACATTTCTCCCGCTCTCTGAACTTGAGACTCTTTGCGTAAGAACCCAAATTGTTTGCAAAAACCATGGCTTGATGAATTGTTTGTTCGGAATTCCAGTCGGCAGTTGTTGATCCAGTTGTAAGGATTTGCGGTTTTGAATTTTGCTGCGGAGTTTGCATATTCTCTCTGTGCCTGCTTTGGTTGTCTCCCAGTACTCTGGTACTACATGCCAAAAAAAACAGTCCATGTTAGTTGAATTAAAGACTGTAAATTGGAATATATATCCAGCAAATTCCCACATATGGTACTTGCCAATCTCAAAGCACCACGCCAAAAACCAGCAGTTGTCTTCTCCTTTAGACCGCAGAGTGAATCGAGAGTTGCTTCAATACACTGTTAGCAATCAATCCTTGGGTTGCAAACACGTGCTAATCACCGCCATTTCTACAGACGAGCTAGGCGTCGCAGACGACGTCACCATGGCAACGTCCACAGCCCCATGTCTAAGCTAGATATGTACAGAAGATCAAATTCTGCGAAGATATCGATCTGTATACTCTTCAGACGACGTACTTTCAAAGGATCTGAAAGACTTCCCTGAAGTAGAATATCCGGACACGAGCAATCCACATGCTTCCCGCTTACAAAATGATCAGAGCAGGCTTTCAAATAACCGTTTGCCTTTTGTACTCGAGCTTCGTTCAGATCTGTGCGTTGTATATTTGCAAGCCACTTTCGTTGCCGTTTTTTTTTCGATAACTCCATTGTATCCTCTCCTTCGTGCGATCTAATCTTCGGAACACGGAAAAATCACTTCCCAACGTCTCCGTTCCCGCAATTTCCACATGCGTAGACGCGACAAAAATCTGTCACGGTGACGATGGACAGCTGACTGCTCGTCTGCAACAATGTCGGTCGAGTACCCGGATGAACAAGTCACGTGTAACCCAGCCATAGAGTACGATGCCTGATTAACATGGCTTGGTGAACAAATAGAACGTTCAGGAACGGTTGTTGCACTCACTCGAGACAGTGGCCTTCCGCTTGCGGTTGGACATTTAGTATCAGTATTATTTGGAACTCCCTGAGCACAAACAGGAAGGATTTGTTCAACGATTCATTATAGGCAAGCTCAATTTCGCCGCTAATTGCTGCGTCCTTGTGGTCCGTGCGAACAAATCTCCGGGCCAAGTCTGCGCTCATCTTTGCACAGCAGCGCGCCCCGCTGCGTCTAGTGTTATGTATTTCATTTTTGTTTTTCATCTGAGGGTTGGACAACAGCGCGGCCGTGTTTCTCAGACTTTTGCTCGCTCTCGCTGATGCTCCAGTGACTGATATTAAATCTGTTGTGTTTGATCAATAATTAAAGGTGGAGAGCCCCCTTCTTCCCCAGACTAGACTGTTATGAATTATAAATTGTTATTCCTGCTGGCCTGATCAAAGAATAATAACAACGGGGTCCGCATAGCCGGATTGGCGCATCACCAGCTCTGATGCGCTTAACTGACTGCAAAGCGCAACATGATTATTTCATCTTTCTAATACGGATCCACGATGAGAGTCTTGGCCGCCGAGCGTCGGGAATGACGGATCCGAGTGCGAGGAAAGGACACGAAGGAGGGGGAAGATTCACTCGAAACCAAACATTGGCCTGGATGGATTCTGACTCTGACACGCCAACATTAGCCCGATCATGCAGAAGAGCGATCTTGGTTTTTTTTTTTTTTTTTTTTTTTTAAATGACACTTGTCCACGACAAACTGTGTACTGTCGCGGCAGGGTTGACACGCTTCTGCTTCTGCAAGACTGCGTGTCTTGATTGAGTGCGCCACATCCACCGATGAGATCATCAGGTCCGAGCCTTCCAATTAGTGATTGGACGCACCGGTTCCTGAGCCATGTTGCTCCTAGCGCCACTTTTGGCCTACTAAGGCAAACTTGCAAGTAAGCGAAAGGAAATTGCCAATGCGACTGCGTGTATTATTGTCGTGCACCGAGAGCCCAGACAGGAAGAGTCCAAACAGGAAAAAGGCAACGCTCAACCTTGTCTGTCACCCACTGCACTTTGCTGTTATGGCTCAGGTTGAGTTCCCTGAGAGTGTACTGTGTGTACTCAGAGTGTACACGTGTGCGGGTTTTGCCATTAACACCTTGCTGTGCCCGTCTTTCACTCGAGTGTTGGAATGGAGGTGAAACTGCAAGAACATTGTGTGTGAGACAAAAAGAGAAAATGAATTGAAATGAATTCCTGCAGTACTGAAAAAAAAACACAGATGTACAGTAAAAGAGCATACATAGATTTACATATATCTGATCACACAGTTATTGCACTAGGAGGTAGGCAAAGTGTGGCCCGCGGGCCCTACGTGGCCCATTCCCTCATTTGATTTGGCCCACCGAGCATTTGCATTTAATTTTTAGTCTGTTTTACTCGTTTTATATATATATTTATATATAATGCTGTTAGAGTCTCACTACAAATGATTTATTAGCATTTTAACAATATTAATATTTCATCTTTTGTATCTGATTTGCATAACAATTTGAATCTGAGCCTTCAGACAACCTTCGTCTTTTCTAATTCTATTTTTGGATCTCTACAACCCAAGGCACGCACACACACCTCCACACGTGCACTGTAATTAGTTCTTAACTGTGACACACCAGACTAAAATCTCATTGGCTAATCCCCCCCCCCCCCCAGTTGTTGCGGCCCCTTCCGATAGGCCGCCGCCTCCCCTGTTGCTCCGACTCCGACCCAGTAAACTCGCACATGAACCAAATCCCCGCGCTCCCATTGGCTGTCTCCGAGACACATGAATGGCGCTCCGCGAGGCTGCTCGCTCCCACAGGAGGATGCAGTCATCCTCCTTGGAGAGGAGGAAGGAGGCGGGGGCGGGGGGGGACTGGGGGGGGGGTACCATTCATCACCTCCCTCTCTCCTCAAGGATTCGGCTTCCTGTGTTTTGGCTGTTCGGTTTCAGCCTTAATCCCCGGGAAGGATTTGAAACCGGTCCAAGTCCTGTGAACGTGCCCGGGGTCAGGCTGATTTACCTCCTCTCAGACTGCAGTGAAAGTTCCCTCCATCAGATGCGGGCCGGAGCGACGTAATCCCCAAGGATGTAATCCATCTATCCGTGCTGGTTCCTTTTTAGGGCAGAGTTTTTAATGTTTTTGGACGAGGAAGACTAATTATTCATACTTGCTGCTTCCCCCAGTCCACAAATACACACACACACACACACACTCGGCTGTCTGACATGTGTCTGCTTGTTGCTCAGCGAGTAGGTTAAGTAAAGCAGCGTGGGGCCCATATGTTAGTCTGGCTCACTCATCGGGGTCCATAAAGTGTGATGAGACGGCGTCCATTTCAACAAGTCCACGTTGTCACTTCCTGTGGCAGCTGCGCTCAACGCTTCTGAGAACCCCAGCCGTTCCCCCCCACCCCCATATTTCCGCGTTGTATGCAACAAAACCCTGCTGTTTATCACGGAGGATGAAGTTCCAAACAAAAAAAAAATGGGGTGAAGGGGTGCTGAGGTCTGTAAAAGAGTGTTTATTTTTGAGTATCATAAAATTATGGCTGAGTTGGTTAAATCTGTGCGTATTTTTTTTTTTACATCTATTGAAGAGAATATTGAAAAAAATGCATTCAGACAGGTGCAGTACAGACTGATCAAATAAAGTATTAATAGAACAAAATAATCAAAAAGTAATAGATGAGCTGGAAGGGTAATACAAATATGCAGTGATATCAAATCCAATATATGATTTTTTTTTTTTTGATCAGGGCAGCACTGACCTCTGGCAACACTAAAAATACACAATTGATATTCAAATGAGAACTGTAGGAGCCAGTGCTTTTATGTAATCCTGTTTTCTTTTAACACATGTTTTCATCCAATCTTTCAGTTTTTCACACATTTTTATTGTGATAAAGTGTTAAAGCAGCAATGCCACAAGTTTGAAACCAGTCACTTGAAAATGTTACTCACATTGATCAAATGCCATACGAATGTAAAAAAAAAAAAAAAAAGAATGACAATTTCCCACCAGTTTTTGGACTGTCACGGCAAGAGCCCCGAATATGAATATTTTTCGAGAGAAATACCCATAACAGTTTTTGCCTATTGTTACGTACCCTGAGTGTGACCTTCAAAGTGACTCAGACGGGAACGCACTTTTTCTCAGTTGAACTAATTTGTGGTTCAAGAACCAAAATTCGGTTGTCCACCCACCATCAGGATTTGCAGTCGGAAATTAACTTAAAGTGGCACTATCATGAAATGGATGATTTTTAATACGTTATTAATGAGAGAAAAAATGGCAGCCGGTATGGACCCATTAGTTTTTTCACCACAAAACATGATTTATATGGCTTTTTGTAACACCCGCCATGAAAATCTTCTCGAGTGATTTGTTTTCTGCCTGATTTTCAGTGTGGCTCGAGGTCAAAGGTCAAATCAATATCATGCTGCTATTACATCTGTCACCGCGAATGTTAAACATTAAGGTATAATTGT
The DNA here is from genome assembly GCF_019802595.1 of Syngnathoides biaculeatus. Lineage (NCBI taxonomy): Eukaryota > Metazoa > Chordata > Actinopteri > Syngnathiformes > Syngnathidae > Syngnathoides > Syngnathoides biaculeatus. Next base: position 11,575,673 of record NC_084640.1, on the reverse strand, counting down.
TCTATACCTGGAAGTCCGACCTCCTCTTGTAGCTTGTGTCACAGGTAATATTTTTCTCCACCCCCCCCCAACTCTACTGCGATGAATACATATCTGACAGCTTTCCACTTTAAAGTGCTATCCTTTTATTGAAAAAAAAAAAAATAACATCCTCAAAGTGTACTTGCATGTCAAAAATAGAACTCTACCTCAACTGAGTGAAAAGTTACAAGCAGGGAAGTTTGCGTGTGCCTCGGTGCACACGTGAGTTGATGGCGTGACGTACGCGGGGGTCAACAGTCGCAGCCGCCGATCAAAGTACATTTGATCATCGAGTTCCATTAACGGCTCCGAACCTCAAAGCGACGCGTTGTCGTACGCGCGTGCCGAGACGGGCAAAGCAAATCAGCCCCGTGTTCGCACGTTTGATCGGCCTTTATGTTTGCTCATATGAAGTGTGACTGCATTCAGGTCTATGTAAACACACTCAATTATCTCCCCTCACTGGTGTGTTGTTGAGCCAGCTGACCAGTGCCGTGCGTGACGCGGGCCGCTGCTCAATCGAGCTCAGACGCGCATCTGATGGCGTCGCAAACGGCTCTGTTGGATTTTTGTGCCTGGAATTTATATATTAACACCTGCCATCCTGCTCCCTGTAGTGCTTGCACACATTGACTTAATGTCAATTGTGATGGGAATTGGTAAAAATGTAGCAATTCCGATTCCTTATCAATTGTCGAACTGATATTCTTGTGGTTTTTAATAAGCTCAGGGAGTGAAATCATGCAGATCAATTTGTTCTATAATATCTTCACCTTTCAACAGAAGATACAGCATACCTGTATCCACTAATCACTCATTTCTAATGCATCCTTAGCAAGAAATAAATACATACCGTAATTTCCGGCCTGTTAGCCGTGACTTTTTTCACACGCTTTCAACCCTGCGGGTCCTAATTTGTGCACTTTTTTTCTAACGGCCGCAAGGGGGCACGCGAGCGGAAAAGGTGAGTTTGACACCATTGGAATATATGTGCAGAGGAAGTGACTTTTACCGGTATGTTTTTTTTTTAATTTTAACCGGCCCTGTTAGCGCTACGCTAGCGTGTTGATGCTGTTCTACTGCCATGTCACAGTGATTTTTACCAGTATGTTTTTTTTTTAAACTGGCCCTGTTAGTGCTGTGCTACAGTGTTACTACTGTGTAGCTGCTGCTACCGCGTTGTTGCTATATTAAGCTAAGCTAAAGTATTAAAACTCTTTCTGTGTACCGTCTTTCTTTGTAAATATCTCGTGTTTCAACGTGGGCACTTGCGGCTTTTACACAGGTGCGGCTTATGCACGTACCAAATGGTATTTCCTTTACAAATGTACTGGGTGAGGCTTATAATCATGTGCGCTCTGTAGGCCGGAGATTACGGTAAATTAAAAAAAAATTGCAAAGAGCCCAAAAAGGCTTCATGTAGTTTTTTCATACCTTACTCGATATCTGCGTCCCTTGGGGAATTGTCCAGTTCCACTCTTATTAATCCAAAGATGATTAAATATCTCAGCTTTGAAGACTTATTGATACAACTTTTAGTTTTGAGAATGTGGAAAGTCAAAGGAGAGCTGATAACTTTGAGATTTACCAGTGATGAGGACCAGTGTCCCAATATTGACACTCTGGCTACGAACAGGGGGAATATTTCATCATATTTCGTCACTTTCCTTTTGGATCCAATCAAGACAAAAACAATTAAAATTATCCCCCTCCCCTTCCCCCCCAAAAAAAGAACACATTTGACCTGATTTTGCAAAATACCTCCGGCATGATTACAGAAACCCACTTTCGAGAAACACTCGAGAGAGTGAAGGGAACCTCCCCAGAGGCAAATCCCAGACAAGTTGTCAACACTCCCCGTCACGCTCGCCACGATGCGAGTCCAATCACGGCTGAAAATAAAAGCGCTTTAAGCGGCCTTGCCGGCGGTCGAGGCCTCTTCCAAGCGCTGGTTTGTTTTTCGATAAGTGAAATCATCGAGCGAGAAAATAAAAACGATTCAGAGGAAATTCAATTGCTACGCACTTTTGGAATCCTATCCCAAAATTCCCATTGTATTACGGTATATTATATGGTATGCAGTACATATGTGGTGTGTATAGCATATTGGATTAGAAATCTGCGTTGGATCAACATGTCCATATTATGAAAACAATGTTAGTATCGCATAATAAGGCGGTTAGGTTAGTATGTGGAAATCGGATCGCTATGCCGGATGTCGCATCGTGCACGTCTGCTTTCACTCATCTGAAGTGTTACAGTACACACCGACTCGTTACTCCGTTGAGGTCAATGCAGCAGGTCCGTGATCGCGGCGAAACCAAACACGTCAATCCCGATTAGCGCTCTACGTGCAATTCCCCTTTGGGCCAATCAGCTGCAAATGTCACTTTGATTTGGCCTATAATAGAAAGTCTTGCTGCGTAAATGAGCCCTGATGAGAGAACGTGAAACGAATCCCGAAATAGCGATAATCAGTCTTGCGTATCGTGTGACGGACGGATGAAATAAAGGGGAGACCGAGTGCACGGGCTGTAGCGCACCCCCCGATTTGAAAAGATATCAGACTGCTTTTAAAGTGAACGCGTGCAACGTTTCCCTTCAAACTCGTCGGCGTTATAAACTATTGGCATGCAGCGCAAACATGACTCATCTGGAACAAGGAAGCACAGCAACAGTGCCGCTATAAATTCCAGGAAATTAAACATTATTTTCCCATTTATTCATGCTTTTTTTTTTTGTTTCAAGGCAAACAGACAGATAAGAACATCAAGTAGTTATTGACTGTTTTTTTTTTTTTTTTTCTTTTCTTCAAAGCACAAATTCAAAGCGGAGCATGGCTGACGCCCCGGGGGGTTTATTCTCAAATGAGACTCGAAGGGAAGATTAGGTTATTAGAGATGAGCATCAGCAGTAATCTGAAGCTGAGTCAGGTCTTTTTTCGTCTTCTTCTTCTTCCAGATTTAAAGAAGGAAATTGGCTAATCTCTTCCTGGACACTTTAAAAATGTGTCTGTCGCTGGAAGATTTACACCTACAAGGCTGTCTGGCAAATGTGTGTGTGTATGTGTGTCCGAGGCAAAAAGGATGTGCTTGCTGGAAGCGTGACCAATGTTTTACCAGCAACCGGGCCGACGCATGTGCTCATTAACTTCCCCTTTTTTTTTTGTCCGTGCACTGAAATGAAGCACTCGGCGTGAGAAGGAAGGCATGCGTATGGAAATCATTTATTTACTGTGAATGATTAATCCCCTGTTCCCCCTCCTCACTGTTCTTTCTCTTCGTTTTCCCCTCGCCTGCCGTCCTTTTCTTTTCCTCTCCGGTGCCGCAATGGCCTCGTCGGTGCATGCCTGAGTCGCAACCAACCTCATTAACCTTATCTTTGCGCTGACCCCGCCTGGATTCGAGCCGCATCGCACTGCGGCGGATATCAAAAGTCCGTTTCGATGGCAGGTTTTGGTGATTAAATTCAAGCCAAGTTTCAGATACTACAATCGTGGTTACATAGTTACACTTACAAACGGGGGATGCAGCTGTGTTCGGAATTAAGCATCCGTCCGTTATCTGGGCCCCTTATCCTCACAAAAGTCGCTGGATGGGTGGAGCTAATCCCAGCTGTCGTTGGGCAGGAGGCGGGGTACACCCTGAACCAGTTGGCAGCCAATCGCAGAGACAGACAACAGTCGCACTCACAATCACAATTAGGGACAATTTCGATTCCCCGATGTTTTCGGGATGTGGCAGGAAACCGGAGTAACCGGAGAAAACCCACGCGAGGCACAAGGAGAGCATGCAAACTCCACACAGGCGGGGCCAGGATTTCAACCCTGATCCTCAGAACTGTGTCGCAAACGCTCTAACCGGTCGTCCACCGTGCCACCCAAGAATTAACCAATCACATTCAAACTCTTGAAGAAATTGTTAGCATATACACGACCATAAAGGCAAAAAGAGATGTCTGCACAGTGAGTTTGTATAACAGCCGAGGGGAGGAGCATAATCGCAATGTGTGTTACATCCACGTTGATTTGAACTTTCCCTGTCCTCCGTATTCTGTTTGATGCGCTGCGAGTTGTGTGCATTAGGAAAAGGCAACGTCTTTGTCGAATGGAATGTGAATAAAACCCCAAGGGAGCGAAGGCGTCCGCAATTCAGCAGTGAGGAAGATTTATCGTTTGGCAACGTTAAATGGACAAAAGTATTGGGACCCACCGTCGGGCATCTTTGGAACCAACTGGAACAGGGATTGGAACCGAGCCAAGTCCTCGCTCGGGTGACCTCTGAGCTCGCCAAAGTTCTAGACAAAGATTCCCACTCCAAAAAATCTTCCATTTATATTGTATAATGGATCGTGCGTCACAATACTCATCTTTGTCTAGTTTCACACGGCATAATTCCCTGAAGAGATATCCTTATTTACCATTCCTGCTATGAATGTACAGTATTGCCATATAATGCCGTCAATCTGCAATCAGTGGTCAAATACTGCCAATTTTACTGCATTCTTTCATGTGCCATCGATGTTTCACTCAACATTTCATTAAAAGACAAATTCATCCATTTCTGTTCTAACTCGAAGTCCAAGTCGGCAAAATTGAGGTCTACATTGCGCTGTTCTTCTTTCTCACATCGATTTTTGTGTGCAAGTGACAATTGCTCTAAATGTTAAACGGATTGTTAAATTCACCAACAGTGACATTTTTAAACAAGAGAGTAAACGAATGTCACATGTACAAAATGAGGCGATATCACTTTATTCAGATTGGTTATGAGTACAGTACAAGTACAGAACTTACATTTCAGTACTTGCAAATACCGAGGATCAGTTTTCTTCTTTTCCTTTCGGCTTGTCCCGGTTAGGGGTCACCACAGCGTGTCATCTTTTTCCATCTCGTGCATCTTCCTCTCTGTCACCCAGAGTCTTCATGTCCTCCCTCATCACATCCATCAACCTTTTCTTTTGTCTTCCTCACGCTCTTTTGCCTGGCAGCTCCATCCTCAGCACCCTTTCGCGCCTCTAGACATGTCCAAACCATCGAAGTCTGCTCTCTCTAACCTTGTCTCCAAAACATCCAACTTTGGCTGTCCCTCTAATGAGCTCATTTCTAATCCTATCCAACCTGTCTTCATTCTGCCACCTCGAGTTCTGCTTCCTGTTGTTTCTTCGGTGCCACCGTCTCTAATCCGTCCACCATGGCCGGCCTCACCACTGTTTTATAGATTTTGCGAAGACTCTTCTGTCACATAGAACACCAGACACCTTCCGACAGCTATTCCACCCCGCTTAGACCCGTTTCTTCACTTCCTTACCACACTCACCAGTACTTAATTGAATAACTTCATAATTCGATGTGCTACTTTAATCAAATATTGTTAAAAAATACACTCTCACTCAACTAACACTTTTATGGCAGCAACAATTTGCTTTTCTAAACTTTTTCGAGCATGATGAAGAAATAAACAAAAGCGTCGAGTCTGATGGATATCAAGTAGAAATACGGCTCACGTGTTAACTACAAAATTAAAATGAGTAACAAATAGAAAACTGGTTCTTGGGAATCTCGCGAGGTGACAGGTCAACTGCAGTTGCACATTCTCAAAACATCCCTCGACTTCATTTTTACTCGTTACCCTGCCAGGCCGAGCGATCGGTGTGGTGACCGCCCGCACGTCTGACGTGGTTCCTCCGAAGACGCAGTACATGTCAGGCTGGTGAAGTGGTGTTGGTGCATAGTACTGGAGCGGTACGGGTCCAGATCTCCAAGGTCCCTGGTGATCAAAGCCACGGAGGCAATATTGTTTTTGTCTCCTCCTCCTCCTCCTCCTCCTCTTCACGCTGCACGTTTATTTAAAGAGCTGTTTTGTCATTGTAATGGGCTGGCGGCCTCACTGTGCTTGGCGCATTGTCATGGTGATGAGGGGGCAAAGCGAGTGAATCACACCAGCTCCTCGTCTTCGACAAGGTGCAAACTCATTGAGTTAAATCGCTCAATGGCGGCGAAAAACAGTTTCCGTATCTGAATGACCGCATCCTAACACCACTTGATTTGGCTCTTTTCCCTCATCCCGCAAAGATCCTTGATGGTGGAACGGGGGTGAGGGGGCAAATATCAGTGTCACGTGTACGCAATTTAGATGAACATGTAAATCAATCCATAATGTATTCAGATTGGCTCTTTGTCTTTGTGTTTGGAGCTCCTATAGGTGATTCTTGCCCCGGGTATAACAATCATTCAACGTGTTAATGGGTCGCACACTGAGCTCGTTAGCTATGCACAGCCTTCATTAGCATACAAATTCAATTAACTTTCACTGCAAAGGAAAGAGAAACAGATGGAAAGAAAACAAAATCTTTTGTGCGACTCTCTCCAAGCATTTTGTCTTCATTTTAAGTCACAGTCACGTGAGCGTGACATTGTTTTTGCTGATTGTCGCCGCGCGCGGCGTTTTGCAGGTGCGTTTAGCATGACAAGACTTTGTTGTCACGTATCAAGAAGGATAGTGTCAAGGTAATCGTCCCGTGCCATTAGCTGGCCCGACGGGCGTATTTCGATGCAGCGCATCCCGGGCCGGTGGCCGACCACCGCGTTGATTGAAAGCCAATTTTCAAAGTAACTCGTCGTCAGAATGTTCAATGGAGCCCCGCTCACTTCCCTTCATCTGCGCTCTTATCGAGGGAATTGGTAATTAGTGCTGTGCATTGTGTCAGAGGACAGGACACTGAATACCAACGACATTCAAAGGGCTGATGAGATAAGAGTTGTGTGTGCGTGTGTGTGTGCGTGCGCTCCGGGCGACGGCGAGCCGCTGCGGTCGAGCCGAAGCATGACTTCAATTTACATGTTTGCATATTCGACAATCAAGCAAATTGATTTGCCGTCTGCGTGACGCCGGACGTCGAGCTTTCTCGCGGATTTTCAATACCCGCGTCCGTCCCCGTATCAAACCTGTCCCATAATGGTGCCGTCTCGTTTGCATAGCATTAATTAAACATTCTTATGAAATGCCTAATTAGCATATATAGCATTGTGTGTTTTATCTGGCTGAAAACAATAGTGCTTTTCTTTCACCCGATACTACTATCCATGCAGATAGTAGCGCACGATAGTTTTAATCTGTTTGGGTGCCTGTCGGTGAACTCGTCAAAAAAAAATTATACTTATTATCCGAGCTATTATTCGATCAGGCCAGACAATGAGCGAATTATGTATAGCTAGTTTGTTACTCGGGCGACACGGTGGATTAGCCGGTAAAGCGTTGGCCTCACAGTTCTGAGGACCCGGTTTCGATCCCGTCCCCGCCTGTGTGGAGTTTGCATGTTCTTCCCGTGCCTGCGTGAGTCTCCTCCTCTTACATCCCAAAAACATAATTGGACACTCTAAATTGCCCCCGGGTGTGATTGTGAGTGCGGCTGTTTGTCTCGATGTGCCCCGCGATTGACTGGCAACCAGTTCTGGGTGTACCCCGCCTCCTGCCCTTTGACACCTGGGATAGGCTCCAGCACTCCCTTGACCCTTGGGAGTATAAGCAGCAAAGAAAATGGATGGATGGATAGTTAGTTACACTTTTTCTAAATGTATGTCCTGTTGCAGCTATGCAGGCAAAGGCTGTACAGCAAGAGTCCAAACAACAGAGACCAATTGGGGATTGAGGTGGGGAGGAGGGTGGGAGGAGTGGGGTGGGGTGGGGGCTGGGGGGTCAAATATAAATAAAGACAGTCAGAGAACGAGGTGGGAGGGATGGGAACGGAAAGAAGGATGAGGTCAATTTAATGGGAGAGGCCCGCGCCGACTCGCGAAACTCGTTGGACCTCTTGATGCCAATGCATCTTTTTCCAGAGGTGGTGAAAGAGGACAAGAAAATGAAATCAGGAAGAGTCCGGGTCAATACTTGAGTGTTTTTTTTTTTTTTCTCTTGTTTTTGCCGCAAAAGGGCAAGAGATGACCTGCTTGATTGAAGCGGAGAGGTTACCTGCGAGTGTCCTACAAAGGAGGATGAGGAGGATCGCAGTTGAACTTCACCTTTGTGGACCCTCCAAGTGCCGCCATTCCTTGGAGCTTATACTCTCCCCCCCCCCCCCCTCTCGATGTCCCACAGCTTTGTGTGTTTATTCAGCGTATGGAGTCAGCTTGTCTGACCCATGTTATCTGGGGGTGAGGGTGGGGGGCGGTGTTGGCCCTGAGCCGATATTCCAACCCAGGACCCCGCGATTGTGAGGATGACGCGTAAACCGCACGATCCACCGTGCTGCCCACATATGGCGTTCATTTCATTGTTGTTGTTGTTGTTTTTTTGTTTTTATAGCGCGATATTTTTTAATTGTGCAGACCGATGTGACTCGACTTTCACGAGGATAACGCAATCAATCGTCGGCGGTGCTTGGGATCGGGCTAATCCGCGGTGTTTGTTAATGGTCTCCTTCGAGGAAAGCGCGTTTCCCTTTCGGTCCCTAATGCAATAAAACGGCTTTTAGCGGCTCCTTCAGATGCATCAGGGCTGTGCTTTTCCCTATTTTCCTTTTGAATCTCATTAATTTCCATATTTAATTAGCTTGGCTCATGAAACGCCATGTGCCCAGCAATGTATGCAGCAATAATTGGATGAATGTTATAGGCGCAAATTATCCACAATGCTCTTGTGTGCCTTGTGACAGAATAATATGTAGGCCTTGTTGATTAGTCAACTGTAATAGACATGACACTTGATTTGTTTGTCCATCAGTGTGTGTGTGTGTGTGTGTGTGTGTCCGGACCGACGTCGGCTGTCCCCTCGGGTGCTCAATGTGTGTGTGTGACAATCTAGCCGTCAACTCTTAACCATGTTAAAGAGTGAAATTAGCCATCAGCTCCAGTAAAAGCATGGCTGACAACCTGTAATCACGGTCATGAGAGAAAGGAAAAATAATTGTGCGGCACACGTATACACACACCCGCTTGGAAGCTTCGCAACAAAAAAACCTCTCCGCCGAGTTCCGCATTTTGATACTGCTGAGCAGAATCAAAGTTAGGACTGCGTATTCACGATAAAACATGCAGTAATTTGAAATTCCAAGAAGCTGTAAATATATATACAGTAATATTAGCCGTCAAATCATGTAAATGGTACACCGACGTGTAATAAATAATCAAGGTCATGGAAATGAACACCTTCCAAATTAACACTAGCGCAAATGTTGTCTAGAGTTGTGCACATAGTTGGGTTTGTTTATATACGGTAATAACGCTTCATCCTAGCGTCTTTTGTTAGCATTAGCGTAAGCTTCCGATCAAGTCTTTTTAGCCTCCATTTTCATGAATATTGATGCTAGATTTTAATCATCACGTTAGGAAGCAATTTAGTTAGCAATAGCATTAGCATTAGCTTATCTCTATATTTGTTGCACCCATATTTTCTTTCAGTGTGAAGCTAGATTTCATCATCAGATACAATAATGTGGCGCCAAAACTGAAAATATATTGTGTCACAGTCGTGTGCAAGGCTGGACCACGGCCAAGAAGGGCGTGGCCTGGCCACCGCTCCGAGCGGTTTCATCTATTACACATGTCGCCGGTCATGAGGCACTGTGATTAGACCATGTATTTAAGTTGGAGTTTTGTCAGTTCGTTGCCTATGCTTTACCGCATCCAGGGTTACTCCGCCACTGCGCCATTATAGTCCAGTCACGCTTTTGTTATGCTCTTTAGTTATTGTTTTTTTGGATCTTGCCTTCTCGCACTGTGTTGTCGTGCACAAGTTATTTTATAATAAAGCTCATTGAACATCATGTCCTCGTCTTGGAGTCCCGCATTTGGGTCTGCCTCCGCACCATTGGTTCGTGACACGCACATTCCGTTAAAATTTGAACCAGTGCGTCATGCTCGGATGGCACGGTGACTCAATTGATTTGAAGGTTGGCCTCACGTTTCTGAGGACCGCGGTTAAATTGCCGGCCCCGCCTTTGTGGAGTTTGCATGCTCCCCCCGTGCCTGCGTGGGTTTTCTCCATGCGCTCCGGTTTCCTCCCACATCCCACATCCTGGGATAGTCTCCGGCATTGCCGCGTCCATTGTGAGCATAAGCGGCCTAAAAATAGATGGATGGATGCACGTTATGCTTTAACCAACTCCATTGCAGTCACCCTATTAACGACGCTTATCTAGTCTTCAGTTTTATCTAGTGTACTCTGGCGGTTTGGGTTTTGTGTTTCTTTAATAAATGTTTAGCTATGCTTCAGCCGTCACGGCGTCTCCAATCTATATTCACAGCTTCCATAGGAGCCATCTTCGCATTTGAAAAGAACTAGGTGAGTTTTAATTGCGCGCCACGGCGAGACGCGCCCGACTAACTGTGACATTTACAATTAGCTGTTGTCAGCAGTCAAAGGCGCTGGTGCAATTTACAAAGTGCACATTACTGTCCTGAGTGGAAGTGACAACAATTTGATGTTGTCGGAAAAGCGACGCGATGGTTGACCTCTCTTGAGCGGGCCCGCTCTCTGTAGGCGAAAAGCCTTCATTCAAAACAGATAATTGGTTTTTATAAAAGGTTGTTCGTGCAGGGAAGACAAAGTAGCTTCTTCTGATGAATCTTTTCAAACCTTTGCCACTCTTTTTATTTTTTATTTTTGTACATCCATGTCTTTCACATTGACAATCCTGGCCGGCATTTACACAGCTTTTACCTCGTTTTAAGGGTGGGTTTGTCGGCACAGTGACGGAATGGGTCTTGCAATGTAGCGAGACCGTATACAAAACATTTTTTTATATAGCTGTACCCCTTCCACCAGCTTTAGAAACATTCAAACTCATAAAAAGACACATTTTGAAGTACTCCAGTGCCCATTCTCTCTCGTTTTAATCAAAAATTGAGAAACTACTGGATAACATCACGAAGAGAAAACAACACTTGCTCACGCAGTGTGCTAACCGCTTCAAGCTATTTCTCACTCACAGTTGATTTTTACTATAAAACTGACACAACAAAAGCATATCATACATTTAAACATGGAAATGTTTAACCAAACCATAAAACCAAAGTCCACTAGCTTAATGCTAGCACATAATACTGAGAAACCACAGCTGGGTTAATGGAAGTTAGCATATATTACTGCAGGTCCTTTGCAGACACCCCTTTGGCTCATCTTCATGCTTGAAACTGTGTAACATGTCAATCAATGGCACTACTGTAAAAACCCGTATAGAAAAAAAAATACTGCTTAAAACGCTGCGATATAATTCGGACGCAAACGACGAAGCGGTTCACTGCCCAGCGACGACGCTTCCCTGCATTCAAACGTCTGCGGTCTCCGGTTTATGACTGCGGAGATTGAATGCGGATGGCGAGAGTGGGGTAGGTCCATTTCGGGAGGGTCTGCATGGGGGGGCCGCGGTCTCTTTGGTCTCCATGCTGCGGTTGGTGCACATTTGGCTTGCAGACAAATGCGTTGAGTCCTCTCAGATGTGGCCCACTGATGATGAGTAAGCAGGCACGTGATTGGCGTGTGTGTGTGTTCATGTATTCATGCTACACAACTCTGCCTGACGCATGGCCTTGAAGCAACCAGGGAGTTGCGCAGCGTTTTACCAGCCAGACTTTTCCCTAAAGTCTAATTACGGGCTAAGATGTGGTTCCTGCGAGTTATATAACCCTTCAAAAAAAACCTCCAGGTTGAGAGCGTACGCGGTGCGTTCAGCATGACATACTGCAAATACACGAAGATCAACTCGTATGTGCTTTGATAGCCTTTTAAACAAATAGGTACAAGGTAGCTTCAAAGCTTTAAATGATTCTGATGCCCCGCTGCCGTATATTAAAGAGGATATTATGTCATACGCATGGGCTGTATTCACCGTCAGGGTAAAAATAAGTTTACCGCTGCGATATTAAATGGAAACATCAACATTGTACCTTGACTTTGATCAAGTGGGAGATGGTAAGTGGAGATGAAGGCCGTCTGCTTTGAATCTGAATATTTGGCTTCTTTTCTGGTGCTCACCTTCTCTCATCAGCCTTCGTTGAGACCAGTACTTCTTTGCAGATCTTCTTCTTTTTCTTTCGGCTTGTCCCGTCATCTTTTTCCATCTAAGCCGACCTCGTGCATCTTCCTCTCTAACACCCACTGTCCTCATGTCGTCCCTCACAACATCCTTCCACCTTTTCTTTGGTCTTCCTCTTGTTCTCTCTTCATTGGCAGCTCCATCCTCAGCACCCTTCTACCAATGTACTCACTCTCTCGCTTCTGGACATGTCCAAACCATCTAAGTCTGCTCTCTCGAACCTTGCCTCCAAAACATCCAACTTTGGCTGTCCCTCAAATGAGCTCATTTCTAATCTTATCCAACCGGTTCACTCCGAGCGAGAACCTCAACATCTCCACTTCTGCTTCCTGTTGTCTCTTCACTGCCACCGTCTCTAATCCGTACATCATGGCCGGCCTCACCACTGTTTTCTAAACTTTGCCCTTCATCCTAGCGGAGACTCTTCCGTCACAGAGAACACCAGCCACCTTCTCCCAACTGTTCCATCCCGCTTGGACCCGTTTCTTCACTTCCTTACTTCCTTTGCAAAACAAGAACCTTTACAAAAGAATGAGTTATCTAAACCAAATTTCCATTTGTGTGTAGTTTGGGTCACTTTAGAAAAAGTCACCAAATTTCACAGTAAAAGAATAACATTCGCACTGTTAATAGGGGTCAAATTTGACCTGATCCGGTATGTAAGGGTAAATGACAAAACTTGTCATGATCTATACTAAAGATTTGTAAATCTTGCCAGTGTATCACAATTAGTGATGATGAATGAATCTCCCTGATTAGACAGACGCTTAAAAATGTTGACTGGGCGGTTTTATTGTAGCTTTGATGGGAGCACCTCGCCCGAGGGGGGTCTCTAATCCTCATCATCAGCGCACGGTGACGCCGGTGTATGAGCACCGTTAGTGCAAGGCCTCTCCGTGGGTGGTTTCCCAGCGTATGCAAGAAGTGGGATTTAATAGTTCTTCATCATTCGTGCACCTCTCCGTCTCTCGCCCCCTTTCTTTTCCCTCTTCCTCTGCTTTTTCCTGCCTCGTCTTTAACTCCCACAGAACTCCCAAGCCGCTCGCACTCAGAGGAAGCCCTTCCTGGGATTAAAACACACACACACACACTCACTCACGCATGGATTGCCTCTGACACAAACTTCCTCGTCAGATTTACCCGCTTTCATTCGTCCTCCCACAGACATCCTGTTTGTCTCCTTCAGTAACACAAACCGGGAAGGAAATGAATAAACATCGGCGAAAAGTACAGCAAGCAAAAGAACAATAGGCCTCCCTTTTTCTCTCTCTCCTTGCTTTTGTGGATCAAATTCAGTGACAGTATTAACCGATCATATCAGCGCTACCTTTTCAAGCCTGGAATGAGAGAAACCTCTTTTTTTTTTTTTTTTTTTTTAAATCCGCCATCACTTTCCATTGCAGCTGTAAGGCTTCAGCTCCCCTCATCCGTACAGCGCTCTATCCAATCCATTTTACTCATCTGCCAATCTCCATCATTTCGATCTCGGTTTGTCTCTTTTCCCCCCCTCCGTGCTCTGTCTCCCTTCACTCCCTCCGTGGCTAATCCATTACATCTCTTAATGACTGTTGCCGCGCTCCGTAAAGGAGACCGCGGCCCGGATTGGCAGCCTCGGCGCCGCGCGTGTCGGGAGCCTCACCTCCGCCGCGACTCTGAAGGCTTTTCAGTCACGCTCCGGAATCTATATGTTCACACAGAAAAATAAAAGATTATTGGACGGTCAGAACAGGTTCTCTTGCTGCTTTTGGACTTGAAAACCCCTTCTGATTTATTGCTAGTCTACCGACGGCGCCCCGCATCTATCTTGAGTGCAGGATTACATTGCATTTGAGCTCGCTGTGCGCCATCCATGAAGTTTCTTGTGCGATAACGTCGGCAGTTTTATTTCTTTATCAACAAATAATGTACAGTTTTGTACATTTTTGTCATCAGTTTCTCATGGGGGGGGGGGGGGGAATTAAGGCTCAAATTCCTGAAACAGTAGGCAATCCCGCACATAACAAAAGGTGGGTGGAACGGATAACATTTACTCTAAGTATTTTACTTAAATCATAAATCCCTTCATACCTACTGATTTTAGTTGTATTGTTTTACATTTATGGCTTACAAATGATTTTCATCCTAATATATACTGCAATTATTAATTAGTAATTAGTAAGGGGGAACTTAGAAAGACACGGAACAGAATGCAAAATGGAAAGACAGTTGGTCCCGATGACATACCAGTGGAGGTATGGAAGCAACTTGGAGAGGTGGCTGTGGTGTTTTTGACCAACTTATTCAATAGAATACTCGCGGGCGAGAAGATGCCTGAAGAATGGAGGAAAAGTGTGGTAGTCCCCATTTTTAAGAACAAAGGAGATGTTCAGAGCTGTGGGAAATATAGAGGAATTAAGATGATGTGCCACACAATGAAGTCATGGGAAACAGTAGTGGAAGCTAGACTTTGGACAGACTGATGAAACGGGTACAAGCGGGGTGGAACAGTTGGCGGAAGGTGTCTGGTGTTCTATGTGACAGAAAAGTCTCCGCTAGGATGAAGGGCAAAGTTTATAAAACAGTGGTGAGGCCGGCCATGATGTACGGATTAGAGACGGTAGAAGGTTGCTGAAGATGGAGCTGCCAGGCAAACAAGCGAGAGGAAGACCAAAGAAAATGTTGAGGGATGTTGTCAGGGAGGACATCAGGACTTTGGGTGTGAGAGAGAAAGATGCACGAGATAGGCTTAGATGGAAAAAGATGACACGCAGTGGTGACCCCTAACGGGACAAGCCGAAAGGAAAAGAAGAAGAAGATATCCTGCAATTGTGACTTTAGTTCTGCAAAAGTGTTGGTTAGTGATTCTTCTGATTAACATACATGTCTTGTATCGCAGTTGTAGGAACGGAACTCGATTCCAGATTTAGTACATATTTAGTTGCGATTTCGGAGTTTGTAGTTTATATTTCATCCAAGATGGCCAAGGTAGCAGAGGTCAAAAGGTCACTTGCATTCAAATTGATCTTATTCTCCCTTTAAATTATCCATCAACAGTCGGCAACAGTTATGAGGGTTGTTTGTTCCAAAGTACTCTAAGGTAGCTGGTGGCCTTTTCTTGCCCTAAAAGACTTGAGTTTTATTCGATTTACATCCCTCGTAGCATATGCAGTTTTCCCAAAAGTCCAAAGCGTCCATTACACCCGCGTATAAATAAGACCACGACCACAGTGAAAGATTGCCATGGAAATTATTGTCTTATTTGCTGTTATATGAGTTTGCCGCACTGCCTGCCAGGGACGTTAAATTTGCAATCACAGAAACGCTGCACATTTGAATTGCATGTATTGAGGCAAATATATACATGAGTTCATATTACATTTGCCGTTATTACACGCGCACAGCCTGCAATCTGAAAATAATAATGCATACATCTCGTCATGTCCCTTTTGAAAAGGGTCACTCCGAGGAAATTAGCAGTTCTAGTTCGCTCTGCCGGAACCCCCACTGCGCCGGTCCCCTCTGATTTAGGATTATGAGCGCTCCGTCCACATGACAACTCTCTCCATTCATATTCTTTATGGAATCATCACTGTCGCCACCCGGCAAATGAGCGCAGTAATGTTTAGGACGAATGGCCTCGTGAAACAATGCTTTTGAATATTTCATCACCAAAGCCGGAGAAAAGCCGGGAACGGGCGTCGCCGCTGTGTACCTAACGGGGAGTCGGCGGGATTAGTAATCGGAGTGGACGCCGATGATGGCTTGTTTATATTGCAGGGTGCAGTTTCCTCCGCGCGCTGGCGTGCGGAGCGGTTGTGCATCTGGCTGGCTCTGGCCTCCGCTGACCGGCTTTTTGCACGGCGTCTGCGAGAGCGCAGATAAGCTGCGGCGGGCGCGCTCGCGCCGCTGACGTGTGACGGCAAGGCTGCGTGTTTATGATGTTTTTTTTTTTTTTTGCGAGATTTATTTCCAAGGGCCAGGGGGCGTACGGGTGAGGTTCCACCAGGATCTGAGAGGCCAAAAGTTCGCAGGAAGACTGAGACGGGGAACGCGTGGCAGCTCGTGCACGTGAAAGCAAAAAAAAAAAAAAAAAAAAAAAAAGACGCGACAGACGTGTGGGATGGTGGTAAAAATATCCTCGACTGAAGCACTGAACATCCTCGCAGGCAGCGCACGCCTCTTGGTTATGTTGTATGAATATAACAAGAACGTTCGTTGGCGTCTCGCGCTGAAAAAGTGCCACCGTGCGCCATCGCTGAGTACTTCCAATGAGATTCACTCAGAGGTGGCAAAACTACTCACAATCTCCTGTACTTACGTAAAAGTAAAAATGTTGACATTCTGAAATGTACTCAAAAAGTACTAAAACAATATGTAGACAGTAGACCATTACAGTGGTGCCTTCAGGTACAACGAAACAACAAAAGATTGTGTAATGTTTATGTTTTTGTTTGGCTTTCTTCGCTGAGGATAAAGAATATATACCCGAGTCTTGTTTGTCTATCTACATGTCCACAGTTCTACCCACCCGCTTCATAGTCTACTCTTTGCTGCACTTCGTCCCCTCTTAAAATAAATACCTTGTAAAAACAGGAGACCCTTCCTGTCCGGTGTGACGGTCTGAGCGCTCCCCCATGCTGAAAAGTCTCCTTGTGATTAATGCGCATGCGTTACAAACAGACGCTTACCGGGAAATGTCCCGGTCTCATAGTTCCCCTTCTTCTACGTAGAGGGAGCTAACATACGTTGTAACCCAACCCTAATATGCCATTTTTGTTGTTGTTTTTGTTGTTTTTGTTTTTTTTGGCAATTGTATTTTCCCGTGGTAGTGGGGGGGCTTTTGTAAGTGCGCTGCCGACGTGATCCCCTGACGTGATAATTGTAATTTCTGCCCCAAGAGTCCACCTTAAACCTTCTTGCTATAAAAGTCCAATAATTTTGAACTAATAGGACTTTTGAGCTCCGAGAAGTTCAAGTAAAAGCCTCCCAAATGAGCCACACATCATCTTTAGTGTGTTAAAAACAAGCTTTTAAGAGGAAGATGATTTTTTTTTTTTTTTTTATCAGCCAGTATCATTTAAGGGTGGCATTTGGACTTTCAATATGAGTACTGCTACGGGAAATAAAATGAAAATTTAAAAAAGAATATAAAAGGCAATTGGAAATTGGAGAAATACTAGTTGACTTCCTTACTGCTGCGGAGGTGTCCTTGAGCAAGGCGTTGTTCCACTCCTTGCGTGCCTGCATGTGTGTGGTCTGCAATTTCATGCAACATTTTGATGCAGCGCCTCGAACGCATCTCGCAGGTGTCCCTAATGGTGTGTCTGCTTGTTGACGCTTCGGCATAAATGTAGATGCGCGTCTCCCGCTCGCCGCACCGACTCTCCCCCGCTTGGCCCGCGGGTCCGAGGCCCGCTTCCCTGCGAGGCGACTCCAGGTAATGTCCTGTGTAAAGACCGGGCCGCGCCGGCTGCAGCTTATTTGTGGAGCCGCTGCGGTCTTTCTTTTGGCCTCGACACCTATAAATACGCGTGGAAACGTTAGCCTGCTAAAGCAAACAATGATGTGAGCCCAGGAGGACGTCGAGAATATAATTTGCAAATTCAGCACCGCAGCCCCCTTATAAAACGGCCCAGCTTCTATCTTTAGACGCGGAACAGAAAAGTTTGTGATCTGGTGATGGCTTCAAGATGTAATTCGATGTTACGTCGGTTTATACTTTGTTGACGTGAACTGCCGTCTATGCTGTACCCGTGATTCAGCCTCCTGACGTGAGGCTACTGTGGTTTCGTGCGTCAACTCAATTGTGAACGCGGTTGTAATTTTCTGTTACACTGACGCAATATGATCAATCCACGTCGGATTTTTCTTTCAAATCCGTCATAAATGGCAGCCGCGCCTTCTCATGTGTATGATTTATGCTGCGCATTTCATTTCACGTGTCCCTCCAGCTTCATGGCCTAGCGCACGTAATCATAGTCAGGTTGTTGTTGGACAACTGGAGGTGTCAGTGAAATAGGCGGTGAGTTCCATATGCAAAAATTGGACAGGTTTCAGGACGCGCGGCGCACAGCTCACGCGCTCCGACGCGAGCTGCTCATGCTAAATCTGCATAATGCTTATACAAGGTGGCTCTTGTTAGTGTCTGGTTTTAGCCGGGCAGAGCTAACGCAAACAGCAGACGGGCAGGACTGGAGACCAGGCCGGTCCCGGAGATGGACATCGTGGTTAAACTGATAAAACTGTTATTACCGCGTCGGAGGAGACTCGCTGGCAGATCGCAGGTCGGACTGAAAAAGAAACAGAGGGAGAAAAAAAAAATCAGGAGAGAAGTAGGACGTGGAGTCAGGTTTGTTGGCTTGCGCACGCCGGAGTCAATATTACTCGGCCTTTTGGAAAATAACTAACCCACAAAATGAGGAGGGACTGTTTTTACTTTTAGTGCAATTATGCTCCAGTAGTTAGTTCCAGGCGCAGAATCCATGTGACTGAACGTATTTTGTTAAAAATGATACTGATCACGCACATGATGTGAGGAGAATTACACGTCGGGTGGTTATATGCTCATTAAATTGGGTCAAAGTTTCAGATGATGGCTTTCTGGGTGTTAAGTGAACGCCATCGTGAGCCTTCTTGTTCTTGTATTTATTCCATTCTATTTTCCTGCTGCGCTGATATAAGCGCCTCGCGGATTTTATAATTCCTCATATTTACCCCCTCAGCTACTACTTTGCTATTGTAACAGAGGGTAAAATACAGTTTAAGATCGGAGCTGGCTTTGGCCGTACGGTCGCGTCTGGTTCAACGGGATTAAATCCGAAAAAGAAAACGGTGATATAAATCACCCGAGCTCTATTATAAGGTTGTAAATTAATTATTCAGGCTTAAGGTGTTTCTTGGGCAATAACGCTTCCAACAGCAGGACGAGTGAGCAAGCAGACTGAAAATAAGACTGGCGAGGAAAATCCCAAAATATCAGCGCTGGCCTTGAGAAGCCATAAAGGTCAAACTCTAGCGGCGCTCGCTCCTGCAAAAATCAAACATGCTGTGCTCTGCCACGCTGCGAGAGGGAAAAGGGAGCAGTGTGAGCGAGGAGGAAGGAGGAGGAGGAGGAGGATCAGGGAGGGAGGGGTGTGGGGGGGGGGGATTGGAAGGTGTTATGTTGCAGCGTGGTGCCAGGGGAACTGCAGGGTTTGGCAATGAGGTGTGTTAGTGTGTGCGTGCGTGTGTGCACATCTCGAGTTTCTTGACTGCCAAAAAAAATAAATAAATAAAAAAGGGGAGGGAGGGGGAGAAAAAGGCAACAGAACGCCAGGAACAATTTACTTATCAATCACTCCCTGATGTTAATCAGGTTGCGGCAACTTTTTTGGTCGTGTCAAGATGCACGCACGTCTCAGGAATGACAAACATCTTTACATAAAAGCGAGATATGACCGCAAGGCCCGAGTCCAGACTGTTCTTCTTCTAGTAGATTTTTGCCCTTCTCGTGGGCTGTCTTGTCGGGATTCATCTGAACAGCCATCCGTTTTTTTTGGGATGGGTTCAGTGTAAGGGGCGGTAAAAAGAACACGCGCGCACAAAAAAAAGTTGAAATGTAGCATAAAATTAAAATAAAGTGGGCAACAAATCAAAGTATGCAATGCAAAAATGAAGTCAAGAAAAACATCTATTGAAGTGCATTTCAAGAAATTGCTGTTCAGTTGAAAAAAATGAAGTGAAACATTAAAATGTGTATTTTTTAAAGTTCTTTTAAAGAAAATGTAGACGCTTGCAGCTAATTTGCATTGAAATGTGTCTATGAAACTTTTTTTTCCCAATAATTTAGGTAGCACTTTGTCTTCCTATGTGTTGAATGAGTGTGTAAAATGTGAGCTTCACTTTTCGAATTGAACGACTCCAAACAAAAAAAAAAATCCATTCTACAATTTTAAAATGGATTAAAATGCGCATTTAAGACTATATTTGAAGTTGCTAAGTTTTTTGTCTGTTTTTAATGCAAAATGCGGCGTTCCGAGTTAGTGCCACCACGACTGCTACTAACAAAAATCTGCGTGATCATCGGGACGTCTTCTGGCTCACTTGAGGCGAGCTTCAATATTTTGTTGTGCATGCGTGGGTTTTCTTTTTCCTCGCCGTTCTCCTGCTTCCTCTCGTATTTGCTGCACCGAAAGAATTTCAACTGCCCAAAGGTGTGAACGTGAGTTTGACAACTTGTTTTTGCGCAGCACTGTTTCTCCAAAGTTTTACACTACCGCCTTCATTAAATAGTTAGTAGTCGGCCTGAACCTGATAAACATCTCCCAACAGGCCACAATCAAGGAAATAACACTTCTTTTTCATTTATGTTTAAGTTATATGATAACATTACTAATCTATGATCTCGTCCCAAAAATAGGACGCTGGCCGCGAGAGGATACTTGGGTTTTCTTAGTAGATCGTCCCAAAAACCAGAATCAGCATCAGATTAAAACACGTCAATATTTTGATATACTGGAGGATATAATGCGTGAAAATCAGGATGTCCCAAAAATGGGACACTGCCCACGAATGGGTTAATGCTCATCAAAAACTGCAAACTTTTACTCCTTAAAAAGTACTGTTTATTTCTTATTTATGCATAGTTCCAACATTAACATTACACTTAGATTTAAGAAAAAAAAATTTAATTGATTTGTATAAAATGCATTGCACGGATAAATTTTTTTAACAAATATTACAAGCAAATCAATTGCACTTCCATCCATCCATTTTCTTATCCTCACAAGGGTCACGGGGAGTGCTGGTGCCTATCCCAGCTGTCAACGGGCAGGAGGCGGGGTACACCCTGAACTGGTCGCCAGCCAATCGCAGGGAATATGGAGACAAACAGCCGCGCTCACAATCCACCTAGGGTCAATTTAGAGTGTCCAATTACTGTTGCATGTTTTTGGGATGTGGGAGGAAACCGGAGTGGTTGGAGAAAACCTACGCAGGTACAGGGAGAACATGCAAACTCCACACAGGCGGGGCCGGGATCGAACCCGGGTCCTCAGAACTGTGAGGTCAACGCTTTCCAGCTGATCCAAGCCTTAAACTGTAATTACTAATAATGTTTTTTTTATCTGAAAAGTGAAAAAAATGCCCTGTCCTAGACAAAATAAGCAGGCTGTATGCATCGTGACAATTTTCCTTTCTGTTTGATCGTATTTCATGTTTTTAGTGTTAGTCGTATTCAATTCAGCGATCTTTTCGCAAATCCCTATCACGGATCTACAATATACGCGTACCGGCAGTCCTCTTGCACATGTCGGGAAAGCCGGGACGCAACCCGAAGGAGGTTTTTGCTCCGTTCATCGAAGAATCCGCTCACGAAGTACATCGCCGTACATCTGAACAAAACGATCACTTACCCAAAAGCTCTTGTGCAAGCGGTCGACTTTGTGACCGCTTTCGTATTGGAGATTATAAAAGCCACTATCTGGAGAATAGATAGATGGTGCCAAAGTTTGAATGATTATCGACTCACTCGTGGTTCCCGGGCGCTTTCGTTTGGGAGGGGGGGAGAAGAAAACACTTTAATGGCCAAGCTTGTTAGTGTGATTATTATTGCAGCGTACACACAATCCAGCGTGATGCAAACAAAGCGACCCCCCCCCCCCCCCCCACACACACACACACCCAGAGGCTCCCGTTGCTGCAGTGTGAAGTCAGTTGAGGTCATTATCACGATTTTATGAATGCAGACCGTCGCGGATAAACTATTCATGAAAGCGGTCCGCGGCAGACGCGCTGATTAGTCCGACATCTCTTTGAGGGAGCGTTTAATTAGTCCCCCACCTTGTGTGTAAAAGCTAATACTGCTTTTTAAACACAACAGGAGATGAGAAAAAAAATACAGAAGAAGAAGCATTGATCGTGTGCGATCAATAGAACATGGCCCCCAGGTCCTGAGGGTTTGAACATTCATGAACGTTGTTGCTGTAAAATGCTTTTTTTTTTCTTCTTCCACGGACCCCCCCCCGGGCCTCCGAGATTGGGCACGTTTAGACCTTTTCAGCATGGCGTCATCGCTTGACATTCAGGTGGTAAAAGAAAGCGCTTTCTCTCTCTTTTATTTGAGAAGAGGGCGAGACCTGGGGCACCTGCAACAAGTAACGACATAGATTCCCATAGGTTCCACCAGATTAATTTATTTTGTTGATTGATTTTTTTTGACAAGGGTAGAGATACAAACAAATAAAAAAAAAAAAACCTAAGCTTGATCTGGCAGCATGACTCATCCTTGTTTCAATTCAGGTCTGTGGTTGTCAGTCCCTTTTCTGCCAGCTGGACGTTTCCTGGCAACTATGGCTCACAAACATTCCCAAACAGCGTTTACGTGAGAGTCGGGGAAGCGCCTAAAACGGGAAGTCTTAGCGAGTGACGGGTGAGTTAAGGTGAAGCGGGGCGGGGAAAGCGAGGTGACGACACCCGTGTGAAACTGAAGGCGTCGAAGCGGCGGATGGCTGTTGACGTAACGCGTGAGGTGCCTGTCACTTTGACTTCTGTCACCCGCACCTTGCGCCCTCCCCCTGGTATCCCCAAAAGACCCCCGACTTGCTGCTGGGATCAGGCCTGTAACTTGGTGTCACATCGTGCCAGATTGGATCTGATTGGCTGTTGGCAGTGTGGACCCGCCCACTGTAACATCCGTGACCAAACATGCTGCAATGACACTTGATGATTTTCCACTTGCATCAATCGTATTAATCGCCCTTTTCCAATGAAGGAAGTTTTTCCGGAACCTTCTGATTTCTCCTCATCTGTGCTTCTACCCAAAACTACCAAAGTAAAAAAAATCACCAGGGGTCGAACCCTTTCCGCTAGGCTGTGGAACTTTTGAGGGGCAATTGTGATTGTTTGCACACCATTCAACTAGCCAGAACTTTGAGGTATGGCAGATGCGATGCAATTCTGTTGGAACCTTTGAGTTCTAGGAATTCTTGTAGCCAGGAACTGAAGTTTTCTGTGCTATTCTTGGGAAGGGGTCTGTTGCTCAAGAGCGATGACTGACTTTCACACTTCAATGCCAGTTCACTCTCAAGTTAATATTTGAGGAGTACGGCATATTTCATCCAGGATACTTTGATTTAGAAAACACTTTCAATGGTTACACCATTAGGTACACCTTCAGTCTGAGGTCATCCATTGTTTTTGTTTTGCAGTTATCCTCATTAAGGTCATAGGTGAACTGGAGCCTATCCCAGCTGACTTTGGGCCAATCGCAGGCCATACAAGATTAGCAAAAATCTGCGAGTCATTGATGCCGCACCAATAGGGTTTTGATTTGCCTAGAGAGCTCACAAAATGTTGAAAAATTACTTCATTTTTTGCATCAAATAAAGTTCCTCACTTCACTTCAGAAATGGTTCCTTGGTGTCGTGATGCCACCAGGTGGCGCCAAAGAATCTGCAAATAGGTGGCGAGTCAGTGAGAAATTAGAGGTTAGCTTCCAGAAAAGAACATGTGAATTCGCACACTCACATTCACACCTACGCACAATTTGATTTTCAGTGATCCAGAGTACTCAGAAAAAATCGACAAAATCACAGAGAAAGAAAACTCTACCCAGGAAGGCAGGACCCGAGATTCAAACACTGAACTTCAGAGCAGTGAGGCAGACGGGCTAATCACTCACACACCACGCTGCCCTGATGATTTTTTTTCAGCATCTGATAAGTCCAATTGGAACACATTAAAAAAATCAATTTAGAGAAGAAGAAGTTCTTGGGTAGAGTTGTTGGTTGGGTTAATGAATATCTGCTGGTCTCCAGTAATTCCCATTATTAAAACATAAAAGTAGACGGCAACAATCAGACATCTGGAGTCGAGTTCCGCCACGATATCCTTTTCTCCCTTCAATTTATTTGACGAATTGTTTAATTTCTGTGGAAACTTATGTAAAACAGTTTTTTCAGTTCCTTCTCCGCAGTCATAACCACCGCTAATGTTTTGATTTGAGTCAATTACAATCCAATGACCTGGCAATCAAATGACTTTTTTTTTTTTTTCATTTTTCTTTCGGGGGTAAAGTTAAAACCTACCGTAAGCTTTACGAGAGAGCTTAAATATGACCTTCCCTAAAACTTTGAATAAATGGATCAAAGAATACTGTGACAGTTTTGCTATCAAATGTGACCAACTGCTCTCCTGTTGTGAATTTTGCCGTTCAGCTCCTTGTTCGAGAACTGCATGATTGAGGTCCATTGAGGAAAGCCAAGTATCCCTAACTTTTTGCATTCCAGGCATACGTTCATTTGTTAGCAGGCACAGTCCGACGAAATAAATCCTGCCGATTATTGCGTCACAACTAAGTGATAAATGCGTGAAGTGGGGAACAGCACTTTAAACATTTAGTTCAGTTATTGCGACGAGAACGGCAGCGATCCAAACTATCCGTTTGCATGGGTAAAATTTGAGCACAGACGTGAAATGAATGATGTACACTCCAGTCCCCGCAGAGAAATGCAGCGCGGCAGTTAATCCTACAAAAGTTTCAGATGCTGATCCGTTTTTTTTTTTTTTTTTTTTTTGGCAGAGTGATCCGCTCCTAATGATGATGTTTGACAATTAGCTGCGAAAACTGCGCGAATATTTCCCCCCTTCGTCTTGGCAGCCGCACGGCTTGGCAGAGCGCGCCGTGTCTAGCGAGTGCGGCTTCCTGGCCAAATCAACATTTATGATAGACTATCCCAGATGGGCTCTTGCAGATGGCCGCGCGATCTGGCCTCAGTTGGGACTTTTTCAGGCCTTCCCCAAACAGAGCGCAAAAAAAAAAAAAAAAAAGCATTTGTGAAATATAGTAGACGTCGCGCCGGATTGCACGCGTTTTGTGCGTCCGCGTGTGTCATTCTCCATCTCGGTATGACCCGGGCGCGGCGCAATCATTCACGGCGACGTTTACTGCAGCTGTTATGTTTGCGGTGCACCCCCTAACTGCGGCGTTAATCATTTCTGGATGCCGGAGAAACACGCCCGTCCCTCTCGCCCCACTCTCACAATTAATCCGCGTCTTCCACGCTCGGAAGGGTTAACACGGCGAGACGACGAATGATTCCCGACCGTCCGGGAAGCCGCGTAAAAGCGCGGCGGGATTGATCGATTGCTTTGTTTATCAGTCATAAAACTGTTACCAATCTTTCTTCTGCATCCCTCTCTTCCCGGGTAGCAGTTTGCTATCTGGACGATTATACATTCATTAATGCATGGCTTGTTGCGCGTTAGTCAAATGATCCGTGTTTGACTGGGACGCGGCGAACGTTAAGATTACCGCGCAGATGCCCGTTGAGGAATCTTATAATTACCAGTGCAGCTTCTCTGCGTTAGCGATGGAAGGAAGGTTAGGGAGTGACAGCGGAGAAGAGCGAGGGTGTGACCGGACTGAAAATAAAGAGAGCTGGTGTAAAATCGCAAACAGGATGTGCTCCGTCGACCTAAGCGAGCCTCTGGAGAGGTCACCGCTATCCTCCATGTTTGGACCGTTTGTTTGGCTGTTTTCTTTTTTAGCATCTAGAGGAGGGTCTGCCGTCCGTGTCTCCATCCCTCCCGGTGTCCGCTACCCCATCGGCGTTGAATAATACATCCAGACGCACTGTCAGAGATGATATGACCCTGAAACTATTGGATTTCACATTAAAAGCCCCAGCGCCGCGGATGAGAGGCGAGTTGTGCAGACAGTTTTGTTAATCTATGCTCAGACCTTGCCTGAGGTCGTGCAGCGCCGAGGTAAACGTGGCTCGAGTTATGGTACGTATGTCCGGCCAATTACCGAACTGGAGTGTTTTGACCGTGCAAATAAAAGATGAGGGTACGTAACACATACACGCACGGGCGTGTACATCGGGCTCAGGGACAGAGTTTTGTCCTAATTGCTTCAGACCAGGAAGTTATTTTTCTCATCAGATTGTTTCTTGTAACTTCCCACATTGTGATTTTAGAAGAAACAACTTGGATACTCATCACTGATTTACAGTGAAGAAAATAAGTATTTGAACACCCTGCTATATTGCAAGTTCTCCCACGTAGAAATCAAGGAGGGGTCTGAAATTTTCATCGTAGGTGCGTGTCCACTGAGAGAGAAATCATCTAAAAAGAAAAATCCCGAAATCACAATGTATGATTTTTTTTTTTTAACGATTTGTGTGATACAGCTGCAAATTAGTATTTGAACACCTGAGAAAACCAATGTTAATATTTTGTACAGTAGCCTTTGTTTACAATTACAGAGGTCAAATATTTCCTGTAGTTGTTCACCAGGTTTGCACACACTGCAGGAGGGATTTTGGCCCACTCCTCCACACAGATCTTCTCTAGATCAGACAGGTTTCTGGGCTGTCGCTGAGAAACATGGAGTTTCAGCTCCCTCCAAGGATTTTTTTATTGGGTTTAGGTCTGGAGACTGGCGAAGCCACGCCAGAACCTTGATATGCTTCTTCCGGAGCCACTCCTCGGTTTTCCTGGCTGTGTGCTTCTGGTCATTGTCATGTTGAAAGACCCAGCCATGACCCATCTTCAAAGAGGTTGTTCCCCAAAATCTCACAATACATGGCCGCGGTCATCCTCTCCTTAATACAGTGCAGTCGTCCTGTCCCATGTGCAGAAGAACACTTCCAAAGAATGATGCTAACACCCTCGTGCTTCACAGTAGGGATGGTGTTCTTGGGATGGAACTTATCATTCGTCTTCCTCAAAATACGGTAAGTGGACTTATGACCAAAAATGTTATATTTGAGGCAAATGCATTCAGTATTGGTACTGCATTTGCTCCAAGTACTTGTGCTCGTTCTCAAACAGAGGTATCAGGGGCCCTGGGGCACCCATAACCGAAAACATATCGTGTTTTAAAGGTATTTACCGTAGTGTACATGTACTGTATGTGGGACGGAACTCAGTTCAAATGTGGAATTGTTTGTGGTTTGATTATGTCTTGAAGTAACAGAGGCCAAATTGTGCGTACGAGGCCCTGTTGCGTCTCACTGTCAATTACTTTGCTAACTATACTGTAGAATGTCAAAATCATATCGGCAATGTCCCACATCCATAAAATCACATTCTTATTCTGCTCAATATAAAACTGGCCTCAAAACAAGAACATTAGAACATTCATGAATATTTTGTAACAACTCATTGATTTGGCTCTAATCAGGGAAGTTCAGTCAAACACAGACTACATTTAATTAAATCTGCTTGGAATTCATTTTTGTAATTCTTTTAGATTCTGATAAAAGTTTGGGGTGAGACGTTACCCCTTTTGAATTATTGAAACCCTCGATTGTTAATGTTCATTTATTCATTGGCCTTTGCTGAATGTTTAAGAAGAATTATTGATCCGCGCTGGGTAAATTGAGGTTTGGAGCTGACAATATAGTTTCGTTGTGCTGAAAATATTTCGCAAAAGGTGCAAACCTGTTGGTGCAGATTCAGAAAAAGGTGCAGAGGGAAGAGTTTGTTTTTCACTCTTCATCGCTATTGTCTGCTAGCATCGCAGCCATCTGGGACCAACTAGATTGGGTAGATGGAGCTGTTGTGGAGAACCAAAGGCAGATTGTGACTGCTGGTATTGACTTACTACTGCCACCTACTGGACTGGGGTGTCTATTTAGTTGTAATTTAAAAAAGATAATAACTGTTTGGCCTTGGCACGGATCTATTTTCTATTGTGATCTGTTATCCTGTGTGACAGGGGTGTCAAACTAATTTGTGGTTATCATTGTAGTTAACCTGCAGCCCGTCACTAAAATGAAAACAGGAAATCCATTTTGCATAAAACATATGACACTTTATATGCTTTGCTGGGCCATTTACGCGAATGAGGTGGGCTGCATCTGGCCCCCGGGCCTCGCGTTTGTCACACCCATTATCACGTTAAGAAACGAAGGACCAGGCATCTCGGTTTTTGTTTCAATCTACACGCTAACTCCGCCCATTTGCGCACGCGGCCAATCACATTGCACTTCGGAGGCGCTCCCAACGGCCTCACCGGAATATGCGTTCTCGGCGACGGCATCAATTATTGATATTAATGCTCGCCACGGTGTCATAATCGGCGGGTGCAGATCGGGATAAAAGATTCATCAGTGCGCCGCCGCACCGGAGGAAGAGAAAGAGTAGCATGCCGACGCTCTATTTAGGTTGACTGTGTGAGCCAAATAGAGAGCGAGCGTTCCAGTAGGGATTAGATAACACGAGTTCATCAGGTTTACTGTAATGTTTCCTCCCTCCGGCGGGTTTGCTGACATTAACGTGGGCATCGTGTGAGTCCCTCTCACACTGTCTAACCTCACTTAACCACGTGACCTCTCTCTCCCCCATCGCCTCGACAGCAAAGAGACAAGGCGCGACGTTTAATGTCGTTTGTAATCCCTCCTCTGTCCCCGTCGTCTCTTGTTTTTTTTTTTTTTTTTTTTTTTTTTTGCTTCTTTTGACATCGTAAACTGTGCTGGATGTAATCTGCCGCCGCGGATGATCGATGACTCGCCGTCGCTGTTGCTGCGGCCGATGCCGTTGATGTTTCTCGTACGACCGACCCGCCGTCGCGGTTGGCGACACCGACTGTCAGAGGGAGAAAAGGAGCTCGAGGAAAGCGGCGATGGAGAGACTTCAGTGGGAATGGCCGAGTGCGCCTGTTGTTTTATTCCAGGGGATGCTCAAAAGGAACGCGAAGCAGCCTGTTCCCGTGGCGGCGGACAAACTGCTAATTAAAAACTATGGAAAAGGCCTGTGAGGGATACAGAATCCAAAGCAAAGAATCAACAAATGTTATTGGACCGTATGGAATATGTAACATGCGCAGCTGCGAATCTTTGATTATTCCCCCACTTCTTCCCGGCTTCCGTGCCTTCCGGAGGGTTTACACATCCAGTTTTACCCCCACACTCTTGCTGTTCAGAATTCACATTCCCTACTTTGTCGCAGGGTTTTACTTCTAGTGTACTTATGAACATTGAATATACGAATATTTCGGGGATACGGATAACTCGGTGTTCATTAAAACACTTCAGCAAGTGCAAATATACAGTTTCTTTCCCATGATGGAGTTCCATGTTGTGACGCAGGTACAGTTGAAGGTCTCTAACTGTAATACTCAAATCCAATCAAATAATATCTTTCCTACAGAACATAAAAATATGTGCCTGTGATAATCTACACCAGGGGTGTCAAACTCATTTTTGTCGAGGTCCGCATTGTAGTTACAGATACCCTTCAGAGGGCCGTTATGACTGTGAATCCATGAAAATCTTTCGCCTCATCATATTTACCCATGAAATTTATGAACTAGTTTGGGAATCAGAACATCAAGGGTAATGGGGTTTTCAACTATTGATGATGTTTGGGAACACACAAATCCTTGCAATATCTCACCGTTATCATGTATGATAAGGCCATTTGAAATTTTGGTACAGATTTGAACAAAAATCAGGGACGTTGAGATACATGATAACCCTTCGCGGCCAACATAAAATCATGCAGCAGGCCAGATCTGGCCCCTGGGCCTTGAGTTTGACACCTGTGATCTACACTGTTGGTATGTGTTACTGCTCCAACTGTGTTAAAGTATCACTTGTTTGAACGTACATAATAATAGTTACATCGATACAAATTACATTAGCCTGTTTATGACATTTCATATTATATATTAGCATTACGCGAGTGACTAGCTAAATACACGACGTTGAATTTAATTTTTTTACGTGTCAGTTTTTACCGTAAACTTCAACACAATACAAATAGCTTGAAGCAACCACGATTTCATTATTTGGAGGACTATGCAAGGCAAGCGTGTCTTCTTTTAGTTTCACCAAAGTGATGTTATACGGTAGTTATTATTATTATTATTATTGGGAGAGCGCAAGAACAAGTAGCAAAGAATATGTTAAAAAGTACGTTTTAATAAGTTCACCTCGCTTTGAGTCATTTTAAATATGTGTGGGAGGGGTACAACTAAACATATACAGTATATGGTCTTTCATTTTATCTCAGAATGTGTCTGGAACTTCACCGCCACAATCAACGGGGGGCGTTCAGTATATCGGGAGAACTCGGTTGTGCTCACCTTCGCTTGAATAATTTGCATCCCAATTCCTCTTTTACTGCGCTGGCATATCAGAGCTTGGCACTCACCTCTACAGTAAACCCGTCTTGCTGTCATTTGCCACCCCCCGACTTGTGACTCGCGGGGAGGCGCGCAAGACCAAATAAGGGGGCGCTCCGTGGTGAAAAGAGGCGGCTAAAGAAGCACAGGGCTTAGCCGATCAGTAAGACACAAACTCCTCACACCAGCGAGATTTCAGCGCCAGCTTAAAGGCTTCGGGGGAATGGATTTGGCCCTAACATCACATGAAATTGCTTCTTCAAAGTCTCCTTATCAAGCCGCACGGAAAATCTCCAAGTGGTTTTACTGCTAAAAAACATGCAATCACATTTCACACTTTTAAATTACATACTTAGCCATTTTCTTTCGCGGGGCCACGGGGGTCAAGTGCTTAAAGATTCGTCCCCTCACGGTCTTTTTTCCGAAAAGGTGCACTACTTCTGTTATCTTACTTTCACAGCCCAATGACTGTCCGTTCCATGCATATTTCCTGCAGATGAATACTGATGGGCATTAGTGCGGGGCTACACAAATACTCCCCACACACGTATGTAAAACGGCACATTTAAGCCCCCCGACAAACAAACCTCAAAAGAGTTGACGGGACGGGGCGCCTTGAATTGGCGCAAAGCTGAAAGCGGCACCCTAAGCTGACTGTTGTTTGTTCACCTGAAATATGACATATCAGCAGTATTTCCAGTTAAAGCCACCTTTTTTTTCTGCCGCCTTCGACGGTCCCGGCTCCCGAAAGGACACCAAATATATAAAAATAACTATTTGACTGTAGCCAGGAATTTCAATAAAATCCAAAAACCCATGAAATATCCTTTAATATAAATTATTCTTTTAAAGTCGAAGACAGTCCTGATTTTTGTTTTTTGGTGGAGAACTGAAATCCAACACAATTGAATCGGGAACACTGCATACATTTGTAAGTCATCTTTTCTCTACTGGCGACACTCGTTTTGCTGGGGCTATTTACGTTTTATGGATGCATATCTGCGTATTTACCCCTTTCGGGTTGAATTTTTACCTCGTCGTCAGACATGCATATCTGTTGGTGTCATACTTAGCTTTCAGGCCGACTAATGTGCATCCCACCAACACGATCAGATAAATAAGATGTGGCAGGTTGAATTTATTCATGAAAAGAAAAGCGTATTGAATGCTTTGTGACTGCTGGGGACCAACCCTCCCATCTCCCCCCTTCGAGACTCAACATTGATGGCGGTAAAAGACACAATCAATGTTGCTTGGACCGCTCCCTGCGAGGCATTCACGGTCTGAGGAAAAGACCGAGGCACTTTTCATAGCTGCCGGTCAGAAAAACACGCAGAGACGCGTGGACGGTATTGTTGGTACGGTTCCGTGAAAGAAAGAAAATACACAAAGGTCATTGAAAGAATCCCTTGGTAGTCTTGAGACTTCATTGTGCTCTGCGCACATTCAAGACACCTTGTGCCAGATGTCGCAAAGCAGCCCCAGATCGGAACAAAGCGTCGTCCATGTTTCTCAGTAGGTGGAGTGTTCGTGTTTGTGTGTGCTTCATTGGGCTTGCCAGAAAGATACAATTTGGTCTCCTCTATCCAAAAACCTTTTGTGGCTTCACAATATGCATTCAGTTTGAAGTTATTTCTGTAACGATTGTGGGGTTTTCTCTCTTCACCGAGGTGGGGGTAGCAAGAAATTTCTCCACTGTATCAACGCCGAAATGACAGCATTTAGAGCGCACTCCCTGGAACTATAAAAGCGAGCGTGTGATGGACTTTGTCAGGTTGTGATTGTTTGTTTTGATGGGTTGGGAAACATTGAGGGAAGAAACGAAAACATTTTTAGCGTTCCGCCTCGTTGCTTGTTTTTGCCCGAGAAGACTCACCGAGCACTGCTTCGAGACACCTAATCGTACAAACAATCTGAAACGAGCACAATTTGGACTGGATCAATATTGCGACAACGGAAAGTGTCTGTGATTACAAAGTGGGTATTTACTGGATCGAAGCGGCTCATATATGTACAAATGATTCAACGGAAGGGTTTGAAGTCGTTGCTATTTTAGTGCCCCAAAGATGCGCCAACCATAGTTTCTGCGCTTCAAACACCGGAGTTCGAACCGTGCAGCCGCACATATCGCACATGCCAGAAAGTGCGACTGCACTCGAGTAGTTTAACTGTATTTAATTGTTTACCTTCACATTTCAGTGAAGTGAAATGAACGAGCTCTTGGCGGGGTTATGTGAAAACCTGAAAAGATGCTAATGGTTTGAAGATCTGGGTCAGTTCTTTGCTCAATAACAGCAAAATGTTCTGTCTCCCTCTTCAGTTGGTTATATAGGAATGAATCACAGATCCAGACAGAACATGACTCATCACTCCCCTGCTGTCCTCTACTCTTCCAGCACTTTTCATCTCTGCCTCTACTCCCCACCCCCTTTTAGCAGAGCAAAAAAACAAAACAAAACAAATACGTTCCCACCAGCAATAGACACAGTCTAGGATGTCGCCATGCAATTGACCCACCATGTTGAATAACCTGAGATACATAACCGAGGTCACATACATAAACACACTTGTCTTGCTGAATGTGGGTCACTGGGCACAGGGAAAAAAAAAAAATAATAATAAAGCAGTCATTTCAGATGATTTTGCCGGAATCAATGGGCTTCTGTGTCTCAGCATGAAAGCTAGTATTTGCCTCGGTGATCCTATGAAAAGACCTGATTGTGGGCCAGATTAACTGGCACAGGGATGATGATGATTATGATGAGGATGATGATTAAATCTCTTTCTCACACTCACCTCATGCATTGTTGGATAACGGTGAGGCAACAACGACAGCTTGGAATGTGTATGTAAAACGTCAACTTTGACAGGCCACTGTCGTACGTCGTGTTACGCTCGCAAAATGAGGAGTGAAAACCGGCGCTAAAAGTGACTCAACACTCATCAGCCACTTCAGTCAAACGGCGTCAATTTTGCAATGAGGGATGGTTTGAATTTATGTGGTTCTTTATTGGCGGCACGGTGGAGTAGCTGGTTAGGGCGTTGCCCTCTCAGTTCTGAGGAGTTCCTCCCGCATCCCAAAAACATGCAACATTCATTGGAGACCCTGAATTGCCCCTAGGTGTTATTTTGAGTGCAAATTGTCTATCTCCGTTTGCCTAGCGATTGGCTGGAAACCACTTCAGGGTGCTCCTCCCCAATGATAGCTGGGATTGGCTCCAACACTCCCATGACCCTTGTGAGGATAAGCGGCTCAGAAGACGGACGGCTGGTTCCTTATAAATAACTGACACAAACATTCGCCATTGTCTTACTTAATGGGTTTTAATGTATGCTAATAGGTTTGCAACTTGAAAAATATCTCATTATCCTCCCATATTTTGTCTGTGGTCCTATTCTCAAGACTTGATTATTGAGAATCAAGATTTCTTTTTACATATTGTGTCATTCTAAGTGGCAATTGGATCCGAACAGAGTACTAGTTTTTTTTAACCTTCTTTTCTGTGTAGTCCATTATAATGGATGCTTTCTCACATTTTCAAGGTACGATGTCGCTCTCCTCCACGCGTCTCACACACACACACACACACACACACCACACACACACACACACACACATTGCATCTTTGATAGAAATCCCAATGGTGAACTTCTATCAACTCCGGCAATAACGAGCTGTCACGGCCTTCCGTGATCTGTCTGTCTGGATGTGTCAGTGTGGCAGGCAGGCAGACTGAATGTGGGTTCCCCACTTCCAAGGCCTGCCAGTCAGCACCGGGGGCACCTCAGACGGCCCGGTGTCGGCGCGGGATCATATCTGAAGGCTGACACTGGATCAGAGGCGGGGGGTGGGGGGGACACACTAATTCGGCGTTTGACCCCAGCTTCGTGGACGGGAAAATAGAAGGCCGGGACGTTAAAAGGGATGACAGCTAAATGCCAAATTGGTTGTCTCGGGACTCGGCAGGGTTTCATATCTCAGCGGCTCCTATTTTCAAGATAAGAGACAGATGGGAGTTATTAAAGTTTTAACCCAGATTTATAAACACGCATTTACATGCGGGAATGAGTTGAAAGGAAGTCGGCGGGCACCTTGAATATCGAAAAGTCACCGCGCTACAACGATGATGAAGATAAACCTAAATAAGCCTCTCAGATAAAACCTGGCTGCAGCCATCACGACACCCCCCCCCCCGCCCCCCATTTAATGTATTCCCTCCACATTGCGTGAGATGTATTATCTAGCCCTCCTTATTGTGGCGGTGATAAATGTAGCGCACGTTAACTCCGGGAAAATGCGTTTCTCCTATTTCCACAATAAAGGCACCTTACTTTCTTCTGACCTTCAGCTGGGCTGCAAAGCCAGCACAAAATATGCATTTAGAAGAAGCAGCGGCAGGAACGCTTGGGAGACTCGGAGGAGATTGCTTTCCTTTGTACGCCACCGTGCAAGAACATGCATCACTGTCTGCCTCCGACAGACCACTAATACGGGCAAATATTAAGTAGAATCAGCAAATAAATAGATGGAGCGCGGCTAGCTCTGCGACAGATGTTGGCCGTTTTGCGCGGAGCTCCGCTGTCACGTCATTAGTTGACTCCCTCGGCCGAGCGGTGAAGCGAAGTGTCGGGTGGTCGGGATGGGATTGGTCGAGGACGACTTTGCGGTTCTTTTAACGGTCCTCTAAAAGGCCTCCGCATCTTGCTGGAATCAGATTCTTGGGACAGATGAAAGTGAGGTGAACTTTCATCAGAATCAGGATGAGCTGAGGGACTGGCCAAAAGCTGCGATTAAAAAAATATATATCTAGATTGGAGAAATGGAAAGGCGGCACGGTGGAGCAGCTGGAAAGCGTTGGCCTCACAGTTCTGAGGACCTGTGTGGAGTTTGCATGTGGCTGCGTGGGTTTTTTCCAAGCACTCCGGTTTCCTCCCACAATCCAAAAACATGCAACATCAATTGGACACTCGAAATTGCCCCTAGGTGTGATTGTTTGTGCGGTTGTTTGTCTCGATGTGCCCTGCGATTGTCAGTTCGGGGTGTACCGGTTGACAGCTGGGATAGGCTCCAGCACTCCCCGCAACCCTCGTGAGGATAAGCGGCAAACATTTTGGATGGATGGAAATCTCAAACTAGAGAGACACAAAGTGTGTCCAAAGCAACTGTTTGGTGCATTCTTCAAAAGCTTAAAGCATGACCGTGGAAGACAGTGACAGACGCTTGGAGAAAATGATCGTCAAATCCTTTCCTTGGTCAAGAAAAAAACATTTTCAACAGAAGTCAAGAAGACACTTTTTCCACAGTCACTCTGTGATTGATTGGCAACCCATTCGGAGTATAGTTTGACTTTTTAGCTCGAAGATTCGCCAGTTTTGATGACAAATGACCCCATTCATTGTGAAAATAACATTTTCTTTCTTATTTTCTACCAAGTTATTGCACAGCGACTCTCCTTATTATCCTTTGTCTCCACGAACGCCACACTTACGCGACTGACCTTTGGAGGTAAAGCCTCTCAGTTTCAGGCTCGCTGCGTGACTTCAGGGTTCGCCGATGAACACGTGTCGGGACTTAAATGAGTAAAAAGAAACTTACTCCACAAGAACAATCCCCCTTGATGAACCCCCCCGCGGGAACGTTGCAGATTTGTACAGGGCCTCCGCTGGTGATATCGAACATGTCGCCATTCCGTTCTAATGGCGCCGGGTCATCAAGCGGCGCTCCGAATGGAAAACAAGAGAAACGCGTATTGATCTGGAAAATGTCTTGTTCTGTTATTTTCAAAGCCTTCATCTGTTATTTTTTTTCCTCCTTAAAGGCAGCTGGGCCTCAGGTTAGGCTGGTTTATAAAAGAGCTCTGTGATCAAAGTTTCATATACCTTCGTGTGTGTTCATGCATGTATCAAATTTGGTCAGCTGCAGAATACATACGAGGCGGCGGGAGAGTCGTATATCTGGCCAAGTGCGGCCAATAAAGTATAATTCACGAGTGTTACAGCGCCTGTGGATCGTAGTCATTACTTTTGTGTCGGTGTGCGTGTGCTATATCAGGGCTCAAAACAACAGCCTTCATCGCTATATTGATTGCCCGACATCTTCAGAAATGTTTTTTTTCCTCCTTTGGCGAGCAAAAAAGAGAAAGATGGATGGTGTAAGAAGAGAGGAAAAGCATCTCGAAGTCTTAATAGCGCAGTGTGTGAGACACGTCTGTATTGTTCCGGTGGCGGGGAGCCGGACGGCAACGGCGTACCGGTTCAGGCCCATTTCCCCTGTCAAGAGTCTAAATCCAATCTTGAGACCAGTGTGATGTACTGTAGAGTATCCCATGTTGTTTCTCCGAGCAGACAGTATACCGCATTGTTTTTATGTTCGTCAGCAGAAAAATTCCTCGCTCGGGCCCACAGTTGCTTCTCTGTGGACACGCCGCTAATGTGGTGCATGTGATGGAACGTTTTCATGTGATCGCCGTCCATCTTTTTCGAAGAAGCACCCCAACGCAGGCTCGCCTCAAGCCGTGTTGGCATTCAGCGCTTCAATGTCACGTCTGACGCGCGCGACTGACACAAACACATCAGATGTAAGAAACCTGAAGTCGTCATAAGTTCAAATTCAGTGCTCGTCAGGGAAGACTTCGTAGAAGATTTTGGAGAGCGTCTGTGGGAAACTTTGTCCGTTCACCTGGAAGAACATTAGCGAGGCCAGAATTAACTGCCATTGGATAGCGTGGCAGAGATTCTTCCACACCAAACTCATCCAAGCATGCTTTATGAACCTGGCTTTGAGTCGTGCTGGGGGGGGAAGAAAAAGAAAGATCCTTCCACAAACTGCAATTGCTGTTTTTGGCCTGTTTGAAGGTCAAACAGCAGCCCAAAAAAACGAATCATTTACTCCTAGAATACACACTGCAAGTATTATTTGTCTTTTTTTGATGTATCAATCTAGTATATATTTTTCTGTCAATTTTTTTGCCTTGATACAATTATTTGCAGTGACAGTCCCTCAGTTGTCATTTTGTTTGTCTTCTGGAGCAGTATCCAAAATGGACGTGTAGTTTTTCAGAAGGTTACACCTGAGCCCTCACTCTTCCATTTATTTATACATTGTTCATCGTTCCTGCTAACCTTTCCTAAAAGGTTTAAACCAACGTGCGGCAAAATCTTGTCGACAAGTTCCAAAGAGTGAAAACAGGTGCTCTGAAAGTGCTGTCACGATCGTGAATGCCGCAACCGGGAAAGCGAAACAGTCGAATATTTTCCAGGAAGATCAGAGGGCATCTGTGTCCGCCAAAATCGCTAAAGTAGTCTTGAAGTTTTTTACAAACCTGTCCAGCTGCGCGTTGCTTTATCTGCCTGTAAAAAACGAAGCAAAGATTTTGAAATATAGTCAAGTGCAAAAGTATTGGGACACCTTGCCATCGTAGCGACAGGACAGGGATGCACTAATCTCAGGGAAGACCTAATTTAAGAGTTTGGAGCGTGCCCTTGGAAACCTTATCCATTTGCCCGGCAGAACATTTGTGAGGTCAGAAGCCGCCGAAGTTGAATAGCACAGCATTAAATTCAACATTTGCTCCCAGTTGCCAAACATATGTTTTGGACGGATGTCAGGTCAGGTGTGCTAAAACTTTGTCACGATGTGCTCAAACTGTGCCAAAGTCAAATAGTCAAAGTTTTTCCAGGCACGACGGCATTTTCCAGATAGATCAGAGGGCATTACTGTCTGCCAAAGTCACTAAAAGTGGTCCTTTTGAAGTTTTCACAAACTTCTCCAGCTGTTCGTTGCATTTTCAGGTCGTGCAAAAGGGAGCATGTGCAGAATTTTCCTTGCCATATGGCCCTGAAAAAGGTGCTACAGGGACGCATCCTCCAGCCAGAACACGCACCTTAAAGACGGTTCCCGCATTACTTCATCCCGGCCAGTGTCGTAACTGTGATTCCGTACAAAAGCACTTTATGCGTCCCCGGAGAGGAATCAAAGAACATGTGCGCACGTGTGAGTCGCCCACTTGTTTTGGGCCTGTTGCAAGTCAAACGGCAGCCGCAGGTCACCGCCGAGATCTCGTTGAATTACTAATTGAAAAGTCCTAATCCACTCAGCCGCAAATAGAATCCCCTTTTGCCGGCGCATGCCTCACTTTCGAAAGGAGCAGCAACGCGGCGCGTTTTCAGCGCCGGAATGTCTGTTGCGTGTCGCTCTGCTGATTTTCCTCACATCAGCACTCATTCAATCTTTCTTTACTCCGTCAGGCTCCTCGCGGACCGCTCGTGAACTTGATGGAACCTCGGAATTTTTATGCAGGCGGCTGATATACGGGCGTATTAAAGAGGGGGCGCTTTCCGTGGGACGAGCACGGTTTAATCTAAACCTAAAGATACGGCTCCCCGGGGTGGGGGGCCCGCGCCGTAATCACGGCGGACTGTCGACGGGGCCTCGCCGTCGCTCCGTCTCGATCTCATTTGATCATCATCTGCATTGCAATTATTGAGCAGATTGCGACGCTATCTGGCTCCTCGGTCATCAGAGGCGGGGCCGGATGAGATGCGGCGTTCCGGGGTTACGACGCTAGCACGCCATCTTCTCGCTGTGCAGAAAATACAAACAAATCTCACGGTGATTAAAGTGGATGCGCAAGGGCGGTGGTTGCAATGAAGAAGGTGAACAAATTTTAACGCGCGTGCCAATATTGTACAGTCACTTTTTATTACTTAATCAAGCAGTCACGCTAATTATGTAATAGCCCCGTATATTTCTTCGCCGTCTCCTCTCATTTACATATTTACAACCATCTTAATGAGGAAACTAAAAAAAAAAGCGGAGCGGCCCGACGCGGACTCTCCCTTGATATCATTGATTTATTTATACTCTTCGAGTCGGATTGATCTGTATTCCTGCCAGCGATTGGGAAAGGATTGGATTCAGTCTCTCGGGTTTGTAGGAGTAAACAAGTGTCCCTGAGCATATTTGAATTGAATGCGCACAGAAATGTCCTTGTAATTTGCTGAGCGGGACGAAGAATGAGAGAATTCTTCGGAATAAGAAGTGAAAGGAACGAAGACGACTTCATAGGAAAGTGTAGCCGCGAGGCCGTTTCTTCAATGACCTCTCTGCAGTGGTGCAGAATAATGAAAATAAGTGCGTCCATTAGACAAGTTAATCTGATTTGGTCCATGTTTTCATCTCGGACTGAAGTTCCCTTGTTCTTGTGCTTTTTTTTTTTTCACAAGTACTCCACAGGGTCTCACACAAGCACGTGCACACACACACACACACACAAATTGTCATGTTTTCATGGCTTCAGGGTTACATTTCATTGATGCACATCAATTTCCTCGGGGCTTACCCGAACCGTAATCTTCGAAAGTATATTCATTGTTGTCCACGTACAGTGTATACGCCGCGTCCACAAAAGCAGCCAATTATAGGGACACAATTCCATTCACGGCGTTGTCACAGTTTACAACCAAAAGCGCAAAATGGTGGTGATGATAATAGACAGAAGCCAGGCTACTTGTGGACAGTGAGCCAATTAAAGCAGCTCATTCAAAGCCCTTTCTTGGCCTGTCATTGAGTGATTTATTTCCAGATGAATATCGGTGTAACATTTCGGATTCGTATGCGTCACCGAGATGAAATGTGTCCTGGCAGCAAGTGACATCCGCTGAGGCCACGAGCATCATGTGGTCACACCGTCTCATACTCTTATGTTGAACTAGTCGTCAATACCGATCCCCATAGGAAAAGAAAGTTGTTGGGTTTTTTTTTTTTAAAGAGCTTTCATATGATTTCGACAGCCCCGCCATTGGATATAAGTTCAATTCGTCACTCTTCTCTCAAATCATCTTTCCTCATTGAGATGTATGAAAATCCAATGAATCTGTTCCAACCTCCTCTGAAAACCCGACAATTTTTTTTTTCTTTTTAACAAGCGAACTAAACGTATACTGTATACAGAACTAGGAAAAAACATGCTCCCCTCGTGTCTTCATGGAGGCAGATTGGCGTGGTGGTTCCACACATACATACAGTGTTGCTTCTCTCCACTGTTCCATCGCTCCGTTTACTCCCTCCCTCTTTTCACGAAACCAACACAGGATTCCTCTCAGCTTTCCAGCAGAAAGAGCAAAATTTACAAGAGGAGCACAGTGGATGGATGAGTAGCGCTGTTGTGTGCTGCTGAACAGCCCCCTTTGACTGCAAAACCAAAGGTCAGGGCACGGCTCCCAAAGCCCGCAGGCCTCCTTGGTTTTTCTGTGTGTCCCAAAGTGTTTGCGCATGCATTTGTCTTCATCCGCTGTGTGTGTGTGTGCTTGGGATGCATAATGCTTTGCCTGTTAAATTTGCTGATAATTCCGTGCCATACCGTGTTTGATTTGGATTCAACTGTTTTGGTGGCACATGACTTGTCTCATGACAAACCGGCATGGGGGCTAAGTCTTTTTTATACCCACTGCAAACCATCACGTTCGTCTGCGTTGGTGTCAACTGTACTTCGGCGATGAGCAACTTTTTTGTATGGTGATTGACTCGCCGAGATGTTTCTGTGGTAGCGCGCTTTCATTCTGTTCCATCCCATGATCCTCTCCGCCCAGTTTAATTAGTGAAAAGTGGAGACATTTAGGGGTTAATAAGATTAGACTTGTCATTTCCAGAAAAGCGTCTCGAACAAAATGAATAATTTTATTCCTCTTTGAGCTCACCTTTACCTTCCTGTGCGTATTAAATCATAGGCCATAGGAATGACGCATGGAATACAAATGATCTTCAGAGTCTTTCAGAGACCCTTAATCTAATGGTTTGAGCAGATTATTCAATTTGTCTGAAGTTAAGACTCACTGGCATTTACAAATCACAATTAAATGCGCCCTACCTTGAAGTTAAAAGAAGTGGGACGCGGGAAACGTGTTTTTTTTAGCGCAAATGACAAATTACACTTGAAAGGATGATTTATTTTACTTTTGTGAGCAAATATATTGGAACAGATACTCTTAATGAGTAAATCGAATCTGAATCTGCATTGATTCTGTGACTGTTTTGTGATTCTTTCTCAGTTCTTACATTTTTGGAGGTGTCATAGCCTCTTAAC
Source organism: Syngnathoides biaculeatus (assembly GCF_019802595.1). Lineage (NCBI taxonomy): Eukaryota > Metazoa > Chordata > Actinopteri > Syngnathiformes > Syngnathidae > Syngnathoides > Syngnathoides biaculeatus. The sequence goes on along the minus strand of NC_084640.1, from coordinate 11,534,444 downwards.
CAGGTAGCGTATTTACATTCTCCATCGGGTTTTCTTCTGGGGATTTACTTGGACAGCCTTAATTCATCAAGTTCTGATGAACTCCTTAGTGGTTCTGGACTGGAAGTGTGTTTTGAATCTTTATCTCAGTGCAGTATTAAAGATCAGTTAATTTCCACCATTTCTCGTTAGTCCCGTTGTGTCTACCAATCACCTGCATCAAGGCACTCGTTTCTTGTCCAGGTGGGTCTCGTTGTCTTGGGACCCCATGCATGCAAATGTGGTTTCCCAATCAAAAATCGTTCTTCAAAGGTGGGGTTCAGTGAGTTTTCTGTTCTGACATCCGTCTGGGATGGGAGGACGGGGGTTGCTGTTAGGCTTTCTTCTTTCTTCTCCTTTTCCTTTCGGCTTGTCGCAATAGGGGTCTCCAAATTGCGTCCATACCTCCACTGGTATTTCATCAGGGCCAACTGTCTTTCCATTTTTCATCCTGTTCAGCGCCTTTCTAACTTCCCCCTCACTTATCATTGCCACTTCCTGGTCATTCACACTTGCCTCTTCTACTCTTCCTTCTTTACCATTTTCTTCATTCATTAACTTCTCAAAGTTCTCTTTCCATCTACTTAGCACACTACTGGCATCTGTCAACATGTTTCCATCGGTATCCTTAAGCACCTTTACTTCCTGCACATCCTTCCCATCTCTATCCCTCTCTTTGGCCAACCTGTAGAGATCTTTTTCTCCGTGTTTCATATCCAATCTGGTGTACATGTCGCCATATGGTTGCTGTTGGGCTTTCCTGATCAGAAATCATTCGCCAACAGGGAGGCTGCAGCGTTTCCATAAACCCATTCCCTCCCTCTGTTTCCTAAAATCTTCACATTTGCTCCTTCGCTTTGACGCCCCTGTTCGCACCTAATGTAGTGGCAAGTGAAGACGGGATTTACATGCAATGAGAAGGCTACGCGAGGTGCCACCCACCATTAGAACACCATCTCTGAAGGACATCAGACCAATAACCTTTCAGTTATTAAAGATCCACATGACTGCCTGAGTGATAGATACATACCAGGCGGGACATAACATTTAGGATGCGAGATGCACTTGTGCTTCTATAAAAAGTCAATTGGATGAAAAGGCATTAAGGAGGCTCAGATGGCTTTCGGGATACAGAACGTGGCAATTGAAGTATTGAGGGACGAAATGAACATCTAGGTCACGGGAGGCTGTGAAAGCACATAGAGTCGCAGCGGTAACTACCAAATAAATCCAGACACAGTTTTTTGAGTGACAACACACTTTAAGGCTCGGGGTTGAACATCAAAACGTCATTTGCAGTCGTGTTGAGGAGGAGGAGGGTGAGTTGAGGGTAGGGGAGAAGAGGTGTGCAAGTGTTTCATCGCCAGTCTCCAAAAGGTGCAAGTCGGTAATGGGTGCTACCCGCCTTCAAATGTCTCCATCATCACGACAGTCAGCACCCCGCTACTAGCTCGCAGGTGGAAGGTAATAACACTTTCATGACACAGGACGGCCAGTGCTAAAGGGAAAAGCTCTGGAGGTCAAAGTTCGGCCTCTTCGGGACCTGAAATCACATCAGGGTGCACTTATCCTCGAGCAAAAGCCTCCCGCCCCAAACAGATATGTGTGCCTCTCCTCTTTTTTTTTTTTTTGGTTTTCAATTATTGCTCTTGATACCTTTCGGAATGTAGCGTTCAGGAACCTCTCAGTGATATATACGGCCGGTGGCAAGGTGAGAGTCCCCGTCCCTTCTTAATTCAGTCCTCGTGGTTGAGTGCTCTGGCGCTGGAGCACTGATGGATGACGCAAGGCTCATTAGGAAGCGACAACAAAATCAATAGAGCAGGCGAAGAGGTGTCAGCGTTCCACACGCACTAGTAAAAAACACACACACACACACTGATAGGCGTTTCACTGACGGAGGCGTATGTGAAATTTTGGGCTTTGAAGTGCGCGATTGACGCTGATGGACACTTCATGGATGATGCTCAAAATGTAATATACGAGGGCCGGCCTCCTTGTTTGTGTGAGACATCACCGAGGACATTCGCAGGAAGGAGGCAGACGGCGGGGTTTTTGCTACGCAGAGTGTGACCGCGTTCTCAAAGCGTGATATTGGGGAAAAAAAAAAATGTAAAAAGTCATATTGCTGATTTGCCATACATATCAAGTTTGGCTTGTGAGAGAGAGACAAACAGACTTCTTTGGTGCCCCAACGTCCCACGCTGCAAATATTATGATCACTTAATATTAACGCTGGATTTCCCTGAGGGACCAATTCCAATTTAAGCTCAAAATCCTTTTTTATTTTTTATTTTTTTTTTAATATTGATCTTTCCATATAAGTGACACATGACTTGTGTCAGAAAATCTCCGAAGTGGGAGTCAGCACAAACCGGCCTCCATTTACAATGTATCTGGTTGACCTCAAAAAAGGTCAGATCTTCAGTTGGGTATTCTTGGGATCGATTGATTGATTGATTTGATTGATTACTTTCCAACAGATTTTTGTTAATACTGACTGATTTCACTGGAATGTAACACATTCTCCCAAAGACGGAAATTTTCGCTGCTCGTTCAATGTTGCTGCCGTCAAAAAAAGTCAGGCACACCTGCGACAGATATTTTCACATTCACAAAGTCTTCTTGGGAGCAATTGCAATTTATTGATTTGTACAATGTTACACATTTTATGACTTAACTACTTCTGTAGACTGTTTTTTTTTTTTTTTTTTTGGAGGCGATAGAGTCGACGCGCTTATCTGCAGGATGGAGGTAGCAATTTTATGATAGCGCACACAGCCGAGCTGCCGGCCACGGTAGGCGACGCCGGTAAAGATATTGCTTCACAGTTTGCTGTTTTCGGCCTCATACGCCGCGCATATCTGTGCGAGCCTCTGCACTCTGCTGTTGATTTCCCAGTTTGACTACAAGCGCCTCGGCAGCAGACGGCAGACTGTCACACCTCTCCACTTCATTCCCCTGGAAAAATACTTCATATTGTTTCTCACTCTGCAAACATATTCTCATCCAGAATATGGATTGGTCGTAATGGAATTCCAGAGTAAAGTTCATTCAATGGATCTCCACTCTGCTCCGCTAACACCGCGGTAATTGAATTGAAATCAAACCTAATTGGATTGCTGAAGGAATGCCGGCGAACAGTGCGCGTCTTCCTCGGAAGGAGATGTACAGTTCAGGTCATAGTGTGTGAGTGTGTGTGTGCTTCTTTGTGAGCCACGCTGGAAATGGAGATGAGGTGACACTCAACGGCGATGAATTAGATTAGACTAATCATTTTCGCCATGAGGGCTTGCGGCCGCGGCGTGGCGGAGGGCGTCCCGGTGAGACGGGAACGTGCTGACAGTCAGCAGAGGCCGGCGCTCGCCCTCGCACGCTGAAGGAACTTTCCGTGCAAGACATTATCTTTTTTATCAATATTATTATTTTTTCAAAAGGTAGACTACACATTTGCATAGAAAGCGTGCTACTTAACATCTTTCTTATCGAGTAACATGGACTCCACTGTCCTGAAGTCTGCCCGGTTGGCAGTTGCAGTTGATTTCATTGCCTGAGTGAATAATTGCCATTAACCCATTCATGGGCAGGGTGGCAATTTTTTGCCTCATTGAAATAAATGTCTCCAAACAGGCCACAATCAAGGAAATGACACTTCTTTTTCGTTTAACGCATACAGTAAAACAAAGGGCAAAAAAGATGTACCCTCTCACGGGCAGCGTCCCAAAACTGGGACTGGTATGTTATCAGTTCTGTGAAATGGTACATACTAGAGATATGTTAATTAATTAATTCTTATTCTAGAACGACATTTAATAATTCTGATGGATTAGCATTTTGAAGACAAACTTGGTTGCATACTGACCTTTGTCCCTTTCTTCTCTTGGAAAACGCTCCATGTGTACTTGAGGCAGCCATGTTGGGTCAGGAAGGAACGGGAAATAACTCCGTGCTCACTTTGACCGATGAGTTATCCTCTCCTGATACCAAATTATGGCTTCAGAATAAAACACTTCAATATTTTGATATACTGAAGGATGCAATGCGTGAAAATTATGGTGTCCCAAAAATGGGACGCTGCCCACGAAATTAAAGGAAGCAACACATAGTCATATTACATAATACTCACAGGCATATATTCTTTATCCTGTGTGAAGAATGAGTGATTATTACGGCAGATGATTGCGCAAGTTTGACCATCTCCTTCATGTGTGTCTCCATAACAATGTGCGGAGGAGTAGCACAATCTCCATTGATCTGAAGCTGCTGCATATGAAAATAAATGCGCCACTGGTTGTTATAATGCCCATAGAAACACATTAGGATGGACTGGTCATGTGCGAGTTTTAGTTCTGTTTTATTCTTGTTTGCAAAGCTGTCATTCACACTCTCGCTTGGCTACCGATCGCAGTTATGTATTTCTATGCAAAAGACGCGACTTTCTAATAAATGTATATAGATTGCTTTGCTCCGTCGCTTTTCCCAATCAGAAAGTTTGAATTCTAATCTCATTATTTAGACTGGCCAATTTTCACCCGTCTGAAGGAGTTGGGGGCATCCCAAGGGTCCACACTGCACATGTATTCTTGATTTTGTGCAAGATAAGTAACTTCTTTTTTTCCCCCCCCTCAAGCCTTTTTTTTTTTTTTTACTTCATCAGAACTTGTTTCGGACTTCATTTTCGCTGTAGGCTCCGACAGGACTCCAATTAGATGGACGATGGAATTAATGAAATCTGTCTATCTTCTCCTCCTTCTCTTGCTCTATTTATCCCAGTGCTCAGGGGGACACTCGGTCTGGATTCAGTCAGCAACGGTGGCTTATCTCCTCTTACTAAATTAAATATGTGTAATTGATGGTTTCATAAACAGAGCTAACCTTGCCAGGAGCAATCTGGAGCTGCCACAGAGGACTTTCCTGTGAATATGTATTGTGTCAGAAAAGAGTCCACATCCACCATATACTTTCTTCTCCACTTAGTATTACGAAAAGAATACTTGTAACTTTTTTTTTTTTTTCGCCCTCACGTCACTGCCAGTCCACAGTGTTGTTTGTCGTAAGCGCTCACTCTCAAGATGTTTTCTCGTTTTCCTCTGCTTTTATTGTGTTTTCATGCGCTCTCTCGCTAAAGAGGCTCAGGGAGGAAAAAAAATGAACGGAAACATCACACTTGAGGAGGCAGCCTGAAAAGTGTTTTCAAAAATAGTCAGATAATCATACACATGGAGAAATGTTCTCTTTGAATGCCAACTGTGACTCATTCTTCCATTTTTAACTCTAACACATTTCAGTGTCTACAAAAAAAATAAATAAAAATACCGGAATAGTAAACCCCTGTTTATTGTATGAGGTGATGTTCCACACCTACTCATGATAGGTGAAAAAAGAAATTATATAAAAAGACTTTTAAATTAGTTTTATCCATCCCACATGCTTCAAACACACCAAACATTATATTCCTTAAAACAAGAGAAGTAAATGTCAGCTATTCAAACACCTACTATTTCACCTTGTCTGCTAGCTCAATGCTAAATCAAAACTAGCATAATAACTACTACCATTGTTGCTCCTATAACACAAATGGAGGAGCAAAACATATAAACAGCAGACCGAAATACTTGCAAGCAAATAATATGTTCTGTGGGAACAACTAATACTAAGGTGTGGAGAAGTACTCACAGATCTCATTTAGTACGTCAGACTTAAGTGCTACCCTGCATGTCGTAGTACAACGTGGTACTAGACTAAATGCGCAGCTCTCAATTCGGGCTTGTCTATAAAAACCCACATGAACAATCCCTTAAATATGAAAACGTGAGTGATTTAACAGAGTACAGTGAGGGTTTTAAAAACATGCGAGCTAGGCTAATTCAAGACTCTAAGTTGTCTGTAGGTATTAAAGTACATTTTTGTTTCTAGATACCACACCGCATGTGCCCTGTGATTGGCTGGCGACTCATCCAGGGTCAGCCGGGATTGGCGTCGCCTCCGCAATAACCCTTGTGTGGACTTATGCCGTAGAAAATTGATGGCTGGATTTTTCTTTCTTTTTTAGTGTGGAATCATATTTCATCATAGCATAACAACAACTCAAGGGGTCAACATCTCCTTTTATTGCCAGATGCCATGAGACAAGGGCCTCCCTCCCCTCCGAGGGCCTCAACCGCTCGCAGCGACATAATGAATGCATAAAAAAGCTTATACACATATTTCCTGCAGTCCTGCTATCAATAACGCAGACGTATCCATTAGCGTGAAAGAGCTCAGTGTGGGCCAAACACCCCCCCCCCCCACCCCACCCCCACCCCCACCCCCTCGCATTTACACGAACCTCCATCGGGACTCATTCTCCCAAGACTCCCCCGGGGTGGAACACACACCGGTGCGGGTCCGTCTGCTGTTCTGCCAGGACCAAACTCTTTGAGTGAGATGAGAGAGGAGAACGAGACACAACACACACACATCAGGAAGCCGCACTTGCTCCGGCCTCTACTGATGCGGGTTGTGATATTTAAATTAATGAATGAGATTGAAAGATGAAAAATGGGCCGGCAGAGGCTCTGACTTTGAGTAATGCTCGTAATTGGAGGCAAACATCGAGGAATGCTGCGTGAAAGTTTTAACAAATGAATGCGGTTAAAACCGCAAACACACACGCGCACGCACTTCCCAGTGCATGTCTCAATACTTGAAGCGTTGCCACAGCGCAAACCCCCAAATTTTCCGCGGACGACTCGGGATGCTTTGGATTTTGCCGAAAAGGAGTCGGCTGTTCACGTCTTCCCGGCGTTCCGTCGACGTGTCGAGCTCGACTGAAGCCGGCGCCTTTTTGTCGGTGCGTTACGATTCTCCGGCCTCGCGCTGATTTATCGGCTGTCTGGCCGCAGCACTCTCCTGTGTGTTTTGCTGCTAATTAGAGAGCAACGCTCACACACGCGTGTGCGGCGCGCGACCACAAGCTCGCAGGTGATCGAGGCGGTGCTTTATCACCAGCGAAAAGTGGGTGTTGCGCCGAAAGAAGGCCTTAAATTGCTCGGGACACCTCACACGAGCCTCAGCCACGCGTACTCATAACGCACTCGCACAGTTATCTAAGGTTGCCTGACAAGCGTGAGATCGTTCTTTGTTGTCTGTACTTTTCAAAAATGTGCAAAATACGGTGGAGAAAATAAGTATTTGAACACCCCGCTGTATTGCAAGCTCTCCCACTTGGAAATCATGGAGGGGTCTGACGTTTTCATTGTTGGTGCGTGTCCACGGTGAGGGAGATAATCTAAAAAGAAAAATCCAGTAATCACAATTTATCATTTTTTTTAACGATTTATTTGTGTGATACAGCTGCGAATAAGTATTTGAACACCTGAGAAAAACCAATGTAAATATTTGGTACAGTAGCCTTCGTTTTTTTTTTTTTGTTTTGTTTTTTTTTGCACACACTTTGCGCACAATGCAGGAGGGATTTTGGCCCACTCCTCCACACAGATCTTCTCTAGATCAGTCAGGTTTCTGGGCTGTCGCTGAGAAACACAGAGTTTCCAAAGATGTTCTATTGGGGCTAGGCCACACCAGAACCTTGATATGCTTCTTATGGAGCCACTCCTTGGTTTTCCTGGCTGTGTGCTTCGGGTCATGATCATGTTAAAAGACCCAGCCACGACCCATCTTCAATGCTCTGACTGAGGGAAAGAGGTTGTCCCCCAGAATCTTACAATACATGGCCACGGTCGTCCTCTTCTTAATACAGTGCAGTCGTCCTGTCCCGTGTGCAGAGAAACACCCCCAAAGCATGATGCTACCACCCCCATGCTTCACAGTAGGGATGGTGTTCTTGGGATGAAACTCTTCATTCGTCTTCCTCCAGACAGTGGAGTGGAATAGTGGAATTAGGATCAAAAAGTTCCATTTTGGTCTTATCTGACCACAAAACTTTCTCCCATGACTCGTCTGTATCATCCAAATGGTCATTGGCAAACTTAAGACAGGCCTTGACATGTGCTGGTTTAAGCAGGGGAATCTTCCGTGCCTTGCATGATTTCAAACCATGATGTCTTAGTGTATTACCAACAGTCACCTTGGAAACGGTGGTCCCAGCTCTTTTCAGGTCATTGACCAAGTCCTGTCGTGTCGTCCTGGGTTGATCCCTCACCTTTCTGAGGACCGTTGAGACCCCACGAGTTGACATCTTGCACGGCGCTCCACTCTGATTGAGATTGACCGTCATGTTTAGTTTCTTCCATTTTCTAATGATTGCTCCAACAGTGGACCTTTTTTCACCAAGCTGCTTGGGAATGTCTCCGTCGCCCTTTCCAGCCGTGTGGAGTTGTACAATTTTGTGTCTGGTGTTTTTGGACAGCTCTTGGGTCTTGGCCATGTTACATCTTTGAGTCTTACTGATTGTATGGGGTGGACAGGTGTCTTTATGCAGCTAACGACAACACACAGGCACATCTGATTCAGGATCATACATGGAGTGGAGATGGACTTTTAAAGGCAGACTAACAGGTCTTTGAGGGTCAGAATTCTAGCTGATAGGTGTTCAAATACTTATTTGCAGCTGTATCACACAAATTGTTTAAAAAAAATCACAATTTCTGGATTTATTTCTCACAGTGGACATGCACCTACGATGAAAATTTCAGACCTCTCCATGATTTTTAAGTGGGAGAACTTGCACTATAGCAGGGTGTTCAAATACTTATTTTCTTCAATGTAGCCGTGGGTGCAACACATATTTTTTTCTCGTATTAAGGCCACAGTGGTGGAAATCAATGCTTCTCGCCAGACATCCTCTTACCTGCCTTTTCATTCCTCTCTATAGCCATCCAACTTTTCTGTATCTGACGGACCAACTCCTCAGTAATCCCCGCCCCAATCCGGGAAGCCCGAGAGAGTGAAGTGCACCGCATCGCTCCATAAATGTATGAGCGTCCAAAATGAAGAGGCGCTGAGAAATGTGTGGGCAGCAGACTGGGAAGCATGGCCGAGCTTACTAACAGGATTGGAGGTGGGTGGAGGGGCTCGGGCTGAGCGGATGAGTTGAGGAAGTGCACGGAGGTTGATGTGGAATGTCAGAGAGATTGTGGAGAGAGGTGTCGTTAGAGGAGTTTATGTATTTTGTGTTGATAATCGAACAGCTGACACACCATTCCCTAGCTGCTCCGGATTTAGTCGAAAAAGCCCTCGGCTCTCTCTTGCCGGCTAAACCCGTTTACATGCGGACTGACACTTCATATTCAGCTGATTGTAATCGATTCACATGAATAATTATGGTACAATTGGGAAATAAGTCCGCACAGTAATAAATCAATAACGATCAGTGGAGTACGTACACAATTTGTCGTCGGCGGGTGGAAGACTTGTTGAGTCCCAGAAGGTCAAAGTGGGCAAAGAAAGCCATGAGGGATATTTAATGAAAGATTCTTTTTCCTCTTTATTCTCCATCCCTCGATTCATCCACCCTTTCCGGAATGATGTACATTTGGCCCCCCCCCACCCCCACCCCCACCCCCCGGCTGACTCAAACCTTCAACGTCTTGAGATGACTACGGGGAAAGTTACGCGGAGTTCAGGTGGAGTTCAGACGCAGACCCGCTCGCCCCCTTCTTCTCTATCCGTCTTCCCCCGTAAGCCGACATGTGAAAATCTCCCTCGGCTTCCCCTTGACATGGGATCAACCCGGGAGCTGAGAACCTTCCATGAAGAGAAATTCACCGTTCGCCTTTGATCAAGACAGTTTCTTCTTATTATGATTTTTGTTTGTCTTTCACGGCATATACACACGTGAACTAAACACAGAAAGAATAGATTGTATGTGCCAGTAGTAGTCATGGCGCCATTTTTGGTGAAATCCCCATCATCTGCAAACCAGTAGTGACGACGAACGGCCTGTAGATTGCGACCAGGACTCAGTTGATCGGTGCCATCGATGTCAATTCAAAGTCTGATTTTTTTTTTTTTTTTTTTTTTTACGATAATGAAAGTAGCTGTTTGCAGGCTATTTTGTTAAAAACAAAAAAATACAAGGCGAGTAACCAAACATTTGTCTGGTTGCGTCGAAAGACTCTGGCAAAGCACGACTCCTCAACTCACTTCAACATAGCCCCTCGGCGCCAAGATGGCTCCGGAAGTAATCATCGTTCTTTAGGCCAGCAATATTTGAAAATTCTCTAAGTTAACGGAGCAAGGGACGAGGGAGTACAGAAATATGTTTTCAAGTGTCGGTAGCAGAAAAGATCTTCAAAAAAATAAATATTCAACACCTGCCGGATCTAATTACCTCACTAACTACCACTCCCGTGGGACAATGCGAAACTTCATTAGAACACTGCTAAAACTCCAAAGAAATGCGCACAACCCGATCAGTCGCTCACGAGAACAGGATGACATCAGGGAAGAAGCCATGTGTGTAATTGCAGAGCTTGCACTGACTTGCTTGATAGCTTCCAGGGGCGCCTTTCATGTGGCTCATCCTTGCCCCCTAGTGGACAATAAGTGAGTTGCACGAGTTCGGAGCATGTCTGTGTGGGTCATTGTGGGCGTGACGCTGCCAAAGACCTGTCTGTCTCTTGGGCGGCCATCCTGTAATCTCCCTGACACATCCAAGACCCCCCCCCCCCCCACGCACACGCCCTGCCCATCACACCCCAACGCGCTTCTCTCGCTAACGACCCTTATTAAGCAGCCGGGGGATGAGGGCGTTTTCATTGGTTCGCGCTCTGCGCATTTGCATGTGGGCTCGGCGGCGCTTGTGTGATCGGTGTGTAATCTGCGTGACACCAGCCCAGCCGAGAGGGAGACGCACGGGGGACGATATTTATCGGACAAACACAGCAAAATGATTGGATGGCCGTCGTTCTCGGTTCGTTGCTGTCGTACATGATAGCTCATGTCGGTGGCAGGAAGTAGCCAAGTACAAATACTTGATGCATTGGACTATAGTACCTTGTATTTTTCAGTTACCTGTACCTGAGTATTTAATTTTGTGAGAACTGCTTACATTTAAAAACATCTAACTGTGGTTTGTGAATAGTCCACAAATATGGCCGCTTTAGAGTGCCTCATTGTCCGCCATGAGTGCGCACGTCATTGAGAGATAGGCTTATGAAAGATGGGGGGGGAGTCAAACACGACAGCCAATGTGTGGACTGGGGCTTGGCTGTTGTGGTGGACACTTAAGATCATAGGTGTCAAACTATGGCCCGTGGGCCAATTTCAAAAAATTTCAAATTAAGGCCTGAATGGTTAATTTATTCATACTTATGTTTTTTTTTTTATTTTTAAATTTATTAGCCTGTGTAAGAAGCTAAATTTGACATTTATCTCAGAAGGCTGCAAACAGAAAGGAGGCATGCAATTTTTATGAAATTTTATTTAATACCCCACTGAGATGTTTTTTTCTTCTTCTTATTATTATTATTATTATATTATTGTAGTATTAGCAACTCAATTTTGCACGCCTGTACTTTTAAGTTATATAAGCCTTGCTAGTTCAATATTAATTGTTAAATCAAAACTCGTTTGGACTTGAACTATATCCATTGAATCAGTATTTGTGCTTTTGCCCAGACTATTTTTATTCAACTACTTTATCTGAACTTCTACTTAAGCACGGACAGTTAACAATTATCACGTGTCAAATTAATCTCCAATACTCTTGAAAGTTCCAGCTCACAACTTTTACCGCCATATTGCAAGTCAGCCCTTTAATTTGACAACATTTCCTCTCGCTCCCTCGCCCTCTCTCATCCGTGTCTTCCCCATTCCTTGCTCATTTGTCGGCCCTCTATCATATCACGAACCAATAAACGGAGGCAATCTGCCGGAGAAATGTATTTATCTTTCACATAAACTCCATTCCGGCTCCGCCGGTCTCTCTCCAGTAGTTCTCCCTGGCACTTAATTTCTATTAATGGTTCTGCAACTGAGGCGCTCCGATCCAATACAGCGCCAGTGAGCGAGAGCACATGGTGAAAATATGCATAGGCAATTATCCCCGGTATATTTTTTTTTTTGCGCAGTCCAAAACTGTGCATCTGTGCCCGTTGCGTGTTGCGGGAAACATTGTGGCTATATTCATGCATATGTTGACGGAATGTAACGTGACGGTGAGTGTGTGTGTGTGTGTGTGAGATCGTTAACAGGCTCGTGATATTGCAATAGATCATACTCACATAAATTGCATTTTTTTATATGAGCCCTCAACCATCTAGATTAAATGTTAGGAAAAGTAGACACAAACACCCCCTCCCCCCCAAAAAAAGCTTCTTATCATTTAAATAAAAAATGATTACGCATCCAAAGTGAAATACTGTAGACGTTTATCTTTCTAGTAGACCAAGCAATGTTGAGCAACATAGTTATTATGATATTTGCGTGGCTACTTGTTGCTAGGCAGGTTTCGTCGAGCACCCCCGCCCCCACTCCCACCCCCACCTCTGCTATTAAACAGTCAGGATATTCTTGAATGGCAATCTGCAGCCAGGAAATTAGTCCCAAAGTAGAATTATAATATTACGAGACGAGGTTTTTTTTTTTTCATTCATCCATCCATCCGTCCATTTTCATAGCCGCTTATCCTCACAAGGGTCACAGGGAGTGCTGGAGCCTATCCCAGCTGTCAATGGGCAGGAGGCGGGGTACACCCTGAACTGGTTGCCAGCCAAATCGCAGGGCACATTGAGACAAACAGCCGCACTCACAATCACACCGAGAGGGAATTTAGAGTGTCCAATTAATGTTGCGTGTTTTTGGGATGTGGGAGGAAACCGGAGTGCCCAGAGAAAACCCACGCAGGCACGGGGGGAACATGCAAACTCCACACAGGCGGGACCGGGATTGAACCCAGGACCTCAGAACTGTGAGGCCAACGCTTTACCATCTGAAAGGTTTTTTTTTTTTCCATCTGTTCTTTTTTTTCTCTTTTCTTTCTTTCTTTTGCTGTTTATAAAAATGTAGAAAAAATAAATAAATAAAGAAAGAAATCTGTTTTAAATATAAAATCCGTACAGTTAGGGCCCAAACTTGTCATTCATTTCAAAGAAATATTGGGTACATTTTAAATTGCACATGGAAGAATCACAAGAATTTTAAGAATTGTAGAGGGTTAGGGTTAGCTATTTTTGTATTTTACCTTTTTTGGGGAAAATCTGGAGAAATTACAAAGTACTGCCTCCAAAATACTAGCATATTGACCAAAAATAAAATACAATAGCATAGTAGTTGTTTATCATAAACAAGGCCAACAGTATTATGTATATATTTAATTTTCCAGTATAGTGAGGCATTGTAACTATGCCGTTTGAACATCAACATTGTGCTTGAATTTAATTAAAAAAAAAAAAAACTGGCTCAATTAAAAAACATAAACATTAAATAGAAAACACAAAGGGTGGTAAAAAAAAAAAAATAGCTCTATACAATTAAATGTAAAGATAAATACAACTGAACAGTATTCAGCAAATTGCAGTTATTGAACTGTAATTATTTCATTCTTTAGTGTTTCACGTGACTCTACGAGAACGTACAATTTGAGAATTATCATAACAGAAAGTAGATAAGTAATAAAAGTCAATGAAAGTGTAAAAAAAAAAAAAAAAAGGATCACTTTTAAAGCAACGGATGCAAAGTTTCGAGGGCTCACTTCGGGGCACGCATCTTGCGTACACGTGCCGGTCGCGTATATGATGATCATCCGCGGCGTCGTCTCTTGACGAGCTCGTAAACTCCTCGGTTGCGTGATAGCGACAGCACGGCGCACCTTTGGCCCCGCCGTTGCTCCTGGAGAGGCCCCCAATATCTTGGCAAGCTGTCGGCTGCTTGTAGATTTACCGCAGCTCGGTGGGACAGTGACAGGAGGCCAATAATGGCTTCCTGGGCTTGTAAAGCTTCCATCTGCACAAGAAACATAGAACAAATAAACCCGGAGGTGCGCGCACACACAAGTCTATTAGGGCGGCTGTAATGATACGCCGGAGTGTTTTCACACACACCGAAGTGTGTTAAAGTTTTATAGGGAGAGGTCAGTGATGAGATGGGCTCGGATATGATGGGATGCGGCCTAATACGGTCTTTTATTGATGCGGTGTGTGTGATTGTGTGTCTGCGTGCGATGGCCAGATATCTCTTTTTATGCACGTCCCGTGTGTGGCGCTGTGTGATTTTGGCGTGCGGTCTTGCTAACAGATCTCCGCACTTTCTCTGAAAACTTAAATATTGTGGATGAACATTTGTGACCCCTCCTTCCCTCTCGCTTGCTGCGACCCAAATCACTGCTTTGCATCGTATCCAATCATCTTCTCTCTTTTGCAAACCATTCATTGTGTTCTTTAAAAAACAAAGACCTATCTAGTCTATCATCCAGCCATTTTCTTAGCCGCTAATCCTCATAAGGGCTGCGGGGTGTGCTGGACTATACCAGTTGTCAACGGGCAGGAGGCGGGTTACACCCTGAACCGGTTGCCAGCCAATCGCAGGGCACATCCAGACAAACAGCCGCACTCACAATCATACCTATAGAGCTCGTGGACCTCATAAAATCACAAAATCAAAAAATTGGAGACGACACGGAAATATGTCTTGTAGCACGACGCCCAGAGTCTTGTCTGATGCCGACAGACATTTAGAAGGTGAAAATAAACAACAATATGTGGAAAAATGAGAGACACTTGGCACAGAGGACCCGTATTTAATGCCGAAGTCGATGTTTTCGCCGATAAGAAATTGAACTGTTAATTCGCTTCCGCTTATCTTGGACAACTGGATCTACACGTGAATCTGGTGAGTAAGTTGTCGAGATTTACACAGAAAAGTTTGAAAGCGTATAAAACTCTGGATGCATTCGAATACTTTGTTGCTGAATCTGTTCTCATCCGGAATAACTCCCACTTAGTGACGGTTTTGACGGCTTGTGAACGCGGAAGTGTGTTCGGCGACACGTTGACCTTTGCCGGAATCCATCGATCTTTTCCACTAGCATTCAATACAAATACCAGTATTTAAATAAATGCCCCCTGGTTTCACACAATCTCTCATTCATTAACTATGATTGAAAAAAACAACATGGACCATACACGGAAGCGATTGTGGCCACACCTAATCTCCGTAAACATCTGTGTGACCGACGGTTTATTTTCTTTTTTTTAAATATGCATTGGACTTATTTGAGAACAATGCATATTTAAAAAAAAAAAAAATAACTAAAAGTCTGTCGGGGAGAGGTTTACTGAAGATTAACGTGTGGCCAAAACACGCTTCCGTGTACGTTGCAGACTTCCCCCCTGTCGTTTTTTTTTTTCCTTTTTTTTATGCATTGTTCTCAAATGAGCCAACTTGGCATTATAAATACTTCTTGGTCATTTGAGATTGAGAAGAATAATTCCTCCCTGAAATGACGTGATCGTTACACAGGCGTGTGCATATTTTGGTTGGGCACCACCCATCACGTTTAATTGACGAAATTCATCGATATTTTCTGGTCTTTTCAGCTGGTATTCCATAGAATGATCTCTTGGAATATCTGTCTTGTCTGTTGTGACAACCAACAGCACAACCGGTCTCGGGTATTTGTAAATATCCTCCTCCGGTTCAACAATGTCGAGTGGCTCTGTTCGACCGGCAATACGGTGCCGTGAAAATGGTGACGTCACGTGCACGAGCTTTATCGGGACAATTTAGAATGTCCAAATAATGTTCCACGTTTTTGGGATGTGGGAGGAAAGCGGAGTGCCTGGAGAAAACCCATGCATGGCATGGGGAGAACATACAAACTCCACACAGGGAGGGCTGGGATTGAACCCAGGACCTCAGAACTGTGAGGCAGATATGCGCCCACCAAGTCATAAGTTTGATGTCTGTGTCGTGTGTTTCGCTGCCTTTCAGGTGTTAGCATTTCTTCCCCTCCAAGATGGAGTTGTGACATAGTCAGGCTTCCCCTCTGACAGTCAACACAAGCAACAAAATACATTTGTCTGGCGATGCTCAAAAAAAAAAAAAAAAGTGAATTTTTTTTTTTTTTGCTTTGTGGAGTCCGTGGCAGCGGATAACCGTGCGGCGTTTGAGGAGAAGTCCAAAGGAAAATGTAAGGAATGCCCCCCCCCGAAGAGATTTGAACAGGGCCGGCGAGGATAAGAGAAATGCAGCGCATTATTTATTTGCAGTATATTTGTTTGGTGTTTTCTCGTGAAGCCGGGCCGCGCTTGTGCGTGCGTGTGCGCGCGTTTGTTCAAAGCAGGCCTGAGGGAAGGAGACTCCGACCAGCGAGCTCCATCCTGGCGCCAAATTACACGAGCCCGCCACGATTTCACGCTTGGCTTCTCTACTTCTCCCGTTTCTGGCCCCGCTCTCCTCCCTCTCTGTCTCATTTACCTCCGCTTTAACCCCGCGTGGATCTTATCTGGTTAAAGAGCAAAGAGAGGTGAAGCGCGCAGCTGTGCCGCGTTGAATATTTCATCCCGCGTTTGCATAACCGTTTTCCGCAAAGAGCCGTCGTTTTTATGGATAATACATGCGGCGACCCGGGTCGTAACCCCTGCACCCCTAATCACAGGCGAAGCGGTTCTTCCACCTTGGCGGCTTTGAGTGTGTGTGTGTGTGTGGTGTGGTGTGGGGTGTGTTTCCACGTGTGTGTTTCTCTGCGTAGGTGGATGCGAGCTTTGTGTTTATATGTTGATCGACCTGCGTTTTAAGGGGATGTGCATGGAGCCACGGGTTAGACCGAGGCTAACGTCGGCTCATCCTTCCTCCTTACACACACACACACACACACACACAAACTCCTCTGCCCTCAGGCTGGATTAGAAGATGAGGTGGGAGACAGAGTGAGATTGGAAAGGAGAGAGAAAAAATGTGTCGGTAGGAAAGAAGAGATTAAGAGTGAATCTATATGAAAGTCGTTTTCCTTTTGGGGGGCGCTGCTGGCCTGGATCCCGCCGCGATGCGCCTTGAGATGATTCGCGTCCTCCGTGAAGGAACCTCATTTTGCCGGCCCACGCCATCCCCCCCCCTCCCCCCCCCTCCCCCTCCGAGGGCTCGCTTCCGCTTCACATTTTATCGCTTAAATGAGCCGGCGACTATAGAAGGGGAAAACGGGGCCGACCGGGTTTGAATCGACGGCTCGGCGGGTGGATGACGGGTGGCGGAAAATGGGGGGGATGAGCTATTCTGACCCAAACCTCCCCCCACCCCACCCCCATATCTCTCTTCCTAGCCTCCGAAAATGGGTTCCTTTAAATGTATAGTTTCTCCGAAATTACCATAAGAGTAATTTAAACCAGTGAGGCACAGACGGGCCGATCAAATATGAAGAGCGCTTGATCCGAGTGCATCAGAAAATACTCATTTTTACCCTCAATGCTGTGTGTGCGTGCTCGTGTGTGCCTGTTTGTGTGTACCTCTCAAGCAGGGGTCCGCAATAACAAGGCTGTGGGCCAATGCGGGGCCATGGATCATTTGGTACCAGGCGCCACAAAATATATGCAGTATATTTGTTTTCGGCTCACAGCGCATCGAAGGCCTGCCGCTCAGCGATCAACGCAGGCAAAATGGGAAATCGTGGAAAGAAAAAACGAGATCGGCGACTCACACCTGGCAACCTGGCATCTCCCTGAGCGGGAAAATAATCCAACCCCTGGTGTTGGTATCAGGAAACAATATTTTGAGGCTCCACATACTCTACATAGTACTAATGAGCTCATTTCTAATCCTATCCAAACTGCTCACTCCGAGCGAGAACCTCAACATCAGTTCTGCTTCCTGTTGTTTCTTCAGTGCCACCGTCTCTAAAGAGTACCACAGATGCATAATTTGTCTTGAGGATGTTTGTGGAAAAGTACAGAGAAGGTCAGAAGGAGCTACATTGTGTCTTTGTAGACCTAGAAAAAAGCCCATGACCGAGTACCAAGAGAGGAACTGTGGTACTGCATGCGCAAGTCTGGTGTGGCGGAGAAATATGTTAGAGTAGTACAGGACATGTTGAGGACAGCAGAACGGCGGTGAGATGTGCCGTAGGTGTGTCAGAAGAATTTAAGGCGGAGGTGGGTCTGCATCAGGGATCCCCTCTGAGCCCCTTCCTGTTGGCGGTAGCAAGGGATAGGCTGACAGATGAGGTTAGACTGGAATCCCCTTGGACAATGATGTTCACAGATGATATTGCATAATATTGACCTCATTTCTAATCCCATCCAACCTGCTCACTCTGAGCTAGAACCTCAACATCTTCATTTCTGCCACCTCCAGTTCTGCTTCATGTTGTTTCTTCAGTGCCACCGTCTCTCATCCGTACATCATGGCCGGCCTCACCACTGTTTTATAGACTTTGGCCCTTCATCCTAGCGGAGACTCTTCTGTCACATAACACACCAGACACCTTCCGCCAGCTGCTCCACCCCGCTGGGACCCGTTTTTTGACTTCCTTACCACACTCACCATTGCTCTGTGTTGTTGACACCAAGTATTTGAAGTCGTGCAGTCGTCCCTGGACATAGTAACAATGTATAAAAATCGTACAAGGGGAGTAAATTAGCTTGACAGCGACAAAGATACTCCATTCTTTGTGTTTTTCACCACAGGATTGTTTTATTCAATTAATATAGTTAAGTATTATGTAGTTTACCGTATACATAATTTGGGAACAGTTTGATGATGGCCAAATGGATGCTGGTGTGTACCCAAAGCGTAATATTTAACCAATTGTTCCACAGTGCCGCCCCACAGCTACATGCCAAATTATAATATACAAGTACTTATGCACAATGATATAACACTAAATATACATTGACCATATTGATGTATGTTTACGATGGATTTCAGTGATCTGTGTCAAAAGAGCAGCAAGTAAGATTTCACCCAATTGAGAATTGGCAGGCTTTTTTCAAATCTGTATCCAGGGACAATTCCCAGTTCTCCCAATGCAAAGGTATTTGTCTTTCACACTTTTGGGTGTGATCTCAGATTTCACCTCCTTCTCTTCCATCACATCACTTGGAATTGCAAAAAAAAAAAAAAAAAAAAAAAAACGCTCATAATAATCAAGTGTGCCGCGCACCTGATTGCACATTAATTTGCACGCGGACTGAAAGTTGTCTTCCTCGTGCACAAACAGCCCCCTCGGAAACATCCCATTTTTAATTTAGCACGATGACAAACGCCGATTAGAGCTGTCACGTCGCTGCTAAACAAACAGCAATTTCCTATCAGCACTTTTGTGTTTGACCAATTTCTTTGCTTGAAAAGTGATTTTGCCACATTACAATTAGCTGCTCTCACAACCAAAGCAGGTGCCGCTCCGCCTCCCTCCCCCCCCCCCCCCTTACACCCCCCCCCCCCCCATCCAGCATCAATGAGTGCTCACAAAGATGAAAGTTGCTGTGCGCTGTTGCTTTGAATTAGAGTCCCTTATGGAATGTTCTCGGGTAAAAAAAAAAAAAAAAAGCGGCATTTGTAATCAAACCTCTGGGGAGCGTCTGTCTTGGTCTGGTCTGGTCTTCAAACTGCGTCTGTGCATCTCATTTGTGTTTATACTACACACTTCTCCTCTACTTTGAGCGCAGCGTAGAGAATCCTTTGACGGGAGCGCATCATCTGCTTCATGTGCGAATACTTTTTTTTTTTTTTCTAAGAAAAGAAACTTCGTCCTGAGAGCTTATACGCTGCTCGAACTTGAGATCTAAAAGAAACAAAACAAATTTTAATTTTAACTGCGGTTGAACCCACAAAGCCGACTGTCCCCTGGACGATGTTGTACGGTGTCAATTTTGACCTCAATTTGCGGGCGGACTAAAAATTTTGTAACACTTTAGTTTCATAGGAGACTAGAATATGTGATGAACTCGGGTTGGCTCGCTAAAATATTTTTGGTGTGATATCAACACAAAAATTAGCCACTTCATCGTGGATTTTTATGGATGTGTCAACCAGAAGGAGCAGGACAATCTCGATTGAGTTGAATCAAAAAAATAATAATAAAATGGTGCAGTTTTCTCAAATACTGAAGACCAAGAAGCTCAGATCTTTACAAATAGCATCACTTTTTGGTGCATCGCCATGTTTTTCCACTCAATTTGTGGCCGTATTAGCACTTTCAAGACATTATTCTGACCTTTTTTTCCCCATTACTGCCGTTATTTGAAACTGAAAAATGTTTGGATGTATCACATTAATCATAGTGTAACTCGCAAAATGATTTCCTCTCTGGTAATAGTTCTACTGCTCGTCTGCCTGCAACTACACACACACACACACACACACACACACACTTGATGATGCTGCTCAATCACTATATCCTGACAGCTACGGATAATTCCCCTCCTTTTTATTTAACCGTGCTTCATAACTCACCATGGCTTTAAATCATACTCGCCATATGTTTCGCTGTTATCGTATTATCCGATGGATATTTTCTGCTAGCACTTCTTTGCAAATAACTGCCACTTGCCTTGAAAGGTGCGAAGATGTGCAAGTCGCATATAAGAGAGCCAATTAATCGCTGTACAGAGTGAAGCTCGATGCTCTTACTGTAATGAGCGCGTTTTACAATACATCAAAATCTGTGATTTGCCACATTTATGCGTATTAACAACTTTGAGAGTCACCCAGCAGGGCAGGCTTGCTTGGTTATTCAGCGATAATGAGAACGGCTTACTGACACGACGCACGCGCACAAAAAAACTGAAGATGATGATTTCTTTTTGACATACGCCGTGTTAGGACTCAATGGATCTGGTGATTTTAAAAATACATACCGTAATTTCCGGCCTGCAGGCCGCAACTTTTTTTCACACTCTTTCAACCCTGCGGTTTATGCGGTAATGCGGCTAATTTGTGCATTTTTTTCTAACGGCCGTGAGGGGGCACTCGAGCGGAAAAGGTAAGAATGAGACCAGTGGAATATATGTGCCGAGGAAGTGACTTTTACCGGCCCTGCTGGCGCTGTGCTAGCCTGTTGCTGCTCTGTTACTGGCGTGTCAGTGATATTTACCAGTAAGTTTTATTTTAGCCGACCCTGTTAGCGTTAGCGCTAGCGTTAAACTCTATGTACCGTCTGTCTTTGTAAATATCTGTGTGTTTGAATGTCGGTTCAATGTGGGCACTTGCGTCTTTCACACAGCTGCACCGTATGTACGTAGCAAATGGTATTTCCTTTACAAGTGTACTGGGTGAGGCTTATAACCAGGTGCGCTCTGTAGGCCGAGAATTACGGTCGGTACATTCATAAACACACATTGATTCCGGTAATGATGACTGAGTCGGGCCTTTTATTTTTGCGTTTCGAGCAGATTTACAAGAAAAAGACAGACAAAATGCAAGGGGAATTGGCGCTATATAAAAAAATAATTACTTGACTTAAATGATTTTTATTGACAATAAGCACATCCATCAAAAAAAAAAAAAAAAAAAAAAGCAATGAGACAAGTTTAACTCTCCAGCCATGAACTTTGCTTGACCTCTTTGAGGGGCCGGCATGGATCTATCATCTTAAGTGAGGCGATTTGCAGTGCCCCCACCCCCCGCCCCCACCCCTACTACGCCCCCTCATATGTCATAAGAATTGCTCAACCGCTGACGCACATAAAAACCAACAACCGCACCACTGCACACTCTCCAGAACAGAAGTTGACTCGATTAAGCCCGCAAACACGACTTTTCCGACATTGTGAGCCGACTTTCATAATCATGCACGATAATCTCTCGTTGTACGCGAGGTAAAAAGAGCATCCCGTGTTAATAAAGGTCACACGTTCTGTTGCGTGGAGTTCTGTCCGTCGCGTGCCACCGTGTAGAAAGGTTAAACACACCTAAGCAGCATCAGGATGACTGATGCTGGAGCTGTTGCTAAATGTTAATGACACCCTCCGGGCAGCACGGCGCTGTATCCTACCGTCAAGTGATAACGCGGCCGTTTATTCTATAGTGCGCGCGCACGGCAAGGACAGCCCGCTGTACGGCTGGCGCGCAGCCACGAGTCCTTCCACTCGACGGCCGGGCAGAGAAATCAATCAAACGTGGCTTGTCAAGGCCCTGAATCCATTATGGCGGAGAGAGTGGTGAGGCTTGAGTAAACAGCTGTGACAAGGAGAGACAATTAGCCGGAATTCAGTCGCTTGTTGGGAGACATTTGACAGTCCGGCGTGGCAGGAGTTCGGCCCACCTCGACGCAGCACCGTGGCCGCTTTATTGCCGCTAATTCACAAGGCCCCTCTGTGTTTTACGCCGCTCTCTTTACAGCCTAAGCGGGCAAAATCCATTTAAATAAACACCGGCGCTGCACAATGATGACTGAGGTGTTTAAAGGCACCGATGCGGGAATAGTGCACACACCGCCTCGCAGCTGGGACCATTAAGGCATTTCAGGGCCAATATAGCATACAAGTAGTGGCTCAAAACAATGGCGAGCCTCTTTGGATTTATCGCCCGTGCAGCGGCGCCGTACACGAACGCGCCACGCTTATTGTGCTGTAATGTGGCTTCAAACGACACGCGTGCGTCCGAATGTTGCTGTCGCTTGCGCAACCTGCAAAATAAGTCCGGAGATTCAGAAAGATGAAAAAGAAATTTGAAAACACGCAGAAAACAGTAGACTAACTGCATCTGTTCGTGACTCGCATAAGAACTCGTTGCGTTGAGCTTGTAGCGCACGCGTGAGAACATGAGGTGCGCTATGGAAAATGGCGGTGGAGTTAATTCCTTGTAATGTACGTTATGGATCCGCGACGCAATTAACTGCGGGGATGTGAGGCGAGGGTTGAGTTCAAGATATGAAACGGAGAAGAGAGGCAGCGGGGGATGAGTCACGGTGCAAGTTCGCCATAGCCAGCGAAATCTAATGTTTGATCAAACGAAGACCAGGAACAAAAATTCTTCCTGAAATTTGTGGATAACAGAAATGTTTAATCAATATGACTGGAATTTCTTTTTCAAGGCAGGGGAACCAATTTTTGGAATGTCCAAATAATGTTTGTAAAACTGGGTGAACTGAACACATTTTTTCAAATTTGGTGCTGAATCTTTTTTTCCTGGCTAAATGAAAATATAACTCATGCAACAACAACAACAAAAAATGATGTAATCACTCAATTTAATATTGTGTGCCACATAAAATGATGCGGTGAACCACATCTGGCCCCAGGGCCGTTGGTTTAACACTAGTGCACTATTTTTAGGTGTTGATGACACAAGGCCATTGTTTGTTTACGGGACCGTGTCACTCCGGAGCCTGAATACCGCAAACATTTTAGCTGTCAGTAAAATCGGAGGATGCACGCAAGTAGTCGCAGTTAAAACAATAACAACATAATAACATCTTTTATGCATTAAACACGCTCTCCGAACACTGCACTACGCTGCTTTTGTTTGCCGCAAAACTGAATCACTTGCAAAGTCGTTATTCATATCTTATGAAGCATAACGGTGGGAGGATTCTGGCCCGTTCCGCCTTCGTCGGTCGTGGATTTTGCAGGGCCGTGCGAGCGGAGTTCGTTCGGATCACATTGTCTGCGTGTGAAAAGTTTTTTTCGCGGGTCACGTAAACGCGGCCCCGGCTCGGCTTTCCTTTGCAGTCACGTTCTCGCCATACTGTATACCATCCCTCTCCGTGTTTTATTGTCTTAACATCCATTTTTGCGCCTGCCGCTGGCTCGTTTGCATATCGGCACCACCAACGAGGTCTCTGTGGCGCAGCCTGAGAGTGACACAAAGCCTCGCACTCGTGAGCATGCATGATAAAGTAAACAGGGGATTATTTGGCAAAAACATCACTCAGTAGTGCTGCGAGCTGTCGAAAACTTTGCCTGGGGTGCCTTTAGGCTATTATGATTGATTATTTATATACCTCCCCATATAAGAAAAACATTGGAGTATTCATCCAGTAGCTAATGACGATTTTAGTCAGTGTCATTTCTCTATCCATATTTCCGTAGAGGTCAGCAAAGCTGGAGCCTTTCCCGGCAGAGTTGGGCTACACTCTGGACTAGTTGGCAGCCAATCACAACCGCTCACGAGCCAAACAAATTGTACATAGGTGAACTCCTCTCACGTTTCACCAATCTAAGTTAACCAGGCAGTTCTTAAAGTCACCCATTTCCACAAAATGGCAGAAATCTGTTTATATGTAGCTTACGGCACACCCGTGACCCCAGTGAGCATTGATGGATTATGAAAATGACGAGCTTCGTCATTTCTCATTGTTGACTCAGAACAGATGTCCACATTGTAGATAAACGTGGATGCGTTTCTAAAGTAGCAGTACTTTTACTTCCATTCCGTTTTTCAGTTACGCAAGCCACCTCTAACCACAAGTCCGCCCTGTAACACTTATGGAACAATATCGATACTCAATCCAAAAAACCTCCGTGATTCATGATTTTGTGGTAATCGCGCTCCTCGTTCAGTGGAAATGTTGCGTTTTTAAAAGCTGAGCGAGTTCCTCTCGTAAAGTCCAATTTACGTCCCCCTGCTCGCCGCTGGTCGGCGTCTCTGGCCTGTGTCGTAAATCCTCACCTCTGGATATATGAATGGACCTCTGTGCCGGACCTAGAGACCCTCCTCCCCCCCGGCTCGAGAGAACGAGACTCCCAATTTTCACACGGCAACCCCCTGTAAAAAAAAAAAACAAGCGTGAAGTTTGGCGTGACGTTCCCAGGAGGAGTGCTTGTGCCGACTTCCAGGTTTTTTAATGCCTTCATGTCTGTCACACACCCAAAAGTCGTACACGAGGTCTGAAAAGGGTGATTGCATGACGCAAAGTGCGTTCGATCTTTCCCAGTGGGATGAGTGGTAGTCCATGTGGAATACCTAATGCACCTTATATATAAATCTGTGTGTGTATATGTGCTAGAATATTCATCACAAAGGCAACTCTATAGCCTAAAAGCTTCACACAGGCATAGCCGGCGTATGACATGCATGCACTGTTCTTATATGGCTTTATTGATTTCCACTGGCAGAAAGAGGCAGAGAGCGATGGGGGCCAAGTGGAAGATTATTCAGAATAACATATATCTCTCAGTGGGAGTCCCGCGCAAAGTGAGTGACAGCATCTGAGCTAAATTGTGATGAAATGATTGCCTCACTCTATGGTAAAGCCGCCTCTGTACTCGGCCTCTTCTCCTCCCGCATGTATGATTCATACACAGACGCGCGGCGGATTCCTTCAAAGCTCTCACATGTTTGTGAGTCCATAACATCTGACGTGTTCATGTTTATGCTCCCGAGCCGCATTTGACATTTTCTAGATATGATAAATCATTAATGATGACCTCAATAGGCGCCCGCATCTTTGGCCCGCAGATCAATAAAGTGGTTAGGAGAGTAGGTCAGAGGGGGTCCCCGGTGGTCCGTGTCGCGCTGTGCATGTGCGCGTCTTTCTCTCCGGCCTCCGAACAGTCCCGAGCAACGCGCGACTTCCAAACATCGTCGCTAATTGGCGGTCAAACGCAACACCGGCAGGATTGCGGCTGGTTTTCCAAGATTTTGTTTTTGGTCTTTTTTTTAATTTTTTATTTTTTTTTTCCACCGCTCCAAGCGATCCCCGGGTGCAAAGCGGTGGGAGTTCCATCCATTATTGAGTAGATCCAAAAATGAAAGCAGAAACGCTCAGTGGGGACTGAGCATCTTTTGCCCCATGCAGGCGGGGGGAGGTTGACCACCAACTCCATGTGAAACCATCTTTTTACACTCACTTTATTAGGTGCACCTGTATCTTTAAAAACATAACAAGGCTCAATGTCGTTTACAAAATCTGTGATATTGCATTTTTGCCAAACATTCCTAATATACACACGCAAATAATATCATCCATGTCGAAAGGCTGAATGGGATTTTCCATCCATCCATTATTTACAATACAGTACATATAGTTCAAGATGACTTATCCAGTGACCCTGGTGAGAATAATAACTAAGATATGATTTGAATATTGCCAATGAAGAGATACGATAAATATTAGTAAGAGTACCACAGATGCATTATTTGGCTCTGTATTGTTGACCCCAAATATTTGAAGTCGTCCACCCTCCCTGGAGCTTCACTCTTCACGCACATATACTCTGTTTTACTTCGGCTAATCTTCATTCCTCTCCTTTCCAGTGCGTGCCTCCATCTTTCTAATTGTTCCTCCACCTGCCCCATATCACAATATCTTCTACGAACATCATAGTCCAAGGGGATTCCAGTCTAACCTCATCTGTCAACCTAACCGTTACTACCTCAAACAGGAAGGGGCTCAGGGCGGATCCCTGATGCAGTCCCACCTCCACCTTAAGTTCTTCTGACACACCTACGGCGCATCTCACCGCTGTTCTGCTGTCCTCATACGTGTTCTGTGCTATTCGAACATATTTCTCCGCCACACCGGACTTGCGCATGCAGTACCACAGTTCTTCTCTTAGTACTCTGTCATAGGCTATCTCTCGGTCTGAAAAGAGACAATGTAGCTCCTTCTGATCTTTTCTGTACTTTTCCACGAGCATCCACAAGGCAAATAATGCATCTGCGGTACTCTTTAAAGACTGGCACTTGAAGAAACAACAGGAAGCAGAACTGGGGGTAGCAGAAATGAAGATGTTGAGGTTCTCGCTCGGAGTGAGCAGGTTGGATAGGATTAGAAATGAGCTCATTAGAGGGACAGCCAAAGTTGGATGTTTTGGAGACAAGGTTAGAGAGAGAAGACTTAGATGCTTTGGACATGTCCAGAGACGAGAGAGTGAGTATATTGGTAGAAGGGTGCTGGGGATGGAGTTGCCAGGCAAAAGAGCGAGAGTGAGACCAAAGATAAGGTTGATGGATGTGGTGAGGGAGGACA
Source organism: Syngnathoides biaculeatus (assembly GCF_019802595.1). Classification (NCBI taxonomy): domain Eukaryota; kingdom Metazoa; phylum Chordata; class Actinopteri; order Syngnathiformes; family Syngnathidae; genus Syngnathoides; species Syngnathoides biaculeatus. Next base: position 11,507,638 of record NC_084640.1, on the reverse strand, counting down.
TGAAGACTGTGGGTATTCGTGAGAAAGATGGACGAGAGAGGCTTAGATGGAAAAAAATGACACCCTGTGACGCCCCCTTAATTGGGACAAGCCGAAAGGAAAAGAAGAAGAAGTCAAGGAAGAGATGAGTTTCAGTTCCATCAGTTTACCACATTTCATCTAAAAATGTAGTTCTTTTTGTTTCCAGTCTCCTGTATGTTGCCCCTTTTTCGGTATTCAAATAAGATCACCAAAACATTTCTAGCGTAGGATTATACAGCGCGTATCTGCAAATGCCATCAAAACCGACGTGTGATTAAAACCTCACACACATCATTAATTAACAGCTTTATCACATCGTATTCATTCCTACCGTTTCTGTACCAGATGTCACTCAACTTTATACTGATCGTTCGGGTGCGCACCAACTGGAATAATGAGAGGAAATGATTAACTGTGCTGTAACGATATTATTCGGTCCCATCAATCCTGCTTTGAGAATTGCCCCATCTAGTACACAGATGATGACACGGTGTTATGCAGTCGCTCGCCAGGTTTGGCAGCGTCTCAGCTCGGCGCTGCTCAGTGATTCGACTGTGCGGCGTTGACCTCCACCTCACCTTGGCAAAAACTCCCCAACCAAATGGACACTTGGCAGCCGGCACGCACTCTGGATATAGAAGCGTGTGTGCCCGCCAGTGATAACACAAACATACACACCCGTACACTTGCAGATGCACACATACACACACACATAGAGTCTCTGGCAGTGGTTGTAATGCTGTGTGAAACAAAGGGGCAGATGGTTGTCAAGCGAGCGCGCCAACACTTGCAAGGTGGTTAAAATATGCATTTGTGTTTGTGTGCAAGCAAGGCAAATGTATTTGTATGGCACATTTGGAAAACAAGGTGATTAAAAGTACTTCACATGAAACATAAATGAGCGAAAATGTCCTCACGGATGTCTCTGAGGTGGTTTTAACCAGGTTAACGCACACCCAGCAGCGGCGGCGGCAAAAAGGCTGTCCCGCAGCTCATCTGTATTTGTTTTGGCCTGCCGGTGTGGGCCGACACGCAGTTCTTTGCCAGAAGTGAGAATAAGAGACTCAACTCCTCTTTAACAGCGATCCATATACACTCCCTGGACACGTGCTGAGGTACAACTATACTTTGTATCACTACAAGCGCTTTATTAAACATTTTGAACGTTATAATTGATGCAGAGACAAAGAAAGCAATGGGACTGGATTGATTGGAACTCTTTTGGAATTGTGTGGCAGGTCTGAATACATATAACCAATATAGCCGATTCTGATTCTGATATAACCAAAATAACCAATGGGCTTCATGACCTAGAACAAGATAGAAGACCAAAAAGAGCTTCGAGGTCAAGTGTCACGCCTATAAACATTCTAAAATAGATATTGAAATGAAAAATACATGTGACATTATTCACTTCAATGTCCATATGAAAAAAAAATTATGACCGGGAGCGCGTCAAAGTTGCGGAAGTCTCATTCGACATCCAAGCGGTAGCCATATTGCCTGCATCCTCTGTTCATTATGTCACACCGGGACATTCGCCATTAAAAACACGCTGTACCACCTACTGTGGGACACGGAAGCGCTTTTCAAAGAAGAGAATGTCTCACAATCGAGTGAAGTAACCTGGGCAATGTTACCCTATCGTTTCGAGCCTTATTTAGATGATATGCGGATCATTTCTAACTAACAACAGACTCACAGAGAGTAGGTATGAGCCAGCCTGGCCGAAGCCGTGCCTCGTCCGCACTTCAGCGGCGGCTCGTCCGCCCACCTACTATGGGACACGGAAGCTTTTTTCAAAGAAGAGAACAACTCACAATCAAGTGAAGTGACCGGGGCAATATAACCCTATCATTTTGAATAATGTTTAGATGATATGCGGATCACTTCTACCTAACAACAGAGTCCTAGACAGCATGTATGAGCCAGCCCGGCAAAAGACGAACCGGGTCTTTTTGAAAAGTATGAAGAATGAATCCATCCTCCTGAGTGTTTGAACAATATCCAGCAATAAACGAGCCGGTATTTTGGCTAACACAAAAGAACGACGAGCTACCTTCCAGCAGGTAAAGCTAGCATAAACAGACGAGACCGCTTGAGCGAGCGTCTGCCACTGACGTCACTTCCTCCTTCTTTTGGAAAACAAATCCCTCAAGAGGATTTTCATGGCGGGAGTGACAAAAAGCCATATACGTCAAAATCATGTTGTGTGGTGAAAAAACGGATGGGTCCACTCCGGTTGCCTTTTTTTTTTCATTAATATCATAGTAAAAATCATGCATTTCATGACAAAGGCACTTTAATTTGCACACTCAATCCAGATGGAAACATTTTGTTTTGTTTGTTAGTTTGAGTCTGTGTTTAACTCACATGAAATGGGAGGACTGGCTAACAGAGTGGTTGGGGGGGAGGTGTTTTGTATCCACTTGTGATTAATATCTCAATGAACCACTGTTGAGCCAATAACTGTCATCACGCAAGTCATTCGGAAACTTCTGGAGAGCACAGTCGCGCTGGTCTTCTATCCAAGCCGCGTGCGTGAAGTGGAACAATTTGATTCGCAACGTCTCCTCCATTTTTGGAGCCTCCACAAAATGGCGAGTCCAAAGCTAACACCTTTACCGCGTAAATCTGGAGGGTGGTGATATGGTGGTGTGGTAAAAGGTTTACAAATCATATGGCGGCGTTCTGTTTGCTGATGGGTTCTACAAGTGGACATATTTCTCATACAGGGTTGGTCACTGTCTCAATATTCATCATAAGTTACAAAATGAAAGCAAAGATGTGTAATGTTTGACCTTTGTGGTATGTGCGAAATATGGAAACAGGTGCAGAACCAGCCTAGACACGCCTATTTGTCTAGTTTTAGCGTCAATGCTAATTTTGCACTGTGTTCGTAGCAACTTCACAAAAGCAGGTAAAATTTTAATTTTTTTTTCTTAACGACTGTAGGATGTTATTTTATGGTGGGAAGGAGGTTCCGACTTGAAATTGTCGATAACCTCTTGTGTCACGTTCATTAGCATAGCACTTTATGAGCGCGACTGCTACGTTGTTTGTTTTTTTTTTACATGTGCTGCATCTGCTAGCGACCAACGCATCCGCCTCCCATCCAAAGTTAGCCGGGATAGACTCTGGCTCATCCGCCGGCCTTCTGAGGACGAGCGCTATTTAAAACGGACACACGCAGTGCAATGATTTTGTGCAGATGTGTCATTATAATGGGAGGAACCGCTTTTATTTCGAAATTTGAAGGGCCCAGTGACAAACTCAACCGCATGTCTCAAGTGTAATTCCCGCTCCGATTTAATTGGCCGGCTCGAGTCCTGTCCTCCATCCAGCACACATTCCATGAACGAGACTGTCCACTCCATGTCGTTAGCCCATTCAATGGCCATCCACTCCAATCCATCCCGAGTCGTTAGCCTTGTCCGCGAGGCTAATCATCATCTCGTTTGGCTCCCGTTCGCCAAAGAGCGAGGATGAGACGGTTAAATATTCATGTCTCACCGCAGTGTAATATCCTCCTCGATAATGTTTGAACCTTTTGACCCAAACTAATCGGAGGTAATCGCACGGTCACGCCCCTCGGCGATCAAGATGACATGCGAGCGGTTGATGACGGGTTTTTTGACAGCGATGCACACACATACACACGAAAGACAAAAACACAACCTGCGATTGTTACTGTACATCTCCAACGTACCGTGACACTGGAAGGCAGCATTCCTGGAAACTGACATCATTCATTTCCCCCTGGAGGCATGTAGCGATGACATCACTCGATTAATAGTGGAACAATTAATTATGACCTATTAGGCAGGCGAATTAGATTAGGCGGAGGGGGGAAAAAAAATATATCCATGTGATAATATTACACCAGGATACATTAATGTCTTTTTGGATGAGACGCAGTCAGCTATCTAATTATAGTGATGATAAATGCCGTTTCTCATACGATAACGCGTCTGTACCTCAACCGAGCCGTTCCCGCCATTGTTGTAATTTGATTACACCGCGAGGCTGGAGCGCCACACGGTGAGAATCCGACATAAGGCAACGTGACAGCACGTGTGACGTCTTGAATGAAAGTTTCATAGAGATGACACACTTAGCCCCGTGCGCGCAGTTTTTCATCGCGCTTCGGTGGGGTTTGCGTGCGGCATAAACGCTTTTGCATTGTTTTTAAATATAGACGGCGTTGTTGCTTCAAAGTAATGGCAATCGCAATGGCAAACATAGACGATTGGACTTTAATATCGACATGTATCGGAGCGTGAAGTGCTGAGGGCAGGTCACCTTTCATAAAAACGCCTCATTTCATATGAACTGATAAATGTGTTTTAACGGTATATAGTGTTACGTGCATATTTATGAAACGCCATTTCAATTCCCCGTGTTGGATTTGAGTCTAACGGAATCATCAAGATTTCTGATGCAATATGTATAGAAAGTATTGATTCAACTCCCGTTGTCTCTATTCACTCTTATGCCTACAGAAATTTATGTTGGAGCCATAAAAATGTATCCGCCTCTGGTGGCTGCAATATATTCCACCAGGTCATTGCATGTTTTTTTAACACCACGACAACGAGGCGTTCTAAAGCAACCTAGCTAACCAACATCCCCTATCCACACGTTAGCTGTCAAGTCCGACCCCTGCCCCACCGCCTCCCACTCTACCCCCACACTCTTCCGCCATTCTCTGTCCGATGTGCGTGCACTCAAGGCCGACAACGAGGCGCTCTGAAGCGGCCACGCCGGTCCGAATCCTCCGTCCACGTGCTAGCTGTAAAGTGACTGTGACTTTTTTTCCCCATTTCTCACTCTATAATCTTTCTTTGCAAGACTCGTACATACTCGTGGTTGACAACGAGGCGCTCTCAAGCAACCACACAGTGGACTATCCATTGAAAACGTGAATTTTCATTGTGTAGGCATAACCAACTAATTGCACATCACAATTGCGATGGATAACCACCGAGTCTTACATAGGAAGATGTGAGGGCTCTTGCTGCACACCAAACTGCATTACTAGGCGCTCTTTTAGCCACACCCCCAACACCAGGAAAACTGAAATAGTTAAAAACTGTTGAATACTATCGTGCCACAATTCTGTACATTTTTCTTAGTCTTTACACATTTTCTGTAATTTTCTCAATCAATTTACTTAATCAATCAAGAGGAAGACTTTACCTCTCTCCAGACGTCATCCGTGTTTTGACAAAGTAACATATACAGTACATTTTTTTTTAATGTCATGTCATTGTCTAAGCCGCTTATCCTCAGAAGGGTTGTGGGAAAGCTTCGAGCCTATCCCAGCTAGCTCCAGGCGAAAGGTGGCCTACACCCTGAACCAGGCAACCGGGCAGATGTTGTTTTTTTTTTAAATTTAGAGACTAAAACTACAAAGAAATATTCTTGAAAAATCTGTTTTTCTACATTAACAGAGGACATTAGTACTTTATTTCCACCACAGGTGTACTGCATATCGTGTAACATGCGTGTTTATATTTAATCTGATGGAATCAACAACATGTATCTCAATTAGATATTATACATATTTAGATGTGCATAAAGAAAGAAAATCAATTTTAATATCACCAGATACACCGCTACTGTTGGGATCGGACTTGTGGGGACTGGGGGGGGGGGTCTTGCCGTACACACAAAGGAGTTCCGACTGATGAAAGCAGGCCCTCGCTAGCTAACCCCTTGCTGCGTTCTACTGACATCTCGTGTCAGAAAAGGGAAGTGGAAATACTGAAAGTGTAAGTTGAGCATCTGCACACACACGCATGCTCACAACACACACACACAAGCTCCCCACTTGCCAATACATCAGCGTATCGATCTGCTCGCTGCGACCTTGAACGATCAGACAAGTGGAAGCGCCTCGTCGGGCCCGAAGCCATCCATCGCCCTCGCCCTCCCTCGCTCTCACTCGCAGCCGCCGTAATGACTTGAGGGGAGAAGGCGAAGAGGAAAAAAAAAATAAAAAAAGAGCCCGCTGAGATGGACCTCTGAACCATCAGCCTTATGTTGCGGCCAGCCTCCCCTCTAGGCAGCAGTCTGTTCCTGGTAAAGGAGCAGAACTGGGTCAACGTGTCTGAGATGCAAGCCCTGAGTGGCGAGAAGGAGCAATGCCGGAAAATGGAAGTAGGCATAAAGACGGAGAGAACTGGATTATGTAAGGGGGCATGTATGTTGTACCCTGGAGAGGCATTTACTGTACGTCGGAATAGGGAATTTCAGTCGGTTAAAATGCTAATCAGTACGTGGATGATGAAATGTGTCCTCTTGGGAGGAAAGATGCAGTGAAGTCATGCCAGGGGGTCTTCATGAAAGCAGGTTTTAGCTGTTGTGTTTTAGTATCTGACGCATCTATCGGGACGTGGAAAGCCCCGTTTCCCTGCAGCGGAAGCCTCATTTATATGCATTATATGACGATCGTGCGATGATGACGACGATACTTGAGGGGTGCCGGGTTTGAAACCTGAAACTGTGACAGGACAACTATTGTGATACCATCCTGTATGCTGCAACTTTGTGATGGAAGAACGTCCGGGAGCCGAGCAGGCGATGGGGTTGGAAAACTGAAGAGCACGAGTATTGTACAGGGGGGCACGGTGGTTCAGCTGGTAAAGCTTTGGCCTCACAGTTCTGAGGACCCCGGGTTCAATCTGGTTTCCTCTCACATCCCAAAAACATGAGAGTGTGGCTGTTTGTCTCAATGTGCTCTGCAATTGGCTGGCTACCAGTTCAGGGTGTGCCCCGCCTCCTGCCCGTTGACAGCCGGGATAGGCTCCAGCACTCTCCGCGACCCTTGTGAGGATACGCGGCCAAGAAAATGGATGGATGGAGTATTGTACAGATGTACAGTACTGTGTACCCATTTATGTTACATACAATTTTGACTTCACGTTCTCTTTACTTTGGGGAATTTTTGAATGTACTGCCTATACTACAATATCGGGCCTTGTTGTTCAAAATAGTGATCAATACAAATGACATCCATCCATCTTCTTGGCCGCTTATCCTCACGAGGGTCGCGGTAGTTCTGGAGCCTATCCCGGCTCTCAACGGGCAGGAGGCGGGGTACACCCTGAACTGGTATCCAGCCAATCGCAGGGCACATGGAGACAAACAGTCGCACTCACAATCACACCTACGGGTAATTTAGAGTGTACAATTAATCTTGCATGTTTTTGGGATGTGGGAGGAAAACGGAGCGCCCGGCGAAAACCCACGCAAGCACGGGGAGAACACGCAAACTCCACACAGGCAGGTCCAGGATTGAACCTCAGAACTGTTAGGTCAACGCTTTCCAGCTGCACCACCGCGCTGCCTCCAAATACCTTTCATTACTATCAATATTTCAACTGTCAACAACTTGAAAAATAGCACGATGACAGCTTCATGCATGTTTTTGGGAACTCCTGCAGACAAACGCTGTATGGAAATGTAATTCTGGTGACCATTAAACATTCTTACGGCGTTCTCAAAAATAGACCTTTCTGACTGAATGAGTGGCACCCTTAGAATACTTTTTTTTTTAAAATGTCTTTTTTGTTTTTGTGAAAAAAGCCTTTACAGCCCATCATGCGCAATAACGAGCTTCGCGGCGCATCATCAGCGCACTTGGACGTACACGCACTCTTCATCACAAGATGTGACACCTGACGGCCCATTACTTCCCAAAGTGCTTTTCTATTCTATGAATTCCTCTCCTTATAGAATATTTAGACTCTGTGTGTGTGTGTGTGTTTCCCCGGGCTTGTCAACACGGCATGCATTATTCATGTTAACGCTCCATTGTCTGACGCTCGGCGTAATCTAACGCCGCCGCCCGACGGGTCCCGCGACCTTCTGAACTCGACGCTGCCCCCGGCGCGCCCGCAGCGCCGCGTTTGCAAACAGAGGTTTCGTTGCGCAATTAAAATGCGGCGTGCGGCGCGGGCGAGCGCCTGCCTTCAAGAATCACCTAAGCCGGCTTTCAATTATGCAGTTAAAAAGGTGTTTGTGAGGCGTTTAGGAGCATTAAATATAAACGGAGAACATTATGGCGGGTTTTCTTATGTTCATTTAAAGGAAAGGAATGTAAAAAAAAAAAAGGGGGGGGGCCGGATGCGACTGCAAGTTATGGTTTGTGTGGATAAGGAATTTATATTGCGGTATAAAAGTGTATTACCGTTTTTTATTATAAACAACCTCTATTGAAGTGCCAGCTTGTCAAAAGTGCGCGCTGGGCTCGCCGCCAATATTTCTAAAGGATTAGAAAGGAAGGGGAAAAAATGAAACCTTCCGTCATCAAATCTATTGTGGCTGTGGAAGACGTTTGACGAGCCAATAAATGAAAGGCTTTTCGCAGCTAATTAAGATGACGCTCGGAGGTTATTGACGGCGGCTTTATGGGCGGCTCCGGCTTAATGCACAGGTTATGTTTAAGATACCAGATGACCACAATGCATAATTTATCACGGCGCGCAATAATTCTCCCCAGCCGCCGAATAAAGGAAGTCACCGGCGAAACGTGGACGACGCAATCTCGTCTGCGTGTTCTCGTCGAGGCGGGAGCAATTATCGGACAGCAAATCAACAGCGACCACTCACTTCCTGGATCTGATCTGGCTGGACTGTAACCATGGAAATATTTGTATTTATTTATTTATTTTGTACTAAAGCACAGCTGGTCATTTAAAAACGATTCTATATTATCTTTTCATGTTTTCCTCTCACCAGGGGCACCTTGGAAACGGTCTTATCCTGCCTTTTGCGGTTGCGTGTGCGTCCCTGCGTTGACCAATACGCAATGACGGAGTACCGCTGTATCTACTACACATACTAATTATAATATTATAATTCAGCCCGTCAGTGTTTCTATTGACATGACGTGTTTCCTTTTCGTTCGGCATCCGTTGACAGGCCGCACGTTTAATCCGTTTTCAATAAACGGTCAAATATTGACAGAGCATGAACTGTATGTTTAAGCTACGCGGACGTGAGAGAATCAAACTATCAGATAAAACCCGTCAGGAGGAGTCAGTGCAGCGCTACAACAACAGTAACTGAACCTGAGCACTAAAAGCCTCATTTCAGATGTTGCTCATTGGGTTGTTCAGCTGGGTGTCAGGAAAATTCCAGGACAAAAGTGATGTATTTTAAACCCAAACATTATTTTTCAAATGCGCAATGGCTCCACCCCCTAAGCCATGTCACACAAGCTTACAAAATGGTGATTGAACAGAACAGGTTTGAAGTTGATTCTCTATCGCGTATTCATGATAATATTGGGGGATGTTTTTTTTTTTTTTTTTTTTGCCAAATGCGTCAGACTTGGGGTCTCAACTATTTCACGCAAGAATATGTACACGGAATTAAGATTTTGGACAGAGCAGGACGCAATGTCAGAACGTTGGCGATCGATGCAAAAAAAGTTTGACGCCTCACAAACTTCATGTTGAAATCCAACAGGATAAAATCGTACTGTGCATGTAGAGCAGGGTGAGTATTTTTTACTTGGAAAGATCACGAGTAATATCATTGTAATTTTTATAAGTAAGTGGCTCATAATGGAACCCAGTGCGCTGTGTTAAAAGTCCGATGCGATACAAATAGGCAAATAGATATTTCTCTTGCAAGACATGGTGCATTTACACATCTCTTACCCGATTCTTCGGCATAAAACATGACACACTTAATTTAGAAGGTCAGTGATACACTAACAAAGTGAAAGTTGTTCTCCTGGAATGTATAAACCACTGATAATAATTCAATCAAACTCAGAGAAGATACTTCTCCCTCACTGACCTTCGAACATACAGCCTTTTGTTTGTTGATATTGTCCACATTTAGTTGTACGTGCGCTCTTCCGTGAACCTTAATCCGTCGTAGACACTTCGTCAACTGTGTTTTAGGCTTTGGAAAATGAATCAACCGGCCCCTTGTAACCAAGCGAATCTGAGGACCATTTTCTTCGTAACATTAACTTTTCCAAGCGCACGCTACTGACAACCAGCGTTGCTCGTGGGACAATACGGCGACAGGGGTGTGTCAAGTCAGGGGTTAAGACAATGCGGCTATCTGATTGGCTGTTATTGACAGGTCGGAAAGGTCCATTGGTGGCTGCCCTACCATGGTAACCCACCTTTTTCTAGCCGGAGGTTTAACTGGACAATGTTTTCCTCCTTCACATTTACATTTATATGAGTATACAGGGCGTTAACATTACATAACATTAGCTTGAGTACACATAGGCAATAAATAGTTTGCAAGCCATGCAAACAAACTTGTGGGTCGGTTAGCGCTAACACAAACAATCAGTGATGAACCGCGTGAGTCTCTGTGATCACAATGTTTTAATGTTTTAAGCACGAGCAAACTCGCTGATGTTTTTAGACGTTTAGGGAGTGTTTATGAAAATGTAGAAGTTGGTAGTCTGGCTTGTGACATCCATCCATCCATTTTCTCGGTCGCTTATCGTCACAAGGGTCGCGGGGAATGCTGGAGCCTATCACAGCTGTCAACGGGCAGGAGGTACACCCTGAACTGGTTTGCCTGCCAATCACATGGCACATGGAGACAAACGGACGCACTCACAATCACACCTAGGGGCAATTTAGAGTGTACAATTAATGTTGCATGTTTTGGGGATGTGGGAGGAAACCGGAGTGCCCAGAGAAAACCCACGCAGGCACGAGGAGAACATGCAACCTCCACGCAGGTGGATCCGGGGTCGAACCTGGGACCTCAGAACTGTGAGGCCAACGCTTTCCATCTGAGCCACCATGCCGCCCTTATCTGAAATACTTTGTATTATTATATAACAGATGGTCTCCTCCTTGCGTGGCTCAAGTTCATGTTGAATCTATTCTCGACAATAGCACAACACAAGGCCATCCAACCGCCAATCATGTGCACGCACCAACAGCTTCTTTGTTGGACAGGCTGCATATGAATTGTCGCCCGATAACTCGAAAATAAAATGTGGATTTGCGCGTCTTCCAGGAAGGCAGAAAATGAAAGAAATCAATCTAACCGCGGGGTGAAGACGACAAAGGGAAATAACATCACTAACACATGTGCGTATGCATATGAGCGCGGCTCATCTGGGGCCGCTTACGGAACCGCCTCAAGGCCACCGAGGCCGTCGGCGGTTTTGCACGCGAGCGCCACTAGAAGCGGGCCATCCGACAGACACGCGCTGAGATTTACGAGGAGTCCCCCGACGGGAGGATTTTTTTATTGAGGCAAATACGAGTTCAGCACATAGACAACGTTGGTGTTATTTGCTGACACGTATCAATTTGAGCTTACATATATGTATTAACCCCCCCCCCCCACACACACACACACACACACACACACACACGCGTTTTGACCGCAGGTGCAAGGTGTATGGATGTAGTATGCATGGTGCCGCTCACCTCCGGGGGACCCGCATCTCGAATTCTGGAGCGGAAGCCTGCAGATGTGAAGTAAGCAACGACACAATGAAAACTCCCTCCCCTGGCAAATACTGCACATGCTGTTGTCATTTTGAAGTAGCGTGCAAGAGATGTAATAATTGAACTACTGTTTTCGAACGAAAATCAAGATTTTTTTGCTTCTGTTTTCGAACGAAAATCAGTCCTCGAACGCCCCCGACAAAACCCGCAAATAACATATTGCGCACTGCCAGACCAGCTGACCCACCCGCGACACATTTTGTTATTGTCAATTCGAACGCCCCCCGAAAAAAACCCGGAAATGACATAGCGCGCGCGGCGCAACCAGCGCACTTTTGTTATTGTGTATAACGCAGCCTCTGTACACAGACGTGTCCCGGTTGTGACTGTTGTTTTTCTTCTTATCGAGGACGACCGTATTAACCCCCAATCACGGCTCAGAAGAAGGCAAGTTGCTTGTTTAAAGTTATCCTGCACTTTTGTTCATAAATAAGTTTACAAGGCTGGGGGCCGAGTCGCTACAGATACGGCAATGCACTCCCAGCCTAGCGTACTCTACTACTAAAGCATACATTTTAAGCAAAAATCAAAATATTTCTTTAATTATTTTACTATATAAAATAATTAAACTATACATGTATTTCTTCTATGCAGTTTATTATCAGGAAAAGCAAAATAAAAATGCTTTAAAAAGTCAAATCTTTTAGGCTTGGAACTCATTATTTCTTTTCCCATTCATTGTAATGGGAAACATCGATGCGGTTTTCGAACAAATCACTTCTTGAACCGTTTTCTGGAACGGATTGTGGTCGAGAACCGAGGCATCACTATATTTCTATTAATCTGGTTTGTAGTGGTCATACTGTGCATCATATTGAAAGCTGTTTGGGATTTTTTGTTTTTGTGACAGAAAGAATAACAAACAAACAAAAAAGCTCTCAGTGTAATGTAATGCAAATGGAGGAGACTGCAAACCACAGGACAAGCAACCCCAAACCAATTTTTGCTTCTCCACACGCTCCTTTTCACACTGGCCGTGCATGTTTTCATGCCTGATTTGAGCACGCTGGCTTTTATTACCGAGCGTGTGTAAGGGCGTAATGCGCTAGAAAAGTGGAAGCGGCAGAAAGGCTTTCCCGTGAGGACGCAGGCTGATACGCTCCAGCGGCTGCAAAGCGTCACGAGGCAAGGAGAAGTCCAAGATTGGCGACTTGTCGATTGGCAGACATCGATTTATCCCAGGGGAGAGAAATTTGAGCGTGTCAGGCGAGTCTGTGAGCTTTGGCTACAAAAAAAAAAAACATTTCAGACACATTTTGCAGCGATTTAACTACCCGTTCAACCAATCGGTACGTCACATTAAGAAAGCAACAAAACATATTTTTCAAGATTGTAGATGATTTAACGGTTAAATGTTTGAGCTGTGTATGTTTTCGTAAAAAAAAAAAAATAATAAAAAGCTTACCTTGAATAGTGACAAATCGTGGCTAACTGGCGGCCATTATAATCAAACAGCAAAAAAGCCGCGGAGCTCATCATGTGATTGGTCCGTTTTAGTCACATGCTGTACTCACGGCTCCACGTACCGCCTACTTGGCCACTTTCTCTGTCGAACTTGCCGCATATTTAAATGTATCGTCTAGTTATTTAGGTAGATTTATTCAAGCTGACACACTTGCACGGATGCATTGGTGTTGCTTTGTTCCTTGTTATGGAAAGGAAACTAAAAAAAATGCTACCAGAAATGACCAAAATGAGCTGAGGAAACCCCACCTTGTGGCGTCCTAGTCAATATTAGCTATAGCGACACCTCTGATTTGGAGGATAACTGCAGTACATTTTCAGAACTGAGCGCACGGGTTGCACTCGAGTATAAACACAAACTATCTGCAGGAGAGGCATCGTGACGTCAGCGTGGTCGCCGAGAAATGAAAATATTTTTAAATGTGCTTTTAAAAAAATTCTATTGGATTTCAACAGTTTCTTGACACCATATCGCCACCAGGTGGCGTTGAAGCAGCACTTTTTGTTTTTTCCTGAGCTCTAAACAGCACATTGGTGATTATTATTATTTTTTTAATAACAGGATATGTTGGAAACACTTCCTGTAAATGGACATCTTTGCAAATGCTGTATTGTTAATATTCTGGGGTTCACTGTAGCAAAAGCAGTTATGGCCAACTGCTTTTATGTATCTCGTTGCGGTTGCAAAACTCCTCTCTTCATTGCTTTTTTTTTTTTTATTTGGGGGGAGGGGGTGGGACTGTGATTCCTAATTGGCTGTTGTTGAGTTTTGCTTCACAATTTTAAAGTCCATGGCTTAGCGCAACGTTTTGTTGACCACAAAAATAAGGATTTGCCACCATAAATATGAAACAGGTTTAACATTTACACCCGTCGGTGTCGACGAGTTTCTGAGCAGGCCCTCGTGGGGGGGGCTGGGGGACACTGAATAGACCACGTAACACATGATAATCGGTCAGGATAATCTTTTAGAAGTAACTAACATTCAAGACTTTGCTGGCTTTGCTGGGAGAAGATGGAAAATGCTCAAATTAGTGTGAACCATATTTGAAAAGCTAATCAAAAATGGATGCCACAAGGCATGTCAACATCGAACATTTTGTGCAAAGTTTACAAAGAGACGATTCACTCATTTCACAACACCAACGCTCAGCTGCAATACACGTACAATTTGCGCACGATCCCGTGTCATCGGGGGTAATCGTCCAGTGGTGTATTTTTTTTTCTCCCCGCATCAGTATGTCCGCATCCATGATGAAGTTTATTCATCTTTCGTTCATTCTCCAAGCAATAAGCTTTTGATGTCCACGCGCGATGAAGCTCGGAAGATGAACGGCGCTGCGATGCCTTATTTCATCAGCCTCATTACGCGAGTTACATGGCTGATATTTATCGCTCGCAACATTTCTGCACATGTATTGGATTTTCACTTTATGTTCCTACACACGGAGTCAAACACTGACTTTAAAGGTACTTTTAGAAGAAGATTGCCACTATGACGATGCCTGATGTGTTTTGTTACGACAAGTACAGTTCAGTTGTTTTTAACTTTAAGTTAAGAGAGTCGAGTTTAGTTGTAGAAAATGTGGTCAGTACAAAAGCGAGCTTTTCTAAAATGTCATTCCTGTTATCTACATTATACACATTCGAATCTACTATTTTAAAAAATAGACAAAAAACTAAATCACATTATTATGAGATTAAGATCTCTGATGTATTTTGGGAGGGGATTGAAATGACTTTAGAGGAGCAGAGAAACACTGTTTGAATGCTATGATATGTGACTCTGCCAATTAGCTAATCCATCCATCCATTCTATTAGCCGCTTATCCTCACAAGAGTCGTGGGGAGTGCTGAAGACTATCCCAGCTATTTATGCAATCCATTTTTTATTTATTTATTGAATGGAACTAGTTTAGAATGGGTTGGATTGAGCGAGGTTGAATAATATTTAGCTCAAAATTGTTTTTTTTTCTTCAATTAAATAACTGCTCCTTCAATAATATTTAAAAACTTGTAGATGAAAATGTTGAAATGTTGTTTTTGTGGTGGCAAAAATCATAACAAAAAATGTTTATCTATGCTTGAACATACTTCAAAAATTTCTAAAAATGCAAAGAAAAATAAATTATAATCGAATAGATCTAATACCTTTCTAAAAAATAAACAAATAATAAATATAAAAAAATAAAAATTCAGGAATAACCCATTCATCCATTTTTTGCCGCTTATCCTCATAAGGGTCACAGGGAATGCTGGAGCCTATCCCAGCCGTCAACGGGCAGGAGGCGTGGTACACCCTGAACTGTTTGCCAGCCAATCGCAGGGCACATCTTGACAAACAGTCGCACTCGCAATCACACATGGGGGAAATTTACGGTGTCTAAATTAATGTTGCATGTTTTTGGGATGTGGGAGGAAACCGCAGTGCCCAGAGAAAACCTACGCATGCACGGGGAGAACATGCTAACTCCACAGAGGCGGGGCCGGGATCGAACCCGGATCCTCATAACTGTGAATCCAACGCTTTACAAGCTGAGCCTCGTTCCACCGTGCCGCCTGATTTGCTTATATATATATATATATATATATTTTTTTTTTTTTTTTTTTTTTTTTTTTTTTTTTTTTTAAGTGAATTCTTTTTTAAATTTCCCACTCCTGTTGGAAACAGTAAAACGCCAACAACTCACCGAAATGGGAAACAATCTGCGTGCAAGCACTTCATGATGCTCGGTCGTCTCCTCTTGTTCTGTTTGTTTAGCACTGGCGCTTGTGTCAAAGTGACACATGCTGCACGCAGGAAGTCATCGAGTTTGAATCCTTATTTTACTCATGCTGTATTCTAAGACAGCAAATGGAAATGAAAACATTTTTTTCCCCAATTCAATCACTTTGAAGTTAATGGTTAGGTTCCACTGATTTGATACATCTTTGACATTTGTAATTTTGAGAGTATTTTGGAGATGAAATACATCGACGCGAAAGTATGAGGTAATTACCGTCAAGTATTTACATTTTCAAGTTGCATCTGAGCGCGCTTCATTTACATATTAGCTCATTATCATGCCGTAGGAGGCTGGTGAGACTCCACGGGGGCAACTTGTTGTTCCTGATAAGAATGATGAGCGTAAAAGCAGTTAAGCACTTTTGACAGTTCTTCCTGCCGCCAAAGAATAATTTCACTTTGCCAATTTGACGTGCAGACCAAAAGCGTCTTCCGCCGAACCCAAAGTTTATGTCGCCAAAAAGGTTTTGTCTTTCTTTGGCTTTGGCACAAACACCTCTCGCACCTTTCCGAGGTTGGCCGTCGCTTTTGTCGAGCATTAAAAATGCTAATTGGAATTTTGAAAAAGGAAAGAAAATACGGCGTGAGCGTCCCACCCCCAGTCACAGGCTGTCAAAATGCAATATTCCAAATTAGATTGTGTTTGGATAATCTTTTGAACTGTAATGGGTTTCCAGCCAGCGGGCATATTACTATTGGCACATCATTATTAAACAAAAGTGACACAGAACCATCACTTTGCAGGCGGCGCCAGATAAACGTTCGACACCGTGCAAATAATATTAGTTCTGCTTCCAGAGTCACCGGCTTATCTCTGTATGCTATATTGGGTTCATATCCCTGTCTGCCGGCGAGGGCCTTTCTGACAGAAGTGTCTAAATTTATGAGTAGCCCGTATGTGCTGGTGTGAACGGGTTTCCGAGTGCGCGTACGCTGCAACTTGTGTGTCGCACATTAACGCTTTTATATGTAAATGCCGTGTTTGTGTGCACGCGGGGGCGGCTCGGGTGAGGAAAAAAATAAAAAATAAAAAAGTCCGCATTCACATGTAAATGAGCGTGTGTATTCGTGCCTGTATATGCAGACGCGACCCATATCATGGCATAATGAGATCCGCCACTGTCGGTTACCCTCAGACAGAGGTAATTACGGCCGCGGTGAAGGCGGCGCGGACGCTCACGTGTTGGCGCGGGGCCCCCGGTCCCGCTGA
The DNA here is from genome assembly GCF_019802595.1 of Syngnathoides biaculeatus. Taxonomy (NCBI): domain Eukaryota; kingdom Metazoa; phylum Chordata; class Actinopteri; order Syngnathiformes; family Syngnathidae; genus Syngnathoides; species Syngnathoides biaculeatus. The sequence goes on along the minus strand of NC_084640.1, from coordinate 11,490,648 downwards.
CAGGCCTGTCCATTTGGCGACGGGGATGGGAATGGGACGCGGCAAATGGGATGCGATGAATTGGAGCGGCGTCCGCGTTCTAATCAGCGCCGTCGAACCCGTGATGCGATTCAGCAGCAGGCGGACGCGCAAAGTTGTCATGGAAACGAAACAAACACTCGGGGAAAAGTAGATGGCTTCAGTGTACAACAGTTCTGAGCTCACATGTCGGTTCTGTATGTTCTAGGACAGGTTAGCTTGCTTGTTTCCGGGGGCTAAAGAACTTACACCCGACTATGTCACTTGCATGCCGTCAGGTCTTTGACGAAGAGCGTGAGCGACCTCGCCGCTGGTCTGCAACATGCAGTGGCGGACAGCTGTAAAAGCGTCAATCATCCTGATTTGACAATCTTCTATCCGCTTATCCCATCGAGTACCAGCACTGGTGCAGGGCTGCGTATCCGCTTTCATCAGGTTTTTGTATCAATGGCTCAGTGGTTGTCAAAGTGTGGGCTTCCTCTCGTGCGGGGGCGTCAAATTTGTTTTCATCGAGGGCCACATTGGAGTTAGGGTTAGGGTAGTTGAACCATAGATTTGTTACTCGCCTCATATGATATGATTAGCATATGCAGGACACAAATGGATAAATAACCAATTTTGAAATCAAAAGTAAAGTAAAAAAAAATGCTTGGAGTGGCTTAACATTATTCATTGCGTGACAATTTAAAATTTTGGTACAGATTTTAGCAAGAACCAGAGGAGGGTTTTTTTTTGTGGGCCACATACAATGATGTGGCGGGCCAGATCTGGACCCCGGGCCTTGAATTTCACACCTGTGCTCTAGCGGTATACAAAAGAATCACAGCCTACAGTTGAGTTTAACTTTTCTAAACATTTCCATTTAACTTTTGACAACTCATTGTTATGAAACATTTATTGAGGTGCATTTTTAAAGAACTCTAGTACAGTAAAGCCTCAGTTCTGAAACGTCCCCATTTTCGAACAAATTGGTTTTCGAACAAAACTTTCAAGATTTTTTTGCTTCTGTCTTCGAATGAAAATCAATACCCGAATCCCCCTGGCAAAACCCAGAAATAACACTGCCCGCTGCCAGACGAGCTGACCTACGACGCGCTTTGCTGTGAATAACCCACACCGCCGAAAAAAACCTGGAAATAATATAATACGCGTGGTGGAAGCACCTGACCCACCCACGATGCGTTTTATTGTCTATTGAACTCCCCCGGAAAAAAACTGAAAATAACATCAGACAGTGCAAGCAGTTGACCCACCCACAACGCGTTTTGTTATTGTCTATTCGAACACCCCCCGGAAAAAAAAAAAAAAACACAAATGACATTAGCGCACTTTTGTTATTCTGTATAACGCAGCCTCTGTACACAGACATGTCCCGGTAGTGACTTCTGTTTTTCTTCTTGTCAAGGACGACCGTATCAACCCCCAACGGTGGTTCCAAAGAAGGCAAGTTGCTTTTTTAAAGTTATTCTGCACTTTTGTTAATAAAAAAAAAAAAAACTTTTACAAGGCTGGGGGCCGAGTCGCTACAGATAACGGCAATGCACTCCCAGCCTAGCGTACTCTCCTACCAAAGCATTAATTTTAAGCAAAAAAATAAATATATTTCTTAAATTATTTTATTATATAAAGTATTTAAACTATACATGTAGTTCTACTATGCAGTTTATTATCAGAAAAAGCTACAAAAATGCAATTTTTTTTTAGGCTTGGAACGCATTTTTTCGTTTTCCATTCATTGTAATGGGAATCATCGATTCGGTTTTTGAACAAATCACTTCTCGAACTGTTTTCTGCAATGGATTGTGGTCGGGAACCGGGTTTGAATCTCTACTTAAGTACCTATTTTTAAATATTGTAACATGTTTAGGGACTAACGATGGTGATATTTGGAGAGGTAGGTTATTATTTTACTTGGTGTGATTGTTTGGCTGCATGCTTTTGACAGCATTTTAATAGCATAGCCCGTCGTTTACAGCCACTTACTCAGCATGTCAGATTGTATGTATTTACTAAATTATATTTCTGTAGGTTGTGTGTAAAACGGGAAAAAATGCAATTTCTGCCTTTTTAATGCTATTTGGTGTGTTGCAAAAGTTGATATCAAGAAAATAAACGTGCTGAGGGGATGAAGATGGAGCAGGAGGAATATATAAAAATGAGCTGGTTACACCATGAAAATATGGAAAGTGGCTCTGGAATGAGGAAAGGAAAGGCATCGCTTCTCCCGACACCTACGTGGCTGTTTTTGGGAGACGCCAGTTTGCGAAGCCCTCCGAGCACCAGCAGGAACGTTGTCTGCGGTGTGCGTGAGGCCAAAAGGCCAAAGAGGAGTGCAAAACCTCCACAGGCGCCCCACGGATTCCGCTCGCAACCTGGATGACGGACTTCCTACCAAAACAACACAAAGTCGAAGTTGACTTTTGACTTTGGCTGAAGGCACAAGCAGGTTTTCCGAAGTATTGCAAAACTTGGAATCACTCGGCGGTTTACCCATCAGCTCAGCGCTAGCTTAGTCCTCAAGGACCTGGAGGGCTGTGGGGACTGAAGGGTTGCGAGTTTCAAACTATTGCAGCGAGTTGTGCCTTAGGATACACGTTCCAATTGTTCTCGTATCCGAAATCGTCGGCGCTTCCCCACTGCAGCGTTCCCCAATAAATAACAAACATTTTTCTAGTGGTTGTTTGTCTTTACAAACATACAGTAATGACAATTACAACGAAAAAAATAATCTCTGCTCGTTTTCTTTTTTGACTTAAATTCAAATAAAAAAAAAGTGTCTTGTAATATACAAAGTATTGATTTCCATTAAACAGGCCCATACCAAGTCCATTTACGCTCCATTTTTAGTGTCGTCCCTAGAAATGTTGGTAAACATTGCCCTAAAATACATACCGTGTGTTATTTGTTTGGCTACTGTCTCCTCAAAACCTGAATTTTCGGTTGCAAAACATACACAACCACAAAGCCTCGGCCTTGTTGCCATGGTAGCCGCTGTAATGACGACACTCTTTCACAACCGCTGTGCAAACATGCATAATTATCATCCCTTTCATTTCCTCTCCGCAAGCACCCTTATGTCAAATCTCACGAAACTATTTCCAAGCACCGATTGTCCGGAGCGGGTTGACGAGCGCGCTCATTAAAATACGGCAACCGCGGGAACCTTTGACCTCGCAATTACCACGCAGGCTCATCAGGTTCCCGGCTCCCCAAATACCGCGACCGCGATCCAGCCTTCCTGCGCGTGGGGCCGCGGGGTTTGCTCACTGAGCAATTTATACGTTCTCATCAAAGCGTCGTCTTTAGAGCCTCGAGGCAGGTCTTAATTGTTCGACGGGATATCTGCACCCCACCCTCCCCTTTCCCGCTCCTTTTGCCTTACTTTCGACTGTTTTCGTCTCCCACCCGCCCTCCCTGCAGCTATTAGGAATTGGATTTGGAGCAGAACGATCCATTTAGTCTCTCACCCTCTCTCCGTTTCCGTCCCTCTTGCGCTCTCACACCTCCTCTGTAGGCTTCTCTCATCAAAGCCGGGGCTTAATCTGTCTATTTTTACCTGGAGGAATGAAAGGAAAAGGGGATGAGGTAATGCCTTTCCTGCCCATCAGGTGGGCAGTCGTGCGTCTCGTGTTGTGGTGGATTTGGTGAGCTAGCGCCACCACGTGGACTCAATGAAAACGTTGCTCGTGAAGGCATACAAAGAGGACCACATGTTGTGCAAATAATTTAAAAAATGGAATAAGTACTGTCAAGGCGAGGTGACTGATGCCAACTACCCCTGAAACAAATGTGTGAAAACGAATTTTACTTTTTAAACCAAACAGACTTGGATCTTCAAACTTTTGAAGATTTACTTATTTAATTTTCCAAATCAGTCATTGCATTATTTTGCATTGAAGTCACGATACAAAAAAAAAGCTGTGTTCCGTTTCAAAACAAGCCCCCCCGCAACCACAAAAACTTAATTTTTTTGTAACGTAAACGCTGTTGCTTTCAAAAGCCAAAGGAAAAACTTATTTTTATACCATTCCAAAATAGTGAAACCAGCATGAAAACATCAAATAAAATCTATACGCGTTATAAAAACTTTACAAGGCAGTCACTTGGACCTCTTTTGCATTTCCCCTCCGCAATATAAAGTTGATTTGTACCCTAATTCCCAAAAAACTAGACCTTTTATCCTGAGATACATGATTCATCTGAAGCAGAAAAAGGTGCACAAAAAGAGTCTAAAAGAAAATAAATAGCCGCTTCGAGACTTGTAAAACGTCTCGTGAAGAGACAGAAAGTGATGCACGCCGCTTCCCGTGCAAGGTTGTTCGCTTCCTTTCCTTCCGTTCAGTGTTTATTATGCCACCCGTTTTGCTGTTGTCAAAGGCGTCGAAGTCGCAGAGGCGCTGCTGAAGATCAAGTTGTCTGAAACTTGTCAGTTGTCTTTGTCGTGGTTCTGACCGTTGCAAGTGTCGGGTCGGCGGACACAGAATTTGCGTGGGTGCTCTTTAAAGTCAAGGTAGTCCTGGACAAAGCATGGATGCTTCTCTATAAAATGATGAAGTTCGTCTAGATTTAAAAAAAAAAAAAAAAAAAAAGGAGTGGGTCAAAGAGGTTGTCCTTGTATAATAATAACATAGTAATAACAGTAATAAGAGTAATAGAAATTTACTTTTTTTTTATTGCAAAGAAATCTTGCTTACCGTATGTGATTTTCCCAGTGTCTGGTTCACCGAGCTCCAAAAACAAAATTGATAATTCGACTTCTTTCACCCCCAGCATTATTTCCAACGTGGAGGTCAGCTCGTCTTCATGGACCTCGCCGCTGTCCTCATTTTCATACATCTGCACATCGATGTGTGGTCGTAGTTTTATACATTTTGTTAATTACGTAATAAATCTGATTTTGAGGTAAACCTGCTTTTACCTCAAAAGCCAGCTTGAGGGTCTCCATTGATCTTGATGGCCGGTAAATGGTAGACATGGCAATAACAAAGTGTCGGATGTCGATGTGTCCCTCTTCATCCTGGTCAAAACCAAACATGACTCACGTCAGGCAGTGGTGACGGAACAAATTTAATCCCAAATTGCAAATTTACAATTTTTAAAAAAAATTTATGCCCATTTCTAAAATATGTCCGCAAACATTATCAGGACACCAGGGGGACTGTTTTAAAATGTGTGGGAAAACACGTAACATCCATCCATCAATCCATCCATTTTCTTTGGTGCTTATCCTCACGAGGGTTGCAGGGAGTGCTGGAGCCTCAATGGGCGACGGTACACCCTGAACTGGTTGCCAGCCAATTGCAGGGCACATAGAGACAAACAGCAGCACTCACAATCACACTTAGGGGTAATTTAGAGTGTCGAATTAATGTTGCGTGTTTTGGGGATGTGGCGGGGAGACATGCAAACTCCACACAGGTGGGGCCGGGATCGAACCCGGGACCTCAGAACTGTGAGGCCAATGCTTTATCAGCTGATCCACCGAGCCACCCAAACACATAACATGACTCCTTTAATATAAAGATGCCAACGTTACAGAATCTCACTCAATTTGCAGGTTATTTTTGTAATCTACAGAATCTCCACTAGAGGGAGCCAATCGTGCAGCAAAACGACAACTAAAACGATCGAAATTAAACGTTACCTTTTTTAAATGCATTTTTTTACGGCTGTTGTGTTGGATATCATCGCGTATGACAACTGATCATATAATTTTCGTTTCAACTGGTCTTATAGTTTGTGTGATGAATGCGTATCAAAGGCTAATTATTGACCTCAACAAAGAGGCTGTGAAGTTGCTTGAGTGTCTCTGTCACAGGCAGGTGGAGGAAGCAAGCCAAGTCTTCCAAACTCAGCTGATGTCTTTGCAGCTTTCTGGCTCTGCTGGCCTGCTCCTTCAGAAGGATTTCTGTGGTCTTCAGCCTGTTAAGAATAAAAAAAAAAAAAAAAAATCTTTTATCAATTATCAGACGTTGTTTACTTCGTGAAATCTCGCCGCACTTGTTCCAGTCACGCTTCTGTCGCTGGGATACATTCCATACCCGTGAGCAGGAGAGGAAAACTTGGGTGATCGTGATTATCAAAATAATCATAACATTGTGGGCGGCATGGTGGGCTCAGCTGGTAAAGCTTTGGCCTCACAGTTCTGAGGTCCCGGATTCAATCCTGGACCCGCCCTGTGTGGAATTTGCATGTTCTCTCAGTGCCTGTGTGCGTTTCTTTTGGGTTTCGGTTTCCTCCCCACGTCCCAAAATCACGCAACATGAATTGGACACTCTAAATTGCCCGTAAGTGTGATTGTGAGTGTGGCTGTTTGTCTCCACGTGTCCTGCGGTTGGCTGGCGAGTTCCTGCCCGTTGACAGATGGGACAGGCTCCAGCACTTTCCGCGACCCTCGTGAGGATAAGCGGCAAAGAACATGGATAGGTGAATAATAGCATTGTTTTACCCTTCGCACATGTTTTAAAACAATACAATGGAGTGGTAGATTTTAGTGTGTGTGTGGGTGTGGGGGGGGTTGGGGTTACAGTATACAATAAAGGCTGAATTGGGAGTTTTAATTTTTTACCATCCTTACCCCAAGCGGCGCAAAAGCTGGTTGAACTCGAGCAGGCTGCTGGGGTTCTGGATACGCAGGGGCCCGTGTGAAAAAGTGATCTCCCGGTCCTCGAAGGTCAGATCTGTGAGCGGCACCTCCAGCGCTCTGTCGGTGCAAAAGTGGGCGGAATGTCATTGCAAAAAAAAAAAAAAAAACCCGCACGTGCCCGTGTGAATAAGTACTCACTCGGCCATGATTTTTCTGACGTTGTTGGCGAAAAGCGTCGGGTTTTCCTTCTCCTCGTCGGACGGAGTGTAAACCGGCAAGTACTGGAAAGGGAGAATGTCAGCTGAGTCGACGTGTGACGCTCCGCTGCGTTGGAAGTGAAAATTCTCACCTCTATCTCAATGCTATTGTGAGGTTGGCACAGAGTCAGCCACAGGATCTTGAACCTGGGAAACGGTGATCGGGGTTTTATAGAAGCGGGCACGTCGAAAAATCATGTTCAGACAATATTGGTGGAAGGCGAGAGAGAAAAGCTGGTTTGGTCAAGTGAAAGACAGCAGGAAGTAGAAGTTGCGTGTGTGCAGCGGTTCGTCGCGGTTGTTTGTGTTGGTGTGTGCCACTCACGCTCCGGGCCCTCGCCACGTCCATGAAATTGTATCCTGCGGAAGGGAAGTCGAGAAAGGAAATGACAAACATGGACACTCTTTTTATCTGAGGGCTGCAACAGGAAAAAAAAAAAAACTGTGCTGCTTTTGTGTGCAACTGGGATTTTATTGGGTTAGCGAGTAAGTTAGGGTGGAGGGCGGAAGGTTCGCATTCATCTCCGGTTACGGCGAGGGGCCCGCCGCCGACTCCAGTCTGCTTAAAATGAACATTCTTGTTTTTAAAAGAAAAAAGAAAAGAAAAAAAAGAAAAGAAAACATGTTGAAATGGTAAAATCACGCTAATTATGTACGGAACGTGCATCAAAAGAGGCTGTTATCAGAACTAAAATATTCAGATTTGGGACAAAAGAGTAGATTTGAAAGAAGTAAACAATTTTTGTCAATCTTTAAACAAATCTCATAAATCATCCAGCCATCCATTTTCTTAGCCGTTTATCCTCACAAGAGTCATGTGGAGTGCTGAAGCCTATCACAGCTATTTAGAAAATACATTTTTTTTATTTATTGAATGGAACTTGGTTGGTATTTTTGAATGGGTTGGATTGAGAGGGGTTGAGCAATTATTTAGCTCAAAATTGTTTTATTTTTTTTCTTCAATAAAATAACGGCTATTTCAATAATATTTAAAAGTTCTACTTAATGTTGTTTTTGTGGTGGCAAAAAACCTTATAATAAAAAATGCTTTATATATATCCTTGAATATAATGTATTTAAAAAAATTTCTAAAAATGTAAAGAATAATATTATAATCTAATAAATCCAATACCTTTTTAAAAAATGAACAAATAAACAATATTATAAAATAATAAAAATTAACACATAATCCATTCATCCATTTTTTGCCAAAAATTGTTATAACAAAAAATATTATCCTAAAATATATGTATTTCAAAAAATTCTAAAAATGTAAAGAATAAATATATAATCTAATAAATCTAATACCTTTTATAGTTTATATAAATAATCCATTCATCAATTTTTTTGCCACTTATCCTTTCTAAACTAGTGTTATTCCCGTCATTTTCAGAAAAAAAATGTTAATATGTTCATATATCTGCTGTACACCGCAATGGCAATGCTATTCATTAGCCTGTCCGTGGCGTTTTGCGTTGTTTGTTAGCATTAAGCTCAACCGACTTACCTCAATCAAAGCTATGTGATTGTTTTAACTATCCATCCAATCATTTTCTTTTCCAGTTATCCTCACGAGGGTCGCGGGGAGCGCTGGAGCCTATCCCAGCTGTCAACGGGCAGGAGGCGGGGTACACCCTGAACTGGTCGCCAGCCAATCGCAGGGCACATCGAGACAAACAGACGCACTCACAATCCCACCTCGGGGATTTTAGAGTGTCCAATTGCACGTTTTTGGGATGTGGGAGGAAACTAGAATGCCCATTCATGCAAACTCCACACAGGAGGGTCTGGGAGCGAACCCCGGGACCTCAGAACCCTGAGGCCAACCCTTTCCATCTGAGTCCACCATGCCGCCTCTCAAAAGTCAGAGCTCTCTTAATTGAGACTATATAAACACTGATAAACTTCTAGGGAATGGTGAAACACATAACTTTCTAGTAATTTATGTTTCATGAAGGAAGAGCTGCATCGAGAGATGCGACACCTGTGTGCGTGCGTGTGTGTTCGCTGGACGGCTAAAGAAAGAAAGGGCAGGATGAAATATCATCCCAGCAGAACATGACGTCATTCAAGCAAAAAAGGGACATGTAACGTGAGAGAAACCATGACATCACACTTGTGTGCGTGTTTAAATGCGTGCATTGTCAGGAAGGGGTGCGTTTACCAGCTTGTTCCGGTACCGCAGAACCGCTGGTTGCACCGGGAGTCCTGGAATGAAAGCACCTGGCACACGGGAGAGGAGGGCAACGAGTCAGCTGGGCTGGGAAGCGCCACGTTGCGACCGTGCGAACGGCACGCAGACTCAACACAGCGCCAACGCACAATGTACACAATACAAACGCATTAATAGAACTGCAGACTGGAATAAATGGGGATTAGACCCCCCAGGAGGGGGGACAGTAGCGGACGGCCAAAAAAAAAAAAAAAATGGTGGCGGGGACGGGAAGCGAAAGGATTACACGATGCACTCATAAATCAATTGTGTGTCAGACTTTTTGTTGAGGTGACCTCATGTAACACGCGAGTATCCAGTAAAATGACATCCGGTACTTGCTGTTTATTTGGTCTAGAGGAGGCGTATCGAACACATTTTTCAGACATGAAGCCAGGAATGGATATACGAGTACAATAGATCAAAGGGGAACTTGTTTGGAAAAATGAATTTGTCTCGTTTTATTGGGTCAGTAAGGGTCAAATGTGATTCCCAGGGTGGTGAAAGGTGAAATATAAATTAAATGATACATACCCGCCTTGAACAAGATGAGGCTCGACCTGTTGGTACACGTGCCCTCTGGAAATATCATGATCTAGATCGAAAAATAAGTGCAATTTTTTCCACATTGTAGCAGGAAGTGCCAAGTCGAATGGATGCGTTTACCTGAGGCCACGCCCCTCCGGAGTGCGCTCTCCTCTTGATCTCCTCGACGGTTTGTTTCCTGGAGTCCTGGTCTGTGCGGAATACAAATACTGGTCTGATGTACCTGATCAAAGCTGGTTGGGCAAAAAAAAAAAAAATAATAATAATTGCAAGTAAATGTTGAGTATTTTGAAGGGTTGGGCGGAAATTAAGTCACGCGTGTTACTCACTGCCCCACACGGGAATACTGCCGCTCTCCAGTTTGGTTACTATTGAGCACATGGTGCAGGTGACCGGGATGGCGTCGAAGTACGTGGAGTGCGGCGCCACGGTGATGATGGGGGCCTCGGAGGGGGCCACCCGTTGCCCTTTCACCTTAATCCAATGGAAACCCCCGCAAAACCACATGGCCCGCATGATCACGCGCAAGGAAAGGTCGATGAAACTGTCAAGAACACGACAGACCAGTACAGTATTCACTCTTTCACTTTTTTTTTAATTTTTGGGTCCTCCCCCCCATCCCCAGAAATCTGACCCGCACGCACCTCCTCCACCACGACTGCGGCTCGACGACGAACTCGGAGCGTCCCAGCGAGGCCGCGAAGGCGAAGGGCCACGCCAGCAGCATGAGGAAGGACACCAAGAGCAGTCGCACTGGAAACACCGTAACAGACATCAGTCCAATCTAGAGGACGGAAGAGAGATTACGTAACTAGAAATGCAACAAATTACACCCGGGCAGTCACGCGGGGTTAACATCGTTTGTGTGCGGAAAGGCACTTTGACGTTCCGGAGTATTCCGTGGACGCACACGTCCTATTAGTCCGTTTAAAAGGCAAATCGCCAACTCCCAGTTGAACGCGCACTGACAGTCGGGCTTTGTTCCGGGGCCGCTTTTAATGGGTTAATGCGAGCGCTAATTAACTCTGGAAATACAGCAACAACACATAAGGGAAATGAGGATTTGATGTATGGACTCCTGCAACATCATAAATTAATATACTTTAATAGTACTCTATCATGTAAAGGTCTTGTTTTTTTTAATGCCAATTAACTTATTTCTCATTACAAATCATAGCGAATGTACCGAATCTCGGCCCGGGCTCTCCTGCGTCAAATAACATCGGTCGGTTTTGGCCTCCCCCCCTCAAATAATGTTTGTACTTCATAAATACACTAATAATGTAAGCAAATATAATGTGAGGAATTAAAACAGTTTTGGTCACGTTTTTTGCTTTAGTTCAATGGACGTAGTGCCGCTCCTTAAGGTGTGCCCACCTTGGCCTCTAGGGGGCACTGCCCTCTACCTACAAACAGATCCACTATACATGGAGACTAACCTTTCTAAGTTAGTGTTATTCCCGTCATTTTCATTAAAAAAAAAAAATGTTAATATGTTCAAATATCTGTTGTACACTGCGATAGCAATGCTATTCATTAGCCTGTCCGTGCCGTTTTGCATTGTTTGTTTGCTTGGCCGACTTACATCAGTCAAAGCTATTTGATTGTTTTAAGTATCCATCCATCCATTTTCTCAGTCGCTTATCCTCACGAGTGTCACGTTGAGCGCTGGAGCCTATCCCAGCTGTCAACAGGCAGGAGGCGGGGTACACCCTGAACTGGTCGCCAGCCAATCGCAGGGCACATAGAGACAAACAGCCGCACTCACAATCACACCTGGGGGCAATTTTGAGTGTCCAATTACTGTTGCACGTTTTTGGGATGTGAGAGGAAACCGGAGTGCCCGGAGGAAACCCACGCAGGCACGGGGAGAACATGCAAACTCCACACAGGTGGGGCCAGGATTGAACCCGGGACCTCAGAACTGTGAGGCCAACGCTTTTCCAGCTGATTCACCGTGCTGCCATGTAATTTTCTTTTATATTTAGTTTTAAATTCAACATGGAGTGGCAATAAACAGCTTAACCTGTTCTTTGTATGCCAAAGGTGAAAAGGTCATAGGTTAGGTAACAATGAACAAAAATACTAAATCAAAATCCAAGGAATGGATAGCATCTGACAGGCTTTATTATCTTAAGACTTTCATTTGGAAAAAATTAAATTAATGACTAATTTAGGTGAAAATTAAGATGAAAGCCCTGAGCAAACATTACGCAACGGGAAAGCCACCCGCCGGTCATCTTGTACGAGTTACGTGGAAGTCAGCCAGGGCAAAAATGAGGATGACAATTCAGATGACACGAATATCTTTTTGTTTTTTTCTTGCATGCGGCGCTCGTGTGAACTGGCAGAATCGCGGCAGTCGAGGCCCGGCCGTGCAAATTCACACTGCGACATTTTAAACCCCCTTCCCCCTCGCCCCGACCCCGGCTTCCATTCCGTCCTCCCTCGCCGACTTTCCGGCCCGCTCTGCGGTAATCTCCCATCTCGGAGGCGTCTCCCTCCAATCCAGTCTCATCATGTCGTTTCGCTCCCCAGCTGCGCCTTCGTTTATTATGCCTCTCTGGCTTCAAACTGTATTTCTCCTACTTTGCATTGATGTGCATTTTGTCACCTCTCCGGGGAATTAGAGCTTCCCCTTTCCTTCCCATCCCTTCCTCCTCTCTCTCTCTCACTCTCTCTCTCTCTTGCTCTTTCTCTCTCTGAAGAAGCAGCCCAGGTGCACGCTGCAGGCCCGCATTAATAAATAAACAGTGGTGAGGCTGATTTATGATGCTCTAACGCTTCCTCCGGCCTCCCCTGCCCCCCACTCGGGTCTGACGCACCGACACATCTTAACAAATCCATCTGGGAGGATCCTCTGACATTTTCTCTGGGGGGGGGGGGCGATGACAACCAGGGCGGAGGGGAGCAGTTTTCTCGTGTTTTATGGAGGCGGCGCTTCATCTGACAACGACGACAGCGACTTTTCTTTCAAAATCACGGAACTGGCACAAAAAGGCTTCTTTTGTTTTACATGTTCAAAGACAATATTGAAAGCGACGCATACGCAAATAAATGTACACTGGATAATTCAGATTACAGTATGAGAAAAATGAGAATCAGCAGTGTGGAAGCACTAATACATGGATGGAATTGAATTATTGGTTATACACAGAAATAACATTAAGCATTACAATCAAACGTTGTGCAGGATATCAAAATTGAGTTAGGATGAAGAATGTAAGACATTTTTATATTTTCCTTGTCTTTTCAAGTGAAATTATTGCAACATTAGATAAGGTTACAGCTTTATATTTTATAAAAACGTTTTTTTTTGCATTTACTCATTGCCAGTGTTTTTATACAATTAAAAATGTGACTATTAATGATCAAAGTTTCAAGATTCCACCATACTGTATATATATATATATATAGAGAGAGAGAGAGAGAGAGAGAGAGAGAGAGAGAGAGAGAGAGAGAGAGAGAGAAGAGAGAGAGAGAGAGAGAGAGAGAGAGAGAGAGAGAGAGAGAGAGAGAGAGAGAGAGAGAGAGAGAGAGATAGAGAGAGAGAGAGAGAGAGAGAGAGAGATTGACTGATTTTATTCAACGCAATTTCATCTTGGCTGCAAATATTTTTTTTAGTTTTTATTTTTGATGATCAAAGTTTCAAGATTCCAACATGCTGAATCTATGTACAATATATATATATATATATATATATATATATTATATATATATATATATCGAATCTATATATAACCAGATAGATAGATAGATAGATAGATAGATAGATAGATAGATAGATAGATAGATAGATAGATAGATAGATAGATAGATAGATAGATAGATAGATAGATAGATAGATAGATAGATAGATTCAGTATGCTGGAATCTTGAAACTTTGATCATTAATAGTTACATTTTTAATTGTATAAAACACTAGCAATGAGTAAATGCAAAAAAAAAGAAAAACGTTTATTTATATATATATATATATATATATATATATATATATACATATATGTCACATGTATAGAGAAAAAAATACTGCAGCCAAAATCATTTGTGTTATTACAAGTGGACTCTTCTCTCTGTATTTTTTTTTTTTATGAACGTAAACTTTTTAACACTTTTCAAGCCTTTCCAGGAAATTCACCCTGTGATATAAAACCCAGGGAGAACGTAAAAAAAAATATATATATTTGCAGCCAAGATGCAATTGCGTTGCATAAAATCAAATGTTAAACCACAGCCAACGGGTCGTAAAGACACGCATGCAATGTTATTTTGTTTGTACGTGTCAGAGCAATATAAGTCTTACGACATGGAGTATTTCAGCCAGTCCGACCGACTGCTTGACATTCCTCCCTTCGGCGTATCAAAACATGTTAGCCAGCTGCAAATACCAGCGCAAAAACACGTGACGTGCTTTTACGTACATCCACGCAGCGGAGACTCGGTAGAAAAAATGTGGTCCACACGTTCTACCAATTAAGATAATCACTGTTATGATTTCACGTAACTTGTTTTGTTTCATTTGGATTCCGTATGCGGAATGCCGAACGGTGAGGCCTACCAACTCATCCTCGGGCTTTTTCGACTTTGGATGGAACAAGTTTCTTGGAAGTCAGTGTTCGGTTTGTTTGTTTTAGTTTAGTTAGCGCACACAGTACATAAACACGTGGTTCGGATGAGTAATGTTGTGGAAGGAGTTGACAAAGTTATCAAACAAAAAGCTTTCCGATTAACTCTGAGAGGATGATGACGTCGAGTTCATCCAACTAATTTGGATGCCACTTATCCTTCTTCAGGTCACGGGTGGGTTGAAATCTTTCCCAGGGGACTTTTGGGCGAAAGGTACACAAAGGCGTATTTGGATAAACATTCACACTCATTTTCGCACCTAAGGACAATAGATGTACGTTTTTAGAACCATAGAATTGTAAAACAGACGTCTTATGTATGTCCTGTAATCGAGGTCAAATTAAAAAAAAAATCGGATGTCCCCTGTAGGGATTTCCTCTCCAGTTGTTGCAGGAACAAGTTCAGGCTAAAGCGGGAAATCTGGCAGTCGAGGTGACGGCCTACCTGAATTTTGCATCTGATAAGCAAACACCCGAGAATGCTTAGTGGGGATCGATGCCGCTTGAAGTGATGGGTGATAAAAGGCCGCCCGCAGGCCGTGCCCGTCACGGCACCGGCCGGCGAAACGCTTTGCAGTGTTTTGTTTGTGAGTTGGCGCTGGCAGCCGTGACGGGATGTTGGTCGCTGAGAAATGTGCGACTCAGCTCAAAAGAGCTCTACTGTCTGCCTCGTGTGTTTCCTGACCCGCTTGCTCTGGATGCCGGCTTACAACAAAGTAACGGCAATCAAAAAAAATCATCATACAAAAGTTAAATCCATCAAGTTATATCAACAGGACCGTACTCAGGATGGGCACAGATTGAACTTAATAGCATGCCCCCAAAAAAAAAACTTCACAAGAACTTTCAGTTGTATTTAACTTCTACGTTCAAGTTTGAAGTTAAATACATTTTCAAATAAACATTATGTGATACATTTTAAATGAATCAGTGTGGCAGTAAAAAAAAAAAAAAAGTATTTATGTTCAAGCTGTGCTTGTTAAAGTGTTTTATAGCAATATTTTTTATTTTGAAAAGGCATTTCAGAAGTTGCTAAAGCTAATGCTTAAATGCTAATAGTTCTGAGGCCCCGGGTTCAATCCCGGACCCGCCTGTGTGGAGTTTGCATGTTCTCCCCGTGGCTGTTGCGTGGGTTTTCTCCGGGTGGGCTCTCCGGTTTCCTCCCACATCCCAAAAACATGCAACATTAATTGGAAAGTCTAAATTGCCCTGAGGTGTGATCGTGAGTGCGGCTGTTTGTCTTGATGTGCCCTGCGATTGGCCGGCAACCAGTTCAGGGCGTACCCCGCCTCCTGCCCGTTGACAGCTGGGATAGGCTCCAGCACTCCCTGCGACCCTCGTGAGGATAACCGGCAAAGAAAATGTATGGATGTATGAAAAAAGGCATTTCTCTTTTTTCAACAATTGCACCTAGAAAGCTATTTTATGTAAGTATTGGTCATGATTGTGATATTTTGGGTTTTTTTTTTTTTTCAGGCAGTTCGTGGTTTGGAAATTTTGAGAACGACAGCCGCGAATAGATTGTGTTTGCCTTTGGAGGTTCCGCAGTTGCTTTGAAGCCCAAAGGCACGTACAAGTCATGTATGTTTTTGTCAAGCGCTCACAAGTCTTAAGTGGAAAAACACACCTCGCCGCCGCAGCAGACAGCAAAAGCGGGAAGCGGGAACCAGAGCGTCTTCGTTCGGCTCTCGTTACTCGTCTACTGCCGTCGTCGTGCGCAAGCACGACTGTTTACAAACGCCGGCAAAACTGTAAAACGGACAAATGGCGGCGAGAAGCGCCCAATAAAGACATTCCATTGCGGAGCTACGCGCAGGATTCAGGAAGAGAACTTGGAAGCTGTCGCAGGCGCAAAAAAAAACCAGTGTAGCCACGAAAGACACGGAAAACTCAATTGTCTCGGTGAGGAAATAATGGAGGGAAATAATGGCGCCGACAATGAGGTTTGTTTTTACTGATTGAAGTTTTTGGGAGGAATGAAAACAGGCAGGGACTTCCAGACCCTCAGGCTGTACCAAAAAAAAAAAAAAAAAAAAAATAGCTGGGCAGAACAAGGTTGGGCAGTTTGCATGGACTTGAATATCCCAAAGTGAAGACTGTGACGGCTTCAGGCTGTTTTAGCCCGGGTTGAATATTTGCCTGATGTGGTTGTTCTGGTGCACTGTAGATACAAAAAGTCTACACACCCCGGCTCAAATGCCAATTTTAATCATTTCGCAACATTTGCCACTTGAATCTAAACTCCAGTTTGGAAAAGGCAACTGAACATTAACGTGAAATCTTTTTGAGAGGTGAAGTACAACAAACGGATGTGGTTGCACAAGTGTGCACACCCTCGTGTAACTGGCGTCACTCACGTTCAACTCATGTTCAATTTAAAGTAACCCTTAATGAGGTTCAGTTGTTCTAGTTGGCTTTTCCTGACATTTCGTCAGGCACATCTTACAGCACAAGTCATCATCGGCAGAGAGCTTCCACAGCATCCGAGTTAACTCGTTGGTCAAAGGTTCAACAGTCAGAAAAAGGAGTACAAACCCTATCTCGGAACACACCGGAGACGGTAATCTTAAGGTGGAGAAAATGCACAACAATGACATTACCAAGAACTGGACAGCCCTCAAAAACTATTTAAAAGACCACAAAAAAGGAAGTTGCAGTATTTGCAGGAATATTCAGGCTGTTTAGTACATGTGACAACAATTTTCCGTCCCCTTCATGTGTCTCGGCCTCGGTTGACGACTGCATGCTGCCAGCGTGACTAGTGAAATTGGTTAATTCTGCTCGTTAACATTCTGTGCTTCACGAATAGTGTGCATGTCAAATAGTGCACGGATAACATATAATAGTATGTCAAAGTTGCCTTAGTGGTGTGCAGAAATGTCATACAGTAAAGGTCGTGGAAGTGTTACCCCGATATTTACAGGGTATAGTGACTGATCTCTTATCTCCTAACAATTGAAGTTTTATAATGTCCTGTAGGCTGGTGGCAAAGCACTACTTTTGATCTAAATGAAGATCCTCGATGCATTTTAACAAATGTACTTCTTTGGCATCAACATTTAGCACCATGGTGGCAAAGCACGCCTTTTGTCTAGGTAAGGCACTTCAACTCCAACAAATTAAGCTCCGTGGTACCATGATACTAAAAATGGCGACAAAGTGCTACTTTTGGTTAAAATGAAGTTCTTCAATTCACTTCACTTGGTTCCTTGGCACAAATACACACAAAAATATGAGAAGTGCTTCATTGAATAATATGCGATACGTTCTCCCCTAAAAATGCAAAATGTTACTAGCGGGTATTAACATTAAGATGAATATTGAATACATCTTCAAAAGGCTTCCCATAGTGGTGTGTTTTCTCAGTGCAAACTTAATGTGCAGTAATGAAATAAACAACGCAGCATTATATCAGCAAACACTATCTTACCTTGATTTTGTCTGCCAAGCTGAATTTTAATGTATGCACGAAGGGGTTTCTGCCCCACCCGGAGGGGCGACCGCCCGACGAGTTCATCGCCGCCCGCGCCCACCACCGCAAAGTGAACAAAACACCACCGCAAACGTTCCCGAATCCGTCTCCCAAGTTGTTGTTTTGGAGCCGTGCGTGATGCGTGTCAGCGTCTCATGTTCGCCGGGGCGCGTGCGTCGAGCTCGACTGTGCGATGCCCGGATCAGCAGACAGCTGCCGTTGCAACAAGCTCGCGACATTGCACACGTGCACTTCCGGTTGTGCAGTTTAAAAAACAAACGTCGGCCGCGTCAACTTTGATGCTTCTGTTTCCACGCGATGCGATCTTGAAACGTTTCCCATACGTTGTGTTGTCATTCAAAGCAATGACTTGGATGTATTCAAACAGATTTTTTAATCGCCCGTCGAATTCCTAAATTTGCTTGTACACATGAATTAACTGTTAATTAGCCCCATTTTCTTTTAGTGAAAAGATATATTTCGATGCAAACATTGCATTTGTATTTTTATGCATTTTGAATGATATTTTAGCTGTCGACATCATCAATAAACACCCGCAAAATAAAAGGCTGTTAAGCAAATCTACAGGGGACCAAATAATTAATTTTCCCCGCGTGTTACTTCCTTTCCATACCGTAATGTAAATGAACCTAACTGCAAAACCATCTGAGCAGGTTTGCTCAGTTTGTTGGCAAATATATTATTAACCTGTCAGTCGTAACCTGGGCCTCCATTTGGTCATGCATTCTGTCAATATGACTGTCACATTTTGGATGTTTTTTTTTTTTCTTTATTGTGCTGAAATGTGGTATGAAAAAAAAAACGATCGTGAAAGGTGGTGAGAAACAAATAGAACTGCTGATGTGTAGCAAATACTTTCCCTCCCCCATGTGGAGAAAAAGTGAATAACAATTCAAAAGGATTCTGTTTCTTTTACAGTATCTTTAAATCCGAATAGCTTGTTTTGCCAAATCTAAACATGGCAATATATATATATATATATATATATATATATATATATATATATATTTTTTTTTTTTTTTTTTTTTGGAGAGTGCAAAGCAAACATTTATCCATTTTGCTTTTATGGAGCTTGTACTCATGGGAATACTCAGTGACCTGCATCCTATCCTATACCTGGATATACTGTATCTGCAAACAAAATGAAAGAACTATTGAAGTTATTCAGCAAAAATTTTATTGTAGCAATATACATATATAATTGCCGTGACACATTTCAGCCTTGTCTCTGCTTGTGTCTGGGATTGGTCTTGCAGAACACAAACAAACGTCCCCTTCGTCGCACAAAGAAACAGTCTTTGCAGCGTCTTTTCAGGGAAGACTTTGTTTTCATCCCGTCAGCGGGCTGGATGCAGGGAAGATGGCGACATTGTCCCAACAAGGACGCCCCGCACGCGGGAGGCTGGACGTGACTGAGTCTGGATGGTGACGGAAGGCGAGGTGCTCCGCTAAGGCTGTACAAACATCGAAAAGAAGCAACTGCAGGCAAATAGTGCCAGGTTAACCGACTCATCTGGGTCACTTGACGGGTCAAGTGATGCAAGAGGTGAGAGGCCATTCGGTCAAGACCTAAAGGAACAGAAAAGAAAAAGATGAAACATTTCCATATTGGCATACATTTATTAATACAGGAAATTTAAAAAGAAAAACAGTTTACAGCTCGATGGAAAGAGCACAAGCCCGCAACACAAGACACTCCAAATCTCAAATCATATTTGCTGATTGGACTAAATAGGAATCCTGTGACATCAGTAATCTTTCCTTGCTCCAATTTGTGCGCATGTGCACCCGTCGGCCACCAGGAGGCAGTAAGACATATATAGACACTGACGGAGCTACAGAACTATGTATTACTGCGATGAGGATCTGAATTTCCATGGATACATGGATTGCTGCACCATACGTGATCAATTCAAAACGTCAGTTCAACATATAAAAAACCGCCCAATGAGTCGCCGACCTTACTTGAGACAATGGGTTTAGTCTACCACTTTCAGCGCCATAAACCAGCTATCATATCATTTCTCCCCGGAGCATCAACGAATCAAATAACAAGGAAATACCTTTAAAGTCGCTGTTCGTTAATTTAAACAGGGTGAGACGCCCTAAAATTTGGGTTTTGATTGCTATAACACAACCGCGATGCAGGGTCAACTCGGAATGTCGCTATTTCCGGTTAATGGGAAACTTACTTTAACCTGAATTTTGTCTCGCAGTTAGTCTACACGTTAATTTATAGTTCGAAACGAAATTACAGAGTTCCTTTAAAGATTTTACCTCATATAAAATCTAATAATGTAAATTAAACGATATTTTTTGAATACATTGGGTATGTTTGGCATTTTATATGCCTGTAAGACAATATTCGGGGCTATAATTCCAATCATGTACACCGCAAAGCAGCTTGGGAAGGCAACCCGTTGCAAACATGGCGGCCGCTGTCACTCGAGTCTTGTCCTTCAGTAAAAATGTTAAGGTGTTTGTTTCTCCCTTGAGACTTTCTGCTGTGCCTGCACACCGTTACAGCGTGGAGGTTTCCACTAGTGGCGAGCCCATCACACACACCGGACAGGTACGTTGATTATGTGGACGTCATCTTGACAAGTTAGCAAGTATGCGTTAACTGCGCCATTGGTTATCAAACGACACTTTTTCCCCTCCAAAGTTGCTCAAACACGCCTGCTTTCGTGTTATTAAACGTTATAGTGGAGAAACTTGTTATCGATAAATACATTTCAAGTGTTTTGTTTGCAGGTTTTTGACGCAAAAGACCCACGGAGGGCCAGATTCGTTGGCAGACAGAAAGAGGTAAGAGTCTTACTTGGCGAGCAGTAATTGTGACAAATACAAAGTAAATGTTGAAGTACGTTTATCATAACTTGCTGTCCTCTATCAAGGGGTGAAGTGGCAAAATGGAAATTGTCTCTGAGCGAGCAGTGTCAAGAATAAGTTGATATACAGCGAGACTGGACGGGTCACAGAAAGCCATAGTAGTGGACGTCATTTTGAATGTGCACGAATCAAACACCTTTTGTCAGCTAATAGAAAAATAAAACCACGATTTGACCAAATACTCTCCAGGATGGTCTTCCCCACTTTCAATATTTACCTTTGTGTTTTTTCACAACTACCCAATGTTGACAATGGTTATTATCTTATCGCCTAGCTCACGCAATTCAAGTTTGTCAAATGATCAAAACGATCCAAAGCTTATGAGATGAAAGGATAGACACTGGGCAAAGTGTCGGAAATTAAAAGAAAAAAAAACTTTGCATGTTGGATTTTAATGACAGAAATGTCTTTAGGTGAATAATAACTGGGCCATCAAGTTAGTGGCTGAGGAGAGTGTGACTGATATCGAGGCCCGCGTGGTGTCGTGTGATGGCGGCGGCGGGGCACTCGGTCACCCGAAAGTCTACATCAACTTGGTGAGGAATCGCGCTACTATGAACAATTAAAGATGATGCACTTTTGTCATTGATCTTTAAAAAAAAAAATTCATGTGTGCCATCATTCAACAATGTTTTGTTGGAGTCTTTCATTCTGAAGAGCTTAAGTATGGAAAAAAATATTTGTGCATTCAAACCCAGTGTATAATCACCATCACCGAATATTGTTTGCTCTTGTCGGTATAAATCAATTTAATGATGAACACAAGGGGAGTATGAGTATGGGCTGGGACTATTTTTCTGACTATATTACAAAGCTTTTATGGAAATCCCTGGAAGATTTTTTTTTTCTTTTAAAATAGCCACAAAGGATAATGGAACGGATCAACGTGAGTATTCATGCCAGAGAGTCTGGTCCGGTATTTTTCCATTCAGGTCTTCGGTGGGGGGCACAAACACTTCACCAACTAGCGTGTGCACTAATTTGCAATCATCCATTGAGCTACCTACACAATGTCTTTATCTTTTTATTGTTTTGTGCCTTTAAATGCAGTCTGGAACATTAATAGTCTTTTGTTTAGTTTCAAACATCAGCAAATACAACCATCCAAACCGTGAAGATGCTAATTATCACTCTGGGTCTTTTTCCAGGATAAAGATACTAAAGTGGGCACGTGTGGCTACTGCGGATTACAGTTCAAGCAGAAACATCATCACTGACTCTATCGCTGTCTTTCGCTTCACTGTATAACTTGCAATATTGGTTAATAAATTATAATCTAAGTACCGCAGGGTGTGTTTGTTCTCTTAAAGCCTGGAAGTGTGCAAATCCATTTGAGCATTTTTTTTCTGTAGCCTTGATATCCATCTTGGATGTTGATAGCCGTTCGCTCCTTGTAGTCTCGAGTAAAAACAATTCAGGGCACTTGTAGAATTCCCTCCCCCCACAACTGAATGACATTCTGCAGCAATATCCCTAATCCCAACGCTCAAAAAAAAAAAAAAAAAAAAAAAAAAGATTCAACGTAGTTCTGTATTTTTTTTTTTATTTATTTTTTTTTTAAAAGCATACACACTTACTGGGACCAGTTTTTGGTGATACTTAACACAGATTCTTGGTGGATCTAATATGGAACCAGCCCTTAACAAATGATTCTATAGAGCACAGGTGTCAAACTGAAAGTCCGGGGGCTAGATCCATTCCGCTGCATGATTTTATGTGGCCCGCGAAGGCAAATCATGCATCTCAACTTCCATGATTTTTGTGATAATCTCTAACAAAATTTCAAATTGTATCATCATAAATGATAAATTTGAGGTATTGCAAGCAATTTTCTGTTAACAAACGCGAACAATGGTTGAAAAAACTGTTACACTTGATTTCTGATTCAAAACTTGTTCATAAATTCCCTCTGTCTGAGGAAAATTATAACTACAATGTGGCCCGTGACAAAGAATGAGTTTCACACCCCAGCTGTAGAGCATTAATTGATATTTAGATATGAATCTTAATGTTACCTAAAGAATTCAGTGATACCACGGGTGCTAAATAGAACCATTACGTTTTTATAGAACTACTCAAGAACCCTCAAAAAGTCACCGCGGTGTGCAACGCTGCCATGTGGAACCGCGTTGCTGGTTCAAACATTTCTTAGACTAAGGCAGTCGCGACAATTGACCACCAGGTGTCAGCATTGTCCGGTTGGTGTTTGGGTGGCAGTTTCTCAACCTTTATTGCGTTAAGCCATTTATTTTACATTCTAAAATCTCACAGCACACCACCAAACAAACAAAAAATTATCCAAAAGCAAATGATAATATTGTCTTAATTTGAACACAAATCTACTGAGCCTGAAATCAGGACCCGTTGCAATATTTGCAGGAAGCCATACATCTAATTTAGATTATGAGCGGCAACAGGTGGGTACACAGGTTTCTTTTGCCTTCTGCCATCTAAAGGAAAAAAAATCTGCACTGGCATACATAAATGAGCAAAGATATGTCATTTTTCTTTTCAAACAAAGTGAAATGGATCATTTCACGCAGCACATTTTATGAATTCTCATAGTTTTGCCACAGTAGCCTGGTTAGGAATCACAACTGTGAAGTTTATCGCTCTATAGGAATTCTTGCGAGATTTCATGCAATTTATAGCTCATTATGTTATAACAGTGCTCAACTCAGATTTCCCGATTGTAAGGAGCTCCTGAAAGTGCCATTTTGGTTCTTAACTCGCCCTCTCAACAATCTGCAGCGCTCCGTTCCAACTGCAGGACATCAGGGGCGGGAGATGAGACACGGCAGTGCGGAACAATGCATGTTTGAAGAAGATCATATATATATTTCATCAGGCTTATTCTCCACAGGCCTCTGCATGCCAAATTGGCCCGCACTTGCACTCCAGACAGCACTAGTCTGCCTCTGTCCCCAGTGATGCAGCTGGTGGAGCAGCATTTTCCACACCATAGAGCTCAGGTTGGGGAGGGGGAAAGTGTAGTCGGGCTGATATAATTGGCCCCGGTGACTTCTGGAAGTGAGGCTCCTGCTTGTAGTTAACCTCATCCATAGTCAGACGGCTGTGGATGAGTGAAGGCGCGGGGAGAGGCGCATTGTTAAAAATGAAGCAGGGAAGCCGGCTCCGTGTCAGAGTTGTCTGGTTTGGCGCAGTCGGAGGTGGCGCTTGGTTGAGTTGTAGGCAATGCCAGGGGCAAACTCTTCTGATGAAACTGAGCATATGAACCCCGCTGAATGGATGGGGGGAAGAACACTTACTTTTGAGCAGGATTTCAACTTTTTAATTATTTAATCTTCCTAAACGAAGCCCACAGCATAGCTCGGATATTATTTAACATCGCATCTGTCGAGTAGCCTCTCATAAGTGGTCCTCGGTTACCTGCGTTATCTTGCCGCGCGAGATCATAATTTCATTTCAATCGCATCAAGTGTCAATGCGCAGAGTTATTAGAGTTGACCGCTTGGACAAAATTGAGCGTTTTTATGTTAAAAAAAAAAAAAACAAAAAAAACCTTGGATAGATCACGAACTAAAATGGCAGAGAGTTCCTTCACGAAAACAATCCTTCACTCTGCAAAACATCCTCCTCATTGCTGTAATTGCCCCATTAAAATATTTCCCCTTGAAGATGTGTCATTTAACAAACCCCCAGGCTCATTATGGAGCTGCCTGCAGCCAATTATCTGAACCTCCTGTCTGGTGACCAAAAAAAAAAAAAAAAAAATCTGTCTTTAGGCAGATCTAGAAGCAGCTCGACCTCCTTATAGCCGTGCTCATCGTACAAGGCGGCAAACAAAAAAAACGACCTTTGGTCATCGTCTCGGGGCGGCTCGGCTGAGCTCCGCTTTGGAGTCAGGTGACAGAGCGTCTGACCTTTTAGCGTGGAAATAATGACTTGTTCGAGTGCCAGGAGCTCGAACGGTTACGGCAGGGGTGCAAGACACTTCATGTGACGTGTGACAGTTTTTTTGGAGGAGGGAGTTTGATAGTCCTGGAAAACCAGAATGTGTTTCTCTGTGTGTGTGTGTGTGTGTGTGTGTGTGTGAGAGAGAGAGAGAGAGAGAGAGAGAGAGAGAGAGAGAGAGAGAGAGAGAGAGAGAGAGACAAGACACAAGAGACTACCGGTGTGTATGAGTATGCCAACCTGCGCATGTGTGGTCGGGAAAAAGGTGTCAGACGGAAAGTGCGGGGGGGGAAAAAAAGAGTAATTTGAACTTGTCAATATGTTACAGTGATGAAATGTTGTGGTTCAGAAAGTGGGTCACCGCATATGGACAACACCAATTATGTACCTGGTATGACTGCCCTGACTTCCAAGATTTTCAACATTCAATTCATCACTTGGCCCATTTGTTTGTGCGTTTTGTTTTTTTTATTGAGGGAGGGGTTGGCCTTGACTTGCGAGTTTGGGGATTACCGTTGCTGGAGTTAAATGGGGAAAATTTGCTGTAGTTAAGGTCATGGAACTTCACGAACTCATCAGTTTATAACTATCCTTCCTATACAGCCGTGCTCAAGAAAGTTCACTTGCAGTTTCTGTCCCACAGAATATAAGTGTGGGTCAAATATTTGAGGTGTATTTGTTTTCACCTGTCAATCAAGGATCAGTATCTCTCAATCCGGGGATTTTGCTTTCTAGTTTAAAGTCTTCCCAGCATATGCTGAACTGTGACGAGTTAGGACCTCGTCAGCTCCAGCTAATTTACACAGGAGTGAGAGTACACTTGTACACGGCGTTTAAAGACACGGCACATTAATGTACATCAGAGGTGTCAAACTTGAGGCCCGGGGGCCAGATCCGGCCCACCACATGATTTTATGTGGCCCGCAAAGGCAAATCATATGTGTCAAGTTCTAGAATTCTTGCTAAAATCTGTACCAAAAGTTCAAATTGTTATCTAACTGATTAACCTTGATCTTGCGGCCCCATAACGGCCCTCTTTGAGGGAAAACGTAACTACAATGTGGCCCGGGACGAAAGTGAGTTTGACACCCCTGATGTGCATACTCACTCTGTAGTTTTTGGCTTGATTGTACTTCATGAGGGGGCACGGTGGGGATCAGCTGGTAAAGCGCTGGCCTCACAGTTCTGAGGTCCCGGGTTCAATCCCTGACCTGCCTGTGTGCAGTTTGCATGTTCTGCCCGTGCCTGCGTGGGTTTCCTCCGGGCACTCCGGTTTCCTCCCACATCCCAAAAAACATGCAACATTAATTGGACACTCTATATTGCCCATAGGTTGATTGTGAGTGGGGCTGTTTGTCTCCATGTGCCATGCGATTGGCTGGCAACCAGTTCAGGGTGTACCCCGCCTACTGCCTGTTGACAGCTGGGATAGGCTCCAGGACTCCCCGGTACCCTAGTGAGGATAAGCGGCAAAGAAAATGGATGAATGGATGGATAAACTTCATGAGTCGCATTTGCATTTTTTTAATTTTTATTTTTACTGCTATTAAAGCTATTTTGCTTTCTCTAAAAATATACAAAGAAAAACTTGTCTGAAACAGATTCATGGCATTTCCATTCATTTCAATGGGGAAAGTCGATTTGAGTTACCAAATAAAGGCGGCTGTGACTCATTTTCATATGCCTCTGTGTCATTGCTGACTGAATACACTGAGGAGAGTTGGTGTGAGACAGACAAGTAAACATTTCCCGACCTGTACAGCAACTCGCGGCGGCTTAATCAGGTTTTATGGCCCAGGGAGCAACGCCGCGTGTCAGGCTGACTGCTGATCGGCTCGCTTTGTGTTTTCCACAGCGGACGGCGGCGAGGCGACGGCTGCCGGGAGGGTGGAGAGATCAGGAAAGGTGAAGAGGACGAGAAGAAGATGCACAGAGGATTCTGCGAGGAGGTGTGAAAGGTCAGTACTGGAAATCACAGCGTCAGAGTGGTGACGAAATTTCACAAGTAAATAAAACCCAACTTTGCACCCCTGGGGAATAGTTTGCATCCTAAAAACCTAAAAAACGCTCTTTTCAAAATATGATTATCCGTAACGGTAAGGTAAATGCAGTGACCTCAAATTATTTAGCTAAACTGCCCACCGCCCACTTTTTTTTTTTTACGTATGAAATGATATATGTATTGAGTGTTTCAATATTTTGATCAAAAAAAAAAAAAAAAAAAATTGCACCCCGCTCCCTATTTTAACTCGACGTGTCGTGAGATTGATTTTTAATGCCCTTAAGTGAATGGTGGAAAACTTTTTTTTTTTTTTTTTAACCCTCGAGAGAAAAGAAAAGTTCCTCGTCCAACGAGACTGAAGGCAAGCGTGCACTCAGCTCTTAACCCCACTCAGAAGAGGGTCAACCTCTTATCTGGCAGCCATGTGATAGCCTTCACCACTCCACTTCTTCTTCTTTTAAAGTCTTCTTTTGAGCGAGATGATTCCCATCCGTATGCGATGTGCTGTATGTATGGAAGGAAGTTGCACCAATGACAGCCTTCGTATCGCACTTTTCCATGGCTTTGTCAGCGAGTTGCGGAAAGGAAAACTTCACAAAAATAAGAAGTCAGATGTCATTATTTATCATCTTAAGTCTTATTTATTTATGAAGCAGAAAGAGAATGAAATTCTCGGATGAATTCGTCCTGAATTATTTAATTTGAAATGGTTAATTCCATACAAAGCCTGGGAAGATCCCTCCTCTGTTCTGATAAATACTTTATCAGTGCTCCTAAATCGAAAAACAGGAGAACAATGGGGGGGGGGGCACACAGTTTCTTGTTGTGCTGCGTTTTAAAAACCGCTACTTTTAAGTGCTTTGAGTGCTGAACTTGACAGGTTTTTTTTTTTCTTTTTTTTCGGGCCACAATATTTTAACCAGGTGCAGCTGCATTCCGACACACCATTTAATAACAATCACGCCGTGGGTTATTGCATTGTTGATTCCTACCCCGCCTAATTGTTTGTAGCTCGAAGTCATTGAGGTGGATACGCGCACCGCCAAGGAGCGCCCCGATCTTAAAACGACTTAAGTTTTATGAGGCCTTTTACCGGCAGACCGTTGTCTCCGAATTCCCAGGATGCCGACGTCAAAAGATGCCTAATGAAAGGGGACGCATGGCTGATTGCGGCTATATCTGGAGCTCGGCTGGAAGTGGCATCGATTTAACAATTTAGCAGCAGCCTCCTCTGTGTGTTTCCATTAGTCACGGCTGAATACAATCCACTTCCCCCCATTTCACTCCCTTGAACCGCACACATGCAAAAATACACACACACACACATCGCTGGCCACGGAGATACAGACCACATTGTTTTAGTCGAGACTCCGTGTGTGCGATGGGAGAGTGCAAAAGGGAACAATAATATACAATTCTCATTGCATTTAAATTGGGGTCATAAGCATCTCCGTCGCTGGAACTGGATGAAAACAGTTTTGAGTGACTGCTAAAAATCCCTAAAATCCCGATTCCATTTTTAGCCCAAATTTGGGCAAAGTGTGTGTTAAAAAGATTTTCATCACTTTCTTTTCTGTGAATTTACTCTGCAACTCCAAGAAAGTTGTGTCCGGTATATTCATTTTATTGGCCGAGCAACGTTAACTTCCATCCATTTTCTGTGCCGCACGTCATCGCTCGGGTAGCGTGTAAGGTTCGTGTCTTTCCCGGCTGACTTTTGAGTGAAAGGCGGGGTGCACCCTGGACTGGCAGCCGGTTGTGACGGTCTTGAGCGCTTCCGGTGCGGCGAAGTCTCTGTCATTAATGCGCATGCGCGTATATATTGTCAACCCTCCGGCCATTCTGAAACACCCCCATCCATGTTTCAACAACTTGTCGTACACATACGTGTATATCTTTTTTTTAATCAACTTTTGTTTTAAGGTTAGGTTAACGTATGTTAGCACCTTCTATGTAGAAGAAGGGGAACTATGAGACCTGGAGATTTCCCAGTAAGCGTCTGCTACGTATCCAGAGTTCCCCTCTTAGTAATGTATGCGCGTTCATCACAAGGAGACTTTTCAGCACGGGGGAGTGCTCAGACCGCCACACCGGCAAATCTCAATTTAAGTCACTTTCCATTCGGAATCCAAAGCCAAGGAGATCATCAATTAATGGTGCCTATTTGGAGTATTGTTTTAACACTATTCTATATATTTATGCAGTATATTACGTCTCCCATTACGCGGAATGCCTGCAGGATATTTTACATCAGTACTAAGTATTTTGACTTTCTGTTAAATCAAAGTGGTTTTGCAGGACATTCCGATACTTTTGCGTAAAATGTTGACAGAAACTTTTTAGTTGGTTCTCGATGAACAAAGATTTTCCGCCTTCGAAAACGTGTCTCACCTTCCAGGAAAATACTTTGTGTAGCTGAAGACCTTTTACAGTCAATCACTAGCAAATATATTCAAGTTGTAGGAGGTGGTTTTAATAATCTCACGGCATTTCTGATGTTGTGATAAGAATATGTCAAGCTTTAATTTATGAACAATATCAACAAGACGTCAACGATAAGAATCTCCTTTTACTGTCACATGGCCGAGGATCCTTCGGGACGTTGAGGTGAGAGCTCTGCCTCCGAAATCTTTGTGCACGTTAGCGGTGATACACAACAATGTGGCTTATGTGATGAAGCAATTGGTCACAACACCAAAATAAAAACTTTACATTAAGTCCAGCAGCCTCTGATAAGAGGAGAGCGGAAGGGGGGCGACTACAAAGATGTTGTGGATCTCACAAGTTCAAACGGTTGTCCTCGCGTTCTGCCGCTCACTGCCACCTCGTTCAGCCCTTTCCACGCCGCGGAAGCTTTCGACTGTTGGAACGGCGCGGCATGGAAAACGCCGTCCACCCATTCCCTGAGCGTGTCCACTGGCGATTCCTGCTTTCTGTCCGCTTTGGGTAGCGCCGCGTTTGATGGAAAGCCAGGAGAGGATGAGCTGGTCAACAGCATACAAGGTGGATACTCTGGCTCCAAGCTGGGATCCAAAGAGACAGCGGTGTGAGCAATGGACCAGATTTTGGGTTTGGCGTCTGTACCGTGCCCAGCTGGCATTGAATAGAAGGCGGTGCTCTGGGCTTGAAGCGGTTCGACTTTAGGGAAGTCCGGAGACAATCTCTCCGAGCTGTGCAGCGGGTCTGGGTGGTACGCAAGGTGATCGTGTGCTATGCTGGAATCGACGCCATTGTCCTCCGCTATAAACTGCGGCTTTGGCTCACAGTCGGAAGCGTCGGACTCCAGGAGGTCGAAGTCTTCAAGATCGCTCTGAAGTTCCGCAGACTGTTGGTCTAAGGGGTGGAATAATATGTCAGTTTGTATGAAAGGAGGAGAATTAAATGAAGCACAAATCAGTTTCGGAACCCTAACCTGGGTGGTCTTTGTCACCTTTAAGTGACTTTTCTGCTTCGTCGCTCTCGTCATCACGAACTCTCTCATCCGAGCTTTTACAAGCTCGCGGCGACCACGTCACCTTGTTCTCCTTCTTCAGCCTCCTGCGGGCATTGGCAAACCATGTGGACACCTGAAGACGGAGAGGATTTGATGTCAGATTCATTTGACTTTTTATAGCTTGAGAACCTATTTGTACTTTTTTGGAAAGGTAATAATTGTCCAACAACTGGCTAAAAACGTCAACTGTGCCTTGAGGGACAGACAGCCATCTTACTTCATACTTTATTTCTAATCCAAAGAAAAGGATGTTGTAATGGTGTAATAGTGTCTGTGATAATTGACGTTTGTGCTGACTTGTGTGAGGGTCATCCTGGTGATGATAGCCAGCATGATCTTCTCTCCTTTCGTGGGGTACGGGTTCTTCTGGTGCTCCTGCAGCCAGGCCTTCAGGGTGCCGGTCGTTTCCCGGGTGGCGTTCTTGCGCCGCGAAGCTCCTTCCGAGGAGGAATAACTGAACGGGTGAAGAATTATTATCGTACGACAGGCATATCCTGTTTTTACACGTTTAAAAAGTGATCTGAAATGCTGCATTTTGCATTTTAAAAGGCGATTATAATGATTTCCATTTGTTTCATTATATATATATATATATATATATCTTTAGTTTTGAGAAGTGCTGTCAATGCGCTCTGAATCATTGCAAAGCATCAATTTTGGTAACTTTGTTCCGCTATACATAAGTGGTGAGGCAAAATCTTAGAAACGCCTCATTATGATGATACAAAGTGAACAAACAGACAAAGTAATAAACATCACACATTCAAAAATGATTATCACTAACATGCATAATGCTTGTAGGGAAATTATTGGATTCGTTCCCGATGGTGTTCCTGTCGGAGTGCAGTGCAATTAAGGACCAATCCAATAGGATGCCTTAGAAGTTAAGAGTAAAGCAAAAAATAAAAAAGCTAAAAAAAAAAAAAAAAAAAAAAGTTAAATGCCTACTTACCCATATCTATCATAAGAGTAATGCCCAAATGTATATTCATAAGGATAGTAGCCGGGTGTCTGAGATGTCCCCATGTGCACAGACGCAGCTACACTTTTAGGTTGTAACGGTCCCTGGAATTACAATCAAAATATATTCAACATCAATGCAGAATCGATTTCTGAAATCCATAAACAGCAAATATCCACTTCTTTAGCCACTTTGAGAGTTTCAGAACTCCGAAAATACCTCCCACTTTCCTTGAATCTTATGAAAGAATTTAATCTGAAAGCCCAAAAACTCAATTTGAAACTCACTCTGGAATAGAGAGGTGTGGCATCACCGGTGCAGGTGTTATAGTAAGCTTGACGTTTTGGGTAGGGGCCGCAAACGGCGATGCCGCCGCCAGAGGTGAGCTGGTGGCCCGGGGAGCGCAGCGCCGGGTGGGGCGGAGGGGATGCCGGCTCCAGACAGCCAGGCAGGGGGCTCGTGGTCATCAGAAACTTCAGGCACAATTGGAAAAGCATTTACATAGTCGTTATATGCAAAGTTGGAAGATATCAACAGTTGATTTGTTTTTCTGGATATCTCCGCACTGTACCTGTGGCGGAGTGGAGTAGGAGTATCCCAGCTGAGAGTAAGCCATGGCGCAAATAAGATCAAAACATAGGAATGCCTTCTAAAAGCATTTGTCTTAAAAAAAAAAAAAAAAAAAAAGAGAGAGAGCGAGAGAGAGAGACTTCTACTTCTGACACTTGTCCAGACCTACATAGACTTTGACAAATTGCGTCCCAAAATATAGAATTTGAGCACCATCTGGCCGCTGCCTAATCCAAAGTTGCACGCTGGTTTTTACGCACGGCACGCACACAATTACGCAGCGCTTTCATTTTCAAAAAGGGCGATCATTAAGAGTTCAAAAAAAAAAAAAAAAAAAAGGAATGTCCCTTGGTCCCACCCCCACCGCCCACCCACCCCACCGCGGTGACGCCGCGCTCTCTGAACTGTCACAGCCTCGAGTGCGTCCCTGCTATCACGAGATCCACAGCGTGAGCGCGTGGGTGGGGAGATCAAACCAAGAAAGCCCTCCGCGCGCAACGCGCTTCCAATTTAAGGCGCGCCTCTGTGACGTCACGGCGGACTCGCCACGCGTGAACATGAGACGTAAACTCGCCGACTTACTTTTTCTTTATTTCACCTCGAATGAGAATAAGGGAGCACGCGTGTAGGCTATAGATAGCGCCGAGCGTAATTAGAATGTCATTAATTCCCCTTTCGCAAATGAACACACACACATTCCTTTGGGGGTGAGGACGGGGGGGTGATGCCTTGACACCACATTGACACAAGATGATTGATGACTACAACCTGGTATTAGCATAATCGTTTTGCCCCTGTAGTTGAGATAATTCTTGTCACCATGGAGAAATTTCCCTGCCATCAACACATTCACGAATGGGCGGGGAGGGGGCTCAAATCCCCTATGTAACCAAATTAATCAAAGAATAAACAGCCAGCATTCCCTTGAGTAAGCACGTTTACCAAGTGAATGACTGGTCATGTTTTTAATGATAAAAGACGTCAATGTTTTTTTGTTTTTTTGTTTTTTGATATCCCTTTATTAACACTTTGAATGCTTTTCACTCAATAGTGTAGTAATGACTATGTCACACACACAAAAAATTCCCTAATATTGATTTTGGTCGCGCTGACTCAGCATCTTATTCCATACACATGGCGAACACTTATAAAGAAATAAGGACGCGGAACAAATAGTTAAAAGTGGAACGGCGCAGAGGGACACGAAGGGGTAAAAGGCCAAAATATTCCCAGTGCAACCAGAGTAATACAGGAACAACAGAGCCGCATCACCAGAAAGCATCACCGGCCCCACCGGAGGGAGGGGAGGGGGCGAGACTGCATCTGTGTGCCTTCTCTTGATTGACATTCCATTTGTCCCGCGAAAGGTGCTCATATAGTGAACACGGACTAACTGTCTACAACGCTCATCTGTGCCGAGAGCCGGCGAATGAAGTTATCGCCGCGCGCCGCCGTCGCCCGTCCTCGCACAAAACAGATGCCACTCAAAAACAATGGCAATTTGTTTAGCCGGTGACAATGAACATGAGTGGGTCCTCGGTTGCTTTTTATTGGGAAAAGTTGTGAGTTCCTCCCCCATCCGTCTTCCCGGACACAAAGACTGTACAGAGCAAACATTTGATTTCTCTCTTTTTGAATATTCAATGAGCTGCTTATATATTAATATACAGTGTCTTTAAAATTGTATGGAAATCCTCCAGTAACTATATATATTTATATTTCTCAAGGCCGTGCGTTCGTTAGACCGTGATTATATCTTTGTGATCATGCTCCCATCACATCAATCATTCATCCCCCCCCCCCCCCCCCACACCACCCCACAAAAAATGCTCCATGAGAAATAAGGATGTGGAAAACGGCATTCTTATTTTACCCTCCACGTATCCCGCTCCAGCTATTATGCAGGAGGTGGGACAATGGGGTTAATGATAGAAGCGTGTTAATGTGAAAGGAGGGCGGCAGCGAGGCAGCGTGCACGTTGTTTGCGAGAGAGGCCCAAACAAGTCCAATCACAAGTTCCCTCAATCACAAAGTGCCGCATTTGAATATTTCCTACCTTAAAGTCTGCCATCCATGCAATTTTAATCACTTTTTAACATGTAGAGGCTTTTTGGGGCCTCTGTCTCATTTGGAGATGACTTACCTTGGAGATAAACCTCAGTCGGGAGGGCCCCGAGACCGAAGAAGTGAGAAAGCTTGTCTCACCGTGCGGAGAGACACTATTTTGGTTTGCCCGTGTGGAAAGATAACGCCAAATCCCTGAAACCAATTTTTGCAAAAGTAAACAAGATCTATTGCAAAGCCAAATAACAGATGCAATACTTCCTTTTTCTTTCTTCGTTTTCTAATAATTATGAAACACTGATTAATAGATGACTTCTTATGCTTGACTATTTTTCCACTTGCACTTACTTTATGAAATACCAGAACCCGCAGGACTGGAATGGAGCATAGAGTGCAATTTAGGACGGCAAAATAGTTTTAGCTTGGTAGCAAAACTGTTTACATTTAAATTTAAGGTGGAGGTGGGACTGCATCAGGGATCCGCGCTGAGCCCCTTCCTCTTTGCGGTAGCAGTGGATAGGCTGACAGATGAAGTTAGACTGGAATCCCCTTGGACTATGATGTTCGCAGATGATATTGTGATCTGCAGTGAAAGCAGGGATCAGGCGGAGGAAAAATTAGAAAGATGGAGGCACGCACTGGAAAGGAGAGGAATGAAGATTAGCCGAAGTAAAACAGAATATATGTGCGTGAATGTGAGGGGTGGAGGAGGAAGAGTGAAGCTCCAGGGAGAAGAAACGGCAAGGGTGGACGACTTCAAATACTTAGGGGTCAACAAAACACAGCAATGGAGAGTGTGGAAAGGAAGTGAAGAATTGGGTCCGAGTGGGGCTTAGATGGGGAAAAAAAAAAAACGCTGTGGCAACCCTTTACGGGACATGCCGAAAGGAAAAGAAGAAGCAAAACTATTTAAATGCTGTACACAAAGAGTAGTCACACTTTGTACTTAAGTGGAGGTCCTGATACTTGTGTAAGAATAACTGGGAAAAGTAAAAGTACACATTTAAGTCTTGCGTTTATGTCGATATCACATCACCAGAGTGACATTTATCTTGTCAATCATGTGGCGATATTTTATGGTTGAATGACAACACTTTTAGTCAAAAACAAGTTATGCAAATAGAGATGGATGATGAACGACCCCAGATGGCAGCAGAGTCCCCCAAAAATAAATAAAAAAAGCTGGGGCCAACTTCCCAACTTTTCCTTTGGAAAACTAACGATGTAATCTTAACGGCTTGCTTTAAACCTATCTAATAAGTCCTTTATGATGTCACATGACAGGTCAGATTTTGAGTGATGAGTGCAAATCTTTGAAAATTTGGAGGGAAGCGCAATTGAGAGCATGGTAAAGGGTCGTGGTATTAAACAGCAAAGAAGACTTGATGGGGTCCACAAAAATAAGGTTGCCAACCCACCGCGACCACGATATCTACCGTTTCCCGCAGATCTTGGCGAGCAGGACGCAGCGGCTGAACTCTTGAGCGGGATACTATAAATGCCCCAGCTTTCCTCATCAATGATGTAGCACATGGGAACAGAGACAAGCTAACCCTCTTAGCCGCTTCGCGGTGTGGTGCTCGTGTGTACGTGTGAGGAAGACGAGAAGTGAGACGGACAGAGGCAGAGAGGGAGGTTTAGGCTACAGGCAGCTCTTAAGAGTGCGTACAGTTTGCGTTGAGCCCTGGGAGTACAGTCGTACTCCTCCCCGATCACTTCTACTTCATTACTTCTGCAGCAGGCATACATTATTCAGCCCTTGAAGCCTCAGTCCGCAGGGACCAATACAGCCATTAACAAATACAAATCCGGCGTGAATTTTCCGATGTTCCGCCGACAATCTATGAAGCTCTGACTTCTTTGGAATTATTTTGTTATCATTCTCACTATTTAACATGTTTATTTCCATTTGTTTGAAATAAAACTGTACCGGGGGCCCGGTGGGTCAGCTGGTAAAGCGTGGGCCTCACTGTTCTGAGGTCCCGGGTTCAATCCTGGACCCGCCGGCCGCCTGTGTGGGTTTCCTCCGGGCACTCCGGTTTCCTCCCACATCCCAAAAACATGGAACATTAATTGGACCCTCTAAATTGCCCCTAGGTGTGATTGTGAGTGCAGCTGTTTATCTCTGTGTGCCCTGCCGTTGGCTGGACACCAGTTCAGGGTGTACCCCGCCTCCTGCCCGTTGACAGCTGGGATAGGCTCCACCACTCCCTGTGACCCTCATGAGGATAAGCGTAAAAGAAAATGGATGGATGGATGAATGGATGGATAAAACTGTACCTTTGATGGTTGAACACAAAAACTCACATCCCACAATTGCAATTTAATTAGCAAAGTTTGGTAAAATTCTATTTTTAGAGTTTGCACTTGTTTTATTAATATTATTAGTTCCAATGACGTACTTTTGTATTATTTATGTTGAACAACAAACAGATGCAGACTACACATACACGCATGCAAGAACAGATGTCAGTAATGGGGCGCCCACACTGACTGCGCCGCTAAGCTAAATTGTTATTGTGTTCTTAAGGAATCAGAAATATTTGCAGATATCCCAATACATCTCACACTTAATACACTCATTGGTCATTTTAATTGATACTGTACTGCACCATAAGGTGTTTCTAATATTATGCAGCACGTGTGGCGCATGTTGCTCCTTCATACTGAGAGTTGCTGGCCTCTCTACATTGGAAGTGTAGTAGTACTTAGAGCTCAAGCGCCACCTTGTGGTAGATAGAGATACTACAAAACATCTCAGTTTGTGCGTGCAGTAGCCTCGGGCAGCAGCGTGCTCTCAACTTGCGGTCTTTATTGACCAGGGGGGTGAAAAGGTCACACTTAATTTTGTGAGCAGGCAAGCGCTAAACAGTGCGCCCCCTTGTCTGAAAGCATCGATGCGGTTGCGCATTTCATGTTACACGTCCGAGAGGACCTCCCAGAGCTCGAGGCCACCCAGTGTTGACATCTCTTGACTAATACAGCGCATCTTCCTTGTCACATTTCCCACTTTACCCCGGTGAGCGTCGCACCTCCCGTCCCTCACATCTCCCACGAGCTTCGTACCCGGCGGGAATTCTGATCACTGGCCATCAAACGCGGCTCCACCAAGTATTAATCCGGTCCGAATGCCTTAAAACCCTGGCGACCGACGGGGTTGAATATCATCGCAGTCGATTAAGCGCCCGCTTTCTGTAGAGCTGGCACTCTCCCGCGAGATAAAACCGCGGCAATCATTGCCTCAGATTGGCCCGGTGGGAACAAGACCGCTAGTTTTCTGTGTCCACTCCAATCACTTCGGTAATGGAGAGGCGGCTAAGCATCTGTGACAGTGGGAAACCAGATCCCCGCTTCCCACCCCACTCTGTCTTGTGCGCACGAGTGTGTGCCTCGCAGATAAACAGTTGGCAGGTTGTACCCCTGTGAATGCGCATGAAAACACACACACACACACACACACACACACACACACACACATCCAGAGTCATGTGAGTCCTCATTCATCTGCCCAAGTCATTTAGGCTAATAGAGCTTAATGGAGTATATTAACCCCTGTCTGTCTTAGAAACACACACGTACACACACAGATGTGCGTCCACGTGAATGTCTGTGAGGGAGAGAGCGAGAGAGTGACGGTGTGTGCCTTTCATGTGTAATTACACCGTGGATTTATATCACCCTTGACGTATCGGGAGCGAAGACTAGACTTTTTATGTTGCCCTCTGCACATCACCAAAATACGAAACCAAACAAAATCGTATACATACGTATTTTTTCTACCCTTTTGTATGATTCTGCATGGGAGTCAAACCTCAGGCTCGGGGGGCAGATCAGGCAGATGACATTATTTCACGTGGCCCACTAGAGCAAATAAATCCCCTTTATGCGAAATATCAGGCGACCAAAAGCCAGAAAACAGGTTGACAGACTTCCTTTGTATGCTGTCATAACTATGGGTGAAGACATCTAGTTTGAACCAGAACTTGCTCAAATTTGGTTTTCTTTTTGGCTGGTGTCTTTGTACAAGGTTTAAACATGTGTATCATTTATTTCTAATAATAATATATTATACAGTTAATGTAGAAACATTGTATATTGTCATCTTTAAAGTAATAGTATGGATGTTAAAAGATTAAATTGAATGGAAGTTGCAAATCCTTTCCTTGCAATCAGCCTCTTTCAGTTGTCATTTTTCAGCTTCTCTTTTCACCAGGTAAAATGCATTCTCGATATGGTTTAAGTCTGGAGGTTGACTAGTCTCAAACGTTTCCCTTCCTGCGCCTGATGAACTCTCTTGGACTTGCGCTGTGGGCAAATATCTCGCTTCACGAGGGTGCAATCAGTTTTATTGCTACATTCATTTTATCCCCGGCGAAATGATGTTCGTCAATAAAGTTTGTGAGCTCACATGCTAAATTTGATTTCGATTACGAACAGATCCTTTATTTCCGAAAACAAAGCTTTTCCCCAAATTGTTTTTCCCGTTTCACCGATGTACCTTGCAGCAAAAAAAAAAAAAAAAAAAAAAGAGTAAATAAATACTTCAAGAATCCTCATCCCCATTCTGGACTCTCCCAGAAGTATCCGATTGCCAACCGGCTGCAAAGCGCCAACGGTCCAAAAACTAAATCACAAACCTTCCCTTTTTCCTCATGTGCTTCTTGCCTCAGATTATAGTCTTGAATGGTTACACATACACAGAAAAAGACTTATCACGCCCTCCCTTTCATAGTATTTACTGTGTGTATTTTCCCCCGTATATTAGGCATCGACGAATTGTCTGCAAGGTACTCGCAGCTGCAAGCTAACAAAAAGCTCAGACTAAGACGCATCAGCCTGTAAACTTGTGCATTGTGGACTTTGTTGAATTACCCATGAGTTGCGATACTTTGCCTTTTGTGCTAAACGCTTAATTCCACTAATCCCTACGGAGGAACAGTGAATGGTCCAAATTCCCTATGATATCTCATCTCGGCTAAACAGTTGCTCACTTACGTATACACATGAATACACCGGGCCCAGAAATGATTCTTTTGACGACATTACAACAGATTTAACCCAGTGCAATGCTTATCCCGCGATGACACGTTGGATCAATTGCGTCGGCGAGGAGCATTTACATTTGAAATTGCAACTCCGTCAAACGTGATTCTTTTCGGGGTGGGCAGTTTCCGACTGGAAAATTGTACTTTCTCGCGTACTGATGTCGGTGAAATGTCCGCTCTATTAACTGCTAGGTTTCTTATGTCTTCCCCAGAAGCTTTTGACACAGTGTTGGCCTTTTCTTCTCCCGGTCCCTGGAGGTCAACCTCTGTAAAACCTTTTTGGCAATCAAACGCAGTCCCTCCCCTTCCCAACCCCCGTTTTCTCTCCTCGGTCCTCTTTCTCTTCACGACTCCCCTTCGCGGCTCCTCGCGCTGCAGTCCTCCTCCACCCCTGCCCGTGCCTTTCCGTGGGCCTGGCCCTCTCAGCGGGGCTATAGAGCCCCAACTTGTCTACATTTACCCCCCGGGCCGGCCGACCAATGAGCCCACTACGGCGAGAGTCCCTCCTTTTAGCCCGGCGCCATTCTCCCCGAGTCAGCTCACGCTCACTGTTTTCACGACCTCCGACCCCAGGCCATGGCAACAGTGGCAGGAATGTCAGGAGTGATTGGCAGGATAAAGAACGCGGCCCCTCTCTCTTGCACAAGCGGATTTCAGACACTTTGAGGGGCGAACAATGGCGGATTTGGGCTTGATTGGATCACAGATGAGCTGATGACTGTCAAAAGAGCACGTCGTCTTTACATAAGCCTGATTATCTCCTCAGCGGCGAGGAGAGGGAAGGTGGCGGCGCTTAATGGGTGGGGGCATACCGGGGAGCTCACGCCCACGCAGAGCGCCTCGAAAAAGGGGATAGAGCATCACACGAGGGCTGGTCTTCAGGGCCCGGGCGCCTCTTATCCAACCGGGGTCCTATAACAAATCTATTCAGGGGCCTACGGGGGCCCTCATACATGTGGCTATAGTTTGCCCCGAGGGCGGGAGAGCGAGGCGGCCGACGCGCGGAGGCCATCATTGTTCGGCCCGTCCCATCAGCGCAGATAGAAAGGAAACAAGGGAAAGATACAGACCGAGAGGGGAGATGCTGACAGAAAAGAACAGTGGGACAGGAGAATCAAAGACAAATCCCTTCTATAATCTGCCTCTTTAATAGGGATTAGAATTCACCAAAGAGCCTATGTACGAATACTAAAGCGCCAATGAAGACTTTATTCACACTGAGAGTTTGAGGGGCTCACACAGACCCCCGAAAACTCCACAGAGAATGGTTGCATCCCAGTGTGCTTCGGTGGCCGCTCTTCTCCCCCCGCCCCCTCCCCTCTCACTTGCAGTTCTCCCCAGCATGCACCAGTTCTGAAAAGTTTCGGTGCAGGTTGGACGACAAACAACTGCCATGTAGCGTGAACTTGAGGAAGTTTCTAGCAGCTCCAGCCAGGAAACGCTCATCAAATATTGGATCTGTTCGCTTTTTTTTTTTTTTGTTGTTGTTTTGTTTGTTTGTTTTTTGTTTTTGTATTTTGCCTCCTTTCATAGCGCAACTTGTTTTTTGACATGCTGTGTAAACGATGAAAGGCCCATTTGATGTCATTTTCAGAGCCATCATGCAACCGCTCACTGATATTCGAGTTTGAAAGAATAACATATTGTTTGGGTTCTTGGAAGGACAGCCGCTCGATCTGGCTGCTACGAAACTGGCTGGTATGAAACGCAAGGAGGGGAAAAAACAAATAAAAAAAGGGAGGCGCCTAAAAGAGAGAGCGAGCGGACGAGAGCGACTAATATTCTCCTCAGCGGTGCCGATGGCAGTCTGTCAGATTTGGCAGAGGAAGTGAAAACGGCCTCAAGTGTCTGGCTTCCTTCCATGTTGTTCTCACATCAGTGACAGCTCTCACTACACTATGTCTCTCCTTCACCTCTCTCTCTCATTCTCTCTCTCTCTCTTCTCTCTCTCTCTCTCTCTCTCTCTCTCTCTCTCTCTCTCTCTCTTTCTCTCTCCCTGTTTCTCTCCACGGCGAGAGTGTGCTGTTTATTATCACTCGTGTTCTGATCCAATTTGTCATTCTGCAAGGGCTGATTGGATCTTTTAAACCAACATTAACGTCATCCTCTTTATTCACTATTTAAATCTTGTTTTGGTGTTTGCTTACACAGAAGCATGCATTCATTTGGACTAATAGATGCTTATTAAAATGTGAAAATATTTGGTGTTTGTTAAAGTATATGTATGTGGTCATTATTTTCCGAAATGCATTATGTGAACCATCCAACGATCCACCGCTGTAATATATTGTTTAATACATATTGTGATAAAGAAGCCAATTTTAAAAGTTAAAATGACAAAATAATAATAATAATAATAAATCCGCTGTTTAACATTTCCAGCCTTAATTAACAGTAGGAAATATGACAAAATTAAACCATCTGTAGGAAAGTTAAAAAAAAAAAAAACACATCTTTATGTAATAGCATGACAAAGTAAACATTGTGGAGATGACCAGTAATTTTCAGAGTTCGGAATCGATGCCATTAGTAAAAATTAGTAAAAATCACTCAGTTGAATACAAATAAAATGTTCATGATTTTCGATGTGAAATACAATTAAACATATTAGAATGAAGCGTTTAGCTATCCGAGCAGCCCGTTTAAACCATAAATGTTTCACTCATGTACAGTATATTTATTTACTTTTCATGTACAGTATACAGTATATGTTTAATAACAGTACTTTAATATAGTAGTTATTATACATGGGTTTT
Source organism: Syngnathoides biaculeatus (assembly GCF_019802595.1). Classification (NCBI taxonomy): domain Eukaryota; kingdom Metazoa; phylum Chordata; class Actinopteri; order Syngnathiformes; family Syngnathidae; genus Syngnathoides; species Syngnathoides biaculeatus. The sequence goes on along the minus strand of NC_084640.1, from coordinate 11,449,213 downwards.
TAAGGCATGTGTGTTTGTTGTTAAACATTCAAGTGGGATTTTCATACAACTTTTATGTGCTATGTTAGTATATTTTAATTTTAGTCATTATAGTGGTACTTGGAGAGAAAGCGCAAAGTAATATTTGGAGGTTGCACTTAGTTCAAAACTTTGAGAATCACTATTATATGAAAATACCATCATAATAACAGAGATAATGTTGTTGTTACTACAAATCAGTGTCTCATCAATAGGATAACTTTAAAAGGAACAATGACTACTACACATTTTTGAATAAGGTTCGGACTAATTGAGGCATTACGGTTTGATAGATCACATTTTTTTGCGACTGACGAGTATATTCACACGATTTTGATCGATCTTGAAGCGATGACATTATTTCCTGCAGCAGCCGTGTAGCATGCCAGCATGAGTCAAAGTTGATGCACACTAAAAACAGCAAGTAGCCCAACCTTACGTGTTTTTTGGCACAGCTTTCTTCCTGGATCATTTGGTACAACAGCCGAAAGATCGATTGATCTGAAGATCGCTACGCTTCTTTCATTTTAAGGAGATCAGTAAAATTGGATTTGGATCACAGAATAGTTTGCCAGTAAAAGTTCAGTTGTGCTCCACCTTGTGTCAGAGTGAGGGGGCAGCAGCGTGTCACACCTCCATGAAATTCAAAGATATTGCATTCAGTTTTCACTGATCTTGGCATTGTTTTTGTTTTTTTATCAGTGCATAAGATGTCCTTATTGCTGTAGTCTTTACTTAATCCAGCCTTACATAATTCAGAGATTTTCTTTCGCTTCTTTGGGGTTGGGTTGCGGGGACAGCATTCTTAGTCGGGAGGCCTGGAGTTCCCTCTCCCAAGCCACTTCGCCCCGCTTTTCCCGGAGGATCCCGAGGGGTTCTCTGGCCATTCGGTGAAAATGTACTGTCGTCTCTCCGGCGTCTCCTGGCTCATCCTCAGGACCTCTTTTAACATCACCAAGGAGGCGTCCAGGCAGCATCCTAACAAGATCCCCGAGCCGCCTCATCTGGCTCCTCTCGATGCGGAGGAGCAACTACTCTACTTTTCCCTGGATGATGAAGCTTCTTACCTTTATTACTGTGGCAGAGCCCATGCAGAGCTAACTCATTCCAGCCACTTGTCTGTATACCTTATGTATATATATATATATATATACACTAAATTATGTAATACTTTCACAATTTCTTTTTCGTCTGTGAAACCCATCAGACACGGAAATGGCGAGTTGCCACTTCAGAAACGCGACAAACACAATCTGTCGTCATAAGAGTGGCTTTATGGGATCCTCGGCGCAGGGAGTCACGTGCAGTTGCCCCAATCATGAGCCTTGCATGATTCCAAGTAGGAGCCACCGCTTTTCAAGCGCCACGGCTCTAAAAGACCCCCCTACCGTTCTCTATCTTTCTCTCCACCCCCGCTATTCGAGGCCCTTGAACGTCAAAGATGAGTTGGAGTGACACACAACCCACCAGGCCTCCGCCATCCCCCGAGCTGCTTCCTCCCCCACCGGCCACTGGCCTTTCCTGCCTTCTGATCCATATTTCAGAGATATAGCATGCAGCGGTACCACCGAGGGGGCGTAATCCAACATTAAAGCTTAAAAAGGGGCCGAGCTGAAAGCACAGGCGCGGGTCCACGAGGTCCTGGAAATCTTCTATTTCAAATTTCCGTAGCGTTTGCGGGGACTTCCAAGTCGCTGGCTTAAGCCTTTGAATTATGGCGAGAGTACAGCTTTTCGGGACTTTTCTTGCAAGGAGGGGTCACCACCAGATGGCTTTGTTGGCAAACTCAATGTGAGGAGAACAAATACTTGACAACTGTGATCAACAAACATCGGGAAAATGATGCAAATATGTCAAGTACATTAAAATAGACAGTATTCTTTTGAGAATTCTAAATTGCACATCTTGGATAAGTAGCAAAAAAAAAAAAAAACTGAGAAATTTTCATTTCATCGAAACTGTTTACTTCTTTATAAATGTTTCTTTTGGTAAATTATTACCACCTCTCACGTGCACACACACACTCCTTCAAATTAGACCAAGCCATGTTTTCAATAATAAATGACTATATTGACATTTATTTAGTTTCCGAAAAATATATTCTTTAAAGACAAATCCATATCCTGTATTTACATTTTTTTTCCCTAAAAGAAACAGTAAGAGAGTAAAAGAACACATAAATGAGAGGTACAAGCAAATCAGTGACAAGAAAAAAACATCTCTTTCACATGTATTGGCTAAACGGTAACACTAACCGCTCGCCCTGCCAAAAATAGTCTTTTGTTAAATTGTTCTCTTATTTTTATAACTTGGTTAGTATTTTCATAATGTTGATGTGAGAGCTCGTTGTGTTCCTGTGCCATGGTGAGGTCTGTTGGGATGAAAAAAGAAGGAAATAACAATTACAACTGCAAATTTGTAAATGTACAGTTACATAAAACTTGGTTCAATTATATCCCCCCTTCTCACCTTAAAAAAAAAACCCCTCCAAAATGCTACTATTTTTGTCCTGTTAATAAATTTACATTATTTCCCGCAAATTAAAAGGGACAATTCACTCGCAATGTTGTTCAAAGCCATTCAGCCTCTCCTCCATCCCTGCTATCAGCGGTCTCTTTGACATGCATTGACTCAAGGGAGGCGTGAATTTTTTTTTTTTTTTTTTAATGACCCGGGTGGGAGATAGCTCCGAGGCCCAGCAGGACGCATCAGCCTGCTGCCTGACGAGGCGTTAAAGTGGCCTCTCAATCAACATGATTTATGTGCTCGGAGCTCAAGCCTTCGTGGCCAGTCAGGTGGAACAGTGTTTACCTCTGCTTGAAGGTTCATTTAGCAGGGGGGGACATGTGGCCGAGAAATTGAGCGCGATAGCGCCATAATGGCGTTAAGAATGCGTGGCGTTTACCTGTCAGTGATGAGCTGGAATGGAGACTTGAGTGAATCCGCTCTGTGGTCACTGTCTTCATCTGCAAAACAACAAACATGCGTTGAGATGATTCGGGGATGTGCGCAATATGCTTGGGGTTCGTGTCCAGTCATCGTACCGTCTCTTTTTGGACTAAAGCTTCCGGACGAGTCTCCGTCACTGTCGTCCTCCGTCCCCGAAGTTCTTGCGTCGTGACGCGCGGGGGGCGCGCAGCCGCGCAGGGGCAGGTGCCCGGCCTGCGCTCCTCCGAGGAGCGACCTCATGTTCAAGAGCGAGTTGGCGTTGAGAAAAGCCGTGTTGGCCCAGTTGTGCAGTTTGCCGATCTGGCACGTATATATCCCATGACCCGGGAGCAGCGCCGGGTGTCCGGCGGAAGCCAAAGCCGGGTGGTGCGCAAGTGCGGCGTGGGAAGGTTTGTGTGAGCTGTCCGGTGCCGTGGCGGTCTCAGCCAGGGACCAGATTTTGGGTTTACTCTGCGGTGCTCTCTGGCACTCCTGTCTGCTGGGGGAGCGATCCACGAGTTTGACAACAGGCTGGGTTTTATTGAGAGAAATAGACGCGTCCACTGAAAGACTCCTGGTGCTCTCTGAACTCCGAGGCTCCGTCGAGGCCTCTCGACCAGGCACGTCCGCCTCCCTCTCCCCCTTCCTGCAGCCCTGCTCCGCTGCGGCGCGCGGCTCCTCCGGTCTTTCAATATCGACCGTTTCCAAGTCGATCTCCTCGTCTTCGTCGTCGTCGCTGCCGTTCTTGCCTTGCTCGTCCTCGTTGTCGCTGCTGAAGATGCGCCCGTCACGGTCCTCGGCGCTGCGGCCCCACGTCACCTTGTTCTCCTTCTTTAGACGCCGGCGTGCGTTTGCGAACCACGTGGACACCTGGAACACGGAAACACGTTGGATTTTTGCAATTCGTTTAATTGATTCCCCAAAATTGTGTTTCAATGTGGCTCGCATGAGAAAAAAAACGTGCATCTTCAGGAGCATCAAATGGACATACTTTGTGGAGCTTTGTTTAGGTTTGCTCCCCCCCCCTGTCTTTTTTTTTTTAAGTCACTAAGAGATCATTTTCTCAATTTAGAAAAAAATTCCCATACCTGTGTGAGTGTCATCCTCGTAATGATAGCAAGCATTATCTTTTCTCCTTTAGTCGGGTAAGGGTTTTTCTGGTGCTCCTGGAGCCAGGCCTTCAGGGTGCTGGTCGTCTCTCGTGTGGCGGTTTTGGCTCTGGACGGGTCTCCGTAGGGATACTGTCCGTACGGGTAGAAACCTTGAGCAGCGTGAACGGGTAAAGAGCCCGGGTGGGAACCGGGGCCATCTTTTAGTTCGTACTGGGAGCCCTGAAATTGGAATAACGGTGTGACAACTTTTTGGGAGGGGGGGGAAAAAATCATATTAAGCAAATGACTTCATGTTCTTTGTAAATAATTTTAGATGAATCGAAAAAAAATGCTGGTGAATGTCCCCAGATATTTTTTTTTTCATTTGCACTGTTGCATCTTGGAATTTTAAATATTTTATCAACGCATTATTGTATTATTTGACAAGCCACTTTGTGTGTGTTGTCATGATTTACTTTAACATGATATACCGTCATTGTTTAAAATTGTTTATAAATCAGTTCATAATATTTAGGTGCTATTTATTTTGCAATAATAAATTAACGTTTAAACCTGAACTTCGTGCTCAATCAAGGTTTACGCAGTGTGCCAGTGTCAGAAAGAGTTAATCGTAGTTGATAAGTTGTGTAACAAGTCTTACCATTTGAGAGATGAGGGCGAGGTCCGGTGCTCCGCTATACGGCAGAAAGGCACTGTAGTTGGGGGCCGCCCACGGGTTGCCGTACATCCCCAGCATGGAGCCGACAGCGGCGGCTGTAGCGGACGAGCTGACGCCGCTTTCGCCGCTTCCTTCCCGGCTAGAGGCCGGTCGCTCGCCCGCGTACACCTCGTGGGCGGCGTTGAGGAACTGGGGGTACCCCAGCTGAGGGAAAGCCATGTCCAGTTAAAAAAAAAAAAAAAAAAAAAATCTCTCCCAAAAGCCGACAAGCGGAGGCAGTGGGAGGGGGGTAAAAAAAAAAAAAAAAAGAAAATTCCCAAATAGATAATGGAAGAAGCTCAGAATAAAAGAGATCGAAATCACCAGAGTCCTCTGTTTGGATACTGTCGAGCCTCCACACTTTTACGCTTCTAACACTCCGAGTCAAAGCCTCACTTTGGCACGCCGAGTGCGGAGTGATGCGCGCGTTTGGCCGCAGGAGCTTTCTGGATGTGGAGCTGACTGACTGATTGGCAGCCTACTTAAGCTCCAAGCTCCTCCTATGCCCAGGGCAGGCGATTAGTGCATTGGTTAGCCCAGGTCGTGGGTGGCTTGTGGTGTGTGCGCTCGTGCCTGGCTACGTGCGTGTGTGTGTGTGCGTGTTTGTGTGTGCACGCGCGCCTGGTCTATTTTTTTTAACAGTCTGCAATATGGTCATAAAGAGGGGAGGACTCTGTGAAGTGTGTGTTCCATTTGCCTCTTTATTAGTGGTGTGAGAAATACACCACCTGTCATTGTCATATTGCTCGTGCTCATCATGTTCAACTCCAAATCACAGCTGCAGGATGTGTTGCCAATTAAAAAAATGAGCAACAATTAAGAATTTGCATGAGTTAAGTGGAACAATTGGCAACTTTGCGGCGCATATTTTACGCTGGCGTTAAGCACGCGCGTGACAGCTGATCCTCGGTGTATTTGGACACTCTCAGTCTCTGGCAGGCAGAAGGACCGGCGGGCCATTGATATGTTTCGGCCGGGTCTGGGAGGAATGTGCGCGATTATCGACGGAAGTCACTGGAGCATATTTTCAGAGGGTGGATACCAGGGACGGATGGGATTGATTGAGATTGAAGATAGCATCAGAAGTGCTGTGGAGTGGAAAATGACAGATGTTGCCGGAGAACAATGGGCTGTTGTTTGAACACGTGGTGATAAACACACGCATTACTCGTTGACCATCCAGTGGTGCCTTGAGACACAAGTGTAATGGTTGTTAATTGTCCTTGTATCACGACACTTGTAATTTAAATCATCTTTATCCCTTTAAAAGAATGGAAATGCATTTAATACATTCTAGCCTCCCCAAAACTTTAATATAAAGCATTCAACATATTTTGGCCTTTTTTTGTGTGCGTGTCAGTTTAACTGCCATTGTGCTGCTCCTTCTGGTGTGCACATGTTGATCACCTGGGGGCAGTACAGTACAGATTTAGAAACACATGAAGAATTTCACAACTGACTCAGTCTGCTCCACTAATATCAGTCATTTTTTTTTGTAAAGGATAAAGAATATATTCCTATAACACTTATATTGCTCGTCTCCATGTGTTGCTCTAACATTTGTGTTTAAAAAAAAAAAAAAAACTCAGTTGAAGTGTACTGGCGGCACGGTGGATCAGCTGGAAAGCGTTGGCCTCATAGTTCTGAGGTCCTGGGTTCGATCCTGGACTCGCCTGTGTGGAGTTTACATGTTCTCCCCGTGCCTGGGTGGGCTTTCTCCGTGCACTCCGGTTTCCTCCCACATCCCAAAAACATGCAACATAAATTGGACACTCTAAATTGCCCCTAGGTGTGTTTGTGAGTGTGGCTATTCATCTCGGTGTGCCCTGCGATTGGCTGGCAACCTATTCAGGGTGTACCCCGCCTCCTGCTCGATGACAGCTGGGATAGGCTCCCGTGACACTTGTGAGAATAAGCGGCTAAGAAAATGGACAGATGGATGGACAAAAGTAGCAAATCTGTGCAGTTGTCTCAATCGCCGAATTTGTAATCTCCTTCTTTTATGTTTAGTTTGACAGTAAATTTCAAATAGAACTGGAATTAAGCAGCTCGAAGCCTTTTTGATTTTTGATTTTCAACATATTGCTCTATGTTGTGAATGTGAGTTCACATGTTCACAAGTCAAATAAAAATAACACCCGAACAGTGGCTCATATCTCAAAACAAGCTTTTAAGTCGGGTCACTCTTTTGTCAAGACAACAGCTAAACTTATAGGTACACTTGCACCAAAGCTGAATTAAAAAAAAAAAATTATCATATTGCTCCGTTATGAGTGACACTGTAAGAGAGATTTTAATTTAGCTAAATTTGCTATGGTGGTTGTAGAATTGGACTGCAGTCTTCGTATTGTGAGCCTTTCATGTAATGTGAGCAAAATAATAATTAAAACACACACACATTGTTACAAATTCCAAAATGCAACACTTCTGTGACACTGACACTCAAATTTTAGTTTGATTATCTACTCAATTTTGTATCATATGGTATGGCACCGCAGTGGATCGCAGATTTCAGGTTTGGATTTTGGATCTGTGCTCCGGCCCCTCCCCTCGGTTTTGTACTTTGGCTTCCTCCCACATTCCAAAAAAAAAAAACGTGTATGTTCACTTCATTGACGACAAAATTGTCCATAAGTGTGAATGGTCGTATTTCCCCCATGTGTCCCGTGATTGGCTGCATGGCGAGCAGTCCAGGGTGCACCCCGCCTCTTGCCCGAAGGCGGCTCGGCTCGGGCCCCTGCTGACCCACAACCTTAATGAGGACAAATCATTGAACGCATTTGCACCGAATGCCACCGCTGAAGGGGGTTCAAATACGATAGCGAGGGAAAGTGAGCGCAATTATGAAGGATAAAGGCAGGAAGCTGCTTGTTGCCATCTCATTTACAGGTTTAAACATCAAAATAGCAACGATTCTTATGTGAACTCACATGCACAAGTGCACACACACACACACACGTATACACACAAGCAGTCGGGCACTGCTAATGAGGTTGAGCACCCAGCGCCCTGCTCACTGGCCTGTGGCCCTCCTGGCTTCCCTCAGAGGTTAGCTGTGTAATTACTCCATCCCCATAAATACAGATTCATCTTCATCCTGGAGGCCCCCCCCCCCTGATGAGCTAAGAAAAAGAGAGAGTGAGAGAGACATGAGAGCAAAGGAGGGAGGGGGGGGGGACAAGGGGAGTCGAACGATTTCATTACTGTGCTTATAGCCCACTCGAGCTCAGCGATGGTCCACTCGTGGCGTTCCCTTTTCTCCCGGAAGCGCCATCGGGCACTCGCGCGGCTCCAAGCCGTTTTCCTAAACGCACATCGCGATGCCGCTTGCGTGCATCCACGGTGTGTGTGTGTGTGTGTGTGTGTGTGTGTGTGTGTGTGTGTGTGTGTGTGTGTGTGTGTGTGTGACGGAGAGAGTGAGAAGTAGAAAGAGAGCATGCTTAATCTCCATGGCATTTTAAATGGCATTCATAGAGAGAGTGGCCCTTTCCTCATTGCCAAGGTAAATGGAGCCAGGGGACTCTCCTTTTCAGCTCGAGAAAAGAGCAACGTTAAACACTCTGAAATACCTTCCTCTCACTCTCTCACTCTCTCTCTCCGTCTCTCCGTCTTGTTTCTCACTCAAAATTGATGTTGTTTTTTCATGACAGGGAGGGAAACGAGACATATCCACCATCTAATAGGATAATATAACCCCATTCAACACACACCCTCGTATCCCACTCTCTCTCTTTCTCTCTTTCTCTCTCTCTCCCTCTCTCTCTTTCTCTCTCTGCCTTTGTAGCTGCCTGATTTCCATAGTGTCTCTGTGGAGAGGCAGTTAATGAATTCCTCTGAGCTGGAGAAAGGGGGGAGAATGGTTTTGGCGGTTTAGAGAGAGAAAGGGGTGGGGTGGGGGGAGTAGGGGGAGGAAGGCTTTGAGCTTTGCCATTCAACTTCACAGCCAAGGCCTGCTTGTGCATTCAGTGTGTGCGTCGTGTGTGCGCGAGTGTGCGCGCAGTGCATTTGTGGCCCTTTTAACGTGAACCTGCTAAGACTACCAAATATTTAGACTGGCCTCAGACCTGTCTTTATGGCAGCGCTGGATTGAGGGATCTCGGGAGGCAGCTTGACTCCATTTGAAAGCCATTCCCCGCGATTAGCTTTTCCCAGACAAAGGAATAACTTACATTAGGACACGTTCAAATGAAGTCTCGCAATCCACTCACGCCGCTGGTTTCCTCTCGGGTCGTTTTCAGTGAGGTAAATAAAAACGCCACGAAGCATTGCGTTCTGGCCGATACAATGCAATATTCAGCAATGTCCATTCAACGACAGCATTCTAAATAATACACGAGAGAGTGTTTGTTGTGTTCGTAGATTTGCTGATTCACTTTTCATTTGGAAGGAGCATTATTACATTATTACTACATTATTACTCTTTTTATGTCTGTGCTTGGGTCTTCCAAAAGAGCAGATATTAATCTCCCTCTTTTTATTCGATCAAGTGTAACTTTTTGTTTCATATGTTCAGCAAGATACTGATAAGTTAACTATAGTCTGAGACTGACTCTGTGTAAATATCATATAATTGAAGACAAGTCCAAATTAACTTATTAGTTCTTAACTTAAATATACAAACTGCCTGTTTTTTTTTTACATCTGCATTCAAGACAGTTGCCTTCTCGTCACCAATTTGATTCAAATTAGAGCAAAGGAAATAATGCTTTCCATGGAAGGAGAAGACAACATGACAATAGACCAAACCACTCCATTTCCAGTCAAATTCAAACAAAAGATAACGACAGCTGGTGCAGAATCCTTATCATCCTTATCAAACCAGGAAGAAAGAGTGAAAATGTTCCATTTAACGCTAGCGTGCCAGAAAACATAATGTTACCTATAAACACTTTTGAATTGGAAAGACAAGTGGTGGCGCAGTTATGATGCAAATGTTTTTCGCCCTGGAGACAAAACCCACCAGCAATTATTTTACCATCCATCCATCCGGGAACCTATTTGTCGATCGCATAGCAGTGCAACAGGTGGCGCTATAACTCAGAATCGTAGAGTCAAATTTACCAGTCCGTAGCCTAGTAAAACATCCATTCATCCATTTTCTTTTGCCGGTTATCCTCATGAGGGTCGCGGGGAGTGCTGGACCCTACCCCAGCTGTCAACGGACAGGTGGCGGGGTACACCCTGAGCTGATTTCCAGCCAATCGCAGGGCACATAGACAAACAGTCTCACTCACAATCACACCTAGGGGCAATTTAGAGTGTCCAATTTATGTTGCGTGTTTTTCGGATGTGGGAGGAAACCGGAGTGCCCGGAGGAAACCCACGCAGGCACGGGGAGAACACGCAAACCTCCACACAAGCGAGGTCGGGATCGAACCCGGGTCCTCAGAACTGTGAGCCCAACGTTTTACCAGCTGACTCACCGTGCCGCCCCCAGTAAAACACATTTTAAAAATATGACTATGACAAAATAAATATAAAAGTATGTTCCTTTTTTTTAATATTCACAGTTTTAAATGAGAAAGAGACAATAGTACTGTTCACCTACAAGAAATAATCCTATGAAAAAACAGGATCACGGGTGAGGTGGAGCCCCTCTCAGGTGACTTCGGGCAATAGGAGGGGTACATAAAAATTAAAAAAAATTTCATGTATGTAGATGAACCTGGGACAACAACAACTGTTATTTAAAAATCACGTATCATCAGAGAACGTCATTTGTTTTTTTTTTTTCCAAAGCGAAATCTGTGACGTGGGGAGCTCAGGGAAAGGAAGGTTGTGCTGCCCCACTTGAGAGCGCAGATAAGCGGCGACAGACTGACGCTAAAACAGATGAATCACTGCGACACGCCATAGATAAGACGGAGAGCCTCAGGTAGCTGCCGGACATTTTATATCCCCTCGCAATGATCCCGCACTTTTTTTTTCATCGCAGCATGAGGCCCAAATCCACTGGAGATGTGATTATTAATGGCTATTATTATGATACAACCAATTATATCAGCTGCAATATGACCTGACGGGCTTTTTTTTTTTGCCTGGAGACGGATCCCGCCGACAGAACATTTTGACCCAGAGGGGAAAACGCTCGACAAAGAGCCCATCATTAGCAATTAATGGGCGTGCCAGCGTTTGTTTGTTAATAGCTCCTTTAGAAGCCCAGTGGGACTCATTTACAGTGCACGGGCCAGAAAACAGAGGTCAGGGGTCACTTTGAATCAGCCCGGTTTGTGAAACTCCGACGCTTTTTACCCGCTGATTGTGTCTAAAGAGCCGCCCGCGAGAACGGTTCCGTCGTTCCCCGTTGAGAAAGCAATGAAAACAAGCGATGTTCAACAAGATTGCTGACTTAAAAAAGAGAAGAAAAAAAAAGGTGAATTCCCTCCTCCTCCTCCTCGACAGAAAGACTTAGCAGGGGGCTTTTCTCATGGATAGCAATGTGATTGTTTTCTAAACGGATTATTAACTCCTTTGTTACAGTAGGGGTCACTTTAATGCTTCATAGCGGCTATTAGCATTGCTTTAAAGAGCCCGTGCGCACACACGCACACACACGCGCGGTACTGTGTTCTTGGATTTGGTGTTTCTTGTCTTTGTTGTTCTCAGCGGGAGCGGAATGATACCGTTATAATGCCGTTAAATACAATAGCTCGACTCAAAAGAGGTGCGTGGGACGTGAGGGGTGTGTGCATGTGCGCGTGATGGAAAGTAGCCCCCATACGAGGGCCAGTAAGTTTAATGCAACGGCGCCGACTTCAATGGCGACCTCAAAGCGAGGCGGCATTACACTGGCAAATCCCTCTCAAGTCGTCGACTGAGGGAAGGAAGAGCTCGAGAAGTGGCTCGGATCGCCAAAACGGAGGAATTAGAACGGGAAAACGCGCGACCTGCGCGGGTTTTGTACTTTGTTTATTTCTCCTCGCGGAAATAGAGGCAAAGCTCCCCTTGGGAAAATCAAAGATAGTTAGCGCAGGCCAAAGCGTCACGGGCCGCAGAGCGCCGAGGTTCATATTGACCAGATGAATGTGATGGCGTGGGAGGGGCCCCGGGGACCCGCCGTTTCTGGCGCGGCGCCCCAGCGAGCTCTGAGCTCCTGTTCTAGGGGACAGATAAAGAGGGTATCCCTTACAGGCCTGACCTCCAGTCACCCCTGTCATGAGAGGGAAGGGTCAAAGGTCAGATCAATTGCCTCCCAACGGCCGGCTGTCTGCAAACGGGGCGAAAGCCGCGGCTAAGTGCCAGTAGGAAAAGAGGCGGTGAGGGGCGTGGCCTGTCTTTCATCCAGCTGACATGAATCCGAGTTTCAATGAAATGAAAGAAAAAAAAATAATCTGTGTTTTAATGAAAAGTATCTGAGCTTTATGATATTTATAGTACTTATTAAAAAGGAAATCAAATGGACGGTTGTAGCCAGATGTTTTCATATTCTCCTCGCGGGCTTGGATGTAATATTAATTTTGGACTTTGAATGATTTATTTGAGCCATTCTTTTCCAGGGTGGAATGATTACTCGGCGCTCAACAAGAATTAATTTTTTTTCTAATCCACACTAGAACAGAACAGAACAATATTATACACATCGGCTCAAATGTTTACCGTACATGAAGCCCAATAATATTTGGGTAAATGTCACGTAGCATAGTTCTGGCTGGAAATCTGACTTCTCTCACTTTTCCGTTCTTCTGAGTACCGGTTTTTCGAGTGAATGAAACGGGGGTCGGTTGGGTGGGGGTCAAAGACAAACTATCAGCTACGGCCAATCATGATCGGCAACTTGAATAGAAGTTGGGATTTCGAAGTTAAAATATTCTAGTACCATCAGAAGCACATTTTGCACATTTTTAAGTGTTTTTTTTATTGTGGGCATCCTAAGGCACATCTGTGCAATACTCATGCTGTCTACTTAGCATCTCGTGATACCACACAGGGGATTTGGTTGGATTGTCTCAATAAAGGAGAAGTGCTCACGAACGGAGTTACACTAATTTCAAAGAAATGAGATCTCAGCGTTCAGCTCAAGAAAAATGGGAGTATACTAAAAATGTTGTTTGTATTTCTGTTCGATGTGATGTTCGGGAGCATGATGAGCGCATGTAAAGTTTTGAGCGCAGTTGCATGACAGTAAGAGGAACGTCAAGTCAGGTAATACAGTAGCCTCTTTGCAAGGATGGGGGTTCTGGTAGGGGTGTGACATTGCATTTCAGCCTACAACAATTTTCAACAAACCTGGAAATGGGAGGCAAGCGTTCAACTGAACCAAATTAATTACGTTTTCATGTCTCTTTGCAAGGATGGGGGTTCTGGTAGGGTGGGACATTGCATTTCAGCCTACAACAATATTCAACTAGCCTGGAAGTGGGAGGCAACCGTTCAACTGAACCAAATTAATTACGTTTTCATGTCTCTTTGTAAGGATGGGGGTTCTGGTAGGGGTGTGACGTTGCATTTCAGCCTAAAAAAATATTCAATTAACCTGGAAGTGGGAGGCAAGCGTTCAACTGAACCAAATAAACTACGTTTTCATGCCTCTTTGCAAGGATGGTGGTTCTGGTAGGGGTGTGACGTTGCATTTCAGCCTACAACAATATTCAACTAACCTGGAAGTGGGAGGCAACCGTTCAACTGAACCGAATAAACTACGTTTTCATGCCTCTTTGCAAGGATGGTGGTTCTGGTAGGGGTGTGACGTTGCATTTCAGCCTACAACAATATTCAACTAACCTGGAAGTGGGAGGCAACCGTTCAACTGAACCAAATTAATTACGTTTTCATGTCTCTTTGCAAGGATGGGGGTTCTGGTAGGGGTGTGACGTTGCATTTCAGCCTAAAAAAATATTCAACTAACCTGGAAGTGGGAGGCAAGCATTCAACTGAACCGAATAAATTACGTTTTCATGCCTCTTTGCAAGGATGGTGGTTCTGGTAGGGGTGTGACCTTGCATTTCAGCCTACAACAATATTCAACTAACCTGGAAAATGAACCAAATAAATTACGTTTTCATGTCTCTTTGCAAGGATGAAAATTCCTTGTCAGGTAACTTCCGGATGAATAGTTGGACCCCTATTTTAAGTACACGCACATGATTGAAAAGGGGAAGCAAATTTACAAGAGCAACAAATGTAAAAGTATAAATATGCTTTGGAGCCACGATTATTCATTTTTTGGATTTTTGACAGTTGAAGGCTTCCAAATTTATGGAAAAACGTTGGGAAAGACCCTTTTTTTCCTAGCAAGACTCAAAGCAATGTCCATAAAAGCTTAGGGGTGATTTTGGGGTGGAAGGTCTTGACATCCGACACGGACCCCATCAAATACTCTTGAGATTCGATCGAATGAAGATTGATTAGCACTGGGTAGTTCGGTTGAGTTGGTTTTAATTTAACACCCCTACTTTTTGTTATTTGTTCCACATTTGACCTTTTCTCCCAAATATTAGCTCCACCAATATCAAAAGTATTGCTAGTAATTGAAATCCGTCCTCAGCCGGGGCTTCTTAGTCAGAAATGTTTGCCCCCCTCCCCTTCCCCAATAACCCCAAAGTACAGTAAAGCAAACATATCCCTGAAACCGAAGTGAGCGCCGTGGTGTGCTGGGGTTTTTCCAGTGTAACTTTGAGACTTTGACCACGAGCCATTTGGGTGTGTGCTCCCCACTCTTAAGCTCTGTCAACTTCCTCCTTAAACCCCTCACTCGCTCAACACATCTCCGCCCTGCGATGAGGTTGGTCTGACCTTAAACGGCAAAAATGAGCCATTGTTGCGTGACTTTTCCAATAATAATTGGCCTCTCCTTCCGAGCTCAGACCAATTATTGATTTGAATTCTCTATTAATTCCTCAGCAATTTGGGTGATAGTGAAGAACTCTAAAAAAGAAAGTTGAGATTTTTCAAATGTTTTTTTTGGGGGGGGGGGAACAGTAATGGCTTAATGGCACTTTCATTCATTTCAGTGAGTGAAGATCATTTGAGATTGGTTTATTGAGGGGATAAATCGATCATGTATGACAATAGTTTGGACAAAAACTGTTGTATGTTGAATTGCTTCCGTCCTTCGTAGTACGTCTCTCTCAGCCTGTGGATTTAATAATGAGCTAATGTCATTTATAATTAATAAAAGGGTTGAGCAGTAGAGGGGAATGTGGGTTCATTATTTGGCAAGATGGATCTCTCTCTTTCTCTCCCTGTTCTTATGAAATAGTTTATTAGGTTCGCAGCGTTAACAAACTTGTTAATGAATGATTTGTAAAACCTTCACAATTACCTTTAACTACAAATTGACACCGAACCACCTCTTAAGATTGCTTTATACACTCGCACATACGGCAACCTTGCTGACGCCACCCTGGCTCTCATGTGCACAGTTTAGCTTTAACCCACACACTCAGTTTTGAAAATGTATTGCAATTCCTCTCCAAATCAGAGGTGTTGCTACATCTGGTGTAGACTGTTTTCGACTGATGTCACACACCTTCCGATTTAGAATGCAGGCGCCATCTTGGTTTGGTGGTTACACACGTCACTGAGCAGGAATCATTTCAGAAAGGCGTATGAATGGGGGCGCACTGCTATGTTATCGGTTGCTCAAACGGGCGTTGTAAAGCGTCTTTTTTTCGACTGCCAGCTGCGATCAAGAACCAGTGCGAGAAAACGGAGCAATTAGCGACCAAATGCCGACGACTGGGCTGATCTAGCAGCAAAGCACAATACTCGCGTGTGTGAATGCAGTGCATGTCTCCAAAATCTGTATTTTCTGTTTTATAATAATAAGTTTGGAAAAAAGAGTTTCCGCACCGCTAGCTGTTTTGTGAGTTGAGTTAAAAATGTAGTCGTGGAAGTGGAGAAAAAGATGCAGGCTCCACTTGGGACTCGACCCAGTCAAATCTCTCTCTCTCTCCCTTCCAGTAACAAAAACTAAAATAATAATCAACATAATTTAACACAGCGCTGACTATAATCACACAGTACATATTTCAATTGCATTGTGTGGTACACAAACCTTAGCAGTGTGCTTACAATGGATACCGCCGCATGACAAAGGCAGCCATTGATGAATTGGTTGCAGGCCTCCAGACCCTTGTAATTCTTTAGTTGGTCCACGGTATAAGCGCTTGTCGAGAAGCTTTGATAGTTGACAATGTCTGGATAGGTTACCTACGCCCACATTTTTGTGCTCCATTTGTGTTTCTGCAAGGCATATGGGTCGATATTGTCGATCAAAGCACACTTCTTGTCGTAACGGTTTCTTGAAACAACATCTAATGAGCACCGATGACTTTCCAAAGTCTTTTTAGCCACCGTGCGTCACTTTTAACAGTCGTACGAACATTTGTGTAACTCCAAATGCATTAGAGTGAACAGCGCGTTGGTAGAGTGAACCCATGCAACTTGGCCGCGTGCCCCGGATGTAGTCACGTGGTCGAAAACAGTCTATTGGCTGGGACGCCACCAGGTGGGGTTTCTTCTGCACATTTTGGCCATTTCCGGGAGCCGTTTTTACTTTCCTTTCTGTAAAAAGGAACAAGGCGACAACAATGGCGACCGTGGAAGCGTTTCGGCTTGAGCAAATGGACCTACGTGACATGATGAAATGATGAAATGATATTAATCATGCTGCAAAATCGATCAAGACGGCAGCATCGTAGGTGGTTTGCAGAGCCGGGAGGAACGCTGAGTACCTCATCATAGAATGTGACTAAACGGGCCAATCACAAGTGACTTGAGTGACGTGTGAGCGGCAAGCTACGTCAAGGTGCTGCGTGCGGTAATGTGAAAGTCACGTGATGCCGATGCGGGCGCTGTCGGCCGCACCACCGCATGTAAAGTTGCCTTTAGTAGCAAATAACACTTTTAAACGGAACCAAAGTCGAACGAGCATAAAGTTTAATGAAATGCCTCTCTGACAGAGTCAAAACGGAGCTTTGTACCCGTGGGTGGTGATTGCATATACATGAATATGAATTTGTATGAATGTAAATACAATTGAGCAGTCGACAACCCCTTCCGCGGGCTTACACAAACATACGCAGGGATTTCCTTTGTGGCGTTGTCTTGCAAACAGGAGGTGGCGGGTTTTGTTTGTTTGAATTTCAAGTAAGAAGTAAGAGTCGCATGGGCTCTCGCGCCGAAAGCTGCTAAGTAAAAGGTCAAATGACGGCCAGACACTCGCGGCGACAGTGTGTGACTGGCAAGAGACCGTCGGCTGTGATTCTCGCCGAAATTAAAAAGGACTTTTTCCTCATCTGTCAGGCCCGAAAGATGAGCAGACTGTCACAAATCCGCGCAAAGACTCAATAACAGGGCGCCTGTCCTGCTGCAGTCTGTCAAGCTTTTGAGAAGCAACAGCGGAGGAGGTGGTATCGGTGCCGGCGGTGATGATGGGGGAGTTAGCGCGCATTCCTCACGGCGGCTCCACGCGGCTCGGCCAATTAGCGGCTGAGTGGTTTGTTTGAGCCCGAGCGATGATGAGATGATGTGCTGGGAGGCGGCCCACTTCATTAAGCACACCGTTGTCTCGGGTTTGCTCAGCTTGCTGGCTTTTACAGCTTGTTTGCCAGCCGCAAATATGACAGACTGTACGCCTATTTGACCGTCTGTGTGTGCGCACGTGTGCGCGCATGTGCCGAGGTGATGCAGGAGGCGGCGAGTGTGGGCATGTGACCAGGATATTGTATATACAGGCGGTGGACACAGTGACACATGTACACTGCGTGTGGTTCTGTATGAAAACCTGCAAACTGTAACTATTGTAACTATAGAGTCGTGTTGCACTGAGATAGATTTGAAATAGATCCTTTCCATCCGTTGTTGAGCCTTCTGAACTGACTTTGGGCGAGAAGCAATCACAGATAAATGTTCTTTCGCAACATGAAATATCACGCTTTCAATCAACTCGCAAGAGTTCAGTTTTGTGGAGGATACAAAGAAGTAGAGATTGAAACACAGACAGCGATCGAAATTTCTATCGGCACCAAATTTTACACCTTGAACAATACACATCTCCTGTGTGGTGAATTTTGTCATATGATTCATGTGCAATTCACTAAGAAATCCATCCATCCATCCATTTTTCTTTGCCGCTAATTCTCACGAGGGGAGTGCTGGAGCCAATCCCAGCTGTCAACGGGGAGGAGGTGGGGTCCAGCCACTCCCACAATTACACCTAAGGGCAATTTAGAGTGTCCAATTATTGTTGCATGGTTTATTGGGGGGCACGGGGAGAGCATGAACACGCAAACTCCACGCAGGCGGGGCCGGGATCGAACCCGTGTCCTCAGAACTGTGAGGCCCACCAGCTGAGTCACCGTGTCGCCTATTCACTAAGAAATTAAAGGAAAATATCTGACTGTTGCTCAGTGTCTTTATCAGGATCGACTAAATGGTAAACGTTAAGGCCATAAAAATCTTTGAGGACAAAAATGTGCGATAAAAGCAGCGAGAATGGTCTCTGGCGAGCTAAATAGTGAGCGCATATTAGAATAACTCGAAAGTGTGGCAGTAGCTTAAATGTGCCAAATAGTTCACCGCACGACGGTCCAATAACGGCCTTCAAGTCAATGTGCCTAATGTCTCTTTTCACCACTTGCACAAATATTAGTCCGGGAGCAGCAGTTTAAGTGCAATTACGGCTCCCCCTCCCCCTTTTTGTTTTCTCATTCAACACAAGTCCATCGGCGGAGCCAAACACCTTACAATCGACAACCGCCCGGTGTTGACCTAATGAGATCTGAGCCGTCACCTCGCTCTACTCTTACTGATAAAACAGGTCCAGAACGGAGACAAAGAGTGATTATGAACGATCGAAAAAAGAAGATGAAGGATGCAGACCTGGTAGCATTATCCCTGCCGTCCCTCCCGCCCGTCCCCAAATCTTGGGTTTATTCAAGACGTCGCAGGGGCGTGCGTCTCACTCGGAGCGTTCCGGAGGGTCACGGCTCCCCGGCTGCGCCCGTGATCGCGCGCGCGTGTGCGAGGGCAGCCCTTAAGGCCTTAATGCGGCGGGTGACGACAGATCACTTCATTTACGCAAGACGAGAGCAATTATTTCAGCCATGACAGATTGCCTCAACAGAACTGAATTTCGGATAAAAAAAAAAAAAAAAAAAACCTTCACTCTCTCTTTCACTCGCCCCCCCCAGTCCCTGCTTTATCTTCATACCTCCTTCACTCCTCTTCCTCCCCCTCGTTCAATAAGGAATCTTGTGGTTTTTCCGAGCTAATGACTTCCTCCTCAATCCTCACTGTAACCGCATTGTGTGTTTATGCGGTCGTGTGTGTGTGTGTGTTTTACTTTGTGTGTGAGCAGGGGGTGACGGTACCATCTGTCTAGCTGCTGTAGCCCTTGCCCCTGCCCAGCTGGTGGGCACTAAGTAATGGGAGAGGACTTCCTCGTTTCAACCCCCTGAGACACACACACACGCGCGCACACACACATTAGTATGCAACACCTACTGTCACAGTGAGCGAAAGACAGGGAGAGGTTTTTTTTTTTTCAGCCTCAGTATAGAAACCTGAGCATCTCTGGGTGTCAACTGATGAGGACTGAATGCTCCATGGAGAGAGAGTGTGTGCGTATGGGCGCGCGCGTGTGTGTGTGTGTCTCTGAGTGACAGTTAGGAATGTAAATGAGTGTTTACCAATTTGCAGCATTGGAAGGCAGAGGAAACGTGCACAATGTGGAGGCAGCGGATGATGCGAGTTACTAGCGGCGTTCCCTTTTAGACGGGAAATAATTACCTTTTCAAACAACGGACAATCTGAGGGAGTAAAAACTATTCACAAGCGTAATAATCTATCAATTGAACCACTGAAACCACTGTTGATTGTCGGAAGTAGTTTGCGGTCTGAAGAAGACCAACGCGGTGGCGGCTGTGGGATTTTGAGGTATGGTACAGCCATGCGAGCTTCTACAGGAAGCGTTTTTCTGCGGAGTACAACGCCGGCATCAAAATAAGAGCTGAGAACATTCTTGGGAGGTTTGTTTTTTGAGTGGCTGAACACAAATTCGAATCGCCCGTCCACTACATTCCAATATCTCAAAATGAGGATTAAGATTTTTAATATACTAGTTATTGAGGAAAATCCATGCAATGAGAAGTTATTACAAAGTCATGCAATATCCGGGTCATTCGATACTCTCACTAGACACTTCATGAGTTGTATGCTGTATGTGCAGTCTTCTTCTTTTCCCTTCGGCGATGTCAATTGTGGATGTGTTAGGAGAGGCTGCCGCTAAACAAAGAGCAACGTGAAACTTGCGAGAATATGACAATTAATGGTGTAGCTTTAGGTCTTCTTTTCCTTTCGGCTTGTCCCATTAGGGGTCGCCACAGCGTGTCATCTTTTTCCACCCAAGCCTATCTCATGCGTCTTCCTCTCTAACACCCACTGTCCTCATGTCCTCCCTCACAAAATCCATCAAAATTTTCTTTGGTCTTCTTCTCGCTCTCTCTTCCTTGACAGCTCCATCCTCAGCACCCTTCTATCAATATAATCACTCTCTCGCCTCTCGACATGGCCAAACCATCAAAGTCTGCACTCTCTAACCTCGTCTCCAAAACGTCCAACTTTGGCTGTCCCTCCAATGAGCTCATTTCTAATCCTATCCAACCTGCTCACTCCGATCGAGAACCTCAACATCTTCATTTCTGCCACCTCCAGTTCTGCTTCCTGTGCCACCGTCTCAAATCCGTACATCCTGGCCGTCCTCACCACTGTCTTATAAACTTTGCCTTTTATCCTAGCGGAGACTCTTCTGTCACATAGAACACCCGACACCTTTCGCCAACTGTCCCAACGCCACTTGGACCCGTTTCTCC